>NC_134037.1:257395260-258064347 GCF_965140245.1 Athene noctua | reverse complement strand
TGTACAAATCTAGTACATCTGTGACTGAAGTAATCCAAAGAAAATCTGCCTGTTCTTATCTATGCTTGCCAAACTCTTGCTGTAACTTTTCTGTTTCCTCCTGCATTTCTGGAGAGGTCTAGTTGCTCAGGAGTTTTTACTACTCCTTTTCTTATTCACCACTTGTCTTAGATGTAATCTTCAATTTCTGTAGCTGTACCCCCAGTGTCAGACTATTGGGGGTGTACATTGTGTGTGTGTGTGATAAATTTTAAAATTTTCTGGCACTTAAGTACTGAATCTTAAACAAATAAAGCAAGAAAGTTAATAGATACCAGAGAAAAGAGCTTCTGGAGAAAAGGATTATGTATGGGTTTATACCATACAATGATCGGTCTGTATCAGAGTGTTTCAGGGATGTAATTTCTATCACTGAGAAATTAAAAGGTCTAATTATCTCTACAAAACTGTAAAACAACAAAAAGGCTATTTACTCATATTTTAAATTTAATTTTTCATGAATAGTTTTATGCAAAGGTGTTCATGGCACCAAGGCTGAAGCTCTTATTCTTACAGAGAGAATAATTTAGAGGAAAGGTCAATAATAGAGAACAGACTTACTAGGAATTTTCAGGAAGGAAAGTTTTTTTCTTGTAGAAAATACTAATTAGAGAGGATCCAGGTGAGCCAGGTGCTTGCATGGGATCTGCTCTTAATTCTCTGAAGCTTGCACAGCACCTACCTATGCATCTACCTCCTTCCTTATCTTCCACTTAGTTGGTATGTGGCAGGTTTATGGTTTCCTTGTGTCACTGGCCTGGTTAATTGGCCAGCAGCTCATCTGCTCTATGGTTCCCACCATCCTGCCAAAGAGGCATCAGAGGACTTCAGGGAATTGCGCATCCCACCTGCAGGACAGCAGAGAAGCCAAAAATTAAATTTCGATCCTTTACATTTTGATTTTCTTCTCCTCCCAGCATTAATCTGGCAGTCAGATTTTTGATGCCATTTGTGGTGAGAAAACATTACACGTGATGATAGATTTCCATTTTCCAGACAACTAAGCCTGTGATTGGCTCTTGGAGGCTATATTTGTGGTCTGTCTTTGGGGAAATATTTTGGAAACATCTGTAAAATTCTGTTTCAGATGTCTGGGTTTTGGCTCATTAAAAATGAATACATTCACCAGACTAAACTGAAAAAAAAAACCCTCAAACAACTTAGGACTCATAATTAGGAGATGTGTTTGCAAAAAAAGAAAAAAGATTTGCCTCTATTGGTTCCCAAAAATATTCATGTGAGTTTGGGGAGAATGAGAGCTTTTTACAGGTATTTCATAACAAAACAGTATCATGTGAGGTTGAATCATCTTGTGGAATACTTCCATTACATAGAAGAGTGCTATTTGAGTTATGGACAGTCACTGACATGGCATTTAGAAAAAGCTGCTAAAGAAAAATCTCTTTTAAAACATGAACTGATGGCAACTTTCAGGCCATAGGTTCTAATAAATGAACAGTGTATGTGAAAGATCATGAACTGTTAATAATATCTTGTACATAAACTTTGCTATTTTTCAGCTGAGCATGTTTCCAGTGCTGTCAGTTTATATTTAACAAAGATTTTTGACAGCTTGTTTTTTAGATCACATTATTCTAGAAGCAGCTTATTTATAATGACCATGATCTGAAATATTAAAGGCGTGATAACACCAGGATTTTTGGAGATTTTTGAATCAAGTCTTCAATAATGACCAAGGAAGCAAATGAAGTGTTATGGCCTGCTTCTTTTTTTAAATAAACACTTTTCTCCAGTCCTGCACAGATCATTAAAGGGCCACATTTTTTGCCTGTTCTATGCAGGATCAAGGCACACACGAAATAAATGCAGACCTTCAGTATGAACACCAAAGGGAGAGAACTGGCCACTCATCCCCTCAGTTGACTCTGCATTTTTTGTTAGTGGTTGATTTAACTCTGTCCTAACTCCCTTCCAAAGATTCTTGGGCTTATGTGGTTGGTGCTGTAGCAGTGACACTTCAAGTTCAGTCTGGAAAAGCAGAATCTAGTGTTAATTAAATAATTGTCATTCCCATACTCAGTTTACAACCTCTTCCTGCCCAATTTCCTTCAATCCATTGTTAATGCATTGTGAATGTAATCCATTGTTCATTTTTTCACTTTGGTTCTCTATAGATGAGTTCTGTGCTGAATGTATATAGCACTAAGAAGACTATTTATTTTTAATCTAAGTAGAACAGCTTTGCAACCCTTTCATAAGTGGCAGGGTTAGCTGTATCCCTTATGCATACAAATACAGTTCTATGTGCGTTAGCCTAAGGGCACAATATAAAGATTCTCCGTGGTTTTACCCAGACACCACTGTCTTATCGATATAGATCCCCAACACGATGGGTTTCCTCAGACTAAAACAAGATTCTGATCAAAGAACAAATCAAGATTTACTTATCTATTTACTTATAAATTTAAGCATCATGAGCCCTTTCCACGAATACACTGAATATAGTTCGAAGGAGCTCCCATAATCTTAAAATTTATGTCTAAAGCCATAGGTTAGTTTGCTTCAGCTGGTAGAAAATTTCTTATGGATTTAATCTCATAAAAATGAGTTCAGGCTGATAATATTGCTCAGGTACACAAATATCTGTTATAACTGAGCTCTAAGATAATATCATGTTAACCAAATGTGAAAGTTTCTGTGATTTATATTATTTATTATGTCTGCCTTGTGTGGTGTAGCTCACAAATATACTGTGGAAGCAAAGGGCCCAGACTGTGTTATGATTTGCTTAAACCATACCCACCCCCATCCTTTTATCAGTTTTAAATTTCTCACTATTGAGAACCACAAGCTATTCCCTTCTCTTAGCAGGGTAAATCCATCAGTGCATTAATCATTCAGCAACCCGACTTGGTCATGGCTGTGGGCAAGCTGCTCTGTCAGACTGTTCTCTAGCTGTATAGCAGCAATATAACCCTGCGAATATTTGCAGGGGGCTGAACTGCTTCCTTATAAGCACAAAAAGTCCCATTCTCGGTTGTAATACAGCAATCTCTCCCGTTTGTCCAAAGATTCTCAGGGCTCTGCCCTGTGCAGACAGGGAGAGCTGGTGTAGATGAAACGGTTACAGCCTGCAAGCATGTTCTCCTAGCCTGTAGCTCACAGTTCGTACCTTCTGATGAACACCCATGGGCAGCAGGATAGGATCTATTGCTTGTGGGCAAGCCCCTTCAACCTCTCAGTGTAAATCTTCCCTGGCTCATACCAGGAGGGTGTGGGGTTTTCTGCCAGACTTTCTATGCATGGTCTTCAGGCTCAGAAACTTGCTTAGCAGCTACTTTGCTTTTCTGTCACTTCAGTCCAGGCTCCTGAGCAGCCATGTGGGTTTTCCTGATTGATCAGCTGAGCTTGTTCCTATGACTTAATGACTGGGATTATGTCCTCAGTGTTTGGCTCACCGGCATCAGCTTTCAGCTGTGGCTTTTTTTTGGAAACAAACCACTGAGAATAGTGGTCCAACATAATGCACTGCTTTCCGTAATGTCCATTAGTTGTCCCTGCATGCTGGTGGCTTGTGGGTACTTTAATTACATCTTCTCAATTAACAGGGGCGTGCTCTGCATGCATTCATTGACTGGAGTCCCAGATTTCCATATTGAACACAGCACTGTAGCACTTTTACTTTGTGCAAGAAATTCTCATTACTTGGAAGAACTTGTACACTTGCAGACCACTATTTGTCCGTTGCCGTGTCTGAACCTTAATTAACGTTGCATTTGTAAGTAGATAATATATACAAAATGGTAATTCTGAGCCCATAACCACCTGGCATGTTCTCTCCTACCACTGTGCAGCTACTCTGTGCAATGCAGAACAGTAAGAGAAATTATAAGTAAATTAAATATACAGGCATAATGCCATCTTTCAGCTTTGTTGTTTGCAGCCAAAGCCGCTGCTGGATCCCTTGTTAGAGCACTAAGTTTTCTCCAGTTGTCTAACTCGTTCTGTCCCGAGTTTGTAAATGTGTCTATGGATTATTTGCTGCCTGAATCATTATCCTGCAATTTGACAGAATCTCACAGGGAGAATTCATTTTCTCACAACACCAAGGACAGGGTTTTCTGGGCATGGGTGGTTAGTAATAGGAATAATCTCAATCCTCTCCTTCCCTTGTCATTTTTGTGATTGATTGGCCTTTACCATTACTAGAGTTGACTAGCACCTGCAGGCCTCCTGGCAACACCACACTTGCACTCTTCTACCCTAACTCACCTTTAAAGGCTGGTTTCATGTGGCAAGCCCCATTTTTATTGGTTATGATAGACCTTCAAGTTAAAACGACGCACCATTACATCATAAACAGGTGAATGAATTAAATCCGGACTAGGTCCCATTACTAGAGCTTGCCCTCATAATCTTCCATGCATTTATCTGCACAATATATCTTTGAGACATCCCCTTTCTGAGACACACTGGCACGAAAAAAGACTTAAGGTCTATCCTGTTTTTTTGCAGCGTTTGTTGTTCAAAGACCTGCCTCCACCTTGGCAGGGCTCACATATTAATTAGTTCAGTAAGATCTTGTAGAGTACCAATACACCCAAGGAGGTTTGAGCAGTAGGTGAGAGCACTCACCCAGGCAAGAGGATGTGAAATATAAGTTAATGCTTAAGCAGGTTTAGACATGAATTCATGTCACTGGGGAGAAGCTCTTGACTCCCAGCCTAAAGACAGTTTCCGAAGGAGGCAATCTTGTAGGGAACCTCTGGAAAGACTTCATCAATGCATCCAGTGACACAGTGACACCATGGATCTGGTGTTGAGGGCTTGTGTCTTGAAGGAACATCTATACCCTGCTCCAGCTCTAGAAAGATATACTTAGTGTTAACACAACAGTCACTCTGTCCTCCACCCCTCCAAATAGTCTTTCAATACATGAAGAGCACTCAACACCGCAAAGGCAACCACTGAACATTGAACTTGACTGTGAATGGAGCTAGGACTCTCTTGGCAGCAGGGAGTATTTGAATGTTTCTCTGTAGGCTTTTGTGTGTGTTTTATGCCTCCTTCCCATCCCTCTCTTGATACTTCTGGAAAGTGTTTGGTGTTGTAGTTATAGAAGATCTACCTCTACCAGTGTTAACAAAGGAGACAAAAATCTGGTGTTACTTCTAAAATTTGTAACCTACACGTAGTGAATTTGAAGCTGCTATCTGGAGACGGGTTTGCAAGTCCTCTTTATGTTTGTCCGCCTTCAGAGAACTTTTCAATAATTTATTTCAGGTAATTAGCATTTATTAATTCTCTTCTTACATCCAAGATATAATTTGAAATTTTTCCTCTTAAGTTTAAAAAATGAAGTTCACTTCCTGACATGATTTTAAATAATGAGTTGAATTGTACTTTCTGACATGATTTATCATTTCAAGAACTGAATGAATATCATTATCTCGTTAGAACAATGCTTGGCTTTTTCTTACAGCAAGCATAGCAAAAGGAATATAATACGACAGCTTAGCTGATCGTGTTTGATTTCATCGAAGTATGATAGAAATACTAACAAATTGATCTTCACAGCCTTAATATGCACTAAATAAGTGCTTATAACACACTGAATGAATTACCAAGGGCAATACAGTGAGTCAGTAACAGAATCATTGTTGAGACTCTGTTTCCCTGATATCTGTCTGATTTTGGTTTTTAGGGACAAAAAGTATTTTTTGTATCAATGTTTGTATTTTGTTAGAAACAACACTCAAGCAAAGCACATTGTCTTCCAGTTTTTATGAGCTTCTTCATGTTCCACTCCACAATTTAAGATTGCTTTAACAGCAAAAAGAATTAGCAGCAGACTTCTGGTGGTGTGTAACCACTGTTTTTCTGTACTGTCCTCAGACTCCAACTGTGACTTCAGACCATTCATTCAGAAGCTGTCTGCAAGCTGTTTTGAAATAAAACTTGCAAAATTAATTTTGTTCAACCATCTTTACTGAGATATTGATGCTTCTGAAAGGCTCATTAATGATGTGAGTTCTTTAAAAGCTAATCCTATATTACTGAAGAACTATGGAGGAGAACACCTATAACACTGAAATTGGTCCTAGATCTTTATCTACTAACAGAGAAAACAAACCAATAAAAATATGAGAAATAATGCATATACAACCGGAGGGCTTTTGCCCAAGAATCAGTTCTGACTGCAAGGAAAGATGTGCCATCAAAATTCCCGGAGTTTGCTCAGTTTTTCAGTATTGCCTTCTCGTATGAAGGTTGCTTAGACTGAGATGTAGTTCCAGGTTAGGACACCTGCCTTTAGGTGTTGACACATGGACTGTCTCAGCTCCCTTTGTCATAAATAGATGTTGAGTCAACACAGTTGGTGGAGCAGAGGTGGCTGTGTTCCCAGAGACAGCTGGTTCACCCTCTACCCTCCATGTAAGTCGAGTCTCATGTCATCTTAGGTGCCTGCCCATCATTCATTGGCATCTCCAGAAAGGCCCAGCTCTCTGTAAGTCCTGTGCCATATCTGCCAGCCGTCTGGCCTTAGCACATAAGAGTCCAAACCAATCTCTGCTGCTCCAGCTGTCAGCTTCCATGATATCCAGCCCAGTCTTTGCAACAAATATGGCAAACTGACTTTACCCCCAGAACACATCCCAAATCATAGAAAGGCTTGATAGGAAACCCTAAGTTTGCCACCTATATTTAACTTTCCAGCTATTTTAATATCAAGTTAGCGACAATGTTAGCCTTGTCTGTACTATCTGAAGCCAGCTTGACATAGTATTTCTGTGTCTAAGATGGTTTCTCTGAGCTCCTGATATGCCATAAGTTAAGATGGGATCTTCCTCTGCCAGCAGCCAGCCATTATATGGAGCTGTACTCATTTTTTTCTTTGTTTTTTGAGATAAGACACAGAATTCACAGGCTGTGGGTCACTTCCTTCATTAGCATTTATATAATGCCTTTTAATTAGCACATCCCTTTCTGCTTCCTTGGGTTCTGCTGTCAGATGTTTTTAAATATGCTGCAGTAAAACTTTAGGAATTATTTCTCTTGAAAAATTGTATTTTGTTAACAAGCACAGTACTATGCTCATAACATTAATCTCCTCATGTGAAAGATCAAACTTGGTATAAAAAATGATAAATTTGGGAACCCTAATTTTTTGTAAAACATTTCCTCCTGCTAACCTGATGCCTACTGTAAATTTTAGGGGGTGAGAGGCCCCCTTCAGGACACTTCACAGAATTTATTTCCTGGAAGAGTCAGTGAAAACTGGGCACACGCTTTGCTGGGTAAAAAACTGTCTGGATGGCCGGGCCCAAAGAGTTGTGAATGGAGTTAAATCCAGCTGGCGGCCGGTCACGAGTGGTGTCCCCAAGGGCTGGGTGTTGGGGCCACTCCTGTTTAACATCTTCATTGATGATCTGGACGAGGGGATCGAGTGCACCCTCAGTCAGTTTGCAGATGACACCCAGTTGGGTGGGAGTGTGGATCTGCTCGAGGGTGGGGAGGCTCTGCAGAGAGACCTGGACAGGCTGGAGCCATGGGCTGAGCCCAACTGGGGGAGTTTCAATAAGGCCAAATGCCGGGGGCTGCCCTTGGGCCACAGCAACCCCCAGCAGCGCTACAGGCTTGGGGAGGAGTGGCTGGAGAGCTGCCAGTCAGAGAGGCACCTGGGGGGGTGACTGACAGCCGGCTGAACAGGAGCCAGCAGTGTGCCCAGGGGGCCAGGAAGGCCAATGGCATCCTGGCTTGTGTCAGCACTAGCGTGGCCAGCAGGGACAGGGAAGGGATCTGACCCCTGTACTCGGCACTGGTGAGGCCGCCCCTCGATTCCTGGGTTCAGTTTTGGGCCCCTCACTACAAAAAGGCCATTGAATGACTCGAGCGTGTCCAGAGAAGGGCAACGGAGCTGGTGCAGGGTCTGGAGCACAGGTCTGCTGGGGAGTGGCTGAGGGAACTGGGGGGGTTTAGTCTGGAGAAGAGGAGGCTGAGGGGAGACCTCATCGCCCTCTACAGCTCCCTGAAAGGAGGGTGCAGAGAGCTGGGGATGAGCCTCTTCAACCAAGTAATAAGCGATAGGACAGGAGGGAATGGCCTCAAGTTGTGCCAGCGAAGGTTTAGACTGGATATTAGGAAGCATTTCTTTCCAGCAGGGGCTGTTGGGCGTTGGAATGGGCTGCCCAGGGAGGTGGTGGAGTCCCCATCCCTGGAGGGGTTTAAGAGTTGGGTCGACATAGTGCTGAGGGATCTGGTGTAGTTGGGAACTGTCAGTGTGAGGTTAATGTTTGGACTGGATGATCTTCAAGGTTTTTTCCAACCTAGATGATTCTGTGAAAAAAAAATTGCAAAATTATTTTGTCCCTCCTCACAACAGGGAGGTTGGACTAGATGATCTTTAAAGGTCTTTTCCAACCCAAACAATTCTATGGTCATATGATTCATGAATAGATACATAAGTTCATACTGAGTGAAAACCTAAATTAGTTAAGTTAAAAGAACTTGTACCGAGTCCATAAACCAATCAATTACATGACAATAAAGATAATGAGAGCAGTAAATATATTCTAGACCTGCAGGGACTTGTGTAAGGGATGCAAGATTTTCTTCTTCTGATGGAGACCAGCAAATGTCAATGAGTTGCCATGAAGTCTCTTAACTGTTACTAAACCCATGAGAACATAAAGTGAAACAAATTCAAGCATGACCAATGAAGTCTTCTGATGTTCACGGAAACCTGCAATACAAGGTTAGACCAATTAGTCCACTAACTGTAAATGTTAAGTGTAGACAACTAAAGTCACAGTCACTCCAGTGAAAGGGTTCATTTAAAGTATAATTTATTACATCAGAGTAGCAATCTTGAGGATTGTACTAGACATTGTGGCAAATATGTTCAAGGGTCACAAGCCAGAGTTTACAAAAGTACAACCCGTCATAATTTAAACTTGTATAGAAACATTCATTCAAAGTGTTTAACAAACATTAATTAATTAAGCTATGTAGCACCCCACTGTGAGCTTATGGGTAAGTCAGAGCATTTGTATCTCAATTTTACAGAAGGTTAAGCTGAAGTGCAGAGAGATTGATTTGCCTGAGGTCACACAGCAAGTCAGTGGAAAAACTGCAAATAGAATCCGCAGTCTGAAGTTCTCATTTCCCTGTTTTTACCACTTACATTACACTTCCCACTAGTAAAATGAAGGGGAAGAAAGAGGCAGCTGAAGTGGTGAGACTTGGAATATAGTTAACCCAATTTTCTACACGTGTTCTTGCTTTTTTCTGCAGCTTAGGCACATAGCAAAGGGGTAGGTTGGTTTTAAATTATTTGGAACTTTATTCCTTTTCCATCTATCATTTGCATGCTTTCTTTTAAGTGCAAACACTGAAATACTTGATATCTTCAGAATTAAATATAGCTGGGCAGTAAGAAGCAACCATCTTGAGTTAAAGGCACGTAACTTTACACAGCGAACCTCTGTCCCCTGCAGCTCGTGTGATGCTCTGTTTGCCCACTGCATGGACTCTAGTGTGCTTATAGCCCTTCCTTAGCCTGGTTTATTGGCAGGCAGCCAGCTGCACCAGGAGTGTGGGTGAGAGATGAAGATGGAGCCTGCAGCCCCATAGTTGCGTATGTTTGTCTTTGCAAAGCACCTCACTGAAAACAAGGACTGACTTGTGGCTTAGTGCCTGTCACGTTACGTGACGGGCATATGATACCACATACAAGAGAAACTGGGGCTGTGTGCTTTGATATCAGAATATAGTTGGTTGGTTATTGATTACAGGGGGTGGTGCCCCGCTGAAAAGCAGAGCCTTGGGCTGAGCAGATAAGTACTGTTCCACTGAAAGGAAACTGTGGGGTGTTTGGAGTGAAAGGGTGAGAGACATGCAGAGGGAAAGATGTTCCTAGGTGAGACCTTGAAGTGGAGAGATTAAAGAAGGTAAAGAGTCACTCTGGTAGGTGAAAGGATTGGGAAGGAAGGTTGTGTTTTAATGGTTTGTCTTATCTTGATATTTAAAGTGATGTTCAAAAGGGGTTGGGTGTGAAGATGCTTCTTTGTAGGCTGGAGAAAAAGGCCAGGAAGCAATTATTACTAATTCCTTATAGATTGCCATGGGGTTTTCTTAAAAATGCTCTCAGATTGCAATGGGGAAGTGTGTCTGATTTGGTTTTCTTGCTCTTGGTGTTCCAAATGGAGCACTCCCTGAAGCTTTAGACAAGAAGAAGCCAATTTACCATTACTGCATTTTTCAGGTATGGCTCATCAGCATTTCTTTAAGGTAAGGGCTGGGTATCTGAGAGTCCCACACTACTCAGTGACAGACTCAGTGGGGTGAAAGAGGGAAGATGCTGTTAAAATGTTGGGAAAGGCATGAGACTAATGTGTGACATTTCTTATGCATGGAGGTCACATCGGTTCATCATGACGTACCACATGTCCAGCCTGTTCTCAGAATGGACAACATCAATTACACAAGTGTCATTCCCTTGGAAGCAACTGGAAAAAATGTAATATACCCTGAAGTACAAGCCCTGTGCAGATATCTGCTTCGTGATGACAAGTTCTGACAACAAGTTCTTCATGGTATAGGGTTTCAAATTAGTTTGGGGAAAGGAGGAATGATGTTGTTAACAATCCACGGTAAACGGGAAGGCAGAAGTTTGCAATGTAAAGAGTCTGATGCAGATGTTCCCATGGTGAGTTTTTTATCAGGTGTGCTTTAACAGGAAAGTCGTAATTCACTATATGACTGCAAGTGTTGGAAAGTAAAATATGCAAGTGCCTTTCAAAAAAATCCTTGGGAAATAAATGTGCATTAGGCAATCTGCTCCCTTCTTGGCCTTCTCCTCTCTTTGGAGGGCAGGCAGGGCACTGTGTCAGGTAGCCTGAGGGGTGTCATAGAGTCAGAATGGTTTGGGTTGGAAAAAACCTGACAAGATTTGTCAGGTACAATCTTCTCTTACTGAAGCCATGCTGGCTGTCACCAGTTACCTCCTTATTTTCCATGTGCCCCAGCATAGTTTCCAGGAGGGTCTGCTCCATGATCTCGCTGGGCACAGAGGTGAGGCTGACTGGCCTGTAGTTCCCTCGATCTTCCTTTTATGCCTTTTCAAAAACGGGAGTTATGTTTCTCCTTTTCTAGTCTGTGGGAACTTCACTGGACTGTCACAACTTCTTAAATATGATGGATAGTGGCTTAGCCACTTCATCTGCCAGTTCCCTCTGGACCTGCAGATACGTCTCATCAGGTTCCATGGACTTGTGCACCTTCAGGTTCCTTAGATGTTATTGAACCCGATCTTCTCCTGCAGTGGGCAGTTCTTCATTCTTCCAGTCACCGCCTTTGCCTTCTGCAACTTGGGTGGTGTGGCTGGAGCACTTGCCTGTGAAGTCCTCGCTGTGCAGTTTTGAGGGCCTTTGTGATGTCATCTGTATTTTAAACTGTTTTATGTGAAAGAGACTCTCAGGTTCATACCAAGCTATTAGTATCTCATCCCGCTTTGGAGCAGTGGTGGTCTTCACGCTGGTATTGCATCACTCTGTGTCTGAACGCTCTCCTGCGAGGACAAACTCATCTGTTTGTTCTGGCAATGGCCATCTCTAATGAGAAGAGACGTATATATAAATATGTATACACACATTCCACGTTCCCTTTCCCTTTTCCTGTTCAGAAGATGATGCTCTAGTTCTTTGTAAAAACAGATGACTTTCACCAGAAAATGTTAAGAATTCAGGGAAATTGGAATTTGCTCTACAGAGAGGCTTGGATAGATTGGATTGGTGGGCCAGTGTTAGTGGGATGAGCTTCAACAAGGCCAAGTGCCAGGTCCTGCCCTTGGGCCACAACAACCCCCAGCAGGGCTGCAGTCTTGGGGAGGAGTGGCTGGAGAGCTGCCAGTCAGAGAGGGACCTGGGGGGTGATTGACAGCCGGCTGAACAGGAGCCAGCAGTGTGCCCAGGTGGCCAAGAAAGCCAATGGCATCCTGGCTTGGATTAGAAATAGTGTGACCAGCAGAAGCAGGGAGGTGACAGTCCCCCTGTGCTCTGCACTGGTGAGGCCACACCTGGAGGGTTGTGTCCAGGTTTGGGCACCTCAATATAAGAGACATGTGGAGGTGCTGGAGCGAGGGCAGAGGAGGGCAACAAAGCTGGTGAAGGGCCTGGAGAATAAATCCTGTGAGGAGCCATTGAAGGGGCTGGGAGTGTTCAGCGTGAGGAGAAGGCAGCTGAGGGGAGACCTCATCCCTCTCTGCAGCTCCCAGAAAGGACATTGCAGAGAGGTTGGTGCTGGGCTCTTCTCACAGGGGATTAGTGACAGAAAAAGAGGGAATGGCTTTAAACTGCAACAGGGCAGGTTCAGACTGGACATTAGGAAAAAAATGTTCACAGAAAAGAGTGGTCAGACATTGGAATAGGCTGCCCAGGGAGGGGGTGGAGTCCCCATCCCTGGGTGTGTTTAAGGGTCGTTTAGGTGAGATGTTGGGGGATGTGGGGTAGGGGAGAACTTTGTAGAGTAGGGCTGAGGGTTGGACTTGATGATCCCAAGGGGCTTTTCCAACCTGAATGATTCTGTGATTCTGTGAATGCATAGGAGGGGTCACAGTCAGTGAGCTGAATCAGTGAACAGCTATGATTTATCCTGAGGTGACTTAATCACTTTGTTCCTAATTCCCCCAGGATTTCTGTGCTTGCCCTAAGGCTGCTTCAGCCCAACCTGGAGGAACTGCTGGCACATGTGGTGTGTGAAGCCACTGGCCAGTGCTATCAGCACTGCAGACCTGGTCAAATGCTATAACTTGACCCCTTTGCCTTCTGCGCAGCCCCAGCTGCTTGTGCTGTCTCCTGCATTAGAGCAAAACACCTGAGGGAGAGAGGTGGGGAGGCAGATCTTTCTGGTTTTTAGAGTTTCAGCAAACTGAGTGCTGCTGGGAGGTATCTGATGGGGTGGCCCTTGGCGGGGCTGCTGAGTATCTGCAGCTACCCCAAAGCCTGCAGGTCCCAAGACATGTGCTCTAAGAACTAGATCTTCCATTTCCCATACCTACACCTGACATATTTATGCGCAGCTGCAGTGGAAAAACCTATATAAAACCAATCTGACTTAGAAAGGATTATAAAATGTTGCATCCTTTTCTGAGTCTGGTCTGGTATACAGTATTTCTCTCCATATTTTGCAGGAAATTGGCTTTGCAGCTGGTTCATTTCCAAGATTAAAAAAAAAAAAAAAAAAAAAAAGTGAGGAAATATATAAGCTCTTTTTTTTTTCTTACTGCTGCTGCCTCAGATATGAAAATATACCTGCAGTTTTGATATCGTATTTTACAAATTATGACAAATTTTCCTAATTATCCTTACTTAAAGAAATCCAATCTCGAGCACTTGAACAACAAACAAAATCACACAATAAACAAATTATATAATTGCACAGGTTTCTGGTATTGAACTCTCTGTTACAGTTGTTTAAGCGCATGTTGGAAGGATTCAGATGAAAGTCTGTTCCTAAGTTCTGTGACCCACACTGGGGCTGCGTGATCCTCCGACAGGATCAGAAATGCACAGTAATAACTGTGAACTGCTGCACAGAAACAAGGGAAAATCTCTCCAGTAATGGCTTTGCATCTAATGCTCCACACAGTGAATAAAGCCTCTTCCCGAAGGTATATGTTATTGTTGTCCGTAAATAACTTTCACAGTCTCAGACTACTACATGCAGAGCCATACACGGTGCTAGAAAAGCTGAAGGTTTGTATTTCAGCTTATAGGAAAAGAACTTGATACAAACCATCCTTTTTTCAAAGGAAACTGTCCTTTATGAAAGGTTTGTTCTGAAGCACAGGAAACCTTGCCTTGGCCTCTGAATGCTTCCTTAGCTGTCACCTTTGAACACTTAGTAAAATTAACAGCACGTTCTGTGTACGTTGTTTTCTATGGGAAAAAATCCTGGGACAGGTTGAGTTATATGCCTGGTTGTCCAGAGGTGCAAAGCAGCCGGCGTGTGCTCGTGATCCTGCTCTGATTCTGACAGATGGTGCGTTGGTCTGCAGGACCTGGCTAGCATGTTTAAAATGAAACCTCACCTCAGGATTTGGGGCTTGCTGCTCTGCTCTTCTGCAGCTTAAGCTTCAGAAACATAATGAGAAGAACTGAGTGCCACATTTACTAATTTAATCTACTGTGCCCACTTTCAACCGTGTTTCTGTGCATTATTGAACCTGTCTTAGTTCTTTTTCTTGTTCCATTGGAAACACAATTAACAACCATAGGTGTTAACCCTAATGTACCACCCATGGTGAATGCTCTGATCCAGACTGAGATGCTTATTTATGAATAAGAGGTTAAAATATATAGGCAAAAGTGTAGTAAGATACTCAGTATCATCACCGAGCAGGCTTATATACTGACTTTTCTGTCTGACTTAATGGTTTCTAGTTTTCACTTGTTAACATAAACATCGCTCACATAGAGAAGGCTGCAGTAATTATTTTGTCTTCTCTGTGCACAGCAATCTGTGCTGAATATTTTATTCTCTCTGGATTTTGGACAGCTGCCTTTGAGGCAGATATTCCTAGCTGAGAAGTTTGGGAGGGCTGTGATTGTATTTTGGGTATATTACAAAAAACAATCACGATACTATTGTACAGCAAAGCCAGAAGTACTCAAGAACTTTTTTTTTTTTTTCATATAACTATTGCAAAGGTCATTAATTACTAACAATTGCAGCATGTAGAGTGTTTCAGAGCTTTTTTTGAGAAAAAGATATAATTTTGCTCAGGTAGGTACCTGCTTAGTAATGGTTCCTGCCTCAAAGAG
Organism: Athene noctua; assembly: GCF_965140245.1. Lineage (NCBI taxonomy): Eukaryota > Metazoa > Chordata > Aves > Strigiformes > Strigidae > Athene > Athene noctua. The sequence continues at coordinate 258,049,525 of NC_134037.1, read as the reverse complement.
CTTAAAACCTAGATGCACAGATGATCATAGGATTGTTGAATAATTCAGGCTGGAAGGGACCTCAAAAAATTATCTAAGACAAATAGAAGGGATTGCTGAAGCTCAAGAATCAAGACAGGTTAATAACAGAAACTGTATTTCTTGCTGCCTACTTTGGTACATGTTCTACTGGAGTATGCTGCTTTTAATAGATTTAGGAATATTTATCAACTGCAGGCATTTGGCAGAAGACTGCTTCCCTGGCTTGCACTGCACCATTTCACTGCCTGATTGGAGCAGAGAACCTGTGGTAACTCTTGCTGTTGGGTTGGCATCTATGTTTCTCATGCACCAAAAGCTCATGTTTGAAAACCTTGCCACAGGGCTCCAAAATTTCACTTTGACCTGACATATCTTGGTGTTATCCCTGCCAATTGCAAAAAATCTTGAAAAAAAAGGTTGAATCTCATGCCACCCTTATTAGACCCAAGGCAAATATGTGTGGAGCCCTGGGGATGAGATACAACTGAAATGGGAAAGGGATTTTTAACTGCTGCTGCACTGAGGGATGCTAATGGGGACAGGTTTGAGCTCACCATGACTGTAAAGCTATGTACCAGCTTGATAACTGGAGATCTGCCATTTCTCACCTAGGGTCTGTGCCGTAGTCCTGCTTTAGTTGAAAACTCACCCAATTTCAACTTAAGGCTTTTTTCTTCTCTTACTTTTTATTTTCTCTCTCTTATAATGGCTATTTTACTCAATATGGAAACATTTTACTTGAAAAAAACTCAAAACATAGTTGCGTTTGGTGAAGTATGTTATTTAACCTCTCTTTGGACTGCTTCCCTGGGCAGGGCCTTTAAAGCTCTACTGGCAGGCTGGTACAATCTCTGTTCACTTTCCTGCTACTTCTGCTGTGTGAATCAGTTTTCCTTCTTGAACAACATCCTGCACAATCCTCCCTACTCCTATCTAATAATTCAGACCAGATGGCTGAAGCTGACCCAGCATAATCTGCTCCCCAGGATATAAATGATGCCATTTAGACGTACGCTGTAATGTTCCCTTAGTTAAAAAAAAAAGGACTTGCAGCAAGACCCTGTAACAATTGACTTTATTTTGATTTGCAGTGTTCTGCCAGACGGTAGCCATTTGTGCTGGGTTATACAACATGAAAAGGTACATATCAGACACTATCCTACACATAGACAAAAACACTGCCCCAAATTTCCCGGAAAGGAAACAGCTTGTGTTTTTGTGTTGCCTTAGACCCCCATTCCACCTTGTCCCTGAATGCCCTGGAGAAACAGATGGGAGGTTTACTGCAAAGCAAGTCAGGGCACTGGCACAGCATAGGAAAGATGAATTCCATGGCTAAGGACCTCTAGAAGGAGGAGAAAAAAAACCTTTTCTTTTTATCCTACAGATTTTTTTTTTTTCCAATTCCGAGTTTGAGTCTACAAAGATATGATGCACAGAGAACTCATGTCTTGGATAATGGGATTCTACATTAATGGTGTTACAGTTAATTGCAAAAATGTATAGCTATCTGCAGAAGCAACAGAAAATTACTGCAGATACCAGAATATTGGTGCCATTTCTAAATGATCTTAAGACATCATCAACACAGAGTGAAGAGGGGTGGCAGTAAGATGTATGTCACAAGGAAATCCTCTCTCATTGCTAAGCACAGATGAACATAACAGCTTTAGGAACAGCCGTCAGCACAGTGTACTGTCTTCCTGGATGTTGAAGTATGCTGTGGTGGGTAGGTGTCTGCAAGTTCAGTGGACTTTGGATAAAGTTTAGTGCATGGAATAGTTCGCACTTCTCTCTTACAAGTGGCCACAAGTACCATCAAGTCGCTGGGAAAGCAACACATGGAGTAGAGCTTCAGACTAAGCAACGTACAGGATTATCCTTTTAAGCCTAATTGTTTGTGTTCTATAAAATATAGATGGTATCAGAAAGCCTGGCATCAGCTTGTTTGTTACTGGAATACAAACTTTCCTCTTCCTCCCCCCTTACTGTTTTAAATGCAAAAGAGGTACAAGAGATTTTTCTCTCCACTTCCACCTCTGGTTTCATTTATGCCCCCTGTCTTCTGAATCCTGTTTGGTGCCCTGCAAAGCTATCCTCACTGCATAGCTACACTGTAAACCTGTACCAGCTCAAGTTCAGCCTCTGCATTTTGTACCTTACTGCCTTGAAAAACCCATCTTTTGATATTCTCACTTCCTAACCCTTGAGCATCCATTCAGTACATGCAAAGTACAGCTACAGGTTAGCTGGTGTTATAGAGATGTATTGGGGTAATCCCAGCTGCTCGGTGCACTGGGACACATGTGCCTCAATAGCTAAATTTCTAAATGTATGTGAAAGTGCTGAGATGCTTCTGGTACCTGCCAGTGCTTCTCTGTGTAGGTGAAAATCATTCACATGCCAAAGGTATCTCAGACTTGGGGCTACCAGCTGGATTTTGATGATTTACACAGCTGAAGATAAGTCAGTAGTAGAGAGGGCACCAAATGCATAAATAGGAGCAAATGCTGACCACCTGTCCCTTCTGACTTTAAATTGGACCAGCAAGTATCTAGCATAGGGAGAAGGTTTGGAGGAGTGAGGGGCTCCTGCTTTGTTCCTAGTGTACCAGGGAATTGTTCCAGATTTGCTCATGCAGCTGCATCTCGACTTCCCTGCAAAGAGGACTTTTTAATATGGAATAACATTGTCCTGAAGCTACTGTGAGTTATTGATCACAAAAGGATGGATATACCTGGTGTGCTCACTTGTGGGCTTCCACATTTCAACCCTCCTGGTTTGCTTCTCTTTGAGGCCTTCTGCAATTTTCTCAGCCGACACTATATGGTTCTTAATGTTTGTTTTGCTTTGAAATGAAAGGAGGTATGAAAGTGTATGTTATTATTATTCTCTTCCTTTAATCTTTACTCAAAAGTTAGTCCTCTCAGACCTTTAATCATCTGTCTTTGTCTGAATTCCCTTCAATTTACTTCTATCTTTCTGGTGCTGAAATGCTTACAGATGAATGAGGAATTGTATTGCTTTATCTTAGTTCTCATTAGAATGCTGGTGAAAACCCATGGTCATAGAAGACAAAGTAGTTTAGGCTATTCAACATTTTTGCCTTTTCATATTACTTAACCCCTTTGCTATAAGAGTTGTAAAGTGTTCCTATAGCAAATGGATATTGTGATGCATATAAATTGGATCAGAAACTCCACTGGAATAATTGTTGCAGGACTGCAGCACCAATCCCTCAAAAGTCAGAAAGTGGCAGATTTAGGCAACCTATTCATCTCTGTCAGATCTTTTTTTTTTTCTATGTGGTTGCTGTCTGAAAGAAAGTTTGCTCTTCTATGTGAAGACAACATTGTGTCTTCTCCACTTCTGATTCTTTGTCCAAATTATTTTTGTTTAAATTTTCTCTAAAAAAAAGCTAAGAATGAGCACAACTCAAATTTGAGCCCAAGTAATTATTTTTTTAAATGGTAGTAAGGAAAATAAGACTTCACTGAGAAATGGATCCAACTTTAGTAAAGAGAAAGTCTCCCTGCATATCTATAAAGGTTAGACCTTGCTTGCTCTTGCACAGGTCTGTAAGAAAGGAAAAGGGAGGTCCTTAGAGTTTGCCTGCAGAGCACAGCTGCAGTGATGTATCGTATACTTGTCCATGGGCATTTGTAAAGTGATGCTGATGTGTTCTCTACCATGCTGTTGTAAAGAAAATTTGTTTTCCCACTCCTCAGTGATGGAATTACCCAAAATATATCATGATATCTTTAGGATTACTTCATATTAGAATATATAAAACTTCTTGTGTGAAATTTATCTTTATACAGCAAAACTGACAAAACATTCTTGCTAGGCTAAAGGAAGAGCAAGTGGAGTTTATTAAAGTAAGTATTCTCTTAAGAAGTAAATGAACAAATTCAGTTGGACTGAAAATCCAGGGAGATTCACAGACACTTTAAACAAGCATGAATTCATTGCTTAACAAAATGTTTGGGGTGGTACAGAGATTTGAACAGCTCATCTGGAGAGGTGTTTTGTGCTCACAGAGTTCATCAGTAGTAATATTGCCATTTCCAAATGAAATCTGAACTTGTTTTCATGGAGGAGAGGGACTATAGTGCCAAGAAATACTCAGGACAGATTTAATTTGTGTAAGATTTTAATCTCTGTTGAATTAGCTTCCTGTAAGCCTCCGCTAGGAGACAGACTGTTATTTTGGTCATTTTAGATAACAATTACCATGCTCTCACAACTACTTTTTTATAGCCCTAGCTCCAAGCTTGATTCTACATCTGCTTGATCCCATCACCTCTTTTCCTAGCTTCAGTGGTATTCATCCTTTTTCCCTTCCTAGTATGATTGCACCTCTCACATAATGGAGATAACACCATAGAGCAGGTTTTACTCAGAGCAAATTACAGATACTATTCTCTGCTAACCTTGATTGACTGCAAGTTGCTGGCTGCCCTTGTTCCATAGAAATGGCAGTTTTAGCTTATGGAATAACAAAGCAAGCAACTAAGTGAATCCTCTGTGCTTTCTTCTGTAGCTTCATAAGTACAATGAAATGCTCTTCTCTTCACACCAGTGATCATTATTCCAGTGAAAGCAACCCACGGCCTCCTCAGAATAGATAAGGACCTTTACCAAAGAGACTGAGTTTTTAATATTTATTTTGCACACATGCATACACATGCAAATGTGGCTCACGTTATTTTTAATGAAAAACACTAGGGCAAGGCAGTCTTTAAAGTTAGAGTGAAAGCACTGTTCTGCTATTCCTTGACTGACTACTGTCAACCCATTAATACTCTGATAATGACAGCTATGCCAGCTGAATGCCACTGCCAGAGGGCAATTTCTAGTTTATTTCTGCAAAGTATTTATCTAGAGATAATTACATATTAGGCTGATATGTTTTACTTGCAGTTGCAATACAAATTGACCTGGCATCAAACCATATATTACAACTGTTTGCAATTGTACTATGAGTGTTCAAAATGACCATAAAAAAATTCCACAGAATGGAGTGGAGAAATTTCCATTCTCATTGCAACTATCCTATAGTTTTTAATTTTAAAAGTAGGTCCTAGTTTTAATCGTGGAATGAAATGTTCTTAGCAACATGAAATATAAATTCTTGCAAATGAATGTGTGAAATAGAAGCTAGTATCTACTTCCTATGGGTCAGTTATTAATGTTAAAGTTAAAATTTCTGATTAATTTTTCCCATTGTACATGAGAAATAGAATCGCAGAATGGTTTGGATTGGAAGGCACCTTAAAGACCATCTAGTTCCACCCCCCTGCTAGGGTCTCACCAGAGCAGTAGAGGGACAGAATCACCTCCCTCAACTTGCTTGCCACTGTTCTTCTGATACAGTTGGCTTTCTGGGCTGTGAGTGCACATTGCCAGCTCATGTTCAGTTTTCCACCCACTGGCACCCCCAAGTCCTTCTCTTCAGGGCTGCTCTCAATCCATTCATCGCCCAGCCTGTATTTGTGCTTGGGTTTGCCTCAACCCATATGCAGGACCTTGCACTTGGCCTTGTTGAACTTCATGAGGTTTGCACCGTCCCACCTCTCCAGCCTGTCCAGGTCCCTCTGGTGTATCAGGGGCTGGAGGTAGACATAATGATGGGGAAAGCTGTAAAGGAAGAGATGTTCATTTTCTATTGTTACTATAGAGGGAAATGTGGCTCAGAGATCTGGCTGGAGATTTAATGTGAGCATGAGCACAGACCAAGTTTGCTGCTTTTGACTGGACCTTGAAAGATACAGAAAATCAGGGTTTCTCTGCTGTGTGCTTCTCTGTGCCGCCGCCTCCTCCTTCAGTTCTGCTTGTCACATGCAATCTGGTTCAGTCTCCTATCGTGTGAGACAGTATGCAACAGAAAATGCAGATGTATCTCATAGGTTATTTATTATAGTTAGAACCGCTGTCTTCCTGGCCCAGATGTGTTATCTGACCCTGTATGACAAAATCCTTGGCTGCCTCTGAAGTTCAGACACGACTCCAATATTTTCCTCTTTGCCACACAGGCTCTGTAGTTAATGTTGGAAGATTTTTATCTTCTGACTGAAGAAGCTTTCCTGGGGAACATACTCTTTATTTTTAGACATGCTGGAACATTTTGGGGTGTCTGGGCTCCTGATACTGTCAGGTATGGGTTTATCACAGCTTCCATTAAGAAATGCTTTCTGGTTGTCTGGTTACCTTGGGACTACTATTAATCCAATTTCAGATAACATGCAAACAGAACATTTCTTCACAAAATGGAAAATAAAATCCACAGTCACAAATGTTTATGAAAGACATTTTGTGAGTACAATAAACTTGATTTTTTTCCTATAATTTCTTCACCTAATACCAGCAAGGTTTCTCTGTCCTTTTTTTTGCCTTTCCTGACACTTGCCTGTTGAGGGTCATGCCTTCCCACATTCTTTATGCCTTAGGTAGCACCCATTGGAGAGAGACACTCATTGAAAGCATGATAGTTTTTATAAACAGTTCCTCTTTTGAAATCCCAGGGTGTATCCAGGTAGATGCAATCCTTCTCCCTGGAATGGTTTTCTTATCCACGAGAAAGCCTGCCCATTGTTCTTAATTAAAATGTGATGTTTTTTTCTTCTTTGAGTCAAATATCTGTTAGACTGTGTTACCTCCCATGCGACTATCTGACTAAAAACTTCTTGCCCCAAGGAAGGGAAGCACTTTTTTCCCCCTCTCCTTAGGTCATTACATGCACAGGTTTCAGTGAAAGTAGTTTTGCTGTTGGACCTTTTATGGCTGTTCATACCCCATGGAAATAAGTGTGATAGAAACATCTGAACAGGATATTAAGACCTGGCTTGTTACTTACTCTTGGTTCAAACCAAATGTTAACCAGTCGCCTCTGAATGACATCAGTTTGAAGTGGTGATCACAAATGATTCCTTCAAGTTGTGCATCCCACTTGAAGAAAAAATTCCCAAGTGCACCTGCAGATTTGGCTGTGAGTAGCTCAGGTGCCTGGGATGGATGTCTGACAACAAGCTTCTCTTAAGGGATTTTACATCTGCAAATTTCTAGTTTGCTGGTTAAAATGATCTGTGGCTTACTTTTCTCTGTATAAGGGTCTGTTCTACATATATTGCTCAGGTGTGCATGTAATGTGTTTTTTTGAAACTTATAAATATTGTTCCTTTACTTCTTTGAAATTACTCATAAGGACCTCTTTAAAATGGAAGTATACCTCAAGAATCTCATTGACATTTAAGAAACAAATTTGCATATCGGTGCTTTCTCATAGAAATGTAATATGTGTTTATCATTATGATGGTAATGTATAAGTATATATCAGCCAAAGAAAACCACCAGGTATTCAAAAGTCAACATGTCAAATAATGTCATTTACTTGTTCCTTTTTACAAACAGATATTCAAGAATTTTATGAAGTGACACTGCTAAATTCCCAGAAAAGCTATGAGCAAAAAATAGAAGAAGCAAATCAAGTTGCAGAGAAATGGGAGAAGACAACATCTGCTACAGACCATGAAAATCTGCAGAAAAACCAAGAGGTAATTTAACAGATTAAGAATTAAAATATATATAATCAGTGAGATGTCTCAAGCCTGAGAAAGGCAATGCAATGATTTACAAGATTGAAATAATGTCATTAACTAAGGAATTAGATAAGGATATGGAAGATGTATAGTGTTTTCCCTCTGACCTTGAATATGTCACTAACTTCTTCATCCTTTCAATCACCATCTGTCAAAGGGGAAGTAAAAAAATTTTCTTTTCTCATCCTTGGTGTACTTTACCTGATACTTGGTGGCTGTGATTACCCCAAAAGAGAATGTATCTCCTCCACTTGCTAATAACCACTGAGGTTATAAATACTCCAGGGATTGTATCCTGTGTAAAAATTTTAATAGGACTTTTCATATTTCTGGAACTGACATTAGACTGAACTTTTCCATAGCTCAAGTGCACAGAGATATCAACCAAAATGGTCTCTGTATTAGGAACAGATCTGTAGAAGAAGGTTATACACCTTTGCTTTTCTTCTGTAACCAGTGGAAGGATTCAAAACCTTGCTTTGAATTCTTTTGTCACCACTGGCTCTAATCTGCCTCTGACTGCCTCCAGATTATTAATTAACTAAATTAGCAATCTAAACTATCTGCCTCCCACCATGTTTGTACTTCAAAGACAAAACCAAAGCCCACAGAACCAAGCAATGAATTTCTCTGTTCTTAAACAGTGAGACAGAAATAGAGTGGGCATGGACTGCAAACTGCAAATCTCCAGACCAAAATCAAAGATGAGGGAAATGTATAAAAATTTCCATTGTTGTTATGGTTTGAAAGGAATGTCAAGTTTTAAAAGTTGTTCTAAAGCACTTTTCATAGGCATGACTATTTTTAAGAGCTTTCATTTTTTTTTCAGATGTAAAACCCAGAAACAAATTGTAGTTCTAGATGACACTTTATATGTGATTCTTTAAAAAAGATAAATCAGAATTGCAGACATCTAGAGCAAAACTCTCTGAAGAAATGAAGACATTTACTGTAAAAATTAATTAGCAAAAGAAGCTTGCAGAATTAATGAGAGCAAGCATTCTGATATTGAGTGAAATCAGAACAAATGAGTCTTAACATGAGTGTAGGATATATCACATGAATGATTTAATATTTGAGTCCCAACTTAAAGACACTGCTAGCTAGTCTCTGTCTTTTTAGCACAAAGCTATACACTTTTAATGGTGAAAGTGTATTCCAGCATGTTATCTCCTGAAGCACCTGAGAAAGTCAGTGGATCACATACTCTCTTTTCATTCTGGCCTCGTCTGACCCTCAACCGCATTTTTCTGAAACTCATTGCTGTCAAAGAGGTGTGCTGCTACTCTTGTCCAGGGGAATTTAAACTCCAAATACTATGCTGAGAATAATAGACTATATAGGACTAACTCCAAACTTTGCTCATCTTATGAAAATTATGTTCTGATTTAAAGCAAAACAATAGAAAACTATTGCTTAGAACATGGAACAGTCGTTTCAAGCCAGGGTGCCGGCAGTCAGTGTGATTGAGTCCAGCATTTTCAAATTTGCTGTCTATCCATAAATTTCATCAGTCTAGTGGGTGCACAAGAGGTTTAGTCCCTTTAAAAATCATATATTTTTTAAGGGTCCAGCTGCATGCAAAGCAGACTGGAAGCGTAGGCTTCTGGTGTTTTTCCTTTCAACAGCACAATGTACTATCGGCAGATCCAAGTCAGAACTGATTAACACATGCTGAATGTACCAGCTGCTGTACAAATCCAATACAGTACATTGCTTTCTATGAGAAATTGCCTTATGAAAATGTAACTGGATAATCTAACACATCACAAATTCTTATTCATGGTCTATTCCTTATGGGAAATGATGGTTTTGTACTTTCCTTTTCCATCCCCAATTACGTGTTCCAAATGTGGAAAGAAAATCCTCCTCTTTTTCATGTAGTGTTCCTCTGCAATAAAAGCCCAAGTTTGATCATTCAGTCCAGAGGCCACCTCCCTTTCATGCCTTCCACTTGAAACCTTCCTTGACTGTCTATATGTTAATTTCCTCTATAAATTGGTTCTTTTTCTGTATTTTTGTTCCAATCTTAATTGCTGATAAAAAAAAGGAAAGCTGCTTTCACTGTCCAGGTCAGGTATCCTGCAACCCCTCCTTTGTACAGATATATTGCTTTTCCAAAAGTGTAGACTTCTAGATAACAGAAAACTTTTAGATTTTTGTTTGCAACACTGTACAAATTTACCATACAGTGATGGCTGGCCTCTAAACTCTCACCTGCATCTGTGATCAGCGTAGTGGTTTGTCACAAACTGATGCTAGATCTTACAGTTTACTGGGACCGGATCTTCATCAGTTGAGACATGAAAGGATCATGACCCATCCTATAACCTCCCATTCTCAGGGACTGCCTGAGAAGAGAAACATCTCCCAAACTCAGAGACTGTAATTTCGAATGGCCTTTGTAAAAGCAAGTGAAAAGTCAGGGGAATATATTAGCTCACTGTATGTGCCAGAAGCAGTTGCATCCAAATTTTCAGCATGAATGACCCCACATAGCAGCCCATGGCTACAAACAATGGAATTAACAAAACATGTTGGTGTTCACTGGTAATTGCTGCTTTTATATTTTTCTCCCCATTTTTTTTACTTGCATTCTTCTGGTTAAACTCTGTGCTGCTCAGGTACTGACCCTGAAGGAGCTCCTTGTCCTCATGAAATCAGTAAATGTTTTGGTATGGCCAATGTGTTTAAACACAACATCCAACATCTTTGTTGGTCATTTGAATAATAGGTGACGTCAATGTTTCCAGATGCAAAATGCAATATTACCTACCATCATATTATTATTGCATTTCACCCTGTACAGAAACTGAGTATATATGGCAATGTATCTGGCAGAGATGTAAATATCAGAGACCAAAATAATTTCAGTTGGTAGGTATTAGTGGATAATAAAGACATATATGAGGGTTTTTTGTGTGTGTGAATCTATCCGCCTTGTTTTTCGTCCCGTAAATCCAACTTGACAAAATCAATTTAAATGGGTGGATATTCAGAATCAATTAAAGTGTTTGGGGCAGCTTCAGTAGTCACTAAAAATGCTTACTAGGCTCTACTTGTGAAGGCTCTTATGTGTTTTATATATTCATACAGCAAGCAGAGAATGTGACATCAGATAATAAATGAAAAAGTCCAACATGATAGTTGTGATGTAGGAACTCCAGAATGTAGCTCTGAAGATCTAAAAAAGTCTTGTCCATTCTCTTGCTCTAGGGCAGATCAGTTCCATTCGAACTATTCCTGGCATGTTTGTCTAATCTGTTCTTTAAAACCTTTCATGATGAAAAGCCAACAAGTTCTCCAGGTAACTTATTCCTTAATCGACAGAAAGTCTTTCCTGATGACAAACAGAAGTTTCTCTAATTGCTGTTATAAACCACTAGTTTTTGTTCCGTTCACAGTAGAACAGTTTATTCAGTCCTGTTCCAAAAAGCACTTAAACATATGTTTAACTAGTTGTATATGACCTTCCAGTTTCATTGCCTTTCTCTTGCTCTTTTAAAATTACTTTTGTGACCTGCTCTTCCTCAACAGTGTTGTCATTTTAGGTAATATGCCCATGTAACAACAAATGCTGGGTCCTAATGAAAAATCTGGTCTTTTGGGAAAGAAAATACTTAGTTGGCTTAGACTCTTCCCAAAGGAGCTGTACTTAGAGGTATGGAGTATTTTAGTTTCCAGAACAAAAAGTCTTGTGGCACTGTGGAAGGCAATTAGTCTTGACAGCGCAGACACTGTATATCTCTCTGTATCTCCATGTATATAAAAAAAATTCCTGGAAACTACCCTGCAAGATTTGTTTATTAATGAAAACACTAACACAGGATTTGGTAACTGCAGGTTTTAATTCCTTGCTGTTCTGGGTACGTCTCGAAGGACTGTATGTGAGATTTCAGAGAACTGAGTCACAAAAGGGAAGTGGGAATTATAGTGTCTGAGGTATCTCATTGTGTCCAGATATCAGTTAAGGACCATATTTTGTGGTGCACTGCATGGGAAGAAATTATTATTCAGGATTAAGGTCCATAAAAAAGAGAACACACCTATAAACTAACAAGTAATGAACTCCAAAAATGGGGCAAGATATCATTCTCTTAAAATCTGCCTCATTAAGACATAGATACCTTATTCCAATTAAGGTTCAGGACCATGGTCACTTTTCTGTAAATAAGACCACTGCTAGAATTCTCTTGCAATGTGTGTAAAGGCATTGCTGATATAATTTTTCTTATGCAGAAGGTATTTGGTTAGCGTGTTTTCCAAGGATGTGGTAATCCATATTCAGCTCCCTTCTTGACTGAAGAGGAGATGATAGTGCTCTTCTCACCCATGAGAGTGCACTAGGCATTATGCCAGCAGGTATTATTTTGCTTTTTCTTGTTGGGAAGTTGCCAAGTTATATGGACTAATTAAATATTTATTGGGACAGAGTGCTGACGCATGACTCGGTAGCCTAGAGTTTATAATTACTACTGCTCTGATGAGTATTAACGTATAGCATATCTTGTCATCTTTGGCATACCCAATCATCCATCCCCAGCAAGTGTCCAAACATCAGTGTTGAAGAGTCCTAAGATACAAAGCCCTTCTCCCTGTTTTCTCTCAATCTTTTCCACCTCCACATTGTTGCTACCATGTATGTGCAAATATGGAAGGGGGAGAATTTAAGAGAAAATATTAAGAATTCCACTCCAAATGGCTTGTATGTAAAGCACTGTCACAGGAGCCATATGTTCATTGCTCTCGAACTGCATTGAGGGGATTCGGGATGTTGCATTCGGCAGGAGACCTGGTGGCATATAGGGGAGATACCTGTTTGGAGATACGTGAGCAGGTTGTGAAGTTATGCCAGGAATATGTAGTTTGAGGATGCTGACAGTGCTTAGACATTGAGCTGATCGATATGGTCCAGACAAGGTCATTTGGGAACAAACAAATGCCAGGTAGCTACCTTGGGAACATAGCTGTGGAGAGCTGACACTACAAAAATAATGTGCCTTCAGAGTTTCAGAGAATCTCAACTATTTTTAAGCTGAGTCATTTCAAGTCACAGTAAGAAAGCACCCACACTGGCTTAAACCAAGCAACAATTACCTTGTCCTTGTACCTGGCTCCCAGCAAGGGCCAGGAGCAGATGCTTAGGGAAGAGTAAGAAAAGGGCAAGCCTGTATAATGGGTGCTTTAGCTGTTTTGCAAGTCTAATCTTAATTTGTTTGGAGGAGAAGCACAGAAAGTGCTCAGTGCTGGGAAACTCAGCATTACCTTATTTTGTAAACATTCAGCATGGTATTCACCGCAGCTAGCATGCTGACTGGGGATGTGCCCAATCTGCTGCTGAAAATCATGAAGACAGGGTTTGTTTGTAATTTTGCCTCTGCCAGAGAGCTTCATTACTTCTTTGGGCCAAGCTTTATAAGACCAGTATTCACAGCTTGAAAGCATTTGCTTGAAATTAAGGCTCTTAAATTGTCCCTATTGGAGAGAGAAGACTGATTTCTTCTCACCCCTAGGAAATGTGAGATAGGGATTCGGCTGGAAGTGGTTTAAATTCAGATCTTCTCCTGCTCAGAAGAGTTCTCTCACCCAACCGTCTTCCAGACAAGGCTGGGGAAAGGTACTCTCCATCTCTGCTGTTAAAATTTTGCAGTTGTGCAGCTGAGTTAGCGGGTTATGGAGTCTGAGAGTTGGTGTGTAGGTCTGAGCCTGGCTCCTCAGCTTAGCAAATGGTCACTGGCCTTGGAACAAAGCATTCTTCCCTCGCAGGGCTCTGCATTGCGTTAAACAGTCACCAGATAAAGGATGCCTCTCGATTAAATGTTGTGTACATAGATACAATTAAAACTGTGTGATGCTCAGAAAATACAATAATGGAGAACATAAAAGTACCTAGATGGAGATATCCATCTGGTAAAACAAAAATTGAATTGCTCTTTAGCTATGACAATAGTAACACTGCTTGAAGCTACAGGCTTGTGCTCAGCTCCAGACACTCATTAAAAGACATAAATTTGCCCTTGTTTTAACCTCTATTTTCATTAGTTTGGTCTACAGTGCTACTTATTTCTGGTCAGTGTTTTGACCTTTATTCAGATGGAAAATTGAGGTGAAAGAAAAGAACACTCTGCTGTCACACTTACATATAAATCTGGTAGCCAAAGGTCTGTTTGTCCCTGTATCATAGCATGAAAAGACTCTTTACTTATAGGGCATATGGTGCAGATACTTCTGGCATATTGAACAAGAATAATTTGCAATTACTGTGCAAGTTTGGTCATCACATACCAATCTCACATGCACAGCCTACATCCACTGCAGTGTGATATCATTGCTTTAAGATGGTCCCCAAAGGTTCCGGTTCTTCATTTAATTCCTGTTGTTCTGTGCATTTCTTACGTTTAGAGGCTCATTTTGCAAAGACAGTCAATCGCAGAGCGCAAAATGAATCCTCCTATTTCTGCTTGCTTCAGGAATGTCTGCTATCCTTGTACCCAGCTATTATAAACATTGTAATTACTTCTCTGTCCTTTAAGTGCTGGCTTGTTAAAAGTTCCCGTAGTAAAACCCTTACTTAAAAATCTTCTGCCTGGAGCAATTATCAAACCATTAATCTGTTTCACACTAACAGCTTGTCTAAAAAACACGGACCTTCAAGAGCCTTCTATATGTCCCTATTAATATTCAGTCTCTTCTCTGGATTTTTTGTTTGTTTTCTTTGTAACTGGTTACAGCTTAATGTTTATGGCTTGGTTTACTCCCAGGAGCCAAATCTGATTCTGTTTAAGTGATTATACTTAATATGCAAGAGTCATTAGGTGTGATCAACCATAATGTTTCATTAGAAGGTTTCAAAACATTCAGATTTATGTGTCTGTTTCTTCACTAGATTTAGCTCCTACAGTATACATTTATCTGATCAAATGCAGTTTGTGTCTGTGGGTTGATTTTGTACCAGAGCCAATTCCCATGTAATTCTATTTGGCACTAAGTTCTTCAAGAAGGCAGCAGTCTTTTTAAGGGGTACAGTATAAGTGACATCTTGGTTTGTGTTTTGCTAGTTGTGTTTCTTTTGCACCCAGGGACGTGTAAGAACCATAACAAGATTGTTTAGCAATACTGAAGCTTGGCTTCGATTTTTTTTAAAAAAAATATACAATAACTTTGCAATTTTAGTTTCTGTGCATTAATAAGGTATGCTTTACTTGTGGAGATTATTTTATACACTTGCCTTTTCAAATGGTTTGACTAATGTTTAGAAATGGGTAACTGCAAAGACACTGTGTTATTAAAAACCTTATTTATGACTAGCTGCAGCTAAATGTCTTACCCATACTGGGTATCCATACTGGGTCTCTATTTATAAATTTGTTATTTGTTCTGTAGCTTGTCAATAACTTGAGTGCCAGTGCATCTGTTAAATGTCACTTTAGAGTTGCTTCTGAGCGTGTTTTAATCTGGTCAGGCCAACGTTTCCATTTTAAACCAAGTTGTATGTATGCAGAACAGTGTCATCCTGTGGACAGAAATGCTCCAGGCAGTGCAGTATTCTGGCCTCCATATCCCGCATCCCGACAGGAGAGTTTTCTGATGAAGCTGTGATGCTGAGAGTAGGGCAACATGCATGTCATGGCACTCTCTAAACAGACAATTTCTGTCCCACTGGGTAACTCTTAGACCTTGACATCGTTCTGCTTTTGCTGTCTCTTTGTGTTTGCATAGATTTAGACATGCTCATGAAAAAAGACTTCTCCTTTGTTGCCTGTCACTTTAAGATCACCATCATATTAGTGTGCCTCTTCTGATGGGGAGATTTGGTTTAGTTTAATAATTGTTTATTTAGTTTAGTAATTGTTTTCTACTGACATTGGTGGGAGGAGGAACAGAACTGGGATCTCTGCATTAAACAGACTAAACCAGATCACCAATGATGAAAGAGTCACATCCACCACAACAGGTTTATTTGGTTTTATTTTTTTTTCACGTTTATATAATATGCCTATCAAACAACCTCTAGGCATTTTTCTGATCTGAGATTTGTTATTACATCTGCAAAGGATTGGGAGCAAGCCAGAACAGCTGCTAGGGACCAGAAACAATAATTTTCCCCAATGAAAGTGTGCCTGAATATTAACCAGCATACAAAATTAGACAAACTTTTAATTAAGCAATGGGTCTCTATTGCAATAAGCATTGAGATCAGACTGTTGTGTAAATTCTACTTCTGTCTATCAAGGTCAAAAATGATAGATCTAATAGTTAAAGATACTATGAAAATATCACTTAACAAAGTTCTTGCAATTATAACATATTTCTTCTAAAATAATTTTTCTAAAAGATGGTGTGTTTTAGCAAGGGCATACCAGCATAATCTGAAAAAATTACCTGCATAAAAATACCAGAATGTCCCAACAGGCTTCTACCACAAGCTAGCAGTTCCTCTGAAGAGTATGTGATATAATTCATTGTTTTTAATAAGATTCTGAGAAGTAATATTTTAACCACCTGCAAAAACAAATACATCAAATCTTTAAAATATAATTCTTTGCCCTATAAAACTGTAAGATTTCTGTAAAATTGATATTCAGGGACGAATGTACTCTAGTTAAGTTTCACTCTAAAAATATTTCAGAGTGATTTGTCTCACTTACACGTTTATTAACTCTGATCATTCACCAATCTGAGCAACTAAGCAAGAGAATTCTCTGCCCTCCACGTGCAAAGGACACAGGTCTCTGTAGAGAGGTTTAAGAGCCCATTATATATTTCTGCAGTCTACCGATACTTCTTTATTAAAATGCTTCTTAAATAGTTCCCAAGAATAAAGAAAGATATCACCCCAAGACTTCCAGATCATATAAAGATCACCCTGGGAGTGATTTTTTGGATAGCTGCATATATCTTTGCTCAGTAAGATAAATACATATGAAAGAGAAAACATCCTTCCTGCTTTGTTTAGTTTTTTTATAAACTGGGACAGGTACTTGCAGGTTTTAACAAAATGTAACAACCTGGGAAATTAAAGGGAAGCTTTCGGCTTGAAAATATCATTTCTCTCCACGTTTTTTATGTATAATATAGTTACAAATAATATAACTAGAATCACAAGACAATGCATTTTCAGCTTGTACGGTTTATACATTTGACAGTGGTTAACTATCATCCCACTTTAATCTGTAACAGGTTATAGTGAAAACTGTCCCTGTTTTAGAGAAGAGACAATTTACTGCTTATTTGCCATTATAATATTTAGGTGGATCATGAATAAAGCATTTGTCTAGATCTTCATGTACTGTGCAGGAGTGAATTTCACCCCTAGCCATTATCTTCCTGCTTGAAAAGAGCCTTTAGCAACATGTCTTTTTTGTTGTTTCCCCCCCTATGTAATCTCGATCCATTTACATATCCAAATAGCCTTGTAGAGAGATCATTTTCTAGGCTTATTTCTCTAACCATATTTTCCTCACTGTTGGAAGCTTCTGTTGTCTTCAACCTTTCCACCATATCAACATCGCTATTTTTCTCACTTCTAAGGGCTGTCATGGCCTGTCTCCTCTCTGCACATTTACTCTTGTACTTTTCTAGCGATTGACCTCCACATCTGCTTCCTCAGCTCTTCATGACCTATTCAGTGAGGAACGTTCTGGGTATTGCCACTTCCAGTGTACAGGAGATCCTCGGAAAGGCTGTGAGACTATCTCATTTTGCATTTAAAATTGTTTTTTAGCCCAAAAGAGAGTTAATTGCAGCCACAGAAATCATTCCTGATATGATGTTCTCCTCCTGTTGATCAATATTGTCTCACTATTTGCTCATGTTTCTCCAGTTTCTGTCATCTTGATCCAAAATGGACAGTTTGATGGAGCAGCACAGAGTGGCTGGATATCTGCAGCCTCATGTCTCTGTCAGGTGTCTATTACCCCCCAAACCCAGAAAACTAGTTTTACAGATGAATTGCGAAACTGAATTTTTTTAATATATCTTCAAATATCTAATTTTTAAAAAAATGTCAGGTCAGCTGAATCTCACGCTTTCATCACAATGCCAATGGGGAAAAATGGTTGACCCCACTAAATGGCTCTCCATGCCTGTGAATGATTTCAGCACTCCAGCCTCTGCTTGGCTGATACATGTGACTGCTGCTGCTTTTCTGTCAGGAGGTCAGCCTTGTTACTATGTAGTTATAATCCCAATAGTGGTGTTCGGTTCATTGCTGCAGCTGCATAAAATTTCTGCACTGAAAGGACAAACCAAAGCGATGAAGGTTTCCCAGGCCATCCAATTCTTTGGAAATGTAAGGGAGCCTACCTGCTTTTCTGACATTATGTGCCCTGTCACTGGGTTTTTTTGGTTGATTTTTTTTTTTTTTTTTTAGCTCAGCACTTTCAGGTAGACAGGGTGTCTCTTTCTGAGAAGAGATAAGACAAACAGCTGCTGTACATGCTGGAAAAAAATTAAAATAGGAGTAACAGACATAGTGGATCTGAAGTCCACTTCTCAGAAGAAGGCTTTTGGAACTCTGGTGGAAACAGCAATGGTAACTTTTAAATCGTTGTTATTTTAATGAACCACTAAAACAAGCTTGAGCTGTGTGTTTTGGAATTTAAGTACGATGAGAAGGACTGAAAAGATCCAAGAGATTTCAGGTCATTCATTACGTCAGACTGGTGTCTTCTGTCACACGTTTCTTTGGTGTTGTGGTTGTTTGTAGAAAAACAGAGGTAACAAAACAGACAACTTCATCTTTTCCTAAGGAGTAGGAAGATTCATGACAGACATATGCCTCCACTTATGTAATCAGTATTCTTTTTTTGAGATATATTCTACTTTTTGTTTTGACAGTAAATGATCCCAGGGTACCCAAGGGTATCTTTGCTAGGTCAGCAACAAGACTGTAACTAGAGCTTTCAGTATTCAGGATGCTGACTATGTTGCTGTCTGACACAGTTCATCTTCTGCTGTTATGGGTGTATTAATGCTGTTTCTTAATTCAGTATCATTTTATTTCTTAGTTGGCTTCCTTGCTTTTGTTTTCACCTAGGGAATGTACCTGACACACACACATATCTTTGCACTCAGAGTGGATGCTTCTGTTACCTTCGAGGATTAGAATTGTCATATATTGCTCTTCACTTGCAATTTGTGATGATCTCCTTGCCCTTGGACAAGGACCAAAAACCTCCTCATATTGATTCTCTGTTCTATGGAGAGCCATCACACAGAGGGGAGGACTGATCTGGTATCCTTGCTCAGTGCTGAGAAGAGGGGAGTGCCACAGCTTTCTATTCAAATTGTAGTAAGCTTGGAAAAACAAGAAAATTTGCACCCAGCTTCACAGTGTTTTGGTGCAGCCCAGCCAAAAGACAGCGAGGGCTTGGATTGTCTTTGTGAATTGTCACCAGGGTCTTGGTCACAAATACATAGAATAAGATTCCTAGTTAACCACAGCTAAGAAAACAGGCATTGTGATGTTTCCCAACTGAAGTGACATCACTGATTACAGATATTTGTCTTAATTGCAGAAACTGCTTTTTTGTCGGTAACCCTGAAAAGTGCAGCATTGGAATTGTCCATTGCTGTTAGGGTACCTCTTGTGAATCCTGTTTTACTAAGTACTGCAGAAACAGGTATTAAGAAGATAATCTTGCTTAACTTCAGCTTTGGTTATAAACTTATGAAACGTGAAGATGTCTTTGTAGTAATAATGCAATAGGTTGTAAAGAATGGGCTGCATATAAAGGATAGCACACAGCACTGCGTGATGGTGACACTAACAGACATCAGTGTTTTTATGAGGCTTCTGAATACAACCAGAATTGGAATTTGAGCCCCTGCTAATGAGAAGTGAGGTTGTGGTGATTGGGGGTGTTTCAAGCAAATATTCGTCACCAGTGAAAATATTTGAGAATATTTTCAAATAAGTTTTTCATGTGACGTTCCTCTAAGGTTATATGTACACATCTATCCAAGTCAACCACCTTGATGGTAGATACATCCCAACAAAAAGGAGAAAGACTTATCTAAGCTGCCTAGACACATTTCCAATGCATAAAGTAGCAGACAGCTTTAGTGAGAGGTGTTGCAGAGTCAGAGACAGTTTTCATGAGACTGAATTTATTGCCTCATTCAGGCTCCCCTTTTGATAGTGTCATCTGGACCTTGCTGTCAGTGAGCTGTGACAAGGGCACTGTTTCTCAAGTAAAGAAATATCAGCTTCAGCTGGCAGCTTTGAAGGATTCCTGGTCCCTGTAGAAACCCAAGGGGGACATGCATGAACCATACAGCTATATGCAATATGGTATGCATGGCAGGAGCATTGCATGGCTTAGGAGACGTCCTCCCTACCACTCTTGACATCGCCGGGCACATGAGGCGTTTGCTCCTTTCTCATGATGGAGTTGACAGTGATGTTTATTTAATGCTGTTACAATTGCCCTTACATTTCTATGCTTCTCCAGCCACAAGCTCTCAGAAGCCGAAATCCCTGTATGGTCCAGAATTTTTCAATAACCTCACTCAGTAGCTAGTGTTAACAGTTCCTGGAGTTCTCGTATTAAAGGACAGGTTTTTGCCATCTCTCCATTAGGCAGTGGCAGATTCTTATCCAGCATTTAGCGCATGACATTTGTCACAAAGTAAATTGTCTGGCAACTCCATGGAGCCTCAACCTTCTGCAAAATATCAAGGGAATGTTTGTTTTCCCTTTCACTTTACATCATTGTCTGTTTATTAACATTTAGAGAGCGTGATGATGTATTCTGCAGTTTAATGACCTGAGTCATTCCACTTAACTTACCTTTTGAGTCTTTTTCTATATATATCAGTGCGAAGAATTTTGCAATGCTCTGTAGGAGTGAAGCTGAATGAAGAGAAATGGCACTGTGTTTTGCCAAAGGTTTTGTTTAGCTGCAGTGTTTTTGCATGTCAGCATGAGTATATATGACTGTGTAGGTCAGCAGCCATGACTTAGCAGGGCAGCCTGCCACTGTAATGACAGCTGCTGCTTACTTCCTCCCCCTATGGCTCTGGGTGAAACAAATACTCTTGTATACCAAGGTTTAGGATGCTTCAAGCAAAACTATCTTGAGAAATAAAAGTCGTTACAATATTCTCCAGGGCTCTGATTTTATGTTTTTCTGTTGTGGTGTTTTGTTTGGGTTGGTTTGGTTTGGTTTGGTTTTTTTCCTTGCCTTTAATACTAGCTTTATATCCTTGCATTAGTGTAAAACAGCTTTGGTCTTCCTAAGTATAACTTTATGACATCAGTCCTTTTCTCAAAACGGGACTGGTTTTATTACTGCAGTTGAGTAGATTGACTTAAATTCACCATTTCTGGCAAGAGCGGGCACAAAATTTCATCTCAAATGAAACGTGGGTATTTTCCTCCCCTGTAATTTTTCTGGAGGTGTGTGTAAATAGGGAAAGACTGTGTGGGCCAGTGGTGGAGACAGGAGACTAGATTCTATTCTTGGATTTGCTATGGACCTGCAGTGCATCATAACATAAATCAGAATTCAATCACATTATCTGAGTGACTTCTTATTTAAATGTATTTCCTACAAGGTTATCGTGCAGCAACTAGCACTGTTGGGTGTTTCTCCTATTTAGAGTTGTTATAATTATTTTTTCTTTTTTTTCTTACTCTATCAGATGTAAATTTTATAATGAGAAATAATACGATCAGAAACAAAAAGAGTATGAGGAGCTTGTTGTAGTGAAAATATACTGCTAGAGCTTGTCCTAAATTGTGCGTGGTAACACACATGCACGCTCTTATTCTGAGAACTAAGAGGGACACAATCTTCTGAAAGCAATTGTTGTAGCTCTCCTGGCTGAAGTAGAGGCTGTTATAGTTAGCAGTAAATGAAGAGCTGCCCCAAAGGCCAAAGCAGTCCATGGGAGCCACTACACTAGTTCTTTTCTATCAGAAACTCTAACCTTACATGCATAAATGCCTATTATCTCTAATCTGAGGTCACTCTATGCCAGCTGCATGGAACAATGGTTACCAAGCAGTTCCTCATCTTGCACCTTAATATAATTGTTATTAATTAATACAGTCTCTCTCATTATGGTTGTTACGGGGAACCAGAGAGAAATGCAACATCAGCAGTTAGGTAATTACAATTTAATTGAAATGGGTTCATTTGCAGAGGTAGCAGCTCTGGAAAGGGTGAATGGCCAAGAGCAGGCTCCACTATGCTGCACAGCTAGCTGGAGGTGGGGAGGAGAAAGGCCACCCTCAGCCTCTCTGTTTTCCTCCCGTCATGATACCATTTGATTGTCTTGATTTGTAAAAAGATTTGAGGCAACTCCTTGGAGGCCCCAAGAGTTCTGCTCCTGGATATAAAAGCAAAGCTCATCACGTGCTATACCAGTCTGTGTAAAATGTGGAAGCTGTTCTGTAATATCCTCCTGGCTTGGAGAGTATTGCAGTGATTTACTTAAATGTTTTGCATCTCTGCAGCAATGTTTTCTGCCACTGCTGCCTTAAATCTACTATAGCTATGTACCTTTCTGAAGAGCCTAGTGCTCATTTAAATTATTTCTGATTTTCAGGGGAAATGCACTAACTGGAGACTGTTACTGTGTAGGTCTCCTGTTAAGATCTTGACCTCAAGCCGTATGACTAGTGTCCTAAGTGGCACGACTGAAGTAGTTTGAGCTAAAGGGCTCTACGTATCTCTGGGATTTTTGTCACACCCAGAACTGAGGCTGGAATTGGTAGTGCAATTCCCACACTGTGCTGTGAACATCTTTGGAGGGAAAGTATATTAGTTTCAAAAAGAATTAAATGTGAAAAGAACAATTAAACAATATTGTGTTATTGTAGCAACCAAAGCAGTTGGGCTTTTTTTGTTGTCTTTTTTTTTTTTTAAAAAAAAAGCCACACTGATGCAATAAAAAATGACACAAGAGAATGAATGTATTGAGTTGTTATGGCAACTGAAATATGTAGGTTGGAATTTATGTATCCAGAACTTCTATGTAAGTAAAATAAACATTATCCTTTCTAATTAAAATATCATGCAAATATTATT
Source organism: Athene noctua (assembly GCF_965140245.1). Lineage (NCBI taxonomy): Eukaryota > Metazoa > Chordata > Aves > Strigiformes > Strigidae > Athene > Athene noctua. The sequence goes on along the minus strand of NC_134037.1, from coordinate 258,026,868 downwards.
TATTTTAAAATTATTAGTCATGTTTTCTCTTACAATTAATGACTTTATATTTTCTGTTTCCAAGTGTTTGCATTTGCTTCCAGCTGTGGTCTGCTTGTATTTTCAGGGCAAAATTGTGGTTTCACTAATATGGCTTAAATGTGGACTCCACTGAAGCTAATGAATAAAATGTATGCAGATGGGCACAACTGGAATCAAACCATGTGCTTTAACATGTTACTCTTACCGTAGCTGACCTCTCTGCTCAGAGGGCCTTTTGGCAGGTGTCATCACTCTGTGCTTGAAGGGACCTCCTTGCCACCACAGCTCCCTGTCTTTCCCCCCAGCTTGACACAGTGCACATGGGGCTCCAGAGCCTGTTTCTGCATACAGCCTGCCCTTTTCAGCTGTAAATTTAGCTTCCAAGATGTTGTATGATAGCTGGTTCTAAATGAGCATTCATTAATTATGTTCAGCCTTTTAATTTTTCTTGTCCTTTTCCCCCAGCCTTCAGGAGAATTCAGTAATAGCTTCTGCTTTATTTGAAAGAAATAGATCTTTAATATACCAAATTACTCTTCATATTTCATCTTCTTTATGCACAGCAAAGTGCAGACTGATGACTGAAAGGTAGGAAATGGGAAGAATGAGCATCAGGGTCTGACTGAATCCCAGTGAGCTGAGGGAAATGCATTTATTTGTTTAAAGTTTTCATCTCATTCATTCTGATGTTCAGTGGTGTCTGAATTTGCCCTACAGCATTTGGTAACACTGCAGAGAATGTTTTGGAAAATAGTCTATCAGGGTAAGAACTCAGCCATACCTAAGTTAATTGTCTCCATTTCTTATGTGGATAGCTGCCTGGCAGGCAGATAGAGCAAGGGTGGGTCTTTGCCTGAAAACTGTAGCCAATCTGTCCAGTCTCATGTTTTGAGTCTCATTCTCATGCCACTGAACAGTGAATCATTTATCTCTTAATCCTTGCAGCGGGGTTCATCTTTGAAATGCTCTTTTCGCTCAGTTTTCCTCTTTACCATGTGCAGCAGGGCAGCAGATCCTTCCAACCACCAGTATTTGGTATGCCAGGTGTGAGCAGGGGAGAGACTGTACCTGAGCAACAGCCCTTGAAGGACATGTGTTTTCAAGGAGTCTGGTTGCTGCACAGTGCTGTGGTCCCTCCCCACTGCAGGAACCATCGCCCTTGGCAGAGTCCAAAGCTGTGTGACCTTAGTGTCCCTCTGCTCCCTGGAAAAGGAGACACATGAGTGCCTTGGTTTGTACCCCAGCTTGAAAATAAAGCTCTGCACCAGTGACACTGGAGATGGAGACTGGATCAGCGAGATGAAGCCCCTGGGTGTGTCTTCTGGTCAGTCACAAGGCTTGAATTTGTTGTGCCAACAGACTGCAGCCAGCTTGATCTGAACTCTTCCTGGGAGGAGAAAAACTGAAGCATAAACTAGTGTCTCCTCCCTGCCTGAATTTATTGCTTGGAAAGTCAGTTGTCTTGCCCCAGACCAGAGTTGCAATGCACTGGAAAATTATGTGATATGGATAATTAGGGGCATCGGGTTTGAGTACAGGCTTTGTGTTAGCCCAGCCAAAGCAACTACTGACTGGTAGCTTGGGTGACAGCTTGTAGATGGGCGGTCAAATCTGTATTGGGGACAAGCAAATGCAAAGTTCACTAGTGACATTCTGACATCCAGACACACTCTGAGAGCAAGACTTGCTTTTGGGAGGGTGGAGCAGCATTAAATCAGATCCTGACCTTTCTGAAACACAAGCCCACAGCCACATAATTGTTCCTGAGCTCTAACACCCTTTAAGTCTGTCATAAAATCTTTTGAAAGGTTGAATCCATATTAGCTAAAGTGAAATCATAAAAATCCTAGGGTAAAATAAATATTATTGTGATATTTATGCTAACTTCTAAATACAATATTTAAAAAAAAAAATTCAGACACTTGTGTGATTTGTACATCAGAATCCATGCCCAAATGTGTATTTTTCTTCCCTTCTTTCACATTTACTGGTCAGATTGGGAAGACTGGTGCAAAAGGGACTGCGGTGACATTCTTACAGGTTGTAGCCATGAGACCTTGTAGCAACCTGTAACATCACCCTGACTTGAGACAGCTGTAAAGACTGGGCTAATGCGATGTGATGTGGGGCAAACCTTGATGTCTTCAAACAGTGAAAAGCTAATGTGGAAATAGAAACAAAATCCCTTCTGAGGACTAAATCACTCAACTGGAGATACCGAACCATGCTTTTCTAAAGGCCTTCAGAAACATTTAATTAGGCACCTTCTCTTTTTAAAGGATTTTGTGGACAAGAAGAGAGCTCTGCTACATTATTTCAGGACTGGAATTTAAGCCTAGCTGAGAGGAATGAAACTCTGCCTGGCTTCTGTGGGATTGTATTTCTGATTTTAGTTTCTAGCATGGCCTGCTCTGGGATTGTCTGAGTTTTCAGTCATCTGTGATATTGGTGAAAGTTAATTCCTGCCAAAAAATTTGCTGAATGACATTTCTTCCTGTAATAAGGACTATAAGAGGCATAGAAATAGGACTAGCAGGCTACAGAAAGAGGAAAGCACATCTTACAGTCTTATTTCTCTGCATGGCACTGCATGAAAAACTCAAGTCCCCAGCAATGCTTTGGCTCTCACAAACTGTCCAAGATGTATATCTTTTTTTTTTTTTTTGTGGTCCAAGACTGTCAGCAGCAGGAGCCAAAACTGAGATGCTCACAATACATTTAGGAGAGCTGTCGGCTCTGCCTAGGTACAGCAGAAAGGTGCAGCCCTTGGTGGACAGATCACAGATGCAGAAGGTGTTCTTGCTGTTGCTGGCATGTTGTAAAGGTTGAGCTTGACTTGAGTCCAGTTTTAGTTCACACATGGGTTGAGGAGAGCACAAGTGGGGTTGGCTGTACCCTGGTGCAGAGGTGTGCTGTGTTAGCTAGCAGCAGTATCTAGTTCAGCTCAGGTTGCTTCCTATTTCAGCATAGCTGCTAAATGAATTAATTTACATCAGTGTCCTGTAAAATGGGTATTTCCAGCATATATCATGTTGCATTTTACTTTCCCCCTGTAGCTTTTTAAATTGTCTAATGATTTTTTAAAAAATGCTTACATTTGAAAAAGTTAATTAAATAAAAGCAGTATCTCTCAGCAGTATATGTTCCTGGGAGCATTTGATTACCAAGATGATAGATTTCTTGACAGATATTGGCATCCAAAAGTTAACAGATCACTGGGTTTTTTTATACCTTTCCTCTCAATGTAAATCATTTGGGGCAAGCTGCCATTTATCTGCAGGATCTCATGGGACTGCAGCAGAGCTACCAATTCGTGAAACAGAACACCAAAGAGGTCTCAGATCGGCTTCTGTTTTGAATTTCTCTCTCTAAAAGCACACAAGAGAGCATTCCCTAAACTGCTGGCTGTAGGAGAAGGTGCATTAGCTCTCTGAACCCTAAGGCAGTTGCAGATTTATCTAGGCTCGTGGGCTGTAGCTCCCCCCATGCTCCCACTGGCACTCCTGGTCCCTTTGCAAAGCTGATCAGCATTTTCTAGCCACGAAGAGGTATATGTGCCCTAGAAAATATACCATACAGGGCTGTGTGCAAACAAATTCAAAGTCCTGGCAGCCACATCCACAAGCATGGAAGATTAGAATAATGTTTGCATGTATGTTTTTTATTTTTAAGTATTTTTTGTATTGCCACTGTTGGGCCTCACTCCAAGAAGTAAATGTGGTAACTGATGTGGATGGTTACAAGTACCTCCCATTGATATATTAGGTATAAATTCTGGAGCCGTACGATAGACTGGAGAATTCACCCACTGTTTCAGGATTTGGCTGGTATAGGACGACCTCCTGTAGGAACTCTTGGGAACCCCATATGCCATAATTGCCTGTGAGGGCAGATGCTCCCTCGGGCTGGTTGTTGACTCAGACATGAACTAGAACGTGCTGCCTGCTGAAAGTGGAACCAGTGACAAGTCTTTCATAATTCAAAACTGTGTACTTTGGCAAAAAATAATCAGCAAGAATTTTGTTGATGCTTGACTGTGACAATTGTGCGTGTCCTAATAAGCTACCGGAAAGATGTGTTATAAGCACAGAAAGGCTTTTCTGAGCATTGTTAAAATGAGATAAAATTAACAAGGTATCTAATGTGATTATTATTTTATTAATAAACATTTAAATAATGCTCTAAGTTTGCACAATGAGAGAGACATTGCCCTGAAGAGATTATGGTTTAAAGAGTCCTTGTTAATTATAATCTAAATAGATTAGCATTAATTATACACAGAATTGGAAGATCGCTTTTGGTGTGATCTATGATTCTCATGGTTACTGCCTGTGTGAACAGTTACCAAATGAAGTTTTAATCTGGTTTTGCAACATTTGCTTGTAAATTCTCTCATCTTTATCTAACCAACTTGAAGAACATAAGATAATATTTTCTTCTGTGAAGAGGAAGACAGTTGGTCCAACTACCAACCTTCTAGATACAGAGGTCTGATAAAAAGTATAGACTTTTGTCAGTAGTTTTAATTCAATCTTAGTCATTATTTCCAGAACCTTTTGCAAGGCTGTACAAACACAGTGCATGTGCTCCACTGCATTTGTACCGTGTGACCCTGGGGCTGCCAGCTCTGCTACTCATGCTGACCTGAATCGATCAGAATAGTGAGGTGTTGCTAAAATACTCCTTTTGCATGATCAGGCAGCTTTTATATATAAAATGTACAAATAATTTTAGACACTGTAGGCTTTTGGTTAGTCTCTAAAGGAAAGATTGTATGTAATCTTTAATAAATCTATCACAATGTGCAGCAAGTGTCCTTTATTGCCTGTTGCATTATACAGTCCCATTTATTTCATAACACAAAGTTAAATGACTATTGGTTTTCAGATGGATTGTTAATGTATACTTTGTACAAGTTTGGGAACCATATATTATTCTGCTAATGCTTATTGAACCTTAATACACTGGAACAGGAAGATGTTCCAGATACAATTACTTCTACTTGATCTGTTTGTACACCCCTAATGTCCTTGGTTTGCTACTCTTCACAATTAATCTGACCCATTTCCCTAAGGAAAACAATTGAAACGTTTCATAGCAACTTATGGTATTGTTTTATGTTCTCTTAAATTTTTTGAGTCAGCTAATGGTGAAAAATTTGAGGGGGGAAAAAAAAATGTAATATATAAACAAACTAGAGTTCCTTATTCAGTTTTGCAGCTGCGCTCATTTGATAAATGCTACCATACAGTCTGTAGTTTCTGCTGAAAATTGTCAAACCACTTTTGAGAAGCTGCAGAAGCTTAGCTTCTTTAGGACACAGGCAGAGTCTGATCTTGATGATTAGAGCAAATAAATGATATATTGATTTACATAGTTTATATTGTTGCCTGTAAATAATAACAATGGAAAACATTATGTATTCAAAGAAAGCAAAGACAAAATGAAAATTTGTATGCATGCTTTTTAACTCCTTGTAAAACCTTGTAAAACCAATTTTCCTTTCCTGAAAGAAACACTTAGGGGCTTGGATTTTCTGTAGGCTCTGAGGAAGATTATAGAATCACAGAAGCATAGAATGGTTTGAGTTGAAAGGGACCTTAGAGATCATTTAGTTCCAGCCCCCTTGCCCTGGGCAGAGACACCTTCCACTAGCCCAGGTTGCCCAAAGCCCCGTCCAACCTGGCCTTGAACCCTTCCAGGGAGGGGGCAGCCACAGCTTCTCTGGGCAACCTGTGCCAGTGTCTCACCACCCTCACAGGGAAGAATTTCTTCCTTATATATAATCTAAATCTACCCTCTTTCAGTTTAAGACCATTTTCCCTCATCCTATCCCTATACCCCGTGATAAAGAGTCCCTCCCCATCTTTCCTGTAGTCCTGCTTTAAGTACTGGAAGGCTGCTCTAAGGTCTGTCCAGAGCCCCAACTGTCTCAGCCCATCCTCACAGGTGAGGTGCTCCAGCCCTTTGATCTTCTTCGTGGCCTCCTCTGGATGTGGTGAGATGCAAGACCTGAGTTCAGTTCCTTGCTGTCTGTGTAGTTTTGGCCTGGTTCCCTTGCTGTCCCTTCCAGGTTACAAATGGGGGATATGCAACACCATTTGGTGACAAGAAACAAGGCAAAGGAATGCCTGATTCTCTGTGACAGCAACCGTGTTAAAGAAGCTAAAATTCTAGATAGAACAGGCGTGGAATCCTGTGTGCTCAGCCCCATGCTGAGCTGCTGGGCCTGATCCAGCATTTAAACACATTCTTTACCAGAGGACAAGGCTAATGCCATTGGTTCCAGTGAAGTTAAAAGCACGTGTCTGAGTAGTTGCCTGGATTGGGGCCAGCATTCAGTCATTTGCTGGATGGTGCCCTAAATAAACAACCTAGTATCAGAGGAGAAAACATTTGAACATGTGGATGTGATTTGGCTGTTTCTGTGGCACTGGTTTATTGTTTTCTAAGTGGTGCTGGCAATGGTTGGTCTGTTTAAAATCCCAATAATTTCTTGCCTGTTGTGTTAAAATTGACTGCACTTCTGGTGCACAGGCTAAAAAAGGATGGGTCTAAATCACTCATGGTGTCTGTGATGCTCAGCGCTGACAGATACAAGACGCTGTACTCTGAATTCACTCTGCTTTCCTGTTCATGCTCTTGCAAAGTGCACAAAAATTTCGTGAACTCAGAGTTAGTGGCAGTCATCATGTTTCATTCAAAGGTTAATACTTCAAGCGCATTTTTGCGGGGCAGAGCATTGTAAACAGAGATGTCTTTTATAATATTTATTGTCTTAATGCAAAATCTACAGTAATGTATTAGATTTCCAGCAAGAAAATTGAAAAAACAAATATAGCCTTTTACTATATCTTCTATAAAAGGTATTATTTGAAAAAATGCTGTTTTATAAGGGTTTTCTTTAAGCAATATAAGGTTGAAATCTGTGTAAATGAAAGAAAGGTAACAAAAAAGGCATTTGAATTTAAAAGATTTGCAAATATGGCTAATATGCAAGCATGAAACCTTTTCAAAAATATTTAATTTAGGAGAATGTAATGAATTAGAAATGAGAAATCAGGCCAGGTAATTCAGTTGCTTCTCTAAGAAGATCTTTTCCTGCAGCTACTGCAGCGGAGAACCCCATTACCGTCCGCAGGCCTTTTTGGCAGGGCACTGATTTCCTTCCTTATCTCTGTGTTCTGATGCTGAGAGCTGCAGAGCACCTTGAATGCCTTCTGAAGTCAACTAGAGATTATGATAAGAATCATCTTGTAGATTTAGCCTACTAAGACTTTTACAGACTTCCATGAGGGCTATAAGATTAAACCCAGAAATTTTTGCATGACAAAACACTGAGGTGAAAATCTTATGTATGATCATCCTGATAATTATCTGAATTCAGGCTACCCTTTTGTACATGCATGCTAATATTTACATTTAAGTGTAATAGAATTATAGTGCACATCTCAGCTGCTTTATTTCATTTTTCCCCCCCTCTTTAGTCTGCAGCTTCCAGTGGATCAGAAGGATCTGGACAATGTGGTGAACACAATAAGGAGAATCAGACTTTTGAAAATTATGTGGTAGACATGAAGACAAAGGTATGGTCCACTCTTTTGTGATGGGGAATGAAATCTAGTTTAATTTAGTCAAGTTTTGCTGGAGGTGAAATGTGTAGAATGTAGTGGATTTGAGCTCCTGCAGTCATTTTTTTGCTGCTTAATGACAGCATCTACATTGCCACATTCAAATGAGGCTTATGGCTGCAATTTATTGCTGTATGTTACTAGCCCTGTGCATTTTATGCTGTTCTAGGCAGGATTTACTTTTTATTTTTATGTAAAAATATTATTAATATCGATGATGGTTCCACAGGATTGCTGATCTCAAGGTGGTTTCACTTCAGTTTATTTTTGAAGTCCAAGGTGTTGCACAGCTAGTAAATTTTATTCAAGGTGGTTTTAGTCTCTCAGTGTGCATTGTAGTTTATTTTTGGTCTGGAGTCAGTACGGAAGAATATGAATGTCAGCGAAATGATGATTTTTCTATGGGCAGTCTAATGATACCTACCATAAAACTACACTGAATAATACACAAAGCAATATGACTTCACGGCTGTGGCAAGGGGGTATGCTACACTTCTCTTTCTAACAGTCTTGCTGCTTGCAATGGTGAAGTTATAAGTGTTTCATTATAGTATCTCCATTATTTTCATAGGTTCACAACTTGGCTGGAACAATTCTCTTGGGCTTAGATATTATTATGTCGACTTTCAGCCTTGAAGTCATTGTGTATTTTTTCTTTTCTATGTGAAAGAAAATTATTAAGTTTTCTTTTAATGTTAGCAAGCTGGAAATATGATGAAAAGAAAACAGACATTAGCTGAGTTGGCATGCTTATGTGATACCTTGTAGACTTCAGTGAGTTTTTCCTAACAGTGGAAACTTGCAGATTATGCTTCTTGTCTAAGGCTTTTCCATGGGCTTTGTTTACATTTCTAGATCGATTTCTCTGGTCGTTAACTTTTCAAGATCTAAAGAACTAATCGTCTAGCATGACTTTCTGAGTATCTTGTGTTGCTGTATTCCCAGTTGATCAGAGAAACTTTTGTACCATATAGGACCATGGTGCTACTTGAGAGCTGAAATACAACATACATACTCACTGAAATTTGTCTCTATATTTCTGAAAGAAATTGTTTCACCAAAGCAAGGAATTATCAAAAGCTTGATATATACCCTAAATACATTGTGTTCATGTGGATGTTGTAGAAATCATGGGATGTAGTAGGTCTCAGCCCAGTTTCACAACACCATTTCCAGTATGAATGCCCAGCTGAACAATGCACCATCTTCCCTACTCAGAGTCATGATACTGTGAACTCCCAGACTCAATGTTTCTCCACCATCAGTTCTATGTACTACATTTTCATGCTGTTGGTAGCTCTTCAGCACAAGGGGTAAACGAGAGTAAACTCCAAAACCTGGCAATTCCATTGTCAAACTCTAAGACGTTCAGAGCTCTGAGTGGTATTTTTTTCACTTCCCAGTACAATGGGATAGCAGATAGCAGATGTTTTAATTTCCTGGAACTTGCGTCTTAGTGTGTCAATTCATTTGAAAGAGTAATTTTGTCTGATTTCTTTTTCAAGTGACTGTGCTTGAGTGTCAGTGGCATGCTGCTATGACAGTGACACATAGCTATTTAGGACTGGCTACATGTTTAAACATATGCACCAGAGCTTTTCAGTTGCTGATGATCAATTGGCTGTTAGATTTACTTCCCCAGGCAGAATGCTCAGGAATTAAAATGAACTCTTCATTCGCCATGGATCTTGAGAGTTGAGAGCCACTTCAGGACACGTTGCCCTTGAGTACCATGTGTTTCTATTGCAGAGCATCTCAGCCCACATAAAGCCAGTGGATCGTTTGTAACTGAAGCACTTCTGTTTTATTCTGAGTAAGGGATTTTGTGGGAAGCAAGAGAAAAAAATTATGGCTTTGTATGGGAAATAATAGATACATAAAGTATTAGGCATAAGTTTTAAATTAATGAAGGTTACAGAGCTTTCAAAAGGCTGGCATCTCCAGGGCCTTTCAGAGCTGTAGGATGGCTCGAGGACCTTTTCCCATCCTCTGCTCCACACCCTGTGATTATGAATGTCTGTTTCCTACAACCCTACAAGTCATACTCTTCCCAGTTTGCCTCACTATCTTCTCATAGACCCCTAAGCTGCTGAATTTGTGGGAATGAGACTACTAGAGAGGTTGTACTGTCTTCGTCTTTGGAGATTTTCAAAACCAGACTGGAAAACTGCCTGAATAACTTGATCAGACCTTGCTGCTGAACCTCCTATGAGCAGGAGGTTGGAATGAAGACATCCTCAGGTCACTTAGCCTGTGATCCTTTGGTTACATTGACTCCTGGGGAGGAAGGGCAGCAACCACCCTGCTGTCCCACTGAGCACCCCTGAAGGCAAATGACTTTGCACAGCAGCGGCTGCATCAGCCAGGGGCTAAGTATTACAATAAGGCCCTCAGCAAACAGGGCCAGTGAAGTTCAGGTTGCCTGTTAAAAAAAAAAAAAAACAAAAACCAAACACCTTTTTTTCTTGCTTTTGAGTGCTAGGGCAGTGCTTGGTTAAAGTGGTGTGAACTCCCATGTATTGAATAAAAGGGTGGTAAGCTGAGCCTGTACTTGGGACAGGAAGAGAGGGAATCCCCTCCACAGCTGTGAAGCAGAAATCAGTATTTTCTGTGGCTATTGCGCCTGTGTCCATCGTGGCCATTTGGGGGCAGAGTCCTTGTGATGGAGGATTGGAGCTGCCTGTCCAGCATTCATTTTTCCGTGCGCCCATTTTACCATCTACCTGCGGGGCTCAGAGTGGCAAGGTCTGTGCTTCCCTACTGAACAACAAATTGTATTTTTCTTTTCATTGAAGAAGCTACCGGCCAGAGTAATTGGTCAGGACTCCAACATTGATTGTGCTAAATAGCAATGAAATTTGCCATGCATGGGAGAAGGGAATGATTCTTGTAATAGATTCTGCTTGAGACTCTCATGGGCCTGAGGCCAGTTGCAGGACTGCTGCTGTTAGGGCTGCTGCAGTCAGGAGGGGCAGAATTGCTAATTTGTTGATCTTTAAATTAACACCAGCACTCATGGGCTTCTGATTCTGCCTGGGAACTGCATTAAATTTCTTAGTGACTAAGGTATACAGAACTTCACGCCTTTTGAAATTTGTATTAACTTCTCTTCCTGACTCAAGCAGGATTTATTGTGACAATTCATCTGTAATACAGCTCCTAACTACATATCCAGGATCTGTGAGATAGGTAGTTTTGGTGGTTATTTGTTGGGGGGTTTTTTTGTGCATGTAGCACAAACCAGTCCTAATAATGAGGTTGTCTCATGAGATTTTCCCTTCTAGCATATAATTACTCAGATAACTTGTATCCTGATGTTAACCAACTAACCAATTGTGATGCACAGCAACCTAGCTGCACTCAAGTGATATAAATGAGATCTGGCCATAAAGACATAAGTTCATGACTACACCAGTCGCCCTCTTGGAAGAGACGTAATCGGGAAAGTATTAATTTGTAGCTTGTTTGGGTGCAATATAGGACCTGAAAAGAAGATTATAACCCCATGGGAAAGACTGGCAATCTAATGCCATCATCAAGTACTCTATAGTACAAAATCTAAGATACATTAGGAGTAAATAAATCTTTCTTCACATTTGTAAGAGGATGTGTATGTTTATGTGTTCTCTGTGTAGGTGCATAGAGCTCTAAATAGTCACTGGCTAAATTTTCCAAGACGCTGACGTTACTAATGCTGTTAGCAGTCTGGTAGGTGTCTCCTTTCTTACTGTCTACTCCAAAACTTGGAGACCTAGTGCTCTTGTTTTTCTTAATTTCTACTGTTTTACTGTTTTAATTAGAGAGAATAATGAAGCCAGTTTTGCTTTTTTAAATTTTCTTAAATTTTTTTTTAAATTTTTTTAGAGAATTGGTTTCTCTTTACAGTTTTTGCTCTATAATAGTTGGGTTTCAAAATAATTTAAGAACTGTTTAAAAAGGTATGTCATAAAAGATTTTAAAAAGTCAGAGAATCTTTATTGGTCCTAGGTTTTACAGAAGCTTGCTTTTGCAAATATTCAGTTCAGCTGAATGTTACAGGCTTTGGTTCTAAATATAATGGCCTAATTAAGCTCTATGCTTTGGTTATCCAAGTGGAAGTACCTGGATACAGTGAAGATTTTAATGCCAGAAAGGAGCATTAAATTGTCCAGTCTAAATTACTGTATTATACAGAACATCACATTTCACTCACTCACCTCATATTGTTTGTTTGTGTATGACTTAAAAATAGACACCTTGGTAAAATTAGAGGAGAAGGAAGCAGTCACCTGAGTAAGTGGTTTTCACATCCTGATCAGCAGAGCCATTGGTATCTCAGTGGGAAATCGTTGTTATTCTTCCTGTATTAAGGCTTCCCAACAGTCAGAGCTCATCACAGAGGTTATTTTTGACCATCTAAATCAACTATGAGCAACTATAAACCATCTCTTTTCACCCCAGATGGCTGCCTCTCAATTTGTTTGTTTTTTGGGTCAAGTCTTTCTATAGTAGATTTCAATCATGATCATATGTACAGATACCATGAAGGCTGGAAGAGAAGAAGAAAAAATAGAACTAAGCAGCAATATGACCTGCAGAAATTAGAGCAGAAGGAGCTGTTGCTAATGAAGGGAAAAGTGGTGCCAAGGATTTGAAAATCTTAGACTTGGGGAGAAGAAGTCAATAGAAAAAGTATCTAATTGAAGAAAGTGAAGCAGCTTAGCCTCTTTTTTGGGTTTGGGATGGGTAGTTAATGGAAATGAGGAACTGTATCCTTGGGAGAAACACTGGACATCCATTGATAGTCATCTGTTCCCATACTGCAACCCTGACTTTGTTGAGTCATTGATAGATGTGTGTTAGAAGGTATGACCAGGAGCCCTGACAACCAAAATGAGCCCATGGAAGAATGGAACTGGGGTCCGTGTCCCCAAAAGTATGGGTCTCTTCTAGCTGGGGCTACAGGAGATGCTGAGGTTAAAACATAGGTGGCAGCATTTCAGGGGCGGTACTGCTCAACGATGAACTAAGCTTGGGTAGCACATGTGCAAATCCTGATCTGTTAAATGCTCTTTGTTGTGTTTGATGGAAAGAGGTGACGCTCAAAAATTGGAGGAGATAAGGAGGAAACTTTTAGGTACACTGATGGAGCCTGATTTTTCCCAGATACACACGAGTCATGTTGTTCACATACAATAGAGTTCAAACCCTCTGTTTTTCATATAAACTGTAAATAGGATCATGAATTCACTGGGGCAAGCTCACAGAAGTAGAGTTACTTGCAAGTAGAAACATTTACAGATCATGCACTTGGAGACCAATTTCAAAATATATCCCCATATGCCAGTTTCGAGTATGATATGAAATTTTACAGCCAAGTCATTAGGTAATTATATGTATGGAAATATTTCACACCTTACTAGATCAGCTTGAATCTACCAATTGGAAGAGAACAAACTGTTGGATGCTTTACATCTAAGTGTTAAAATATCTCCTCTTTTAAGAGTTGACTGCATTCCCTTTTATCCTTTCATGCTAAGAGCACAAACGTGGCTTAGGTTAGACCATTTTAATGGGATAATTTGTTTTTAAGGAGATGGTTAATTGGTTCATACTTCAAGGATGTTTGAAATTTCCCTGTTTCATGTAGTCTACAGTTGAATTGTCTGACTGTTTGGCTACTGGACTAAACCTCAGCCGGGAGAAAACTTGCAAGTTCCAGTGCAGTCTGTAAACACAAATCAAGTTTGTTTTGTGCATATGTGGTTGCTCAGAGTGAGTTAAAGTTTAGACACAGTTGCAAGTGCTTTGGGGACTTTCTCTTTAAGATGTTATATCCACCAAGACTTTAATAGTTGGGGGAGGGTTGGTTGCTCCCTGACCACATATCTGATTCACTATGGATTTTGTAACTTTGGTAGCAGTGACCTCATTTTGGCAAAATAATGTGTATCATTTACTGAGCCTCTTGCTGCTTTAGCAATCACAAGAATATTAAGGTTATAACCTGAGTAATTTATGGAAGAGAGATGACTCTTAAATATCCTTTCATTTTCTTGGAAAGGCTTATTTTATTGAAAACACATTTCAGCTCTGAGTGAGAATGAGAGATCCTCAGCAAAGCACCCAGGGGGAATTGTGCTGTCCAGTGTGTTGAAAAGGTGAATTGTAATGTATGGGTGTCTAGACGTTTCCTCTTGTTGCTGTCAACAGTCCAGTTGGCTGTATTTTTTTTTTCCAGTGAATAGGAGCATTGATTTTCCTCTCTCTTTGGCCAGAGCTTTCATTTTACATATCTTTCCTCTTCTGTGTCTCTTTCTCTCTCCCTCCCTCTTTCTTCTCTCTCTCTCTTCCTCTATCTGTAAGAGAGGGAAGACTTTAAGAGCTGACAGCGAGCTTTCTAACTCAGAATGATTCATGTAAGACACCTGAAAGGCAAGCTCTGCACCAGCATCACTGCAAGAAAGGTAGGGCTTTGGGGGCTAAACAGTCTGTAAAACTGAGCAAAGCATATAGAGCATGAGATAAATCGATTAAGTCTGTGGATCTGTCAAAAATGCAAAAAGTTTGGAAGAGAACTTAGGGAGTCTTTAAGATCTGTTGTTTGGGATGCTTTCTTTTAATTAAAACTCTGATTTATTTTTAATAAGTGTGAAAAAAAAGGTGCCCCCCTGTAGCTTTCGATAATGTATATAATGTGGGTTATTTTTCCGTGGATGGTAAACTAGAATTCTATCACTTTTATGCTCCACAGACCTGCGTGCACGTGCAAATATTCAATTCCCTTTTTGTTCCCCTGACTGATTATTTTCTGTTATACTTTCTGAAAGTTCGCCTTATCCAGCTGTTATTTATATTCACTTCCTGAATCTGAATCTGACCTAGTAATTCTGAGTGATTCTAGATGTGACGCATGAGCTCTCGCACACACCTTAATGTTTCAATCACGCACTTCAAGCAATATGTGTTTGTAGGAATCATGCTCTTAATAAAAACCCTTACAACCTAAAGCAGTTGTTTTGGCAGAGAAGTGACAGCACTTTGATAGATGGGCCTGATAGTTGTGTGTGTTGTGCTTGCTCGGAGTTAGTACGAAAGAGGAGGGAGAGAGTGAGCGAGAGGGGGGAGAAAAAAAAAGACAGGGAAGGAGAGAGCGAGAGGGAGAGAGATTGAGAGAGAGAGAGAGAGAGAGAGAGACTTGGCAAAGGAAATCTTATGGGTATACTGAAACAGCAGATCAGAATTGTGAAACCAGAGCCAGGGCTGAAATGTGATGCTTTTGCTCTTTTGTGCTTGTTGTGGTTCTCATCTTCCCATTTAGAAGGCTGCATACCATTCAACAGAATATTTTGATCACAGATTGAACAATGCAGCAATCAAGCCTGATAAGCCACCTGGAAGTTTTTCTTGAGACGATTTCTAGTGGGTTTTCTGATCCCTGTGAGCATCATGACTGCCTTTAGCATTGTGGAGGAGGACTCGAGTTTCTTATGAGGGCCCCACTTGGAAAAGCAGGCTGTGCAGATTCAAGCCTCCGGTTCTGTTCATGCTGTTCAAAAGCCTTTCCTCACCCTTGCTGATTTGTTTTTATGATTTACATACACTCCTGTGGAGATTTACAGAATGGATTGTCTGTGCATTGTCACGACCAAGGTAGGACTGGAAACATTGCTGTTATGTGTACATATTTCTCTGCTATTTTTCTGTTCCTGTAATTAAATAGATTGAGCATGTACTGTGTCAGGTTGCAAGATAAAGTGATAAATAAGCTTTGCTTCAGTGAGCATTTTCTTCTCTTTTTCTGTAGATTATGCAGTTTGTTTCTATATCACTTCCTAAATGATATGTAATTTACTTATTTTTACTAGCAAGAGGAAAATGATTTAATATTTTATCTTAGCCTATGCTTGTGTCTATTAATATCTCTAGCTACTAGAGCACTTTCAGAATACATGGTATAATGCACATATTTTCTCAGCTCATCAGTTTGTTCTGTAAACTAAAGAATTTTTTAAAAAAGGGGGGGCATTATATGGGTCCTAGGAATTTAAAGAGGCCAATCAGATGTAGTTTAGATAGTCATGATGTTTCTGATTGGAGAGATACGAGTTTCTTGTGGCTTATTGTGGCTTTTGGGGGGAGAAGCATAGCTTACTTTGCATCTCTAGGCCTGAGGTCCTAGATGCCTTGGTCCCCATTCAGCACTCTTATACTGATGTTAGATCTAACATGACTGTTGGGGAATGGTCCTTCTAAATAATTCCTTCTAAACATGATTCTAAACAATTTTTTATCTGCAACAGCGGTGGCAGGCTAGGGACTATAAGCTTAAGGACACTTCCCAACTTAAAGATCTAGGGTAGGGATAAGCTGAATAATTCTTTGAGATGTCCCCAAACTTAGCAAACTAACTTAATATTAAATAACAGGAAGATAATCAGAGAACTCCCTTACTGTTGTGACAGGGCAGGCAGCTCACCGCATGTTTGTAACCGCATTTGCACATGGTGGTAGTATTTGTAAGGAGCAATTACCAGGGGAAGTCCAGACATTGGGGTTCAGCACAGTTGCTTCCTGTTCAGGTTTATTTTTGATTAATTTCCTAATTTCCAGAGGACTTGCAAAATGCCTGGCATAGCCAGAACACCTGAAGGCTTCGTAAACGATAAGGCAAGCCAGTGGTTAGCACTGCTGTCATCGTTGCTGTTATTTTTTGTGTCATGGCCATGCAAAATATGGACCCCCATCCGTGACATGGCAAAGGGCAGGAGGAGACACCCCGAACACCCATGGGCAGCAGCAAGGGGTGCTAGGTGGCCGCCACAGAGAGCAGGGAGCATGGTGGAGCCATGGAAACAGATGCGAGCTGTCATTCCCATCTTGTCAGTGGAGAAAACCATATGGGAAAAGAACAGGAGGTGAATGAAGCGTACACTCCTTCTGTGGCCTCATTCACCTCCTGTTCTTTCCAGGTCCTTTTGGCTCCCACAAGCCGTGCTGGATCTGAGACTACATCCTCAACCTGCCCTGGAGCAGAGCGGAGGCGCCCACGGGTGCCCACTGACGCAGTACCAGTGAAAAGCGCTCAGTGGTGGCGGTGCAGCACTGCTGAACAAAGCTCGATGCAGGATCGTGCTAAACATCCAATTGATACTCCCACATGTTGCTATTCAATTGAAAGTAAGCTGGAAGGTTGAAAAAAAGAGCTGCGATTAGCCCTACTTCTGTGTGTCCAGTGGTGCAGTGGGGACCTGCAATCCCAACCATCCTCAGCCTTGAGAGTTTGGTAAGGATGTGTGTACTAACTGACGTTGGGAGAGGGGAATGTCTACTTTTAAGATGGTGTAATTGGGAGAAGAACGTGGTCCATTGCCTTTTTCTTATATATCAAGAGTTACCACTTTATTTTATGAATTGGTGCTGAAAGTTTCCACTGAACACTTTCTCAGGGCCTTCTGGGCATTAACAAATGTAGACTCACCGTCATCTCACTATTGCTGCTGCTCTGAGCAGGGCTTCCGAATCCATCTACACACAATATTTTTCCTCCCAGCTTTTCTGTCTCTTGAATCCGCCACTAAATGGTTGAAACGATCTGAAAGTTAAGCATATGAGCCTCAGATATTCAACTCCAGATATTTAGTCTTTGCTGCCAACTTCGATGTTGGAATGAGATAGGATTGTGAATTGTAGGTGACCTGCTATTTGGATGCATGTGGGAACACCATATTAACATATGTAATTGAGCTGAATAATGGCAAAAATCTAGTTTCGGAACACTTTCATATTGCAAAGGCTTGAAGCCAAATAAATTACAGTTGATGTTCTCATCTAGTTTGGTGCCATATTTAAATAGCTGCATCAGTGACATTATATCGTATCGATCCATAATCTGCTCTTACATGCTTTATTGTGCATTGGGCTAACTCTACTTCTTTTAAACCTACACAATTTTTATGGCATCAGTTTATGCCAACGTTCAGCAATATAAGAAGAGCAGACCTTTTTCAGAACATTTGAGATTTTTAAAAAATTCATTTCAATAAGCATGACTTCTACAGCGCAACAGTATGGTCATTTTTGGCCTCAGATCTGTTAATTACCCTTATTTGAATATCCATTTGTCTGATTTGTGCAAATAATTGACATTCTCATTCTTGTAAAAGTGGATCTTAATGTCAAGAGGGAGTAAATACATCAGTTTTATTCTCAGGATCTTATAAATAATAAAAAGGGTGAAGAAGATGATTTAAACTACAAAAGATGAACACTGTTCAAAAAGTTGACATTTTTAACACATAGTCATTAAATTTAGTCTGGAATGTTCCGTATTTCCAATCTATAGAAAATGACATAACTGTTGTGGTGGTGTGAATATGCCCTTGTAGATTATGTACGATGGTTCTAAAGATCCTGCTTTGAACTCTATATGATGAAGGAAGCCATCTAATAAAATTAATTTTGGATGTACCTTGCCAAATCTTAAATCCTACTGACATTATTTTTTCAGCCAAAGTGTAAGAGATATTTAAGATAGAATTAAGATATTAATTTGTACAAATTCTTCCCCTTCTTTTTTATTTCCTTCATGTTTCCATGCATTTCTGAACACAGGACTTAGAAAATACTGACTCAGTCAAGGAGGACTTCTTAATGGCCTCCTAGTTTATTTTAATTGATAACGTTCCCAGCATAGCTTCTTTCTTTCACTATCCCATAAAGCACTTTATTTTGTGACATTATTTTATCATTAGGAAGAAATCAGTATAAATAAAAGCTTAGGTCAAGACTCCATCCCAGTGGGAGCACCAGGAGTTTTTGAGAAGGAAGAACATTCCCACTGTGCCTCCCAAACAGTCAGAGGCAATATGCTGTCCTCTCCTCTTACTGTCAGCTCTCCTTCCATCCCTCTGCCTTTTACAGAATTATGAATACAACAGTAGCTGCCACTGGTGAAAAAGAAAATAGATAGCTCTGTGTTGCCCTACAAGACTCAATAAAACAGGGTCTGCTTCATTGAAACTCCCAGTTCTTGGTGTCAGGTGGCTTAGAAAAGATGATCAGCTTTCCCTGGAGAAAAAACCCGAAAGCTTTCCAGCCCTTGTTGATACAAAGGAGAGCTCAGAAGTGCAAACTCTAAACATCTAAAACCCAGAAGGCCAATGAAGGAAAATCAAAATGTATTTTTCTTTTTTTAAATCTCATGATTTCGAGGTGTCAGGCTGAGGCTTTTTTATACTTGCACCTCATAATCACAGCAGGAAAAAAAAAAAAAAAAAAAAAAAGACAATTGAATAATACCACAAGTGGCCATCCAGTCCTCTGTCAGAAGCAGGGCTAGCTAAAGACCTTCTCCTAGGATAAAGATTTTAAAATTTCCTGGAAAATCCAGTCTACTGTTTTATTATCCTTAACATTAGTAATGACCCTAAGAAGTGTCAATGTTGGTTGCCACTGATGTCACCTCTTGTTTTGTTTGGGAGGTGTATTTTGAGTTTTGCTTAAAATCCCAGATGCTATCACCTGAAAGCTTTTGTGTCTTAAGAAGAGCTTGCAAAAGTGTACATATAGACTAGACACCAAATAAAATAATCCCAATGTGTTCACAAAACCTAAACCACTAGCTGTTTGTTGCCTGAATCCCAAATTTGCAGCACTGAGTGCTGGCAGCAGCAGGGTTCCTGTGACCCAGAGCTGTGTCCTCCAGCTTGTAACTAGAGAACTGGCCACCTTCAGACCCAGGGAGAATGCCCAGCTTGAACTTGTTGGTATTGTTAGCTACAAAAATAAATTTCCATCATCAAAATGTTGAAAATTCTGCAAAAATTATTCTTTCTTAGAGGTTCTTGTTGCCAGCTTCCATTTAACTCTGTAGTGGTTTAAGCCAGCTCACTCACTACACAGGTTCCATTCTTATTTCAGGTGTCACTGACCTCTGTGGGAAAATACGATTCTGCATGTGAATGAAAAAAGATCTTGTACATTTGGGGGGTTTATTTTAGAATTAATGACTCAGTTCATTCCACTAGCGAAGAAGCTTGGGGTTTTGTTTTTAGTTTTTAGTTTTTTTACAATTCTGTGTTAGTCTAGTTTGGTAAATTAGCAATATCTCTTTGTGGCTGTCCATCTAGCACCTTTTCTAAGGATTGAGTTCATTTGTTTAAAAGAATGAAATAAAGATGCAAAGAAAAAACTGGTTTGCAGTAGTGCTGGGAAGCAAGGTGATATGCCTGTTTATGTTGTTAATCCATACCAAGGTTGGATGTGTGCAATTCTGACTGGAAAAGTTGCCAGGAGCCAGCAACATCTATCTTATTTTCTTCTGCTCATCCGGCAATGTATTTGTAACAGGGACCGCCAAAGTATGTACTTAAGGGAAAGCTCTAACACATGTGTGAGCAGAAGTCTCAATATGCACAATGGTCATGGAAAATAAGAAGCTACTGCGGTCAAGTACGGAACCAACATCTGGGCTAGAGACCCTCGGTATGGTGTGACTCTTCTGTAGGTCTCTCCTGCTCCACACTCTCAGCACTCCGCTTTGCAGCATGAAGTTAAGAGTAAAGCAGAGAAGATCTCTAAAACTGACACCTTGTCTTATTGTCAGAATTAGCTTTCTTTTCTCCGTAGTTCCAACATGGAAGACAGGTCAAAATTCAGAGCTCATCCTCTTCAATAGCATCTATGTGAATCTGAGTGAGGAGCTGCTGTAGCTTGGTTAGCTGAGTTTGAAACTAGCAGTCTACATTAAGTATGTCATTATAAATCCCTGTTGATAGTGTGCCATGCTTGGGAAAGATAGGGGAGGTCTTGTATCCCTCATTCAGTGTTTAGCCAGTACAATTGACTCCCACTGCCAACCCAGTTGATTTAAAGGTTGTTTTTAGAACTTGGATGAAGAATTGAAAAATGTGGAGGTGGTGCTACTGGAGTGACCTCACTCTTCCAACCTTTCTAATTTAGAACATCAGCAAAACCAGTCCCAAGATGTTCTCAGAAGGACAGAATGGTAAATCAGATCAGGTCATCTGCTGGAGGTGGAGAGCAGGTCCACACACTATATGCCAGCTGCTAGTCTCGCTTTGCAGAGGTGAATCCACTATGAGGACCTTTGGTTATGGTGGTCCGATGCCAATGCAAATAGCTAAAACTCACAGCAGTTATTTATGTTGAAGTGCTTTTGTAATAGACTTTACAGTATTGTGCCCCCCCCCCCCCATTATATTGTGTTAATCTGAAAAAACTCCATGAGATTTAAAAAGGTGTGTACTTCAAGAATGACATTCAATTTGTTTTGTGGGACTCCCTACAAGATCAGCTGTATATGTCCGAGAGGCTGTAAAGTCAGTCCCAAAATTAGGTAATGATAAAGCTAGGTATAAATATTGAGGTTGAACCAGTGCCTCAGGTGTTGTAGACTAGTATAATCTTACCAAAACCAGCAGAGCTGTAAAGAGCTACATGAGGATCTGATTTAAATTTTGCTGGATATGAAACAAGAAAATAACCACATTTCTATGTGCCTGCATATTGTTAATTGTGCTAAATAGATCTGGGCAACATTTGTTGTTTTTTTCTTTTGCAAGACTTCAGGCTTTGAATCATTGCAGTTTTAAATCATAAACTGGGTAGCTAAGTTTTTTGTGCTGAATTTCCTGGCTATAACTAACCCAAAACAAAGGAAACATAATGATTTTCCCCCCAGAGATTCACATTTAGCTAAAATCAAAATCTTTTTCTATAGTCATTATTAGGTGCTGATGAGCACTTCAAACTGTGGTGTTTTCCTGCCAGACCCTAAAAGTGTAATAGTGCTGAATCCATGCAATTTACATGTGATTTAGTAAACTCTATTCTGAAGTGGTACTTGAGGACAGCTTTGATGACTATGGGTTGGCTGCTGGCTAAACTGCACAGTCTTAGAAGAGCAGGAAGATCCTTTTCATTGATTACCATTTATCTTAGCTGGAGAACATACTCATAGATGTCTGACAGATGGGGAGTGTATCTGAGTATTTATTTCAAATCTTTATTTACCAAAGTTAAATTTTGGAACAGTTATTGTAAGCCTCTAGCTTTTGGATTTCAAACATTATGAATGTAAACTGATGAGACACATGTTGTCTTTTCTAGAAAAAAAAATCATTTTGGGGGGGAGTCTCAAGAAAATTACACAGAACAAACCAATGTGCATTGCATATGTAATGTCTTGTAATTATATCTTGTCAAAAGCTCAACTTTTTTCTCCTTTATTCTTTAGAAATATGGTAATTGTCCCTTTTCCCTTGTAGTTAATTATAAATTTCAGGAAGAATTAAGTCTGTTAAATCTCTTCTTCCCCCTCTTCTCCCTCCCTTGGTCTCTATGGCAGCAGCAGGAATGGAAGGGAATTTCTTTGATCTCCATTTCTGAGTGACATTTCGTTTCTTCTGAGCGTTGACCTTGTTTAGTGCAACTGAAATTTTCAGTAGATTTCATTAGATTATAATTTGCTGATTTTAGGAAGATGTCTTTATTGAGATTGGTTTTAACTCTGAAAGAAGAAGGGTGATTTGTTTCATAAATCTTTGAGCGGCTCTATAAACTGAGAAAAGAAAATGTTCAATTAACTGCTCAGGCAGATATGGTTAGGGCTTAATCCTACTGCACAGCAGTGGAGAGCTGCAGATGTAAGGAAAGGTGGAAGACTGAGCAAGAAAAAGAAAACAAAAAGAGCCTCATCCTGACTCAGTTAATGATAGCACTGTCTAATGATAGCAAGCTATACACCCCTAGCAGGTCCCTTCTCTAGTAGTCGGAGGGCCTGGTGAAGGTGGGAAGATCATTTCCTACTGCCGTAGTGAGCTGCATTTTTATGCATTTCACACAGCTGGAGCAGACCGAATGGATTCTTTGTGATGTCTAATAGGCCACTAAAAGCAGAAAAGATGTGTCTCCTGGCATGCATCCTCAACATAAACATGCATTTCTTTTGTGTTTTAATCTGTTTGCTACTACAATACAAATTCTTTCTCCCTTCAACTGATGCAAGACTTCTGAAAAATGAGAGGATGTGTCCAGTCAAGGAGAAGGGAATAGTTATTTATGAGTGAATCATTAGGTCAGGGGTATGGCCTAGTATATGACTATATTTTACCCAGTCTGAGGCCTCTAGTTGAGATCTACAATTTTCATTTCTTCAGAAATCAATCACCTGCATCAGAGAACATAATTTGCAAGGGTATGTAGGAGTAGCTAAGTGTGTTCCACTGGGTTTGACTTCAGCTGACTCTTTTGCTACTGGAGACCTCACTCAGGGACCTATATATAATTTGCAAGTCATATGCTTGACCATTCTAGTGGATACAAATGGAATCTGAACTGTGACTGCTTTTGACTCTGATCACCAGTGTCTTCTCTGAGAAGGAATATCAAGTCAGATCTTACAGAGTGATGCAGTTCGGTGAGCACTGAACCTTTAGCAGATAAAATATTCCTAGATATCCTCTCTGGATTTTTTTACATCTTCCTGCAGAGCTAAGATCTGCTTCCAAATATATCTCCAGCCACAGACACATTAGGCAATATTTGTCCATCCAAACTTGGTGTTGATGATCTATATGTAATCACTCCCTGCCTATGAGAAAGTGGCAATAAGCTATACGTACTTGCTCTTAAAGTCCTCCTGATGCCCTTAGCAGTCACAATGGTTCATCACACAACACAAAAGAGGAATTCTTCTTTGAAATCTTACCGAGAGCTTGTTGATGTGCAACTGCGTCTGTCCCCTGAAACCTCTCATGCAGTGCCACAAAGCTCTCACCTTCCACTTCAATACTCAGTGTGCAATATTTCCCACTGCAGTATTGCAGTGGGCACTGATGCTGTCACTCTGCAATGTAGTGATCTATCTGCAAGACACAGTTTACTGATGTTTCTAACCAGTGCTAATAGCACTCAGTTATTGCAACACCTGACTGAGAAAAGCATGTAGGAAAGGAGCTTGGTTAAAGATTGTATGCTGGGAGATAGATGTGCACAGACTCTGAAGGTCTTGCAGCCTTGTTTTGTCTTCAGAAGGTGGTGCTTTTCTGTCTCCTGGTTATCTATGAGCTCTGCATTTCTGGATGCTTGATAAACCTATTCATTTGGGAATTACATGTAACAGTGCCTCCAGAGAAGGAATTGCACTGTCTCTGACTAAGAGGTTAGCATCTCTATCTGACTTTGGTCATCACTTCATTGCTTCCTGACTCTATTATTGCTGTGCAATTTATCAAGGATTTAAAGCATCAACCCAGAAAAAAAAGCTGTGACTGATGCTGAATTCAGCAATGAGAATGGAATTATTCTTTTGTGTTCCAAAGTCTCTTTATATAAAAATTACACAAGCTGAAGATCTTATTGCGTATTTTGAAGGCTCTGATTGCATGAAGCTGTGATAAAGCCTACGCCTAGATAGCTGTGTCTATCACCACACTGGAGCTGGCTCAGGGGTGAAGCTTAGTGCAGGAGGCCGTGTATCCTCAAAGAAAGGGAGTAAATGAAGATTGTGGAAATCACTCATTCATAAGCTATGGAGAAACAGCCTCTCTTTTTCCATTTCAGATGGAGAGCTCTTTTATTGGAACGTATTTTCCCAAACAGCAAGGCAAGAGATAGTCTTTTTCCATACAAATATTACTAAACATGAAAAGCAGACTACAGATAATTCTGTCCTCCCTTGAAGGCTGCCTGAAGAAAAAAGATTTCAAATTATGGTTTTTCATCACTTTTCAGACTTTAAACTTTCTAGTGTAGTGGTGGACCAGGGTCTATCATCATTATTTTCACAAAGCTCCTAAACTGGAGAAAATGTTAGTAGTACTAATCAGATGGAACTAATTCCTTCTACAGCCCTCAAATAATTCTCAATATATTCCTATGCTTACTTGTATTGCCTGTTCTTGCAGAATACTTTTTGTAGTGTTGACCTTTTGGGTAGGTTTTAGGTGGTGTCTCTAGGTGTGACATGTTGGAGCTTTTGGCTGATTTAAAAAAAAAAAAAACACCAAAAAATGGAGCACTTGCCTGAAGAAAAGCATTACCAACAGCTGATATATAATACAACCTTATTTCTTAGAACTTATTTCTTAGAACTGTTTCAGCTAGGTGAAGGTGTAAGATATTAAAGGTATGAAAAGCATTGCTTTTTACACAACAATACAAAAAGTAGTGATCATTCAAATAAGATATCATCTGTAATAAAAAAAAAAAATCCAACTCCAAATCCCCAAAAAGATGTAGGATAAAAGTGTTCAGTCCTAGCCTTTGAACGACATGCATTTCTCAGACAATACCAGTGCAATGTCATGTTTTCATCACCATAATTCAAATATCCATCTGTGAAAGGCCAAACTCTGCAGGTTGCCTTACAGCCCAGATGCACGATCGGCCCAGCAGTTGTGCTGAAAAATTGGGATCTCTGAAGAACTGCTGCCTACAAGCAATTCCCAGTTACCTCTGTCTTTCTGGCCTTTGAATATGCAGCATGGGTCATGTGATTCTGGGCCTTGGGACAATTTTGGGATAAAACTTAAAGTCAAGAACACTTGCAGAGTATTAGCCCCTCCTTCTGTGAGATCTGGAGCTTTTATTTTGCAGATGCATCCTCTTTAAGAATGTGAGGAGTCTCCTGACAAACATGTTACACAGTTACCTGAGTTTGTAAGATCAGGCTCTTCAATCAGAAAAATGTTTCCTGTCCAAAGCAAATTATTAATTTTCTTGCTTTGGATTAAAGGCTGAAGATGTACAATTGTTAAAAAAATGAAAAAATAATTACCAATATTTCATGCAGTCTTTTGATCAAAATTCAGTTATAGTTTTATTATTTTGATAGGATTACATAGTTTGCTGTTGCATTCATCCCCTCCTTAGAGGAGATAACACACACCCACAGGATATTGCTGTCATGATAGCAGTGACTTT
Organism: Athene noctua; assembly: GCF_965140245.1. Lineage (NCBI taxonomy): Eukaryota > Metazoa > Chordata > Aves > Strigiformes > Strigidae > Athene > Athene noctua. The sequence continues at coordinate 258,001,288 of NC_134037.1, read as the reverse complement.
TTCAAATCCTTCTAAGCAAGACTTTCTAAACTTTCTTCTAAAGGTACAATGCTTCTTGCTTGCTAGCTGTTTTTCTGAATATTCCTTAAAGTTGTCTAAGTGAAAATATAAAAAATAACCAGTTTTTAAGGTTTGAGGAATGTAAAGCTGAAACTGATAAGCACAGTTTTTACTTTTTTTTTTTTTTTTTTTTAACTTGTAAAAGTATTTAGTATTGCAATGCTTTACAAATGTTTACTTTTTGGAGATAAAGAACAAAACATGTTAGTTAACGTTCTCAACTTAGACTCAAAATTGAAAATCATGTGAAGCCTGATTAGTGTTTGCTGAAGTTGCTCTCCTTTGCTCTCAGCATGGGGAAAAGAAAGGTGTAATGTGGCTTACATGTAAGGTAGCTTGTGAGGTATCTGGTTTAAATGAAAATAAAAGGAAGGAAGCTTTTTTTTTCCACATTATTTCCAGCAGGAACACACATGATTACAAGAGTCCTCCAACTCAAGGAGCTAAATAATAGTTTGACTCTTCTGTGAAATGCTGAGAGTAATGGTGGCAGATACCAGAATTTATTCTGAACTTTTCTTCAGGGATTCTGACCCAATCTGCTGTGCAATTTGTTCTGATGGGCTCCAAACCTTTGCTAAAATGTAATTGAATCACTGCAAGGGAGATTACAGGAAGATCAGCCTGAAGGCCTGATGGTTGCATCTTGCACTGCCATGTGGAACATTAGACTTTAAATTAACCCCTCACTCGTCTGGTTCTGAAAAGTTTCAGGGAACTGCAGGAGTCTTGGGTACTTGCTCCATGTCCTCTGGGGGCCAATCTGGAGAGCAAGCAGAGCGTTCTGCTCAGCAAAGAAACACACCCTAAACATTTGGGACAGACCTACTCCTCCTGAAAAATAGCCCTGGGGTGGTTCAGGCTGCAGCTATCACTGGTTTGAAGAGGACATAATGGAAAAATGCAGCTTGTCATGAAATAGGGGGGAAAAAAGCCAATCTCTACCTACTGCCTAAGCTCTGCTGTTGTTCTCTGAATGTTCCAGTGTGGAGGAAAGCCAGATGGCACATTCTTGGGGTTCAGAGTGGGTGAAGGATATATGTTCACCCATGTAACTGAGAACTTCAAAGAAAAAACTAATGGATAACCGTTGAGGCCTTTTTGGTCCTGCGAACTGCAGATTATTTTTCCTACATGACAGTGGAAAATGACTTTGTGAGGTGTAAAGCACACTAGCAAACTCCTAGATGCTCCATCTGGAATGGAGTCCATTGTGCCTAGCGACTGCAGCACATACTGTGTTATGTATAATGCCGTTTTCACTTATTTGCAGCAGAGCCATGGCAGATGCCCATCCCACAAATGCTCAGTCGAAACACCTGCCTGGATACCCATTCAGCACTCTACCGTAAGTTTGAGACTTTTAATACACAGATTTGAGAGACTGAATGGTAAGTCTCTGTGTTTGGAGGAGCCCTGTCGGGTAAAATTTCCGTATTCAGTGCATTTGAGAAAGAACAGAAACAAGTCCTAATGCCAGATCGAACTCCTTGGGAAGCTTGAGATGTTGAAATGTTGGGTAGTAGCTTAGCAGGCCTTCTTCAGAAGTTCAGGCCCTTTGGGAATTTAATTCATTCCGTATGGAGCAGTGGGGATCAGTGGCAAGCATGGTATAGTGGTTGTTGGTGTCTGGCTCAGAGGAGTGTGGAGTTACTGTTGATTGTTATTAACTCTGGGCTCCAGCTGAGTGTGATGACTGGGAGCCTGCTAGTTTTGCCTGGTCACGGACACAGTTTGTGGCCATTCTTTCGTAAGCTCTTGAGGGGGCTTCCAGAAACAGCTGATGTTTAGAGCACCAGGCTGTCCTGAGACCCAGGTAGTGACACAAGGAAAGGGAGATGCATCTTTTTGTTTCTGAGTTCTCATGGAAGAAAGAAAGAAAGAGTGATGATTCCAAGTGCTTTATAGACTAATAAGTGGGGAAATTTGCCCAGTGTAGGTAGCAATAACTTCTGAGATGATGGGCAGTGAGTGAACTTGTCTGCTGGTTTTATAGGAAATGGCCTTTGTAAATGCTTTCCTCTTCCTGCCAATTACATGACTTCAGTGCGATCTGCTGTTAACTATCAAAGACACAGTAATATTGGAAGAGAAAAAAGAAACTGTGGTCAAGTTGACACTTCATTGATTTATGTCTTGTCTGAACATATATTGTCCATAGAGCCAAATCCTTGGATGCTGGAAATTAGAGGGCTAACTAATAGAGCTATGACGATTTATCTCAGTTGATGAGTTGGCAGGATTTAGCTGGTGTTTTTGTTAGTCCTGTACCACAGCATGATGTTGGTCCACAGCTATCAACTTGTCACCTTTTACGAGTAAGTGAATGAGAAACAAATTCAAGTTTTCTTTCTTACTCCGTCTCCTGCTAATCTTGCAAGTGATTGTAAACCCTGTGATTTTGGTTGTCCTCATAATATGTTAAAATTAATTATATCATTGTTGATCTGTATTAAAATGAACCCACTTAGAAGTATTGATTGAACAGTTGAGCTAAACAGTTTTTTACCAGGTGAGGATATAGCCCAGTAACTAATTAGTAACTCTTCTTAGTTATTAGTTTCCATTCTCAAAGGCTTTGGATCAACTTTGTGATGTGGTCTTGTTGGTTTTTGTTTATGTTAAGAGGGTTGTACCATGAGCACAAGTATAGTAGTGTGGTGCTTTGAGAAATGGAAGTGTACTGGGCATTTGTAGTAAGCCAGGAGCAGTTGCACTCAATTATTTCCACTGACACCAAGACCCGACTGTCACATAGTGTCATTAAATGCTTTTGGTATCTTTTAGGATATTTGCTTCCTAAACCATTAAAAATAAAAGCATTTAGCTCGAGTATTCTTTGTTTGTCTCTTGTTACACCAGATAGGTGTGCATGCAGAAGTAATATCTATACACCTTCTATCTTGCAAATTTTTGAATTGTCACACAAATGTTTTAGCACTAGAAGAGGTCTAAGATCAGATAACTTCAAGAAGTGTTATTTTTAAACTGTTTTAGTGGAAACTTGTTCAGGAACATATACTAGTTGATATCTTAATCAACAACATAGACAGTGGGATTGAGTGCACCCTCAGCAAATTTGAAGATAACATCAAACTGAGTGATGCTGTTGATACCTGGAGGGAAGGGATGTGCCATCCAGAAGGACCTTGACAGGCTTGAGAGTTGGGCCTGTGCAAACTTCATGAAGTTCAACAAGGCCAAATGCAAGGTCCTACACATGGGTTGTATCACCCAGACTGTGGGATGAGTGGATTGAGAGCAGCCCTGTGGAGAAGGACTTGGGGATACTGGTGGATAAAAAATGGGGCATGAGCCAGCAATGTGCTCTTGCAGTCCAGAAAGGCAACCGTATCCTGGGCTGCATCAGAACTGTGGCCATGAGATCAAGGGAGGGGATTCTCCCCCTCTACTCTGCTCTGGTGAGCCCCCCCTTGCAGTGCTGTGTCCAGCTCTGGGGACCCCAATATAATAATAAGGAGACAGACCTTCTTGAGTGGGTCCAGAGGAGGCCACAAAGATGCTCAGGGGGCTTGAGCACTTCTCCTGTGAGGACAGGATGAGAGAGTTGGGGGGGGTTCAGCCTGAAGAATAGAAGTCTCTGGGGTGCCCTTCAGTACTTAAAGAGAGCTTGTAGGCAAGATGGAGACAGACTTATTAATAGGGCCTGTTGTAATAGAACAAGGGACAATGATGTTAAGCTGAAAGAAGGTAGGTTTAGATTGGAAATAAGGAATAAATTCTTTATTATGACAGTGCTGAGACACTGGAACAAGTTGGCCGGAGAAGTTGTGGGTTCCCCATCCATGAAAGTGTTCAAAGGGGCTTTAGGCAACCTGATCTAGTGAAAGATGTCCCTGCCCACGGCAGAGTGGGGTTGGATGAGATGATCTTTAAAGGTCTTTTCCAACCCAAACTATTCTATGAGTCTTTGAAAAAAACCTCAACTTGCTATTAGAATACAGTTCAACCATTCATTCAGTTGCTATTTTTTTGATTGTAGAGTACAACCTGTGGTCCTTGAGGTAATTGCCTGCTTGGATCATGCTTCCATCTATATATTGCTTGATTAGAAAAGTTGAATGGAGTGAAGGAGCTCAGCGCTACCCCACAAATAAATTGTGATTCTCAAGTACCTCCTGCTTCTTTTCTATCAAGCCATTTTTCTTTGCAGCCAAACATTTTTCTGTCTACCTTAGCTGTATCAGATATTTATAAGCATTTTTTACCATATTTCAGTAGATTTCTTTTATTGGGAGACTCATACAGGCAGTTGGGGAAAATTAAATCAGACAGAAATGAACTTTTAGGTGGTCAATGGTTTTCACCATCTGATTTAAAAAAGTATTTTTTAACTGCCTTGCTTTTATCAGAGAAGAATATCTGTGAAATGATAGCATTTTGATAGCTGATTAATGAAATTAAAATTTCCAGTGACACATCAAAGCATATTACCTGCTATGAAAGGCTTGAAATATTGGGGAAAAAAAAAAAAAAAAGCAGAGATCTGGCCAGTTGTAGCAACTCCATTAGACAACCGTAGTGCGTGTTTAGATGGCCGTCAACAGTGGTATAGGGAACAGTGTCAAATCATGAAGAAAAAAACCCTGGTAGAGTGGCTATCCCCTTTCATCAATTTTGCTGGCTGTGTCACTCAGGATGGCATGAGTCTTGGCTAGGTTTTTCTGTCCTTTTTCAGCAGTTTTTATAAAAAGCACTGTGTCCTCTCTTGGGAGTGCCTTTCCCATCTAATGCAAGAACCAGGAGATCTGGCAGCCTTGCTGTTATGTAACAGTCTGACTTTTGCAGTCCCTAATTTACTATCCTTCTTGAATTTGCTGATGATTCTTGCAATTAAGATTCTCAATTCTGTTTGGCAACTCACCATCTGCAAAAGAGGGCATAAGTGAACACTGCCTTTCTGTGCTTTCACAATGTCCTTAATTAGATTCATTTTAAGTCTGAGAGTTTTAATCAAGGGAATTACCTAAGGGTGGCTTTGTCTGAACTTGCACTTTTAGTCATGTCTTCCGAAGGATTTGTAGTGTTTGATTATAAAATACTCCAAAAGGAGTTCACTGTACTGCTCTTTAGCATACTAAACCTTCCTATCGCTGGGGTTGCTTGCTAGCTAGATCCATTATGCAAAGATAATGAAGTATCACAGGGTGCACCTGTGTTGCAGAAACATTTGGGATTGTCTTTTCTTCGGTCCCTGTTGAGAGCTTTTCTTGAGTTTGGCATTCAGCACGAACATTCACCTTATCTAACCCTGCAGCATCAATAGGATTCCTCTACTTTTCCCTGCTGCAGTCTCAGCAGAGCTCCTTGGCCCACTGTCCTAGTCTAGTCCCCTTCCACTGAAAGATTCCCTTTTGGGGAGTCATCTGCCACTGAGAAGAAGCAGGAGAGAGTGGTAGAGGGTGTGTGGGCACAAAAGGCATGCCCTAGGGCAAGATTTGGTGCATGCCCTAAACAGAACCTCATGCAGCATCAGCTGTCCCCTCCATGTGAAGAAGGGGACAGTGACTTTAAGGGTAGGGAAGCCTAAGCCAGGGTCCTGATAGGGGAAATGTAGCAGCCATGCATGCTTTGACAGCTTATGGGCTGCAGCTTTACATAAGGGCTACATTCTGTGGAAATTTAGTGCAAGTTTTGGCTGCCAGTCATTCTGCCCCTTGGTTTACCTGTATCGATAACACAAGGAGAACAGAAGTCACTTTTTGAACCCTGCATAGATGTGCAGAATGTTTTTGCTCTATTTACGTGGGATAGATCAATGTACAGAGGATAAAGTTACTCTGGCTTTCTTTTTTCCCAGTTTATTAGGAACACTGGAGGGACAGGCATGCACTAATGTCCTCCTCAATATCTGAATTTAGCCTGATCTGGGTGTTAGACTGTAAACATTCCTGGTTCAAACTAATCAAGGTTTTTTTTATTCAGACTCACTTCACAGGAGTTGTTTTAAAGAAATTCATACTTTTGGAAGATGACTGCATGTTAGTTCTGGTGGTTGTGCTCCATGTAAAAAAGAATGTTCTGACATGATACTGTACAATGAAGCCAAGCAGAAAAATATTGAAACATGCATATTCTACTTTGTTTTAAGACTATGAGTCTGGAAGAATGGTTTCTGAAATCAGTCTTGCTCTCTTTAAGCACAAAACAAATAAATGGCTAGCTCTGGCTGGCCTCGGCTCTCTCTCGGGACTTTGTGTTGTGTCTCGTAATGATGTCCCTTCCTCTCCTGTGTAGATATACTCTACAAAATAAATAAATAGCTCTGCACTCCAGAAAGTGCCTTTTTCTGGGTCTCTCTCTAAGCTTTAAGTCTTTTTCTATTGAAACCCTGTTGGCTAATAAATTCCACAGACAATCCGGGTGGTGGGGAATGTTTTTTGTGGCTAACGTGAAATATTTGAAAACTGAGCTATTAATACAATGCTATGTTCTTCTATCTTTCACCTCGGTGCTGATGGTAATGGAAAATTTTCAGTGCTAATACTGAGCTTTATTTTTAAAGGATGTATTAAAGTAATGCCGTGATTGTTTCTGCTGGATGACTATATTCCTGCAGGTCGTCTTCATTTCAAGGTCTCCTGTACCCCTCCTTGCCCAGTGGTCAAGGCAGTTTACTGTCCACCTCTTTACAGTTAAAAAGTCTGCCTGTACCCTGCACTGCTGAGTCTCTCACCAATTGCCAGGTACAAAGCTGCTTTATAAAATTGCCACTTAAATTCCAATTCTTCTAGAATAGTTCTCTGATGCTTCCTTCTCATTTGCACCCCCCCTCCCCAGCCTTCCCTGGGGAAAACATGCTGTTCCTGTTGTTGTTGGCTGTAGTTCATGGTGCTGAAGAGTTGCAACATCTCTCCTGTAACCTGATTTATGGATTTAGTAGGGAAAGTTCCAGCTAGTCTAAAGAAGTGTTGGATTAAATGCAAATTGCAGCACAGGGGAGCAAATGCTTCATGCTTGGGTAGATAGAGGTAGCAGAGTATGTGTTAACAGAAGTACTCAGGAGCAAAGTTTGAGAGAAATGGGGCAAAAGAAGCCATTTACTCCTCTGTTTCATGAAAGAGTAGGGAAGAAAGGAGAGAGAAGATTTTTTTTTTTTGGTGGTGATAGCCCCTTGACAATGAAATACATATATACTTTATTTATGACATATGTGATCTTTCCTCCCATTTCAGTTCATATGATCCCAGTGAAACAAGGGAGGGGTTTCACAATTGCATAACAAGCTCAGAAACCCTTAAGGTAAAGTGATAATTCATTAAAAAAAAAAAATAGTATGATAAACATTAAGCTGTACAACCATTATCTGCAGACTGACCCACATAGCTACTTGACATCATCATCAGGAAGCATTTTACATGAGTTATTTACAACTGTAGATTCAACAATGAGTAATCTCATTAAGAACATATTATGTATAAAACATTTTCTGTCCTTATTGCTTTATTTGTTTTATAGAGAGCACCAGGATGTTTCCACAGCAGTCCCAGTCACCAAAGTGTAGCAGTGCAGAATTTAGAACAAAATATTTTTAACTTGGTTACAGAAGTTTTCTTTAAGCTAAAACTTGTATTGATCTTTATGACAACAGTTACTTAAAGGTAAACTTTTATAGAAAAACAAATATAGATTTAACTGCTTAAAATCATAGCAGGTTCATGACAAAAAAAAAAGAAACAAAACTTATTACTCTTCCGGACACTATTTTAAAAATCTGTTTTAAGTGCTGGTTTAGCCAGGCAACGTTTTGACAGGGTCACTGAAGTTTAAAAACAGTGTGCACATTGCACATACAAATTCTACTGTGTTTATTATTTATTATTCCCAGAGGAAAAGCACTTTCTTATAACATATACATAGCTTGAGGGACGTTGCTAACCAAAAGACACACTTTCCGAAATGGGAAATTCTATGCTAAGGTCAGACATGAGCAATTCAAACACTCTGCGTTTATGGTGATATACACAAGAACAAAGTTAGTGCCACTCTTTATTTACACTCTGCAATAACCTGCAAATATGATTAATATGACTGCTTAGGAGTATTCATAGTCCCCAGTAAGGTGAGCTAAATTGTTTTCATTATTTTTCTCTTAGAGGTGCTGCAGCATAACAGGAGGCAATGATTTAATTTTTTAAGGAAATCGAACATGTTTGTCATATAAATTAAAAAAGCATATGTGCACGTAACCAACAGATGAAGTGGGGCTCAAGTGGAAGAGAACTCATGGTTCAGTAACTCACACCATGATGATATTTGGAAGCTGCAGGTTTGCAAGGAGCCTTGTTGTGCCTGGCACTATAGAAATCTGTAGAAGAAACTTGTGGCTGAAGCAGTTGATCAAGACGAAGGATAGGAACTATGCCTTGTTCGGCAGTATTTGATAGAGATGCTGAAAGTGAAATTCATCTGTCCATACTTATGTCATTGGAGAGCTATAAACACTTTTGAGGCACAGTTCACCTTTAGACTGGTCTTAAAAGTATGAATTGGGCTATTGAAGGGTGTGTTTCTCTTGATTAATGATAAAGGAGACCTTGACAACCCATTCTGATACAAGTGTCTGAACCAAAATGTATCCCACACCAGGGGATTTTCCCACTATGGCACAACTCTGTGGCAAAGTGTTGACCTACATCAGAGACTCAGCTACGAGACTTTCCTTCTAGGCCACCTCAAAAAAGCAGTTCATTATTGCTGTCCTATAGGTGGAGATGCCACTGATTTTCAGGCAAAATGCAAATGAGTACAGGATTGGATCTGGGCACTGCCCAAGCCATAGAGATGTTACAGCATCTCACATAACTTTCTATTACATCAACCACCTTTTTCCTTAGTACCTTGAAAAAAAAAAAAAATCTCTTTAACCGTCCATATGCTTTAGTGGCATTTTCATTTGTACTTTTAGATTGCAAGTCCTGTTATTCATTCAGTACACACATACTGTGTAATGTCAAACACTTACAGGGCTATAGAAACCTAAATGTCTGTCTTTATCACATAAATGTCTGTGAGTAGCCATCTTATGAATGCGTTCTCCAAAATTTATTTGTGAAAAGTTCTGAAAGTCTCCCGTGCGGTGCTTGGGGGACTTCCCTTTGACTCTGTTGGCATCGCTCATATGCCACTATAAATGAGTGTGGGAATCCTGCCCTGGGACAGCCTATATGTCATAAAGGTGTTGCACAGGCATTTCTGAAGAAATTAATATAAAAAGATTCTTCAAAGGCTGATAGAAGTTATTCTTCTCTGCAGAATACTCATTTATCTGCTGTTTGGGACATTTTTTTTTACAGTTGGGAACAGTCATGCAAAATAGGATTTGTTTGTTTGTTTTGAGTGCTCTAAGGAAGCAAGAAATATAAATGGGAACATGCCTGTAAACCATATAATTAATGAACTGTTATGTGTCACAGAAAGACTATGAATTATAGGTCTAAATATCTTGTGTTTTCAGGGTTTGAAAACTAAAGCTTCAGTTGTCCTTGCAAGCAGACCTGAGTTGTATCATCCCTTCCTGGGATCTGAGCCTTGCCAAAACCCAGAAGTGCTAGCTCACCCCTGTTTGTTGATGGCTCTTGCAGTCTGAATGAACCTTGTGTATACACCTCCACAGGACAGTGTCCCTGTGTGAATTTTTCTGGGTGGTCATCTGCCTTTTTTTGCATCAAGTCTCACCATTTATGTGAGGTCACAGGGATAACTATTTCTTTGAAGTGTTTAGCATTAATTATGGATTCAGATGCATCCTGTTGGTCATCCCAACAGAACCTATCCATCTAACCCACAGCAGGCCCATCTCTTCTTTGTGTCGTGGATACTTTAGTGTGTCTGAGCATCTCGGGGTATTACTTTGTCGTCATAAGATCCTTGTGAAGAAGATGGGAAAAGCTGCTATCCCGTTTTACAAACAAGGGGGAGAAGCAGAGAGGTGGAGAACATGACTACATTGTGCAGAAATACACTGAATGTGTCAGTTCTGGAACGAGTGCTGCACCCAAAGTAGGTAACCCATGATAGAGCTAATTAGACAAGCATTATGCTACACCTTTGTAAACCATTTTACTGTGCCATGCAACTGGTCAGCTCTTGGAACAACCTTGGGGCTTTGTAACAGAGCAGTGGATGAAAGAACAGGATGTTAATCTTTTGTGGAAGGGGCAGAGACATTTTTACTAATATTACCATCACATGTATCTTCAGGAAAGGGTTTTGATATATTGTTTTGGCAGTCTGGGCCTTCCCTTTCCTCGGCTATTTACCTTTAGTTTGTGAGCTGTGCTCTAGCTCTAGAGCAAGGGGACAACCAAAGTGTGTAGGAGCCGTCAGATCTGCAATCTGCTCTACTGTCGCTGTCTTTGCTGAGAGCTGAGTTTCAGGGGCAGCCACATTTAGAGGCTACACGTTCTGTATTCCTCCAAATTGTTTATAAGGTGTGGTGGAAACATCTAAAATAGGATGCGGTTTAATTAAAGAAAAAGCAAAACGACAGAAGAGCTGAAGCTTTTCCTCCTACAAATACGTACTATGTATATGTATTTTTACACAGACACCTCAGTACCTCCTTCTTCGTGCCTCTGGCACCAGCTCCTGAGCTTACCCTAGTTGTACTGATCTCTGCTGCGTAAATAATTCTCTGGCCCCCTCTCCAGCTAATCTAAACCTGTTGGTGTTCAGCTCCTGTCCTTTTTTTGCTGTGCCACCTGCCTCTTAATCTGACTGCTGTGGAACTCCCTTTGCTGTCACCAGTCTGGGATTTCCCGAGTGAAGACGGGGTCTTGAATTATTTTTGGGATGGAAGGAGGGGTAAGGGAGTGCTCTTCCTTATTTTGGTGCTCTCTGTTCACCCACAGAATAGCACATTTTCTTCTTCCCTGCCATGTCCTTACTTCTGAGGCACTTAGAGAGGGATATTCCTATTTGGATAAACATTTACTATTTTTAAACAGTATATCATTGCAGAATAAGTACTCAGAAAAAAAAAAAAAAACAGTGATGAGGGAAGAGTAGTGATTTCTAACAGTGGATAGTCACCTAGAAATATTTAAATCTCATTCAGAAGGAGAATGGCAATACTGGATTGAAGGACAGGGAACAAACCTGGGGAAATTGAACGTGGTCATCTGTTCAACAGATTCTTACAGGAAACACTATGGTGTAAAACCGCACTTAAGAATTTGGAAATGATTCGCTGTCACATGCTTCTTCTAACCTCCGCCATGATCCTGTGTTGGTCTTTGCTACAGCATAAATATGATGAGATAAAGCATGAAACACAAAAAACCACTATTTAAAGATCAGTCTTAGTATAAAAGCCAGGTGAATCACTCACCTGAGACTCTGTAGTCTCTGTGGATTTGAACCTTTACTGTAAAACAAAATTGCCTGTCCTGATCTGTTGCATCTCTGCACGGTGGAGCCTTTGTTTCTAAGCTCATTCCAGGCCTGCTTGCTAACAAGCCAATTTATGTCACATTTGGCATTAGCAGACTGAATCTCTTTAGATGGTTCATAAAACTTTAGACTGTCCATAGCAGATAGAACAAAAATCCCAAAGGACCTCTATAGCTCTGCAGCTGATAGAAGTCCGTGGTTGATGGTTAGAGATAAAGCTTGGTAAGATGTCAAGTGCAGAATGATATTTCCCTCGGAATATCTTTCCTGCTTCCAATAATCAAGAGTTTAGAGGCTTCTTAAGTTTGAGGATATGGATGAGCAGTTACTTTTGATAGACTGGAATTCATTAAAATAAGAATTAGTTCAGTGGAACAAAATTCACCTGTCAGATATGGTAAAGTAAATCTAGATTTGCACCAGTGTAACAGGGCAGGGTTTGGTTGCTCATTCTCTCTCTTGCTAGTAAGTGGTTAAACCTTGAAAGTTTGAATCCTCTTCTGGATTTTTTATTTTTAATAAAGAACTAGTTTGATAATAATAAATGCTTGGCATTTACTGAATTCTTAACTGTTGTATAAAAGTTTTTACTTATCAGGTATATGCTTATCAGTTTTCTAGTGTAGTATATAGGCTTATTCTACTTGAATATAATCCGATCAGCTATGTATTTTCTTCCTCTTTAGATATGTGCATGAAGACTGCTTTTAGAGATTTAAGCGGTGATTTACACAATGATTTTTTCTGCTATCTTTCATGAAATTCAAATTGCACTAGCTTTCTACAGCGTCAGTTCTATGGAAACTCAGCATCCTCTAAAATAAAAAATGAACAGATCCTTTCAAATTTTCTCATTTATTTTCTGTTGCTTTTTGTGTATTAGTTGTTACATTGTGGATGATGCAAACTTGTGGACCTTTTCTTGTAAAGTTACTCACAATATTTCTTTTCCAATTAGCAGTAGGTCCTTGTATAAGACTTTCTTTTATCTCACTGAAATCAATGACAAAATTGATTTTGAAATGAAAGTAGAAGGGTCTCCTCCGTTTATGACCTCTGAAAATGAAAAAATTTGAATTAGGTTTGTGGATTGATAACATTCACAGTAGTAGTTTAGCATATTGCATGTTTATTGGGTTCTTAGATGTGCTTAACTGCTGTTAAGCAGTAAACTCCCAGAAAAGGGAGCTTATTAAATGGTCTATTTACTAAACCAAGCTTGACATCTTTATTTATTCACATCTGATTATTTTACCCCCTCCAAATGGTATTTTGGACGTGGAGGTTGAATACTATTTTTTATTTTTACTTTGTTTAGTAGTGATAATCTACAGAATCACTACAGCTTTGTGGGAGAGTGAGTTGTTTTGTGTGCTGGTTCATCGGTAATTAACAGAATTGTCAGCTAATTTCTGATTCCCTGTTACGGGTGAGTTCACATAAAATGCATAGCATCATGGCTGACCTGAGGCAGAATGGGATTGGGATAAAAGGATCTAGGAATTCTTCCAGAGGAACTTCTGAGTTCTGGCTTGCTCTCAACACACCCTAAGAAAATCACCCTGTCTGTCCCTTGGTTTACGCCAAGCTAAATATACAAATACTTGCTGCTTTCCTAAATTTCTTTGAGCTCTATTAATCTGTACAGTACTGCATAACAATGTGATATGATTTCAGATTCCACATTTAATTTTCCAGGGTCAGCATTAGAACCTTTTTATCTTGAAACTGAGAACGAAAGGAAAACTTATTAAAAAGCACATATTTTATTGTATTACAGAGCACCTGATGCGAAATTTTTTTTTTTTTTTTTTTTTGGTGAGACAGGCGGTGGAAAAACAGCTTATTATTTTGGAGGTTCAGTTTTTGGATGCAGAACTGAAACATTGGCATAATAACATATTTTATAATACAATTTTAGAGAAGAGAATGTTTCAGGAATCTATGCATCATACAGGTTGAAGCTAGCAATATTCAGAGTCGTTTAAACATCTTTGTTTTAAATTAATGTGGCTCAAAATCATAGAAAGTAAATGTTGGGTTTTTTTAACAGATATTCCATAGCCGCCTTTTATTCAGCTGCTTACTACTGCGATCTTTATATCTTTGTTCTTATTTTTTCTGTTTATTCATCACTGACTAAAGATACTGTCACACCTGCAGAAGCCTCAAATTTATCTTGCTTTCTGAACAGGGGCCAGAACACCTCAACTGTCACAAAATTGAAAAGTCTGACTAATAACAAATAGCTACTTGTTCTTGCTGCTACCCTCTAAGCAGGACGAGTTACCGTGAAACATCCTCTCTAACTGCCAGTCTAGTAGACAGGAATGCATCACAAAACCCTGCATCCATGTAAGCAATTTAGCGGCTGAAGTGCAGCTTAGACAAAATTTAAGTTTCTAAGTCCAAGTAGGCAATTCATAAAGCCCATTCCCATCCCTCCCTTCCTTTCTGCTTAGATGTCTCCGAGATTTCAGGCACCAGAGTTTTCAGAAGTACATTTCCCATCCTTTGTGCTGAAGCTTCTTTTGTTTCTCCACGTACAACTGGCCACCTTTTGCAGGTAGGATGGAGACTTCCTCTGTCTAAACCTTCTTTGATGCTGCTGGTCATAGCACTCTCCTGGGAGGTGGAAATGTTGATTTGACCTCCAGCAGGAAGCTTGTGCCAAACTCTGAACTTCAATTCACAAAAATACAATTATACTAAGAGCATCTCATCCTCCATCCGTCTTTTGAGGAGAAAGAATGAAGCTACCTTCTCTACCCAAAAGGGGTAATTTAGTAAGTAAGGTTGAGGACTTTAGGTGATGTATCGTTATCTCTTTTAGGTGCACAGGTCAGGCAGGCACCTGCAGTAGGAGACAAGGAATTTCAGAAATATCTTTTTATCTCCCTTCTTACTGACATTCCCCCTCTGCTTCTAGCCAACATGCTGCTTTTTCTGAATTTTATTATTAGTAATTTTTGTGAACTGCGTTGCAGGAACCAGTACCTAAAGGCCAGATCAGTCATCTCTTACTGTCACCATGCTTCATGGATCTGCAACTAATTCCATTGTGCTCTTCTCAAAGAAGTGGCAGAAATGTTGATGACAATATGCAGTGTCACCTTAGAGGCACCAGAGCCCCCGTAATGTAGTGACTTTTTCACAGTGTAGCTCAGAGAGACACAAGAAAGTAGATCAGTGATTCCACTGAAAATTACTTAGATTTTGAATTAAGTCCAGAGTAGTGTATCACATCAACATGACTGAGCATCTGTAAGCAAATAGTGTATAATGATAGCTGGAGAAGTGGTGGTGTGGGAATTTTTTAATTTTGTTTTTGGAAGAATGTAATAAAATGGTAGGCAGAGGTAATGCTTATGGACTTGTTGCCATTTTTTTCTGAAAGTGTTTGCTAGATTTGCTTTTGAGATACATTACATACAAAAATAAGGAGCAAACTCCACCTGCAACTACAAAGTGGGTGAGCAGCAAGAAACTGAGCTGTGACGGAGGCTAATGCCTACAGTCCAGTGTGAAGCTGCAGGACCTTTACCTAAGTCTTTGCAGATGGACATTTCTATGCTAATTTATGGAAGGAAAGAGTCAGGAACTACATTAGTTAACTTTCATCGCTTAGTCAAATTAATTCAGAATAGTTAGAAAACACAGGTAATTTAAAATAATTCAGGAGGCTCAGCAAAGTCTTAACATGGAATTTAACTGAACTCTAGCTCAATTACTTTCTACTTTCTAAATATACTAATATACATTGGCAAAAATCATCTGTCTTATACTGTCTGATCATCTGCTCATTTGACAGATTGGCTGTGAGAAAAGATTTAGGTGTCACTGTGAGTAGCTCATGAATTAGATTGCCTTATAAAATAATTGAATATATACCCAGAGATGAAATCAGTAAAATCTAGAGTGTAATAGAAATTTGAGTAAACAAACAGCATGATTTTTATAGAGAACAAATCATGCAAGACGCACTTAATTGTTTGTTTTGACAGAATTACTAAATTATTAGCTGCTGCTTATATTTTTTACAAATACACTTTCAAAAACATCAAGAGCAGTTAGGTGCCCAACTCCTGCTGATTTTAAGAGCTTGCTACATTATCTCCTGAAGTTTTGAAGAAAAGTTCATGTTAATTGGCTTGGAGTTTAGTCTTGCTACGTGACTTTTTAGATGCCCAGGAGTGACTGTGACCAGACAGATATATACTGAGTTGCAGAAGGATGCTGGCACTGCTTCCAGAACCAATATTATATTGCAGACTGGCTTTATATTTTCATTAATGACTGAGATGGTAGGCTCAAAGCAACATGCCAATAAAAGGTAAAAGGCCAAAAATTCAGTAAACTGTGAGCATTAATATGATAATATAGTACTGTAGAACAAAGACACCAAAATATCTTGTCAATCCCCTTGCAAACAAAACCTGAAAACTAAAGTAGAACTTTTCCTGAGAACAATAGATCTTGAATGCTTTTGTTGGGAAATTCCAGATACGACCTGGAGAAGAAAGAAAGATTTGATGATTCTTTTGACAAACAGTGGTGCTCTGAAAATGTTATATTATGCTGAATATTTTTCTGAATTGTTTTAAATCATCTAGTTACTCTGTGGACTGAAGCAAATTTAGGGATTCCTAATGCAGATAGATCAAAGAAAGACTATAGTAGCACTCACATTTCATAACACACCCTTCTAAACAGATCTTTTCTACTGGGAGATTGAAGAGAAGCCAATAATTTGGACAAATAAATGCAGATCAGTTAGCTCATTTCACCTGTCAGAACTTCTTGGAACTAAATTAGGGCACTTTTTCTGCCATTGTGTAACTGGAAGCTCTCCAGAGGTGGCGTACATTGAATCTGTTCCACCGGTGAAAAACTGACTCATAGTAGATATTTTTAAGAGAAATCTAAGAAGAAGGGAGATAGTGCAGCTAAAGGAAATGGCAGGAAGTGAATTTGTCTGAACTTAACAAGATCTGATTCAAAACAGCTGTCCTCAGACAGCCAGTGGTCAAGACTGAAAAAGAGATGAAAAAGAAATAGAAAGGAGGTGGTTCTGGGATGTTCTATGGGGGAGCAGGAGAAGTATAGAAGAGGGTCATAGGATTGAACTGGGACCAGTCAGCCAGATATAATACAGGGGCAACATAGGGTATGGGGTGGAGAAAATAGAAAGCCCCTGAATGATGAACTTAAGAGGCAAATGGCCACTGAATGGGGACTAGTGAAGAAACATGTGTAAGTGCATCAAGAGTTGGATTTCACTGCCTGACAACCATCAAGGAGTTAAAGGAAAAAAGAATATAAGAACCATGGCAAAATCACAGCTCTCTAGGAGCTAATTAAAAAAACCAACAAAGAAACCCCACAAAATATTTAGGCAGTGGCTCCTATACCCTGCCTTTGGCAGAATTAAAGTATATGAAATCATGAACTTAAAGAAGTCAGTGTGAATTGACATCAGTGGGGACAGGAATGATACCACAGCTTAAAATTATTTAATGGCAAAGAAAATAAAGGAACACAAAACGTCTTTAAGGCTGAACTTCAGTAAATTTAGACATTGAGCAAGATATCCTATTCCCCATGCTTTTAGTCAAAGGAAAGTTAAAGAGCCTATGGAGAGGGAGAGCAACATAAAGTTTTGTTTTAAAGGATCGTTTGAGTCAAAATAAATTAATCTTCTCTATCAGTATCATCTTCTTAATGAGCTGAAGTTTGAAGATGATGTTTATCAGCTGCCACTCATTGAGATAATAGATGTAAATCTAAGTCATCCAGCAAAATCTGTATTAGCTTGAAAAGTGGCCTGAAAGGATAAACTGTAAGTAAGTACTTTCACCCTGTGTTTGTGTAAAAAAAAAAAAAAAAAAAAAAAAAAAAAAGAAAAAAAAAATACAGGACATAAAACAAGGTTTCTTATAAATTAAAAATTAAGTTTATGTGGAACTGTTTCTTGAATAGTCATTGTTCATTTAAAGCCCATTGCTGTATACCTGTGGTCAGGATTGTACTACTATGTTTCTGTTACTTTGTATTAACATTTAATTTCACCGTGTGTAGAACTGAATGTGTTTTTAGTTGCCCTACTGTGACTGAGACATCCGTGCAGGAGGGCTCAGGGAAGATGGTATGTAGCACTCTATTCTAGAGAGGCAGCTTGTGGTGAGAAAGGGTACCTGAAAACACGGAAAATTACACAAGACACACATGATTCAGAAGGTGAATCCCACCCTTTATTGGCAGCAATTAATACAGAATTACTCAGCAGCACAAGATCCTTGTGTACCTTTACGTAGTTGACTTTAATTTTTGCTACTGTGGATAATTCAATATGCCCATCAAATGTTGTCAGGTCTCTGTTATCCTCTTTTTCAGATGATTTATGACTAGCTTGAATTACATAGGTGCCAGCAGAGATTCTTAACAGACTTCACTGAAAGCCTCCTTCTACAGTGAAAAAGTATCTTTTTTTTTGTAGCCTTTTTTTTCAACTCTTGTCAAGCTGTTAATTCATTGAAGGATCTGTCCTCTTACCTCCTGGAAGTGTAATTTCTTTAAGAGACTTAGACGCAGGATAATTTTAATGTTTCTGGAAATTCAGGCAGAATAACCTACCTCATCTGTCTGCCTGTCACCTCCAGAGGAAGAGACTTCAAAAGTCTGTGGACAATGTATTCCATATGTTAAATCCAGCTTGATTTATCTCTGTTTTGCCACATCTTTGAACTCCATCTACTAATTTATTCTATTGTATAGTTTCTACAATTTTTTCCAGAACAGAAAACAGATTGTCTACTCCATATTTTGTTAGATCCATCCAAAGCCCTTTCAAAAATTGATGCCACAGCATGGATTTGCCAATTTGCAGTCCCCTACCACAGAGGATGGGTTAAGTGATTGGTTGATCCTTCATAGTTAATACTTTACAGTGTAATATTAGAGTTTCTTCAAAACTCTTGGGTGAATACGATGGCTTGCAACAGTTGCTACTACTGATTTTATGGATCTGTCCCAAAGTCTTTATTACCAGTACTTCAGTTTAGGGTAGTTTTTAGATGTGACATGTAAAGAAATATGCAACAGGGACTGAAAATTTTTGGAGAAAGCATTAATTCTTATTACAGACAATCATTATTAGATACTTATGAAATAAGAGATTACAAAAATTGTGGGTTTTTTTGTAATAATGAAAGATTGAATAGTATTTTAGTTGTCTTATTGAAATGAATAAAGGCCAATGAGAAAAAAAAATAATAACCAGGCACATAATTGAAGTCAGAATAATCCTTGGAGCATATATAGGAGGATAAATAAAAAGAAATAGTGAGCAACCAACACGTGGAATCAAAGGCTGTACAAGATCAAAAAAGTGAGTGTAAAGTTATAACAGATAGTAGCATACATGCTAATGTCCAGATTCTGCAATTTGGTGTAAATGTGCATGGTCAAGCCCACCAGGGTTAATTGCACTTATTCATATTCAAGGGTGATGAAAGCACAATGAAATTGCAATTTTTTTTTTTTTTTAGTGAGTGCTCTGTTATACTGGAAGACCTTTGACTTTCTGTTCCTTTCCATGATTGTACCTTCTGCTGAAAAACAACTTTTTGAAACATGAGAGCTACACATACAATTTGCACACCCAGACATTCACTGAGTTACTCTTAGTCTTCACTCTGAATGTCTCCACTCTGATGTATACAAATTATATCCACCTTGTAAGAGAGTATAATTTTTTTGGTCTATTCATATGCTGAGTGCTTGATGCAAAATGCACACACATGTTACGCCAATAAATGTTGAAATTATAGCGTCATTCCTGAGCTCAGCCTCTTTGCCACTCTTACTTGTACACAGAGGGTTAAAGTAAATGCATAAAGCCCAGTTCTGTCTGTAGGTATAGAGAAAGGATATCTGTAGAGAAGGTTTTATGATAACACATGGGTTTCTGGCGGTTAGCCCAGTGCTCTTGCACTGATTGGTGTTTTGGTGGGAGGAGAGGCTCGTTTTCCTCAGATGTTTTGTCAGTCGTTAATTTTAAACTCTGCCTGTTTGTCTGGAAGTGCTGCAGCAGTGTTCAATGAGGCCTGAGCACATGTGAAGCTGTGATACTACTTATTGATCCCATTGCTCCTAAGGTATGCAGATTTGGTTCAGGCCCTCTGCAAAGGCGTTTCTCCAACTTCAGCTGTTACATTCCCACCTCTGTGTTTGTGCACGTTCTATACCAACTTTAAACTAGAAGAGGATTTTCTTTCTGCTTACTTAGGCAGTCCCATGCCTTAAGTCTAGGAGGTGTCAACTCTACTGTTTTCCTGTACTCTGACTGACCTAATAAAAAAGGAGGTGAAGATACTTTGAAGGCATCTGTTAACTGTTTCAGAGATTCTTTTCTTCAGTGAAGGGAGAATCCACTAGATTCCTAAGGTGAAAAAGATGCAGAAGCAAGAAAGGAAGAAAGACAGCAAGATCATAACAAAAGAGAAATGATACTAGGGAGGAAGAAAACAGAAAGATCATGAGGGTATACTGTGTAAGCCTGCTCCCGTTACTTGATGCTGACTGTATCTACAGCTTCACAATGTTATGCAGTTTAATGGCTATGTAAAGACTATATTTTATCTTGGATTTTATTGTGCTAGCCTGCCACTGACATTTCTACTTGAGGATGTATTGCTTCATAACTTGATCTGGGAAAGATCGTTAAAAACAGTTGTGGTCCCTTTTCATTCAGAGAGTTTTTCATCCTTTAATGAAAAGGCTGTGCCTGTTAACGTGCCCAGTAATGTTAAATATGCCCATTGGAGGGCATTCTGCTGGGTCTCTTTTATATGGACAACTGAGCTGCTGAAATAATTTGGTTTCCCTGAAGTCAGAATGGCATTAAGGATCTTTTCTGTAAGTAATACAGATGTACAAGAAGACGTAAAATAGATTGTAACTGTGCAGTTAGTGGTATTTTAACTATAGATTGGCTCATAATAGAATTTCAACAGTAAATGTTGGTATTTACAGATGTGAAGTATTGGTGCATTAGTAAAAGTTTGGAGCTTTTTTGCACCTGAAGACTCATTATACAGAAATATATCTCTCTATGTGGACTTATTAATGATCAAAATTCATAGAAATAACACTCAAATTTGGCTAGAGCGAAGTACAGATCAAAGAGTGGATATGTCCTAGCGTGAGACTGGGGAAAACTGTGCTTTTATTAACAAGGAAACTTTTTGGATGGCAAATAAAAAAGCAAGAAATGGAAGCATCATTACTGAAGTCATTGAGAATAGTCCCACAGTCAATTCTATTACCACTCAAAAGCCTGTTAGATAAAATTGCAAAAATAACATGTGACCAAAGCCTATTAACTTCCAGCATTTATATGAGTGAATAGTTCTTGGCTATTTCTGTTTTTTTGAAATTGCACAGTTGCATGCTTTATCAATATTGTTACTAATATTAAAAACTTGAGTAAAACCAATTTTACAGGTTTAAGCGATGGTGGGTCTTCTACAACTTCTTTTGGAATCCATTCCCGATTCTAATATTCATCACTGGCCTGACAGTTCTCCCCAGTTACTCATCCAGCATTTGTCCTTGTCTGGTTCCTGAACCTATATCCTTTTCCTTGCCATGCATTCCCTACCAGGTAGCTGATAATTATATCTCTTAATCCTTATTTAAATATTATATAAAGATAAATCTGTATGCATATGTGAATGTGGGATTCTCTCCTTTTGTTGTGGTTTGTTGTTGTTGTTCCTGGTGGGCAATTAATTTAGATAGGGGGTGTTTTTATTAATGACAGAATGGGTTGTAACTGTTGGTCACCTCATGCTTTTGCATAAAGGAGAGTGCTTTAGAAAGAAATATATTTTTATCTATTTATTTGTTTCTTGTGGTATTTCTCCAGAAAATAATTACATTGACCATTTAGTTTATTTGTGCTTCATTTGTTAGGATTTTTGTAAAATTGGCAATGGCTTTTTAGAAAGCTGGATGCTTGGATCTAACCTGCTGCCTGTGTGAAGAAGGCTGTCACTTTTTGGTGACAGCCCAAAAGTGTTTACTGTGAGTGCCGTGAGTACTCACTCCAAATTGTGTTATCCATTTTATATCAATGCTTCACACTTACATCTATATGTAAACAGGGTTGTGAAAGAATCTGAAGGTTTTCTCAGAAAGATGAGATCATTACTTATATAATGATCAGAAAAAAAATTATTGCAGCACATTTGAGCCTTAGTAGTCAGATTGCATCCATCTTACAGAGAAGGACGTGGCATCCCTGTGGTGGTCAGCACAGATAAACCACTAAATAGGTAATGTTTTGTGCAGGTTACGTATGGAAATGTACTAGAAATTCTCTCTAACTGGTTTACTCAATGTCCTAAGAAGTGTCAGCCCCTGGAATACAGGAGAGTATGCTGGCGTGGGCACATAGCCAACGCTAGTCTATATATCTTGAAGAGATTGCAAGGAGATTTCTAGGACATATGTAAATGTAGCAAAACTTATTTGACAGACAGCAAGGGTCTTTTCATTATTAATAGAATCTTTAATCAACATTTCCTGGAATGTCAATAGCACCCTTTACTACTTCCATGCAGAGTACACAGGAGACATTGTGAATATTTCTTGTAAAAAAACTTGATGTGTATGAGACAAAGCTGATTTAGGGAAACCCATACACATTGGTAGAGACAGGATTAGACCTATTGGCTCCTGGGTCTCATTACCATGCTTAAATACTGTAAACTGCTCTTCCTTGAGTATATCAGGCTCTCGAACCCTTACGGAGTCCTTTCCTAGCTTGTTAACCTCTCTGTGGGTGAAGTAGTTTCAGGAGTTCTGTTCATTCTCCTGAAAGTAAACTAATTGAAGTTTTCCAAACTTTAGATTAGCCATTTAATGTACCATGACCCTTGAAGAGCAAGCCAAGTACACATTCTGTCCCACTCTTCCATAACTTATTAGAGACCCACTCGATTTCAGAGCCTCTCCAGGGACCACAGAACGCTAGCTTCTGCCAGGGAAAACAAAGCAGGGAGTTTGAAGGGATCGAAAGATGAGAGCTCACTTGTCACTAGCCAGGAAATAGGAAAAGAAAAGCCAAAAGTGTGTTTGGGACTGCAAGGAAGATACAATTTTTCTCACCCTCTTTACCTTTTCTCTCAAAGACTATCAAAACAGTCTTAAAATAGTAAACCAGATGTGGCTAACTGGATTAATCTGAATATCCTGCATAGTCATTACTACTCTCTGTAAAAGTTTTGCCTCTCTTATTGGTCTGGGAAGTGCTCTCTGGTTCGGTTTAACCTACCAGAAAAGAGGACTGAACATTCTCCTAGATATATGAAGAGGAAGAAGTATTTGACAAAAAGACACAACACTCTTCCTATCAATAGGAGGCAGGAAATGCATGTGCCCTGTTTTTTCCACAGGAGGTTACTGTTAGGATCATCACGTAAGTTGTTCAGGAGCATGGGCTCTCCCCAGGGATGAGGCTGGAAACTTGGGATCTTCATGTCTCAGCTCTTTGCTCATATCACAGGCATTTCTCTGCATTTGTGATCATAGTTATTATAAAAGAAGGAGGTTGAAAAAGTTCTTATATAAAAGCTTTCATGCCTGTTCCATTCTGATTAGCCCAGAAGGGCTCATGTCAGCCTGCAGCCATGTAAAGAATGGGTTTCCATCCAGAGTCCCAAACACACATCATCTTGAGTTGCTTTCACTACAGTATTCCCTGCCAGCTCCCAGAGATGTTTTCAGTGAGGAGTTTCTGAAGAAAATGATGGAGGCAGGGTTAGGAGAAGGAAAGTATAACCAGGATTTCCCCGATACAAAGAAGCATCTTTATCAGGAGGTATGTTCTGTAGCTGTTAGCAGCGTGGGAATCAGATGCTAGAGGGAGCATTGTTGCTGCTGGCCCATACCCTGGAGTCAGAGGATTTTCTTGGAGGCTTGGAGATGTGGCCTTAAACTTAATTATAAGCACATAGAAAACTTTCATTCTAATTTTTAGGTGCCGCGTTAGAAGAAACCCTGCTGGTTTTGCTTTTAGAAATCTTGAAAAGAGAAAATGAAGGGTCAGTCATGATGGGTGTACAGTAAGGAACATTTAGGCACTAGTTCCAAGAGGGGAGATGACAGCTGTGAATCTCAGTCTAAGGTGGACTCCTAGGAGAAGCTTAAATCTTAGGGAGCATGAGACTTTGAATACAGCCTTTCCAGGGCATATTGCCCTTTCTGGTTTCCTCTTGCTCAGCATACCTGGTTGCTGTCGTTCCCAGCCTCAGGTACTTCATTCGTCCTGATCATAGCTTGTGGATCAGGCATCTGATTCTGGTTTTGAGAAATTTCTGGTCTGGGGCCATGGTTGTGGCAATGCTGAGTGTCATCGGGCACTTTCTTTTCACAGGTATCTGTATGGTGCCTCCCCTCTGCTACATAAGCAGACATAACTGAAAAGTGGCAAAAGTAAAGCCCAAAGCAACTCAAAATAGTACTGTGTATCAGTAGATCTATACATTATTTATCCATGCTTGAATTTTAATGATGAGGAATGGCATCTACTCATTAATTTAGAAGCCAAAAATACCCACCACTTACACATTAACTCTGGGCTGTCTTCTGTTCCAGCTACTACATTTCTCTTCCACTTCCCAGACAGAAGATATTAAATGTCAGTGTTTGACAGGCATTATTTTTGTTGCTGTACCAGTAAGTAATGCAGATCAGCAGTTACTGTAAGGGTTGACTGTGATCCAGACAGAAGTTTCTTATTCCTAGTCCTACACCGATATAGTGAAATGAGTTGCAATACGGTGCGATGTGATGTTAAAAGTTTCTGCAGTCTAACTGGACAGTGCTACAGGAGGGCTCAAGTTTGAATACAGTATTGTAGGCTGACAAAACCTTACCCTGCGACATAGTCTGGTGAGTAGGAAAGATTCAAGCAGCTTCTTTTTCAGTACCCTGAAAAAGATGAACTTTTGTATAAAGTGCATAGAGACGGCCATGGAAATAGGCCAACCTTGTCCTGGCTGAAATAAATGACAATATTTTATTTGTCTTCATTTTGATCAGCATGTTACCTTCTGGCTTTATTTCTTGTTAGGGTCATTCATAGTATAGTTTCCTTAGGGCATATGAGCCAGTTTACTCTGCAGTAGCAAAATGGCTGTGATTTTCCATGGGGCTATCCATGCTGACTTAACTATGAGTAAAAGTTGTACAGGTAGAAGAGTGTTCTAAAGTGAGGCTGAAACACTTTTACACAGTAATCTATCTTTTATTAAGCAGATTTGCATGACTTTTGACAACCTCAATGTTTCCTTTTTAAAAATGGAGAAATTCATTGCGGGATAAAATGTGCTTGCCAAGGGTAGAAAATACTTCTTCCTACTAACTTCAGACTCACTGTGTTACAAGAAGAAAGAAAAAAAAAAAACCCACCTGGGATTTCTTTCATTTTATCACAGGAACAGAGCCAGAGTGGCAGTCATTATTCTGTGTATATATATGTAAGTAGAAAAGTGCATATTAGACAAAGCAATGGGGAAGTGACCTTGCAAGCTTGTAAACACACTCCAATCACTGCAACCTGCAAAGTTTAATTTGCTTCTGAAATTGAAATTTAAGGTAGGCTTGTGTCTAGTATGTTCAGCTAATTGAGGAAACATACTTTGTTCTTGGAATCCTTTTACTGACCTGAGCAGTTTTAAAGCCACTTGTTACTGTGTTTTATTGAGGTACCCCCTTAAAACACAATTAAAAAGGTGTTTATTGCAAATGATGTAACATAAATTGTAACAGGTGGGTCTCAGGCTAAGAGTGAAGGGATGAGCCATTGCTACACTAGGCTATCCTGAAATTATGAAAAAATTAAAATAGAGTTTGGTAGAAAAAGCCAAGATGTTGTGAAAAGCATCATGAAGAAAGGGAATGGAAAGGGTGAAAAAAAGTGGTAACAGGCAGCAGAGGGCTGGAAATTAGAAAAGAAATGGTAGAAAGAGCCTGGAGGGGCAGGGAACAAGGAGTTACTATAAATAGCCAATATCTCTTGGGAAGAAATATCTGTCATCTTGTTATATCCCTACAAATTGACACTTCTATCACAGTTACTGTCAATGGTGTTCTGCAAATGCTCCATTGCAAAAAATGTTAAAGACAGACTGATGAAAATGTCATTTTTTAAGTGCAAGTAGAGATACCAAGGTTCAACTCCTAGCTGCTTACAAATTCCAAGTCTTGGTAGTTCTCTGTAAATTGCAGCCCTAATATTTATTACTTTGGGGTGAATTTTGAAGACCTAGAGTATCAAAGTATTTGCAGAAATGAATCCTGACCTTAAGCACTCCCAAGGTCTCCCCATTATAAGACTGTGTTTCCAGTTGTTTTTAACTGCAATACTTCCCATGAAGAATGCCTCAAATAAAATTTCAGCGTTAGTGAATGTGCCAGTGAGGATGGTATTGTCCTTCCTGAGAGGACTGCAAGTGAGTACACATTCTGCATGGAAACAGTTGCTTGCATGGAAACATGGATTTGGTAATCATCTGAGTATTTGACTGCATAGCCTTGCTGTATCCTTAATGCAGTTTTTCAGTGTAATATTTATACCTTTATTAACTAACAACTCTTCTTCTATAGATTTCAGAAGGCAGTAGTTTCTTTTTACACCTCATTAGCAGATGAAAGATGAAAAACTGTGGCTGTTCCAAAAGCAGTTTTGCTACCCAATGCAGCCTTACCTAAATGAAATTAAGATCTACTCCCAGAATTGAGGAGAAATTGTATGTGCAGTGAGGTCAGAAAATGTACTGAAGAGTTTCCATTTACTATATGATTGCCCATTAAAATGGTCTAACAATCATCTTCATATTAGGTATGTTAAAATACATCTGCATACTGAATCCTTTTGTATCTGGCTATCTGATCATGTAGGTTCATATTTCCATTAAGGAAAGCAAATGAGACAACGCATTTCAGCGTGGCTATTTCATGATTCAGATCATCGGCTCATTTCCTTGCTGAATATTCTCAGGTCAAACATAGTCTTAAATTCCATTGCTCAGATTTTAAAGCAAGAGTTTTTTTCTGGAGCTGTATCTTTCATCTGTACACTTTAAAATATGTCAACCATCCCTTCCTCAATTATTTGCATGATTGCCTGTAGTTCTGTTTTAAGATGAAATGGATAGATAAGCAATTGTTTTTTATTGCTGCTACTTTCTGACAGGCTTTCAGAAACAGAGGATTTTTATTAATTGTTACAAAAAGGACAACATGCTTAAAGCAATTAAATCCAACTTAGTAAGTAAGTGTAGATAATGGATATACATAGGTTATGTCAGCTGCCATTATGTGTTCTCAACTAGATATATCTGAAGATGCAAAACAAGAATTGACAGCATTCAAGTATGTAAAGTGTTTTGCTTCAGATGGGACAAAATTGAAGGAGAAAGCCCCACTGTCAGTTATAATCAGCGAGTTTTTAATTTCTGCTAATACATAGAAAATAAGCACTGTTACAAGGTTATGCTGATCTCTTTTTTTGTTTGTTTACTTGAAGTGAGCTTAAATTCTATTGATAAATTATCCTTTTGAATATCCTGAAGTCTGTCTACAGTGAATATCCATCGTGCGGCATATTAGAGAGAGCAGTTTGGAGCATTTACATTGAGAAAGGATTGCCAGAAGGAATGAATCCAAATGGCACTAAAATAGTAAAGCTCTTAAGAAACTTAATGGTATAGAAGACAAGTTATTTTACATTCCAGGCTATGTACTGTTCCTAAGTGCTATCAAGAAGCTGGAAAAGAAAGAATATAAAAATGCAGCAAAAATATAGATTTGATACTTAAATTAATTGGAAAAACATGGACATCGTGCTGTGACTTAATCTTTCCTCCACGTCTTCTAATGGAAATAGTACACTGAATGCTGAAGTAGATTGAAAATATGTTAGAAGCTTTAATTTGAACTACTAGGGGAATAGACTGGATAGTGCATACTGCCCAGATATTTGCAACAATTCTCATTGTTTTTTATGCCAGCAATGCCTGGCCACACTGAGGAGGAAATTGATAGTCAGTCCGAGACTCTAAAGCCACTTTTTTGAGCACATCAACTTCTTCCAGCACACCACTGGCCATTTATCAGACATGAGGTTTCGAGTGTCTCCCCGAGACTGGTAAACATCACACTGGACTTAGGGACTGGAGAAGCAGTGCTACAAAAAGAGAGAATTAGATTTAGGAACTAACCTTGGCCTACAGCAGCCCTTCCTTGCTCTAGGACATCTTATTTTAG
Source organism: Athene noctua (assembly GCF_965140245.1). Classification (NCBI taxonomy): domain Eukaryota; kingdom Metazoa; phylum Chordata; class Aves; order Strigiformes; family Strigidae; genus Athene; species Athene noctua. The sequence continues at coordinate 257,973,478 of NC_134037.1, read as the reverse complement.
CTCATCATTCACAGGCTAATGTATTCATGAAGTACTCAGTCTGATCTCTAATGTAAGACCCAGCCCTGAAAATCAAGCAAATCAAAAAGCTGTAGAGGAGGCATGTATAAAAAGTGTTTATCTGTTATTTTATTGGAAGCAATATGACAGGAAGCAGCTTGCTCTAGTAATACTGTTCTTTGCAATGTTTGTCCCACCCCTGTGTCCATATCCAAGTGCTCCGGTTGTTTCTTTGGGTACCTCTTATCTTGCTATGGACAGTTTTAATCTTAATCTTAAAGCTTAATGTGGATGAAGATAAGGGTGTAGGAGCACAAAAGCTTTAAGCAGTTTTCCTGTAGCAGTATCTCAGGTCACTGTGAGTGTTTTAAAATCTTTCCAAACCTTGTGCCTCTGGGAACAGTGCCAGGAATCATGGACTCAGCCATGGGAGATCATCACAACTGGAATAGTCTAAGATCACGGAGAACAGCTGCAGGAAAACACTGCAACAATTCAGGACATGGCTAAAATAACCTTGTGTGTCCCCGCTAAATTGTAGTTACATTAGTTCTTTTCTACTGGCCCAATTAGGAATGGCTCAGGTTGCTAATGTAGCAACTGGAGGAGCTGTGAAAAAGCAGTATCAGGTACCTAGCAGCAATTTTTACTTTTGAAAGCTTTCAGTACCAACTTTAAATACATTTTATTGAATAAAGTCACTGCAACAACAACCCAAGGCACTTTAAGTCAAATGTATTCAGGCAAACTCCGTTTAATAGTCTGCTGCTGCATCACTGAGGACTTTCACCCAAACATTTCTTCTAAATGAAGTGTAGACATTATAAGATGGTGCTGTGATACTGACCATTAATTCTAAAGATGCTTGATTGTTACCTGGGCTAGTTATGCATCCTTGGTCTTTATCTTGGTCTTTTCTGAGTCCAGAGCCTTTTTATAATTTTTCAGGCATATTGACCTTCAATCATGCAGTAAGCACGCCTGATTTGTTCTTCTTGAGCTAACACATATCAGTTGTACAGACCACTCTTCCGCATTCTTATTTTGTAGAATCGTAGAATCACAGAATGGTTTGGGTTGGAAGGGACCTTAAAGATCATCTAGTTCCAGCCCCCCTGCCATGGGCAGGGGCACCTTCCACTAGCCCAGGTTGCCCAAAGCCCCGTCCAACCTGGCCTGGAACCCTTCCAGGGAGGGGGCATCTACAACCTCTCTGGGCAACTTGTTCCAGTGCCTGACCACACTCACAGTGAAGAACTTCTTCCTTCTATATAATCTCTATCTGCCCTCTTTCAGTTTAAAGCCATTATTCCTTGTCCTATCACTACATACCCTTATAAAAAGTTCCTGTCCAGCTTTCTTGTAGGCCCCCATTATGTAGTGGAAGGTTGCCATAAGGTCTCCCCGGAGCCTTTTCTTCTTCAGGCTGAACAACCTCAACTGTCTCAGTCTTTCTTCATAGGAGAGGTGCTCCAGCCGCCTGATCATCTTCGTGGCCCTCCACGAAGGGCTTGTCGATCAGCTTGTCCTTTGAGATGAGATTTGATGCCCTACTATTATTTTAAATGTTCTCACCTCTGTTTCTGAAGTCTTTACCTGCAGTCACCCTTCGTGACTCTCAAACTAGACAGCAGTCCTTCAGTTTGACATTTTGACATCTCATCAGCCAGATCATCTTGTCTAGAGAAAAGGAGGCTAAGTACTTAGAAGGATATGCTGGCATAATTATTCTGTGATAGTTAAACCATCAATTCTCCATGCAATTTGCATGGACTCAAAATATATTCCGGGAAGGCAATAGTTAACCATGTATGAAAAAAAATGTGTAGGTGGAGTTGTAGTCAATATATTCTTTTTGCATGTAATTTAGTTATTATTGACAAGATGAAAGTGATACTGTTCGCCTGCAAAAATTAGGAGAGGATGATAAATTTGATATATTTTCAACTCATGTAAAGTATGGTATATCTTTAGTCTTTATGACATTGAAAACTCCCACTATTCTGCGTGGTGCAGTGGTGCTTGGCCAGTATTGCTTAATCATTCTAATGTTAATGAGGCTGTTGAGACTAAAGGCTTTATACTGGTGTTTTGGCTTCACTACGCTAGTCTATCAAAGTGTAATGGTATTTTAAAGCCTTATACAAACCTCGAACAGATGCATTAAAAGATCATGTTATTAAATCACCAAATCAGGGTGCAATTAAGATTCCATAGTTTTAAATTTTATAAAATAGTGACATATCACTTTAGTGCTTTATGGCAAATCCAAAGAAGCAAAGTCACTCAGGTTTGTATTCAGGCAGCAGTCTGGGATGTAACTATTATAGTGTTTAACTTTAATAGAGCGCTTGAGGACACTGGCTATGCAGGGTCAGTGGAGGCATATAACTGCCTCTGAGAGTTTCTCCTGTAGAAATTTATCTTTAATGCCATCCCTGCCTCCCAGCAGGGTATAAGGAGCCAAGCTTTGTGGCCTTGAAAGCAGGTCTCTTGGTCCTAGATGCCACAACAGCATCTAAATAAGCAATCTGAATATGGCCATCAAAGACTGTATTCCAGCCTAGTCCAGCCAATCTTCTTCTTGCACAAAAGCAGAAGGAGGTTACAGTTGTTCACGTGGAAAAAATTTACCCCTCCCTTGCCATGTGAGACATGTTCTGTGGTGGCACACTGGGAGGATTGCTGATCCCTTTGGCTGAGGGATCTGCTGCTTGATAGTCACTCGAAACTGCTGAGACCCTATACAGGGATTTGATTTATTTAGAATCTGATTTCTAGGTTTGCATTGTGTGAGATAATACCACAGAAAAATAACAAGAGCCTTTTAAGTTATCAAAACCAGCAAATAATGCTGCAAGAAAAGATTAAGAATGTAAATGCTGCATTTCCACCCGGTGCCGGGAATGTGAGAACAGTTTTATGACCCTTGCCATTGAGCATGTAAGTATTGTGTGTGCCCATTCCTCTATTTCCTTATACTTTTGGAGCTGCTTTACCTGTGCAAGTTAAATCTAAAAGTTATGGACGATATTTAGAATTAAGTGTCTGCCCATGCATTCTGAAGGGCCTCAGATATTTTGGGTCCTTTCTAAAAGAATTAAGCTTAGAATATTTTATGAATATTGAAGGGTAAGTAAGACAAGTTAGACTGTTATCAATAGATATCTTAAATGATTATTGCTTTGGTTGTCAATGCCAGCTTGACTACTCTTGGGCTTCAAGAGGCTTAAGTTAGATATCTTTCACTGTGTCTGCCACTCCTTAGGATTGCATCTTCCTCAAAATGTGTTAGAATTGATAAACCCATGGCAATAAGGGGAAAAGAGCTGAAAAGAGAGGATGCAATAGAAGTTCTTCAATAACTGTCTCAGTGGCCTCAGCCAGCTGGTCTGGAACTTGCCTTATGTCTTGAATGACAGTCTCTTCATACGTGGGCCTCTGCCGACATATTCAGTGTTAGAGAAAATAATAGACCTGTTGAAATATTTCAGGAGCTGCTTCGTGAGGCGGAGTAGGGGGACATGCCAGGCTGTAGGTAACCTGGTACTGTATTTTGGTGACTAAAAGTAGCATTCGCTGGCTTAGCCTTGCTGTTTTTCATACAGGAGGGAACACAGAACAAAATGAAGTCTCTGCAGATTCTGTGTTGTAGCTGGAGAACCCACAGAGTCAGAGCAAAGTACTGCGTGTGTCCTCAAGGACTGCCCCAACAGACTGTTGGTAATGCATCTTGCTGGATAGGGGGTGGAGTGAAAGATGTAACTGTTCTCTTGCCGGGAGAGAGGAAGAGACAGAGAAAGCGGGGGTGAAGAATGTGAGAATAAAGTGGCAGATTCCCTTTGTGCAAACTAGATGTGTGAAAGAAGTCAAACATGAAAGCACAGTTTTAAAAGTACATTGTTCTCTGGTTAAAAGGCATACCATTTAAAAAAAAAAGTGTACCTTTCTATGTGTAATATAATTTAAAATATTTTGTGCATTCTGCCTGCTTACTACACATTATTTGGACTTCTATAGGAGAATAAGAAATTTTCCTTCATACTTCATTGAACTGCATGATGCTGGAAAGAAAATAGAATTAAAAACATGACCAAACCTGTCAGAAAATTATTTCAATAATTTTCATATAAAGGAAAATACATTCTTGATAATTCAGATTGGGGAACATGATCTGACCCCACTAAGTACGTATTTTTGTGAAATGTCTTATAGCACAGTACAGAGGCAACCTGAGATATGCAGTGTGGTTCACAGATCCTTTACTGACTGATTGTTCTCTGTTAATTTGCATGGCTTGATTTTACATTGGTCTTTTTTTTTTTTCCCCAAGCAAACACACTTTACTTGCTAACAGGATACCAGCTGCTGTTCTAATTTCACATTGACTCCGTGTCCCAGTTTCACATTTGTGATATGCTAATATAAACTTAGCTGTGCTTCTCCAATGCTCTTAAAGTGGAAAGAAATCTTGTTCCTTTTTATTGGGTTACATGATATAGTCCTGCAGCCTCATACTACCATGAACATATATCAGAATGCTGTAGAGTATTTTCTACTGGATTTAAAATTTAATTGACAGTGCTAAATCTCTTGCTCCATGTATTTCTATTTCAAACAGCTATTTTATTTTGTTCTGAAGTGTTTACTAGAGATGGGGAAAACAACCTGTCATATTGATCTCTAATGTGTATGATTATATGAATATACTTTACTTTCCTTAATTAGCACTTTGTAGATCTGTTAGATTTCATGTGTAGCTGCAAAATGAATAATTACAACTTAAAGACATATCAAAATCATGTAAGTCAGTGGAAAGAATCACCAGTATCAATGATTTGGCTTTAGCCCGTCCTGTCAATCTTCATTTTGTGGTGCAAGTGTATGTAGGAAGGTGGGAAAATATGTAACACACTTTCACTTAATGCCCTTTTGATATGCCTCCTACATCTATTCCAAACTTACAAGCTATGGCAGAGGAATGGAGAAGTCTAAGAGCTCTGAAGTCTGGCTTTAGATTCAGGTTCCCTCCCTTTTGAAAATCAAATAAATGTTATTTATTACCCTTGAAAATAATTCTTACCTATTCTTATGGTTTTGAGGCACTGATTGATAATGGTGGGAGTGAGGCAGGAATTCACAGGGTAAGAAATAGTTGAGGTAGGGACAAGGTGGATGCCCAGACTACGTGGTCTGTAGTAGGGAATGCTGCAAAATGTCATACCTAGTGGTTGCATGATGCAAGTAGGAGTAAGTTTGGGGAAAAAGCAGGACTGTGAAGTTATACAATGTGCACACTAGCATGACGTTTGAGAATGACCATTACCTTGGGAACAAATGAACAGAGGTGTGGTAGGTTTGACCATGTGTGCTCTCCTCCATCTTTCTTACCATGAATCCAAAAACTGGTACCAAGTGATGCTTGTTTGTCTCTGGCTGCCATGTCTGTAACAGGCTGGTGGTGTTTGCCTGTAACATCCCAATGTGCTTTAGCAGGCAGCTTAATACCAAACTCAGACATAAGGGAGGTGGGAGAGGCTTCTGAAGAGCAGTTGTGAACTGTGAGCAGTCATCAAATAGGGGAGAACACCAAGCTTAGCTTTTGCTTTATTTTTTAGATTTTGTTAGTAAAACCATTGTGAAGAAGGAGGCTGTGATGGTAAAACAGATAAAAAGTGGGGGTTGAGGAGCATAATAGAGGAAAAGCTTTCTAAAGGCCAAATCTGTCACTTATATTATTAATATGTCATATGTAGCCTTTATGGGAAGTTGACAGTGTCTTGGAACTAACAAATGGAGTAAGACTGATGTATGGTTGATACTTCAATGATCTATCATTTTCAAGTGTTGCTGCAGTCATGAAAATGTAACTTCTAAGGAAGCCACTGAGACCAGAAAGAATGTGTTAATTATGGGCTAGAAATACGATTGAAAATTCAGATAAATCTCTGGCTACACTGTACAGGGAGTTTGCTACTTGCATTTCATATCTCAGAGCTCAGTCACAGAGTGCAAAGACGAGGATTACCCTAAAATATCATGTGCATGCCTAGATTAAATGCTGATCGTGAAGTCATATGGGATAAACAAATGAAGACAGAGGGAAATTACAAAGGTCTCAAGTGTATGCACAAAGAAATTCCCGGGACAAGCTGAGCTGGGGGTAAAGCTAAATAGACAGCAGAGCACCTGAGTAGGAACAAACATTTAAGACATCCATGCTTAACACACAGGTTTAAGTATGCTCCAGGACTTACTGCCTCACTTTGTTTTGCTTTTTTTAGTAGTGTGGACATTTGTCTTTGATTTAGTGATCTAGAATCCTTTACAGTCTACACAGGGAAAGTGATGCTTTTTGTGCCTAGGCAAACCTCTAAAACAGGTCAAATGAAATATGTTCTAGAAATGCTCGTTTCTTTTACCAGCCATGAAAGGAGCTGACAATGATCAGGTCTCCCACTTAGGCGAGACAAATCCAAGACCTTCTTTATAGTTCCATAATCAAGAAGTTAATTACTTGTTTTATAAAATAAATGCTGCATTATTTTATGCTTGTCTGTTTAAAGCAGTCTGAATTAAATCTGGCAGGCAGAGGGCACCCTATCTTCTTGAAGGCAGCACTGGAATAAATGAGGGCTGCATACCAAACCTTGGGGTGCCTAAACACAAAAACTCATATTACTTGTTCTAAAGATAGAATTTTCGTTATTATGTCGGACTGTGGCATGAATTGTGTCATCAAACTGCATTTGATAAGTCCAGAAAAATAGAGTAGGACTTCTGATACCTGCTTCCTGCTGACCTGTGAAAATCAATTTAAGAACAGCAAGAGAAAGAAGAGAGACCCACTGTGCCAAACACTGTTAAGTGTCCCTCTGCCAAAGGTTGGGCTATGAGGAGTGGGAGCTAGTTTATCTTAGAAGTATAGGGTAGATATATAATACATGGGCTTTTTATTAAGAATATTTTGTGTCACACGACTCCTTAGAGCACAATCCTCATACTACAAGTCAGTTTGAGGTGGCTGGTATGAATTAGTAAAACATGCCACAGTTTTTTGGAGGTGCGTTTCACATTCACTTTTGGTTAAATGCTATCGACACTTTTGGTCTGGCACTTACGGATTTTCAGTACAGTTTCTGCTCGGTGCCTGTTTTGCCTTTGCTGAAAATTTCTCAGTATATGTGAGAGTGAATCCTGCTTACTGCATATACAAAGACATCACTTGGCAGTTCAACCGCAGCACTAAGTGGTCATAATGACCAGTCTGAATTTTCATAAGCTTTTGTAATGGTTATTTCAATAGTCACCTTCTCTTACAAGTTTACTTTGTCAGGTTATTTTTACTGAACAAATTGGAGAAAATGCAACTATGACAAAATTCTCTGGAGTCATCTGATAGATGCACAGTGCACACAGGACTTCACTTAGTTTCTCTTTAGCAAAGGGAATTGCAAAATTATTTTACAATATCTTAAATAAACAGTGGATTAGAATACAATACATACAAAAAGAAAAAAAACTCTGGTGAAAAGCCATTGAGAAAAAATTACAAGAAAACAACTGCAAGAAAATATGAGCTGCTGACATGGAATGATTGAGTCTTTCACAGGGTGAAACATAATCACGGTTTTAACAGATAACAAGAAGCTTAGAGCTTGAAGAGAAAGTATCTCAAGTATCTTATTTTCTAAGATAAAAAGATAGTGACTTTTACTTAGTGTTTCAAATAAAAAAGTATTTCCACAGAATTTTTCTTTTTAATGAGTACTTCTGCAGATCCTTCAGTGAGAAGTACCTGAACTTGTTATAAGCTGTAATTCAGCCATGCCCATTCCCTTTGGAGTAGCATGATGGAATTTATACACTTCAGACACATGAGAAATAAATGGGTTTTGGAAAGGCATACTAGACACCGTACAGTGCTTTATCTGTAGCTGTTGAAAACTTGCAGGAAAGTGAAAAGGGGATGGCTAATGTCTAACTCAGCAGACACAGAAGTCTTGGTAAATTAGGATGAAGTAGATCAAGCCTGAAACGACGAGCAGGGATTTCAGTTGTTCCTCCAGCCAAGGGAGAGAGACTCTGGATCAGTGATTTGGCACTTCCTAACGTGCTTGGTTAAATCAAACTGCTTTGGCATTTGCTTAAAATTTCAAACTTGGGCTCGAACAAGTTCTTGGTGGCTTTGTGTGCACATGTGCATATATGTGTGTGTGTGTTTTTATTTTTAAGCTTTCTTTTGGGTCCTGGCTGCATTGGGAAAACAAAAATTTATCACTTTCCATAGTCTCTTTCGAAGTCTTAACCAGGCTAAACTCTCCAACCAGGCTTCCCAGAGACATTTCAGAGGATATCTACATTTTACATATCTGAAAATGAAGGCCGAGATGCTTCAATAGAAGGATAAAAATTTGTCTTTGCTTGTGTCTTCCCACTTCTCAAGACAAGTAACCTGATCTGGTATTTGACCCAACTCTGTAATTCAAATCTGATATTTACACCATCCACTTCATTTTACCTTTAACACATCATCTTGTGACTGTGGCAGAAAATGTGATTTGTTGTAAGTTTTCACTGGTCACAATGAGAACCAGAGCAGAGGGCTAGACCTAACAGCAGACTCCCCACATGTAAATAAACATTTGATGAAAGTTTCTGTAGCCAGTTTGAAGGTATGCAAACATTCCAGGTTTTCAGCTGACAGCAGGATCTGAGTGGAGCTGTGCCAGACTTTCTTTGGAGGAACCTATGTATTGAGCTAGTCTGCAGTTGAGCGTGGAAGATACATGCAACTAATAGTTTTTTAAGGACCACATTCGTTTAGAGCCTATATAGTTTGCATCTGGAAAGCATTGGTGAGATGAGTCAAGACCAGTGGTTTTAGAACTTTAAATCTGAGGCTCATTTTTCCCTGGGAATCTGCTGATGTTTGAGACATTTATACCACTTGCTTTCTTAGGAGCTTTATGCTGCCACCCACAATCATAGTATCTTGAAGTTACAGCGTGTATTTATTGTATTTGAATGGGGGCAAAATAAACTCTGGGCTTTATCAGATGCATCTGGCAAGTTTGACAGAAATACTCAGCCACTGTGATTTTACAGATTCTCAGTTTATTGATTATTGCACTGAAGAAAAATGAAAAAAAAAAAAAAAAACAAAACAGGAAATACGGGAGCACGTTCTCCCACCAAGCCAACAAGAGACTTGCGGTTTTCTGGCATCTTTTTTTTTTTTCAGAAAACAGAACAAGATGGCTTGATGATTGTACTGTGACCAAATCTCTTGTACTGACCACTTTTGAACCTATATTTACAAATGTTCCTGTAAAGGGAAGGACTGTCTGACCCATTTACACTAAAAGGAAAACACAGAAGTGGGAAATTTATTTTTGTTTTGAAACATTTTCTATCATCCATCGTGCCTTTTTGCTTTCATCACTACCAATCTCATCCTGCTTCTTTTCAGAAATGTTTCTTTTTACCTTAGAAATCACTTTTCATCTATAAAAATGGAAGACAGGACAGAAAAGTTTGTTATTTATATAAATTTTTCATTCACATTTGAATATGTAGTTCAGTTGTTTAGCCTTGACATCCTCTAATCTCTATTTTTACTTCAGCAGTTGGATGCCTTCTAGTATCATGTACTTTTTTTTGCACTGTTGCATTCATCCCATTCATGTCCAGGATTGAATGGATCCAGGATGTGGCTGAGAATGAGAAGATGTGAATGTAACCAGGAGCAGGGCTGCCACAGGATGCTGGTAGGAAAGGGTATCTCCTAACACGGTTTTTCTCCCCCACCCAGTAATCCCTGGTGACTGATGAAGGTGGGACTTTCAGGGTTTGGCCACTTCAATCATTGTTCATAGTCCAAAACACTTTTGTTGCAGCTGGAAACAAGTATCTTTCTAATGGTATAAGTTTCTAGGTTTTGGCAATGAAAGATGAAACTGCAAATGAATCGTGAAAACATTTTCTTGGATCAGTCATTTGCCTTTTCATTGATTTTACTTAGCCTTTTACTTTAAATAGCTTTTGTTCAAAGTACTACAGATGCTTGCTTAGTTATTCAGCGTGTTTGTGCTCTGAGTGTCTCTGATGATTTCTGGGCTTCAAACTGTCCTCAGGAAGCTATTCATAGCAAATCACACATGGAGGGCAGTCCTTCTCTTCAGTTAATTTGAGGGTGAAAACAGATTCCAGATATTTTACCTTGCATTTATTTATTTTAGTAGACTTTTCACGCTCTTCGTATGTACTTATTAGGTCCCTCTTCATCAGTTCACCCACTTTCTCAAGAAGTTCACACCTCTTCATGCACACACACCCCCCAACATACACTCACAAATGCATACGGTGTATTGCTAATACAAAATTACTTTCTGAAGTATAGGCTCAGAATCAGACTCTCCTGTTGATGTTCAGACCTCCTCACTACAAAAAATCAGGTGTAATGAAATAGTATTTCTTCTTTTAAACAGGCATTATTAGTAAGTGTGTTGGCATAACAAGATTGAGACCTCAAGACTCTGTGTCCTTATCAGAATAATTAGCTAAAGTTAATCTTGAATCTTCCTTGCTGTCTTGTTACCTGTTACTTATACTCAGTCAACACAGATAGCAATTTATTATTCTCTTCTTCTTTCTGGCAGCCGTTGACATTCTAAGATTAGATACAGAAGCTGGTGACAGCTACTCTGTCACTACTTTAGATCCCCAGTTAGGTGAATGGAGTTACCAGCCTACTGACCAGGTGTCAGAGAACAGTCAATTAATAAGTAGGTGGGAAGAGAGTCACAAATTAAATGTAATGAGATCAGTCTGGAAGTTGGTATTAAAAATACCATTTTAAACTGAGTAATTCGGTATTTGCCAAAATGTTTTCCATTGTTCAGAAGCTTTCTGCAGCCCCCCACATAACCACGCAAGTGTCTAGTTTTGCAAAACATTGGAGCAGTCACATATTTTGGAACAACGGTGCCAATTATACTCCCTCTCTCTGAGGGACGTGGAAAAAAGAAAACCCTGATTCCTGAGACTTCTCAAAGAAGAATATTCTTTAATGACACTGCTTTAAATGAGTATTTTGTTATAGATTGCAGAATTAGGAGGAAAAAAAAAACCCCTTACATAAAAAAATAAATAGGATAAGTAATAGACTGCTAGAATGATGACAAAATGTTTTCTCCCTTTTTTGACTAGAAGCTTAATTGCATTGTTCTCACTCCCTGGGAAATGTCTTATCTTGCCAAGTGAGACATCTGATATGCAGTTTACTACCCCCTCTTATACACACAGTCCTTCAACAGCATCTCGATGCTACAGTCAAGGTAGAGAGAAGCCCTCTCACTTTGCCATTGATCTCTCTGTGGTTCATGGCTTCCTGAGACATCTCAGTCTAGTTTTGAGCCACAGATAAGCCTTTTCTTTGATTTCCAGGTGCTTTAAAGACGATTGATAGTAGGTTCCTTGGTTGCATAGGCACTGCTAACAAATATATGGAAGTATTTCATTAAGAAAGCAACATCTTTGCAAGACACTGGATTTCCTGAAATACTTGATGGGATCTAATAGATAGATCTGGTACTGCAGTTGTCAGTGAGGCTCTTTAATTTTATGTAGAGGTTGAATTGAACAGGAAACTATTATTATATATATTCAAAAAAATTCTAGGTGTTTGGTTTGGTCCAGATTTTTTTCCCTCTAAATATGCCTTTTGGCTTCAAGCCTCGTACTGCACCCAAGGTGTATTACTATGGCACAATACTGCACATCCTGTCATGCCGTATGTTCCAGCAGATGTTCTTCAGAATTATTTTTCCACCATTTGAAATTAATTTGTGTAGATTCTTTAATTACATACGTTTCTGATTCTTCTGCAATTAAAAATGCAAGACTCCTGTGATTTGAATATATGTATATTTTAAACACAATTGCATGTTATTATTTATACCCAGTGTCTGCATAGCACATTCACAGATATGTCTGTTAATATTAATCCATAGTCATGTGATAAGCAACAGGAGTGAAATTAGTGTTTAAGTCAACTTCTGGAATGAAGTAGATAGGAAATATCGTGTGGCACATTTAGAGCTTCAGGGGAAATTTGTTGTAAGTCATCTCATTTCATCTGATCCCTTGTCATCCTTTTTCATGAGTGATACTAAAGTGAAAGTCTTGGATGAATAGAGATCAATAACTGTTTTTAAAGGAATTTATCTTCTCCAGAAAGAATCTTAAAAAAAATACTGCCCGAAATTGTTTATCCCAATATAGTGATTAACATCTTGTTTTGTTACTGATTTGATTGCTTTATTGACAGAAGTTTTAGGCATATCTTAAATTTATTACTGTTTGTTCTTGTTTGTTTTCATTTATCTTTCAAAAGAATGGAACTATTTCTTTATATCTCTTTGGAGAGATTCAAATGTTATGGGTTTATTGGCCAAAACCAAGAATTAATTAGAAAAATCTGTTTGGTTAATATTCCAGATTTTCTGTTTTAATAGACAGATGTTTATGAATGTGATTCTTTAAAGGGTCTGATTCAAAACTCATGGAAGGAGATCAGAAAGCTCCCCTCTGAATTTGATGGGCTTGGAGCAGTTTAGAAAATAATGACCAAGTCTGGTTCTGCTTAGTACCGGTCTTGCCCATGTAAATGTTTTACTGGTTTCTTACAAAGGAAATCTTAGTGAAATAAAATGAATCAAGATCTTTGCTGAGTCTTCATCTGCAATCAGTCTTTTGTGGAATGACAACTATTTCCATGATAATAAACTGGATCATTACAGATGGAGAATTCAGTTGGGCCAGCATACTCCTGAGACCCAAAACTGCGGAGAGGGTTGGGGGGACAAGGAGTGGGGATTGGTTTTACACAGACAGTTTTTCTAGCATCAAATCCTCAGAATCTAAGCATTAGGTCCCAGGAATCATGCAATGACTTAGCATTCATTATGCCTTTTATGAGATGATACATTCCTTGTGTTTTGTCTTCTGGCTTGAAGCTTCTTGCACCTCTACACTCATCTTTTCCAAATATTTCTGTGTAATCAGGAGACCTGGAAAATTGCTTTTATTTATTCATTAAGATGGAAGTTGAAATTCTCATATACTCTATGACTCAAAGGTCTGGGGCGCTAAGAAAAACACCTAATATCATGAGGAAATTGCAAGACTTGGCAACTCTGCTCAGATGAATCAGAGCTTGAGACTCAACAACTTTCGCTCTAAATAAAATATATGCCACTTCCACTTGGACTACAGACAACTGTCAGAAATCTTCACATTTATTTCAGAAAAATTATATCTCTTTGGAGATAAAACATACAGCTTTCAGCTAAGGAGCCTGCTCTTACTCACCTCACCTATCTCTCTACACTGGACCAAAAACCTTCACAATTCCTCATCTTTGCACACCTGGGAGGCCTAGGGCTGAAAAATAACTTCCCAGAAGTAATGTTCTTCTTTGGAAAGCATCTCTGTCAGGTCATGCTTTGTGTACCAATGAAGCTCAGAGGTGAGTTGTGAAGGTTATTCCAATGATTACTTCCAATGACACTCTCTGGTGTGCTGCATATTTCACATATATTTTCCAAGGTGGATTATAAAATCCACCAGTTATATTTTTATTTTATTTTTTTTTTTATTAGTCATGGAAACTGAAAATTTTACAACTGGCTAAAAATGCTTGAAATAACTTTTGTACCTGCTGGTGATGTTTTCCAGTTTGTGTTTCAGTGTCTCAGATCCTTTATTTGTAATGAAGCAAAGTTTGTATGTCCCAGTGGGAAGCCAAATTTCTCCCTCTGCCAGCTGTATTTCCAGTCTCCTTTCTGTAGGTGTTTGGTTTATGAGAATCCAGCCATTCCAGATTGAAGGCTACCAAATTAAGTTCTCAAAATGCTGACAACTTAAATGCTGTCACATGTTAATGTTATTACATCACGGAAAGTCAGAGTTGTCTGTACCCAGAAGACACATTATATTGTTGTTTGTGCTTTGCTACCCATCTGGTGAGTAGCTAATTATTTGGACCCTTTCCAACAGGGTCCGACAAGCACCTGGCAGAGGATGTGCATCTGTTTCATTCTGCCATTGCAAAGAAGTGTTACAGACCCTTTTTGGTTATCATTGTTTAAGTTTAAAATTATATCTGAATGGCAAGAGTGAACTTGGATCAATATCTTGAATGGGACTGTGAAGGTTGGGTATCTATTAAATCTAATGACCCCAGGCTCTGTGTATCAACAGCAGGAAAACAAATGTTTCTATAGTCAGCCCTTCAATGACTTGTTTCCATGGGCTCAAGTTAACATTTGTGAATATCTCCTCATCTCCCCGTTATCTAATCTATCAGCAGAATTTTCTGAAACACTAGCTATAAGCATGTAGCAGTCAACACCTTACTGAATTTCAAAGACACTTTGGTTCCTGGGTTTCATGTTAAAAGATGACCAGGATATTTAAATTTTCAAGTCAGTTATGGAAGGCATTTCCACCTTGTTCCAAATTTTGTGCTGGAAGAATAATTTAGCAGTCGTTAATCCCCAACTATTATTTTGAGGATAAATTACCCAAAATGACAGCTATTCCCCTGACAGCCAAACCCGCCCATATGATAATTCTTTCATTCTTTGCAAAATTTTTCCTGCTGTGTAGGAAGATGCAGACATATGTTGAATGCCTTCTAAGGTACCCATGCATTTCCACGTGCTTAGGTCCATCATCTGCAACCAGACTGACATAGAAGTGGATTGTTGGGGTGGTTGTTGGAGGGTCCAGTTTGCTTTACAACTTGCTACCCATGGCCTGACAAATTTAACATCTGGGAACAGAGCACTGAAAGGGGAGAACTGTCCTGTCTAAGAGAGAATGTCTTGAATAATGCATGTGTCAAACACTGTTCATTCAGACTGTGAGCAGCTTCTTGATGTAATCTTATTCATTGCATTTATATTTGTAAAGCAAGAAGGGTTTTGTTCACACTGTGTTTTGGGATTATATGAATACCCATATTTGCATGTGGACAAGGCCTTCTATCAGCTGTGGAATATTTGTGGCCTGTGGTAAGCATAAGGTCATGCTAAATAAAGCTCCCCTTATAGCCTGAAAAAAATTTGCAAAGTCTGTCCGAACTGCTTCAGAAATCCTGTGAGGCAATGGGAAGAACACCATGTGCCTCGTGCGAGCAGCTACATGCTGTGAATAGCAAGTGCCCAACGAGCAGTTAAATTGAACAGTATGTAAACAACCCGCAAGGTGAAATTTCTTTATGTAAACTGCATGCAAAATGATTAACAAATTATTTAGTAAATAGGCTGTTCTGTCAGCATCAGATCTAATAAAGCCTGGGGTTTTTTTTGAGGGGTGGCAACAAAGAATTATTTTGATTTTATGGCCAGGCATTAAAGCATTTCTGCTGCAATTAATCCAGGAGGTATTCACGGGCTGATGACCAGCTCATGTGCATGTGCTGGTAGAGAGGCCAGCTGCTGCCACCAGACAAGGTGAACAGTTTTAGCTCTCTATTTCTCCATCGACCAGGGCAGTAATAGCATCTGTCCCCTCTACGCAGCCATTTATCTCACTGGACTCGCAGCTGAGTGGCAGTGAATACAGTATCTTAGAGAATGTGGGAGATGTATCATCAGTGGGGAATGGCATACAGCACATCTGTATTGCAGCTGTGCCAGGCAGGCTGGTGACACATCACAGCTGAAAAGCAAATGCATGGCAAGTCTCATGTGTGCCTGCCGTATGCCACTAATATTGCAACAGTTTTTCACATTTGGGTTCACCAGGGTGTTTGTGCCACCTGCAACATGTACAAGAACCTCTGGTCTCCCTCATCTCATGGTGCCATTTTGCTGAATCCCTCATAATTGAGAACAGAATTATGCCATATGGCTTCACAAAGCACATGTGACTTGAATGTGCCCCCTGTACACATCAACTTTTTCTTAAATTACATAAAGATTTTCTTGCCTTTCTTATGTAGGCTCTGTGTTGTGTATATATATATGCATTGTGTATGCATATTATCCAGTATCACTGTTCCACTAAAGTCCTGATACAATTTACCCAAAACATCTGCTGGCATAGAGTATTTCAGACCTTCAAAATAATGTTTTCATCACAGATATTGCGTGCACTTCTTTGCTATTGTGTCAGTCACACACCTTAGCATAACCTTGGTTGACCGACCTCCTACTCTATGATCTGTTGTCTTCATCCAAAAATCAACTAGTGACTTTCACTCGTAAACTTGAAGCCAGGTTTATGTGAGTCCAGATATCAGGTCTTGAAATCATTTGGAGCCAAAGCCTAAAGAATACCTAATCCTCTTGGATCAACTTGAGTTTCTTCCCATCTGCTGCCGAGGGGGTGGAACGATAGTGAGTCATAAAGAAAATCAGACTGATGGGAGCCAAGGCGCAATTCCTTAAACCATCTCTCAGTTTCTCCTGACTATTCCTATATGTTTTCCTCCTTCCCAGTGCAAAGCCAAACTGACAGCTTACCCTGCTAGTGGAAAAAGGCTCACACATTGATGCACAGCCTGAGCTCTGAGGTTACCAGTTCCCCTATGTGGGGTTGGTGTCTGCTCCTCCACTCCATTCCCATGCAAAGTCAAACAGATTTATTTAAACCCCTTATAAAATTAATTTAATTTACATTCAGATTCAGAGATGATGAAGAACTTGAAACCACTGGGCCATCTGAATTTTTAAGATAAGGTCACAGCTCAATTTAAACATATTCACAACTATCCTAGGAAAGTTGCAGTCAATACCTAAACGTGATCTGTCTCCAGGTGCTTCTTGGAGAAGCACTGTGTGGGTTTCTCTTTTTTTCCCTGGAAAAAAGTATAAATCTGATTATTGTTTCCCTAATCTTTTCTGAGAGATATTATTTCTCTACTTTTCCTTCTTATCCTTTTTTCACCTTCCTTGGGATCAAAAGCAATTGTTCTCAGATATGGTTTAGAACATTATCTAGTCCAATCTCCCCTTGGCATCAGCTGAGTATGAAAAGACAGCAGCACTTCAGTCCTCTGAAATGGTATCATTAGGACTATCAGCAGGAGGAATCCTTTCAGATGCATGTACTCCCTGTGTCACCATGAACCCAATTTCATTCTTTCTTCTACATCTCTCCATCTCTTTCTGAGGGAGTGCAGCCCATGTTATCTTTGCACAAAATCATGCTTTATTATTAAGCTCACCAGCACACTGTCAGCAGCATTGGAAGAAAAATAAAATTTTATTTCTGGTTTATATTGCTGGTTTAGCTAGTAAAAAACTGAAAAGTTGCTTCCTTATAGTATGATAGCCTACTTCTCAAGAGGAGAAGAACAATCTGAGATGAACCCACAGCCTTTCATCGCTATACAAGATTTTACGTGTAACGATACTTCCAGATTAAAAGTAAGTAAATAACAAGTCACATTACACACACACTTTTATGAACCTCATGCAGCTGCTTATTTTGCTGTCAGTAGGGCAACATTTTTGAAGCCCAAACCCCTCATTCTCTATGCAGAATATTTTTTAAACAAGTTCTATGTTAAAAAACATGAAAACAGTAAATTAAGTGACATGCCATCAGTTTGATAACTCGTCTTTCTAGCTCCTTTTTTCTTGTGTGACTCATTGTTATATTTATGGGGTATATGTTAGAAAATTCTCCCTGTTTGGTTGAATGCAGATATCTCTGCAGCACTTGGCCAGAGTTGTGCAGAGAGGTATATGCCTGAGGCATTTCTACTATAAAACACTAAAACTTCATATCAGACATATCTGATGACAATTGAAATTTACTTGATTTTCATTATGATTAAAAGACCTTCCCAAAATAATATATATTCATCCAAATATAGCCTGTTCCCAGAAGACATATATCTGTATTTCTCCTAATTGACTTTGGTCACTCAGCTGAAATAGTCAAGTTAAGAGCATAGACGCCTCAGATATGAAAAAGGAAGGGAGGCACTCTCTATGGAAGTTCCTCTCTCTTTCCATCAGTTACCAGAACAGCAGAGCAGTCTCCCAGTTAAGGTGCCTCAGTGAAGTATCTAAAGAAAGGTAAGTTGAGTCCTGGTGCTTATACTGGGAGATGTTACAGTATGGCTTGTTTAGGGATAAATCCTCTTTTAACTAGGAGAAGTAGGCTGGAAGAACAATCTTCCAACTAGGACATGTAAATAGAGTACTCAGAGCTGTAATAATAACTTAGATCCTTATTAAGTGCCTGTTTTGTATGCTTCATGGCTGCTTTGAGCAGCCACATTAAAAAATTAGATGTTCTACTAGGGAACATGCTATCTAGACTTAGCCTTGAGACTCCAAATACAATTTACCATGTATGTTTGTGATTAATAAATTATGTGCATAGATAACAACCTTCTAATTTACATATTAATAAAAATGAGTTATCATCAGATTACATACAATCTATTATGTTAGCTATGCCTTTTCTTGTTTGGGGCTTAAAAAGAATGTCTGTGAACATATGCGTGTAGAAACCCTTCAAGGGTTTCAGAATGACAGCAGGAGCAGAATTTGCACATCCTCATAGGTTGCTGCATAGAGCAGAGTTCTGCTTGTATGTGTGTAACTTCTCACTTCTGATTCATCAAAGTTCATTCAAATCCTTTGTCTTTTCCTTCTGCTGGAGTACCTCTTAAACCTGGAGGTTTCCAGAGGATTTGTGGGTGGGATAAAGTCTTCCTGCATGGCAGATGCTTTCAAGGACAACATTCTGGCCTTTCATGGCCTTTTTCTTCACCCATAGCTTCATATACGTAATTCGTAATTCTGCATTAACTTCAGTTGGGAGCCAGAATCTTTCCTGAGTTGAGGTCAAAGGGCTTTACTTCCAACCTGAAACATACCCATAGAGCCTCATTTCTCCTAGCCAAGGCAACACACTGTTTCCATGCATACTGTTGGCTTTATGTCCTCAAGACATACAGTTGAATCGAAAGTTGGTCTAACATACCACATTTGTATATCCCAATCTCCACAGTGTCTTTTTTTTCTTTTTTAGCATAACTCTTAACATAATTACAGCTTGACTTTCCATCCTGTTCAACCAAGAGGCGTTTGGCTATGCTGACCTGGCATTTGTGTTCTGAAGTAGAGCCTTCCAGGGCTAGCAACGTAACATCCTCAGTTAAAAGACCCTGCCAAAAAAATGCTAGTGTGCTGATAAACAAAGAGTTTTGTTTGGGTACAGCAAAGTGTAAAATTTATTCTGTTCATACTTTATTAGTATTGAGTTAGGCTATATTTTTGGGGGCTTAGATAAGTTCTTTTATTAATTCATCAAGTTGGTAAATTGAAAATATT
Organism: Athene noctua; assembly: GCF_965140245.1. NCBI lineage: Eukaryota > Metazoa > Chordata > Aves > Strigiformes > Strigidae > Athene > Athene noctua. The sequence goes on along the minus strand of NC_134037.1, from coordinate 257,954,114 downwards.
CATAATATTTGCATTGTACAATATTTATAGTTGTACAATATTTGAATTGTAAATATTTGTAAATTTTTCTAATGTCTTGTAAGAACTCCCAATTCTCCTTCCTCCAAAAGACATTTAAGTCCATTATTGTTTCACCTCGCTGATACACAAGAAATGTCTTTCAGTAGTTTCATTCCAGTGTAACTCTCCTGAACTTTTTTTGTGCAGAGAGTATTTTAAAATGAGAAGTTCAGACAAAAGCTTTCAGGTCTATTTTCTCAGAGGTAGGCAAAAGAAGTTTCTAGCTACAACAGCACTGCTGAAGCAGTGTGGCAATATGTGTGTGCAAATTTGTGCATGCTCCTCTGTTACTGATTCCAGACATCATGAATCAATGGCTGAGAGCTGCTTATTAGATTGTAAGCTTGCTTGGATAGATGGTTGGTGTCAGATAAAATTGACCAGCTCTGTGTTATGAAAAAGTTAGCATGTTTGGACATAGTAATCCAGACAGGGAAACATTATAATGTATTCTACATGTGCCTCTGTGCTTTTGAGATTTGTTCGTGGCCTGCAGCAATTAAAAAGCTTCAGAATAGGTTTCATTTCCAAATGAATGCCTGGATTCATATATGGAGTCGACAGGCTGTAGGTGTCTAAACTGCTGTTGTTGATGGAGAACATGTCAGTACTGTCAATGCTGTCCACCTCTGAAGAAAATACCTGACTTGATTCAGTTGCACATACACGACTGCTCAGTATAATCTGAAGTGCTCTACCATGGTCATGACCTACATGAAGCTGGTAGATCTCTTGTAGATCTTTTGAGAGACATGTATGGCACCTACAAGTCAGCCAGATTACCCTAAGGCATCTCAAATGGCACTAGACATCTACTTGTGGGGAACAGAGTGAGAATCCCGGTGGCTGGTCATTTGAACTGCTCTTTGGGCAGGGTCTTAAACGCTGAACTCACAACTCCGTAGGAAGGCACATCATGTTACTGATCCATGAACAACAGATATTTTATTAGTTGGGTAGGTTTGTTTTAGTTAGCTCAATGAATTGAACTGATTCACCCTGAAGCTGCATAACCACTATATTCAAAACAAGACCTGTATGGGTAGGAGCAGGGATCTGGCAAAATAAGAAAAAGTGCAAATTTTTGTTTGATGAAATTAAGCATGTAATGTGGAATTACACTCTCTACAGTTTGACAAAACTGAACTCTGCAGCCGTAGAGGTGGAAGGTGAAATTTGATTAAATTTGAGGTGCTCTTGTCATGGTAGGGAAGAGGAAGAACTAGGATGGAAATCCAGAGGCATCTATGAAAGCCCAGTTCCCTGTTTCTTCCAAAACAGAGAGAAAACAGATTGGAAGAACACCCTTATGAAAGAGGTCAATGCTTGGAAGCTGACTCTTATATGTTTTTACCTTATCTTTCTTCTCCCACTTCTCTCTCTCTTTGATTGTTTGCATTTCTTCTGTTAATTATCCAGATATTTGCTAAACCACAGCACACATGACTCAGAACTTTAGTTTACTTGTTTGCAGCCCCAGAACTCATCTCCTTTTGTCTTCTTAAAGAAGGCAGTTTTCCTCCTGCTAGCCCAATTGCCAACTGCAACTCTTACTGTTTATTATCAATCAGGGAAGTAGTTGGAGGATTTTCCTTGGTAAGAGGGATCCCCAGGGGGACAGAAAAAGGGCTCAATTCTGGCCAGGTTAACAAATGGAGATGGGTTCCCAAATACTCTGAAAGGTAAAAATAGAAATTTTCAATCCATATCTTGCTTCAGGCATTACAAGTACAGAGAAATTACAAGACCATGTCAAACTAGCCTTTCAGTATAGCCAGTGGTTTCAGGAAGAGAAGACCATGCCTCACTGTCACTCAATGAGACATTTTTTTCCCTCACTGGTTACTTCTCTCATTCTCTATGTCACCAGACTGCAGGGAAGGGGTGTTAATACGATGTTAGGGCATGTCTGTATGCTTATATATATGCTGCTGCACGCTTGTTCAAGGTGCTCATGAGTAAATCAGTGTTTGGCTGTATTAGGACAGCATCATGCCCAGAAGCTTTACATGTGGTTTCTGGAAAAGATTTGACATGCTGTTTAACCCTCAGCCAGGAGTAAATTGTAAATTCCGAATCATTTGTCTGACACCACAGTGTGGGCTCCCTGCACCGGAAGCTGCTTTTCTAATGTCTTCCTTTTTTTTTTTTTTTTTTTTTTTTCTGTTGGGGTCCAGGTGCCACCACAGCAGGAATATTACTCAGGGCAGCACATTATGAGTTTCACAGGGTGAACGTATCCCACTTACCACTTAATGTAAGATTAATGCAAGAAAGTAGCACTTCCTGCCCAACTGGGAGGACAGAATCCTCTCAAAGAAAGCAAAATCATAGCTCGTGCAAAACATTGACAAAATAGTCTATCAGAACCAGCCAGGAGGATGTAATGGAGAAAAGAAAGGTCTGTGACCTTGCTGACTGTTGGGCACAGAGAGCTCTGTGCTAGCACTGACCTGAGCAGGCAGTCCAGATGGTGTGGAGGTGCAGGTCCGTGCTGCATAGATATAGCCAGGTCGGCTCTGGAAGCTATTTTGCTTTTTTTGTGGCACCATAGCTGAGCCACCTGCATATGTCCAGGACTGAACTAACTTTCTTGGAGCCAGTTTAGGTATTTTCACATTGCACTTCACAGGTCATAAAAGCAGAGTATCAAAACTACACTGGGTGCATCTCCCCTCCTAGTACAGATAATATACCTATGCATAATCAAGAGTTGATTGGATTAAGTATTTCAGAGGACAGACAAGATAGGGTTTTTTCTTTCAAAAGTACAAAAATAGTTCAGAATTTGGTATTTTCTTGTAATGCTGAGTTTCACTTCATAAAGATTTTGCTGAGTTTTACTCTTGAATATCACTCTGACGTTAATCATTCTTCCTTAATGGCCATATGGCAGTGTATAGGAAAAGGGAAATAAATGTTACGGTAAGTTAACTGCATAGTGGAGTTGTAATCGCAGGAATCCTGTCACCTCCAGTGTTATGACCCTTGATCGATCTTTATACCAGAAAGAAAATAAGTACTAATGAGTTTGTTTATTAGTGTTTATATAATTTAATAGTTGCATTTAATTCTTAGAAAGTTAATTACTATCTGTGATTAATCCCTCTCATGCTGAAAAGTTTTTACTGGCGGCTATGTCTTCAAGACTTTGTGTTGATTCAGATGTAATTTAAATTGACAAGGACTCTAGCAGCATAAAAGGGAACGAAGAGCTTGGTTTCAAGGCCTAATTTAGTTGTGGCTTCTGTATGGCTGATGCAGGACTGACTGGGTATACTTTACTGGTAATATTAAGTCTTGCCACTCCCTGAGTGAGGATTGAAGTAATTAGCAGGGCTTAGTGCCAGAAGGCAATGGAGTTCACCATGGTTGAACCTAATTCAAGATTTATGGAGTGGCAATTTCAGTTATTTGTGGGGGTTTAGACTACTGATTTTTCTTCTTTGAAGTAATTCTGACAACCTGTTGATTTTCTTATATATGTTCTGTTTAACATATACAGCTTCTACCTGGGTTCTTAACTGAGACCTCTGCAGGCTTTTATATTACAGTGTGGTGAGGAACTCAGAAGTTCCAGTTATCTGTGCTTTGAAATGAGTGCTGTGATTTTCAGTTTTCTTTTATGATGGCAGGGGAAAGCAAGGCAGAAACACTAGTCCATAGAAAAACTTAATTTTTTGCTCATTATTCCATAGCACAATGCATGCTGTGTAATTGTCAACAGCAATTTAAAAGTATTTCCCATAGTTCCCAGAACTAGTAGGAACGAGCTATTAAATCTGGAGTTGGCAGAGCCCCTGGGTTAGACTGCAGGTCAAAAAACTTCAGTGTTCATGCTCTATATACATAGAGTATATACACTAAAATCTATGCTAGAATCTATAAAGTGCTGACTCTTTGCCCCTGTGGAGGGTTGGCACTGCTCAGCTCAGTTTGGAGGCATTCAGAATTCTTGCTCCAGGGGAACTCTGGCACTCGTATATGAACCAAATGAAGACATGAAATTTTGTAAGTTCCCACTAAAATATTATTGCAATGTATGCAATTCTAGAAATAACAAGAAAACATAATCCAGTCACCTTGTTTTGTCATTTGTAATATAATTATTTAGATTAATATAATAAGGAAGGCTTTGATATTTCTACAAAGATCAAAAGAAATTGAAATGATGCCTTTACACATCTAAAAATCATACCGTTTGTTCATTTTTTGTTGAAAGTATGGAAGAAGTCAAGATATTTGCATAAAACATTTTTATTTTGTTGAATCACCAAAAGCTTAAGGACTGCATCCTGAAAAGGATGAAGCTGAAAAGCTTTCTTAAATGGCTCTGTGGTGCAGGTAGTGGTTAAAAGAAGGAAAATAAAGGCAGTGTTTTACTTGTTTATTTGTGGCTTTACTTGTCTAGCAGCCACTAATGATTTTCCTCCCACTACATACATAGGTAACTACTCAAAATACAACTAAAAGTGACTGTGTGAAAATCAATGTGCATATCTTTCAGGGATATTAAAGTCATTTCCGTCATCCACGTATTTGGGATCATATGTGTGATAATGTCCCCACCAGTCAGGTGTGCACGTGCATTGCTGGGCAGTTTTCAGATTTGAGACAGCAGTGGATTTAGGCTTTGCACTAGCCCATGTGAAATATTCCTTTGGCTCATCTTTGAGAGCATGTCTTTGTGTGTAGTTATTTGCTTAGAGTCTAATACCTAAATGTTAAAAGATGCTTCAGGCCAGGACATCCTTATGTGTAAAATGCCAAAGCTTTTATTTATTTAGCATGAGATAGTGTTAATAATATTTAGCTCAGAACAAGCAGGGAGTGGGAAAGCCTGTAGGGAATCTGAATGGTTGTGTGTTGCTCTACAGAGGAACTTGTCTTCCCACTTTGAGGAGGTGAAGTCCACATCCCACTGTTTGGTTGGCCAGCTAAGATTTGTGGTGTGCAACAGCTCAGCAGGAGTTCAGTGTAAGGCTGGTTTGGATTCATTCACATATAGAGTGTATAGGAGTATCCTCATGAGAACCAGTCAGGGCTGTAGCAATTTTGAGAAGTTTTATTTGATATGCAATGTACCTATTAGGAAAAAAAAAAAAAAAAAGTTTTGCAAGTCCAAGATGAAGGTAGAGATTTCTCTGTAGTTGATGCAAGTCAAGCAGAGCAGGCTGTCAACACTGATCTACAGCAGTCAGACTGAGCATCCTATTCACCAGTTATTTTGGGGATCATCCTTCTTTCCTTTTCTCTTTCTTTTAATAAAAGTTTCAGTTTTGCAAAACTCATACAACTAGAGAACAGGGGCTCCCTTCTCTCCCACAACCACCTGAAGGAATTTTATCTTCTCTCCCACCCAGCTGCAAAGCTGCCTACTGACAAAGTATCACCATCAGTCTTGGTCCTAATGGTTCTCTTTCGAAAGGCTGCTAAGTAACTACAGTGAGTTTATACCTGATTATGGAGTCAGTGACCCAGGCTCGTTGACTTGACTTTTGCCTTCAACGTTAGGAGCATGTAGTCTACAATTACAATTCCCTCAAAAGCCAGTGCAGAGGGAAAACTGCTTCCAAAAGATGATTAAACCTATTAAGGGTCGTTTAGATGAGATGTTGGGGGATATGGTGTAGGGGAAAACTTTGTAGAGTAGGGCTGGTGGTTGGACTCGATGATCCCAAGGGTCTTTTTCAACCTGAATGATTCTGTGATTCTGTCCAAAACCAGTTACCACCAAGGAAGCCTGTCTTTCTACTGACTATAGAGAAAGCCTAGTACTGTAGCTTAAATTAAAGTCCTAACTTTTAGACATCAAAATGTAGATGAGGTCTCTCCCAAACCAGGGTTTTCCAAGAGAGGAAAACTCCTTTAAACTGGCAGAGAAGGGCACTGCAGGATAAGTAAGTAGCAGATTAATCTAAATTCAGACTGGAGTTCAAGCTAGCTGATTTAATACTCCTTCTGAGTAGTTGGTATGTATACTAAGCATAGTAATCTATAAAATAGCCTTGTTACATGAGCACAGGAAGGAGTTTGGGATTTGATTTATAGATGCTTAACAGGCAAAATGTTGAAATTAACATGAGGAGTTAATAAAGGCTTGTAAAGGATCTGCCAACTAACATTTCCAACATAGTTAACATACAGAGCACTGCAGCATTTAAATCTTAGCTCTACGATTTGAGAGCTCTCTGACTGAGATGCAGCCCTCCTTCTCAGCTGTTCTTTTCCCTGAGGCTAGAGGGGAAGTACAGTTGAAGAAAACCATGGATTTATATCGGGTACAGTTCTACTTTTTGCACAGAAAATTATTTTTTAAATATTTTAAAAATATATAGTCCTCATTCTGTAATTTCCAGCCTATAGCTTGCACATAATTGAAATTAATTTAAATAATATTTTTAAACAATCATATTAAATTGTAGAAAATTAAATTGTGAAGAAATCTTGGATAATTTATCTTAGATAATGAACAAATGATGTATTTGAAAAATAGTTTTCCATTTAAAATTTTTGGTGCTGAACGAAACTTTTTTTTAAAACAAACCCCAAACTTTAAATATTGTCTTGATTCTTTTTGTGGTTAATCATAAAACAGATGACTACATGTCAGATGATCTAGCTGTGTTGGCCTGCTGCTAGCTTTTAAGGACATTCTTGGCTAACAATATGAACCAGCTATGTATTTCTTCTGTGCTCTAACATGAAAAGAACAAAAGATCCTTAGTTATCTGTATCTCTTTCCTGCAGGTTTATATTCTTATCTAGCATTTCAGCATTTAGCCTGAATATGCTTTTGTACCTCTGTGTGTGAAAGAAATGAACAAATTATACACTGTGTCTTAATTCTGCTTTCCATGTTTCCCTGGCTCTAATATCCTTACAACCCTGTGTATAAGAAGCATCATCTTGCGTTTGTGTTGTGTGGAAGTGATTAGTGCACTGAACTATGAAAGGCTGGGAGCTTATTTAAAATTAATTCTATCGAAATAACATCTTGCTGCAGTGAGGAAACAGATGATTATATCCTGAAAAATCTTTAGCTGAATTAAAAGAAAAAAGTATTTCTAGCTGCATTCCTCACCTACAAACAAAACACTGCATTCTTCATTGACACAGATTTTAAACAGCACAACAGGCTATAAGATTTTATTCATCTTGTCTTAGAGACATCGGGTTGCATCCTTAACACATTTAGGTCAATGCTACAAGTCCCATTATGAAGTATGCTTTAAAGTAAATAAATAGTCAAGCTCGTGGAGGATAAAAACATATCTGTGCAATGAGCCATTCCAAGAACTAATGGGATTTTAATGGATTGACCTCATATACCAACTTTATACCATCCTCTCTATGGGATGTATGGTTTATTTTACAACTGGAAACATGTAAATATGGGGCCTGGTGTTCAAATGAACTCAGGACCTGTAACTGGAGCCTGTAAAAGCAGCTTCAGCTTCTCTAATGTGGCTTGCTACCCAGCCGTATATTGTGCAGTGAGAGTTGCTGGGTGCTGCACTTTTGAAAACCTGGTCTTAATTGTGAGAGCGTTTGGAAAAAGATCGCTTTGTGGAAGAAAAATACAAGTGAATGAGTAATCTCCATTGAAGTCCATGAGAACTGCAGAGTAAGAGACCATGGGTCTCTTCAATTGCACACTCATTACGTTAGCATGAATATTACAGCTGCAGTCCACTCGTGTCTCAGCAGCATGGCAGCTGAGAGAACCACCTGAAAGTTTTACAAGTGAAACAAAATATGCCTGATGTCTCATCGTTTTTACAGACAAGAGGGAACTAGTCCTTATTTTTCTACTTCATCTGCAGGCAAAGCTAACAGGTGTATTTCAAATGTAATCTATCATTTTATTATGTTTTTCCTTGAGTCTGTGTCTTCAACAACTCACATCTCCTGAATGGGTATGTGCTATCCATCACAGTCCTACAGAGCTGGGTGAGCAGTTGCATTATTCATTGGCGTTATTTTTATATAGTACTACGGAAAGGACTAAAGTTTTTTGAATCTGCCTAGTCCCTTAAACAAAATGGGAGCTAGGAATAAGAAAGATAATGAGGGTTTCCTTCATGCTCCAGAAATGCATGGTCCCTGGAGGCAGTACCAGCAGTCTGATCTTGCTAGGTATTCACTCTCTTTCAGTGTGAGAGCCTCAGTTCCTCAAGACTTCAGTAAGCTCTGAAGGCACAAAGCAGCTTGCAATATCAAGCCTAGAGCATCTAGCAAGTATTTGTTTATTTGTCCATTTGTTCCATTTCCCAACATTTATTTATACGCCTGGGAACTTCTTGCATAAGGGAAAAATCACAGATAAAATAAATATAGGGCTAGATGTTGTTTCTTTCCCTCTTTTAGTCATTTGACTGTGCAAGCCTCTTTTCCTTGCTTCTGTCAGACTTTTTGGGAGAGCTAAGCAGTTATGCTCTTTCTCCACCTGCTGCTAGCATTTTCTGACATGAAGTTCATGTGATCTCTTAGTGCAGTAAGCAGTTCTCAGCAATATCATTTTGAAGATAGCAAATGGACTCATCTGAAAAGGAGCCAGTGACCACAGCAGCATGGGTCTAGCGTGGGGCCATGGTCAGGGACCAGGAACCAAATGTGTATCAGGGAGCAAACCAAGCTGTTGGGCAGATGTATTTGATACAGACCACTCTTTGGGATTGTCTTTACTATGAAGTTACTCTTTGCTTGGAATTTCTGAAATTTTGGTTTGTAAGCAAAAATGAAAAAAATAATGAGTCTGATGTGGTTCTGTCCATTATCCCTCACCAACTTCCTAATGGAAATTTCTGCCTCAAGAGTAAGAAATAACTCAGCAGTGAAGGCGTGCTGTAGATTTTCTATTCTTATTGAAGTGTTTTAAGCTATACTAGGACTTAGCACTGTTTCAAATGAGTGTTTCCTCCTAAGTTAACTGTTAGAATAATTCATTTACTGCAAATAGCTTAAAACTATATTATATATAATAGTGTTAAGGTAGTAAAAGGAGCATTTTGCCTAGAGGCTTTTGTTCACACTGTTTTCCATCTGCAGATGCAACAAGGCCTCCTTTGAACTATGTCTCTGAAAAGTCGGTCAGACCTATCCTTAAGTGTTTTGTGATTCTCTGTAATTTTGTTTCTGACAAGAAGTATTAGGTAAATTTTCTTGTTACATTCATAACCAATAGCTTCATAAATATTTTATTGCATATCTATACATTTTTCTTATATATTATTTGAGTTGCATTATAGTTTAGTAATTTATTGTATTATGTGTTTAAGAGATTCGTTTACATTCTTTGAATTCTTTGGCTTTTCAGGCATGTTATCTTTTCATTTCTTTTGATTTGCCTTCAGGCTAGCAGAACAAGATGCTCATCTATATTTGACCTCCAGTCTTCAAAAAAATCACTGTCACTTTATAGCATTGGCTTCCTTTTCTCAACAATTTTGAAAATTCTGTTAGCGACATACGATAACATTAGTGGGTTTCATGCTTCCATTTCTAAACTAGATGAAAACTTTTTGAGAAATAAATTATGGCTCTTCATGTTCTCCCAATCCATGACACTGTAGGGTTCCTGGAGGGTGAGTATAACATTAACATTCTTTGGACTTTGACAATAAACCTAACTTTGACTAAATTACCTATGGCGTACCATATGTCTCTGGCATGCTTACAGTTTCTGTACCAGGATGAAACTTATTTCTCGTAGAAGTCAGGCCCTAGACAGAGCATGCAGAACCTGCTGTTTTTTTCTGTAGCTAATATTAAGAGCCTTATAAATTAGGTTAAATTTTTGTGAATAGTAACAGTTTGAGCCAAAAGCAAAGTGATCTGGCTCCTACAGTAAGTACAGTCCTACTCTCCCAGTGCCAGATAACTGATACCATCTCCTGCCCTTTTTAAACATGGTCCTTTGTATGAATAAAACCTCACAAAACTAGATTCCGACACATATTCCCCCCTAGATTGCATTCCAGCTCAACTAGGTTCAGAGTATTATTATTAAAAAAATTTAATGTTAGAACTTTTTGTGTCTAAAAGTTTTCCAGTGTAACTACCTTACTAATAGCAAGAAATAGTTAATCTTTATGCAGCATTAAAATAATTTTTATGAGTAGCTACATTGTTGAATTTTCCAGATATTCATGCAATAAACCCTTGGAAATTAGTTTTTCAATGTAAAAATTAAAAAAGAGACACTTTGTCTGAGGGGAAAAGGCCAAATGCAGTAGAAAATCTAGCTTTTATCCAAGAGAAATAACACACTTCTAATTTTAAATTCATTTTGATATGCCTTTTATTGAGACCACCCTATGCTCAGATCACTGACAACTGGTTTAAATCAGGGTGGCTGACAAGTTTTCACAGGACCGAAAATCACAGGACACAAATAGCATGGTCTAGGGGGAGGAAGGGAGGGAGAAAAGGAGGAGGAAGGAAAGAGGGAAGGAAGGAGGAGAGAAAGAAAGGATGAATGAAAGGTGTAGGGGCGCTTAACATGACAGAAGCACTCGTGGGTCCTGTCGTTCCACTGCCCAAAGGATCTGGGTTGGGTGTGCAGTTATTTCAAGGGGGGTGACAGTGCCAGCAGCAGATGCTGCCTTGTTTTCTCCTGCTGCTGGAGGCTGCACTGTCCACACAGCCCTGCCCCATCACAGCCAGCGTGGTGGGACTGGTGACCAGTCTTGCTGCTCATAAGCTGCCACAGTGCAGCTATTCAGTGCTTGTAGGGTGAACTTTGCTCTTGACACCACGCAGAGAGGTGTATTTTTCCCAGATTTCACAAAGCAGTTAAACTTGATCCTTCCACAGCCTCAGAGGGGATTCCTATTGCATCTTGGGTCACGAACTGTCAGCGGTACTGATGACAGTCATTATGGACAGGATTAAAGGCCAATGTGTGCCCTCTTTCTTCTTGTTTACCTTCACCCAAACCATAGATGAAATTCCAGGTTAGGGAGGGCCTTGCATTGCCTCCACTCAGAAACAGTGAATATAGAGAATCACACTCTTTCAGCCAAAAATAAACCATCTTAGAGTCAGCCCAACCCTCCTGTGAAGAAGCAGGGAAACGGCAGGGGAAATACACAGCAGCCATCGAGAGTCTTGGCTGTGTCTATAAAGTAGGTTGGCTGTAATCAGGGGGAGGCAGTACCCTCCGCTCGATTTGCTGCCAGAAGCTACTGAAAACGTTTAAGTGGCTCAGAGGCAGCAGTAGTACTGGCTGATGCACTCAGATCAGTTAATCGTAGAAGGTGTCATTCCCATCCCCTAAATCAGCTTGAGCCGTGGTTGAAATGAACTGCAGCTGGGTGGCCGTGCACGCCAGAGGACTCCCTGCTTCATCCCCACTGCACCAGCCCTTGACCTGGCCCTGCTGTTTGTGCAGCTGCACAGGGAGTCAGTCTTGCAAATTGATCTGGGTGGAAAATTTTCTCCTTGTTTTGATTTTTTTCTTTCCAGCCAGATCAGTGCCCAGCCCAGCTCGCTGCTCAGGCATACAGACACTTGGGAGAGCGTGGCAAGGTGGGCGGCTGGTTCAGGCTGTTTAATCTGCTGTAAGCTGTGCTGTTGCTGAATATAAACCATGTTCTGAGTGAACCTGGCCTATTAGCTAGAAAATAAATGGTAGTGCGACAGATCCTCTTGATATCAGAGATAACAGGTTTTTTAAAGCCAGAATCTCCTCTGAATATGCCAAGCTGTCCCACCCTTATGCATTATTAAAAAAAGCCTTATGCTGCTTTTTAGCATTTGTTTCTGCTTTATCCTTTCTCTGAGCTTCACACACATTTTTGAAATATCAGGCGATCTGGTTCCCATTCACAGTTTGGTCTTTAGTGTTGAGAAGTGATTTTCAACAATCACCTGACATCAATAGATAACAGTATGCTACAGATAGAGCAGATCAAATCTTTGGTCTTCTTCTGTGATTTTTTTTCAGTAATTGGCATTTCTTGAACAGCATCATAATCTGCCAAATGTATAATTTCTTTAATAAAAAGCCTCCTAGAGATAATGTCCAGCTTCCTGAATAGCCTCACATATAAACACAGTACGGCTGGAGAAAAGCTACTTCAAAAAATAATCAACTGAAGGTTAAAGCTGTTCATTATATCATGGAAAACACTTTTCCTAACTCTGGGACATTCACAATGGTCAAACTATATCTGTGGTGTCTGTATTCAAGGTACAAGGTAACATGTATTGGCTGTGTTCTGCAGCTGTAGAAGTTAAGGCAGATGAAACTAGTTCAGCTGAAATGCAACCAGCCCAGAAATTCATATCAACTAGCCATGATATTTGTTTGCTCGAGTCTTCATTAATTATAGACTCAAGTCTGGCTCTGAGGATCAACACAGCAAGCTCTGTGGAGAGGGAGCACCCAACATTTAAACCAGTGAGTGCAGAATCGCAGGTGAAGGTTGACTCACTGAAGTCTTTCCCATACCATCCCACAGGGGTGGTTCAGCTGTCAGTCTCCCAGACTAATTTGCTTTTAAATATTGCTTTTCTTCAACTGATTTTTAATGCACTTCACCAGTGTTGTGGTGGTGTTTTTTCAGAACAGGAGCTTTCATTAATAAATGACATTTATTAGCATAATTACATTATTTAACATCAGATATGAGGTATGCCACATATACCATATGCATATGCTGCATACGTACATGTACATGCATACCCATACCTTTAAAAGCTAATAATATACTACAGAATGGAGTAAGGTACAGAAATTTCTGTGCTTACAGCTGCAAACCTCCCCACAAAGGGGGGGTTTGGTTCCCAGACCTGAGCAGCTGAGGGAGGACTAGCCTGGCAGAATATAGCACAGCACAGACACAGCTATATTCTGGAGATCTCTGCACTGACATAATTATATTACTTTTCATTCTGAATTAGCTCAGTGCTTGCTAACTCAACATCTCTGTACTACTATTCATTACAGACGTGCTCTCTCCACAAACTCTTGGAATTGTATTTTTGCAGTTTCTCTAGGGGAAAAGTAATTTAAAAAAAAATAAAAAATAAAAAAAAAAGGTAGCTATGACTTGCTGATAGTGCAGCACTTAACATAATGCCTTCCTTGGCTGGGAATCTCAAGTGAGCAGAATCCCAGAGTGGAGGGAAACAGTGAGGAAGGTGCAGAAAGCCTTCAGCTCTTTTCCAAACTCCAGAAACAAAGGGCAAAGAGAGAAGCAAAATTTATTCAGCAAAAGGCAAACCAGCAAAATGGAGCACAGAGTTACTACTCTGTAATAGCATTAGCAAAATATTCTTCCTTCCCTCCCCTCAAAAAGTCTGGAACTAAAACATGATGCGGAGAGGAATCCAGCAGGACTGAGGGAAGAGATGGAAATTCCCAGTTTAGTGCATGGGGAGTCATGTGCAGGATTATCCTGTGGGATCCTCCCGGCATGTAGGGGCAACTGGCCCCTATGGCTCTCTGGGTGAGCTCCTTATCCACTGCAGACTCCCCAGCTCCCTGCACCAACCCAGCCAAGCAGAAAAGTTAATCCATAAGACTTCTATAGATCACCCGGTGATTGTACTGCTGTATCCGAATGGCCTTAGTGCTGATGAAGAGAAATAAAGGTGGGAAAGTTCTGCATGAAAGAATAAAAGGAAATGGCTCATGTATGGGGCTTCCTCGTTATACCTTTGCAGGAAGGATGGCTCTTTGGGAATAGGCATACCCTGAAAAGATAAGAAACTGACCACAAGTAGCAAACAGAGACAAATTTATATAAAATCTAAGGACACGTAGAAATAGACAACCAGACTAAAAGTCTGTATGTTTCTAAAGGACATCTAAAAATTGAAGGGAGAAGTGGACCGTGGAAGAGAGCCCTAACAGGCATATTACAAACCTTGGTGCTAAAAGACATAAAATCAGATTAGATAAGTAAGGTGCACTAACAAGTAACATAAGAATCATCTGTTTAGGACTGAAATGGATAGAGTTCCATAGATAAACAAAAATATATAGTACCACCACTCACCTGCTTCTCATATTCTTCTGCCTTAGGCATCTGCTGTAGGCCTGGTGCCCATGAGCCTGCAGGATTGGAGCTGGATGGACATTCAGTTTAAGGCAACACAGTTCTCTTCTTATTATGGCTTTGTGGGACTCCAGAAATGACTAATGAGAAAAAATACAGATCATGGACTATATTCCAAAAGGAGCTATGTATCACTGGTTCTTCATAAAATGTACTCAGGCTGCAGGAGTACAGAATCTATCAATTATGGATGAATAGATTGCAGTTCCATTATTTACAATAAAAAATGTGCTCTGTAAGTATGCATAAAACAGAAATGAATAAAGGAAGCTTGGGAAAAGGCAATCCCCAGGATAAAAAATAATATAAAGGAGGTAGTGATAGGGAAGGTCCTTCCCTGGATATTTTTAATGAGAGACTGGACATCCTGTTTTGTTGTACCCTGAGGAGCATGACCTAGTCACTTCTATGAGACAGGGTAAGACATCCAGTGGGCATTTTGCACTTAAGATCTTCACAATTCTATTAAATCAGGGTAGAAATTATTACCTTTAGGAGTATGATGATGGATGAAATGCCTCCTGTGATGTGTGCTCCTCCCTGATAAGATTCCTGTCATGCCATTTCCCAGGGAGTTCACAATAGACATTTAAATAGATTAGGTATGGAGAACATACCAACAATGTGGACAATTGCTTTTTGAAATAAGGGTACAGTTAAATGTTTATGTCAGTATTAGCTAGAGATTTCCCACAGGCAGCACAGAAGAAATGAGTCTTCAGGGAGATCTTAATCAAAGAGATGGCACAAATCTTGTGACTGAATTTGTGGGCAAAATAGTAAGTGAGGAAACCGAAAGGTCTTTATATGTTCTGCTGGCAAACTGGCTGGTCAAGACTAGCATGGAAAGAAAAGCAAAGACAGCTGGAGGGAGATAAATAAGAACAGAACTCCACAGGGCTTTGAAAGAGGCTTGAATGTAATGAGTTAAAGGAGAAACTCAAGGGAATGAGGGGCATGATTAAAGCAATAAGCAAAACCAGTGATACTAGCAGATGCATTTTTCAGACCTGGAGGATAAAAAGGAAGGTCAGAGAAGAAGATGCTGCAGCAGTCAGGAGCTCACATAGAAATTTAACTCTAAAAATAAGTGAAGACAGTGAATTTCAGTATGTCTAGGAAGTCAGGCAAAATAACTCCAAAAGAAAAATCAGTCACAAGTTCTTTTTAAAATGATGGAATAATATGTCCCAAAATTTTTACTTGAAAAATATTTTTTTGTTGATCCATATATTGTAACATTATTCTGAAAACTACTTACAGTCTGGAATTCTGATTACCATAATCACACCCATCTACTGAGATCAATTAGGTTTAGATGGACTTGGAAGAAGAAATGCGCTTAACTTTACAGAGACAACGGAAGATCTAGGGGTATTCAGGGATAATTTTAGTAAATGTGGAGATTCACATGGGGTTTTGGTTAAATAATCTGAACTGAAAATTTGTATTGCAGTTCTATTTCTAAGATGCAAAGGATAGGGCTATTTTTTTCCCCCATAAGAACTGTGAACCTCTTTTCCTAATATTCAGCTTTAGAATTATAATAACACAAAAATGTGACTTCTAATGTGCCAGCATAGCTTTTCCTTACTATTCTCTGAATTCTATTAGTTCTGCTCTATGGCAAGAGTGAGAGAAAAGCTGATGAGTTGATGGCATAATACGCTATCTCTGCCAGATTGTCATAGTTGTACTGCAGTAAAAGAAAATCACAGTCAGTGATTCATGAGGTTACAAGTCTTTTCAATTTACACTGATTACGAAAAAAAAAAAAAAAAAATCAAAACAGAAAAAAAAAACCAGACTGACTTTAAAATTGCACAGTGAATTCCACATACAGATGAAACCATAGGTTAACTCAGTGACCATCACTGTAAGAGTATAGTTACCAACTTCTTTCTTATCATGTTTTCCTTAGCCTCTTTTCATCCAACACCACGCTACTTTAGGTATTTCTATAACTATGGAGCTAGTTTTATGTTTAGTTGTAGCTTCTGCTTTCTTTGCCAAAAAGAAAATGCTGCATATCATTTAGACCAAGAAGGCTGAAGAAAAAGTGCATCTATTATGAGTGATATAAAAGAAATAATAGTCTCTCTTTTCTTTCCAACAATGTAAATTTATTATTTACATTATAAATGTAATTTCTAAGTAGCTACTCCATTTTGTTACATATTGTACCCATGCAGGAAAGGTTAATATCTGGAAAGACCAGGTAGATTAGAGGTTCAAAAACCCTTTAATTGTGATGTAGAACAATTATTAGCAGTGGAATAAGGAAATTACGTTAAGCTCTGAGAACATTCTTTTTTTTTTTTTTAAATAGGTTTTGCAAATGAATTGTAGAAGTGACATCATAGGCGGGAAGGAAACTGCAAGAGCAGTGAATTTACGGGAGCAGAGGAGGGAGCAAATGAATGACAGATGTGTTGCTAGTCACCTGGAGGACTTCTCCAAATCACGTACTGCAGGACTTGTCTGAATTATAACTAAGCTGTATAAACTATCCATACCTAATCACCAAGAGACACAAGTAGATATCCTGTGAGTTTTCTTAGCACAGTGAACTTTTTCTGCTTACTTCATACTCTAGGAAGGACTTGCTCTGTTTTTATGGGTATAAAATAGCAGAAGAGGGTTTCTGCTGTTGGATCAAGAGAATGGGGAATAGTTTACTTGTACAACACATTCCCATTGCTTCTCTGTTATCTTTCTGCAGACTGTTATTTAGCCTCTGAATTTTATTTAGAATAAATAGAATGAAAAATATTATTTAATGTGTTATTCACTTCCTCTATGAATTCATCCCTTCGTGCAGTTCCCACCTACATATTTCCCCTGCATTTTCAAAACTCATTGAGTATAGTTATTCAGTCTTGAAACATTAGATAGGAATTAAAAACATAGGGAAATTTGTCCCCTTTGGAAGCGCTATGTTCTTGTAAAGGAAGAAAATCAAGGTCAATTATACTTAAAAGCACATCTTAGGAGAGCATTAACTAATGTTTATCCAGAACTTATATCCAGCATGATTTTAAAGTTGTGTTCATATTTGTATGTGATTTGACTTACAAAGAGCTAAGTAAGGAACATTACAATGAGGTGACTCTTCACTTAGTACCTCATTTCTTCTTTTCCACAAGGAAAAGAGTAGAATTAGAGTAGATATTGTTGCTTCTTGTAGATTATTGTTAATCTTTTCACCAGGTAAGAAGAACAGGGGATTGAAGGGTTTCTTTCCCTCTTTAGGGAAGAAGCTTGGATAAACATTATAATAGTGAGGAAAAATAGAATATACTTATTTTTACTCTTTTTGTATTTACATAGTTTAATAGGTGCTTAGATATCACAGAGATTATAATTATGTAGACAGGTAAAACGTTATTATGAACAGATAGGTATTTTTATAGTACATTTCTTGTTATGGGCTGACCTTTTAAATTAAATATACAGAAAGCCTATATCACTAAATAGTCTTTTTTGTAGCTTCTAGAGCCCAGAAGGTTTTGTAGTGGGTGGAAATGCATGTCAGAAATGGACCTTTTCCCCCATTATTATTAGGAAACAATTTATTTTTTTAAAGCATGAAACATTTTCAGTCGCTAGGATCTTCTCATTAACTCCTTGCAGTCACAGAATCACAGAATCATCAAGGTTGGAAAAGACTTTGAAGTTCATCTAGTCCAACCATTAACACTTAGCGTTCCCAGCTACACCATATCCCTAAGTGCTGTGTCAACACGACTCTTAAACACCTCCAGGGATGGGGACTCCACCACTGCCCATTCCAACACCTAACAACCCATTCTGTAAAGAAATACTTCCTAATATCCAGTCTAATCAAGGTGTCATTTTCATCTTGCTTTTAATGAATTGTCAGGAAAGATTTTAAGTAGTTTTTTGGAAGTCTAGAAGTTCAGTCTCTGCTTTACAAGAGTAATATGCTCTCTTTATTTCATCAGCTTTTCTTTTTCATCATCCATCCTCTGGCAAACTACAAAAGATTCACTGAAAACCGCTCACAGTGCATGGACCACCATAACATCTCCCACGCTGACTCTTGGTTATGTTGCCTCCGTTGTCTAACGTCAGTTCTCTCTTTTGTGATCTTTTGTGCTCTTTTGTGCTCATACCAAGAGCTGAAGGTAGATAAATGCCCAAAGCAGTATTTCTGCAAAATGTTCTGTATTTCGAGCTCTCTGTTTTGGATTGTTAGTAGCTCCCTCCAGTGTTGTTCATAAATGTGGAGGTCATTGTAACAATTCTGAGCTAAAAGCAAACCTTTTCATTCCTTTCTTAGGAATATCATCTGTACTTGAATAAAGTAAAAGTGCTTTCAGTTTGCAGCTTCAGCCATGGGCATAATTAGCCATCATGTTCTATGGACTAGAAAGCTAGTACATTGCATTCAGAGCTCTAATTATTTACTAGTGTCTTCTCTACTTTATTACTACTGGAAAAAGCAATTCTTCCAGATGGTCCTGGGAGAATGTGCACATACAGTAAATAATAAATGTAAGTATAGCCTTGGCCTGGTCAATATTTTTAAACGTTATTGTCCTTACCTAATAATCTAAGAAGATTGTAATGCCTTAGGAAAATGACTGTTCTTCTAATATGTGAAGTAATTAGAAAAAGTACCTTTTCATTACTTGCCAAAAGATCCAGAAAGATGAATTTCCTTGTTGCTTACAATAAAATTACCGTTCTCTTTAAACTTCTAAACCATCCTTGCTGTGTAACCATCTTCTGAAGACAGGTTAGTCAAAATAACACCAGATAAGAGAATAATAATAAATCAGAATCATAATAACACAAATAAGAGGAAGAACTCATTTCCTGAACCTGGGTGTCAGATAGTCCAACTGTCCCAGAAAGAGAGGGATGTGAAACATGAAATAGTGTTAAGGTTGAAGGGCTGAAGGATGACATAGAAGAGACAGAGAACCCGTACCTTGATAAATAAAGAAACAATCTGAGTCATCAGGGATAAAAAGTTCCTAATCTGGGCAGAATGTCTTCTAATAAGGGAAATAAACTCGAAGGTAAGGAATAAAATAGAAGGAAAGGAGATAATTATGATAGTAAAGGACAATTGAGAGAGAGGTTGAAAACCACCTGTAATTGGAGAAGATAAAGGAAAATATACCTCTCTTTTAGTCTAAGTCTGGTATGTTGTGCTTATAATTGATTTTACTTAGTCTCTTAAAGCTATGTTAATGTTAGAAAGCATAGTAACTTAGTGAGACAAAATCCTTTTGAAATCAGAATGCCACAAAAGCATGTAGCAACTTTTCCTGAATGTCATGGCAACATTCAAAGGTTGTATTCTGGATTCCCAAAACATAGGCTAAAGTAACAACAGTATTGTGACTGTCAGTAGAAGACTGGTCAGAGAAGACTCTGATTTAAGTTTGGTTCAGAATGAGTATAGAAAGTAGTATTTTAGATTACCTTCAAAACAACGGAAGAACTTATATCCATGTTAGTGCTGAATTTATTGGAGGAGGGCTATTCTTCTCCTGGTGGCTCTGTTATGTGAGGCTATTGGACAAGTGACCTTTCAGAAGGTCTGTCTGGGGTATTCGGAGCTCAGGGTCCAGGTCAGCTCCATGCACACGCAAACCCAACTGGGAATGAAGCTGTCTCTAACTTTGTGAGTCCAGCCTGCACTCCAGACAGTATTAAAACCATCAGATTGGTTCATTTTTTCTTCACCACTCCAGCACAACTGCACTCGTGTGACCTTGTCTATACTTCCAGTGCTGAGTTTGAGGACCCCATTTTGCCAATTGTGTTGGCTACCAGAATCTTTGCTGAGCACACCGGACACGTTAGTCTTTTGAAGACATGCTTTCTGAGGTGTTTATTGTCTCCTCAATTTTACCTTTTACCCATTGGTGTGATTTTCCATGTCAAGGAACCTAGAGACAAATAACTGCTGTGATGATGGGGTTTGTGGGAGTGTATAGCTAACTAGTTGACTGTATTTTATACTCTTCCTCTGTCATTTTTTATTCACGAGAGAGTACTTCTCAGAATAGCTTCAAGTTTGGTTTCAAAGGATGAAAGAATTTCAAGCGAATGTCTAGTCAGTATCCAAACCCTCACAATAAATCAGAATATTTTCTTCAGTCTCTGAATGTTCAGAGTCCACATGATTTATTCATCTGGAACTGCAAGGTTGCAGCTTTCTAAAAGAGTTTCTATTTTGTTTGCAGTCCATAAAATGCTTCCACAGGTTCATTTAGCACTAAGTAAAAACATGTCCTTCAGAGGTTGACAAGACTTCAAAGACAAGAACTTTTTGTTAATTGATAACCCTGTTCTATCATTAAGTCATGCTTCAATGTGTATGTCAAAAACTTGCTTATGAGAAACAGGGTCAAAGTCATGGAACTAGGAAAGAAGAGACTGTGGAAGCTCTATTATGTCTGTTAGGCAAAGACTTCAGTGGAACCGAAGACAGGACGTAGGGAGTGTTAGATAAATCGGTGCAGATGAATTCTTTTGTTGCCACTTTGGCTATAATGAACTAGTAGTGGCTGGACTTTTCCCTCTGACAGAAGTTAGGATGGACTGAATTATCTGACATGGTTCTCTAGATCAAGTAACTCCTTCCCAAATTCTAGTGAGAGCTCTTTTCTGTTCTTTTGAGGAGGACAGCTCCACATGTGAGAAGTTATCTGCTGCCTTTGTTGTCCAAAGATCACATGTCCAAACAGCTTTCCATGACTGTGTGGATCAGAAACCCCTCAGATTAATATTATATCGGATATTCTACCTTTGTCATATGCCTCTGGGAATTCAGGATCTAAATTAAGCTGGATTTTGCCAGTGCTTCCATACATCAAAAGTAAAAAGTACAGATAGAGTCTATTGGAATGTGGCCCTGCAGTCACTGAAACTCAAGCAGTTTTGAGTGGACCCAGTACCTTCATGCTGGCTTAACAGAAGCAGGAGTCTGTAAAGGAAGGCATTGCAGTGCCTACCCAAGGATGACTGGGCCTCTCGCAAGAAAGAAAACAGGGGTGTCCATAATCTGCTTTTAGTGTTGTTCCTCTGTACTTGGGCTAGACATCCCTAGGGACTGTAAAAAAGAGGATAATGTTGGAGGAGAATAGATCCATGGGGTTTAGTGACAGCAAGAAAACAATGGGAGAAAGATTCAAGCCTTCAGGAGACTGAGAAAGGTCAACAAGACCAGAACTTGAGAAGAGCACAGGGTGATGAACTGTACAGGAATAGTAGATTGACAGTTGTGACAGAGAAAAACGAGAACCCAGAGGATTAAAGCCTTCAGGACAAGCTCCTCTGCAGAGTCGTGATCCCATTATTTATTGATACAGCAAGTATCTGTGAACACTAGTAGGGAAGTATTTGTCTTCATCACTCTCACAACTGATACCCATTGTACAGGTGGTAGGGGATGGTGATATGGCTCTAATGACTCTAACCATGATGATGAACTGGGGAGGAACTTCAGTACATTAATATGTGATGTAATTTATCCTATTTAAAATTACCTTTTTTTTTTTAAACTTGATACTGTGAAAACATAGAGAGGAACCCTGTCAGTAAGATCAGTATTATGCATTTACATAGACGTGCCAGAATAATGCTGAGCAAACAAACTTGATTTTGACAATTCATCATCTGAATACTTAAACTCTGGAACCTGCGGCAGCTGGAACATGAGCCTCTGCTGAATTACTCTGTACAACTTGGCATTAGTGCAATGACTTGGCACTGAGGCAGATCAGATCTAGTCTTACTGGTAGATGGAGGCGGAGGAGAATCATAGACCTTTTTATCTTTCATACATTTACTCCTGGGGATTTTTGGTTTTTAATGATTAATGTGGCTCTGGATCAGGATGACAATCTTAATCCTGAACTTCCCACCTGGTTTTAAGAAAAATTCAGATTTGGGTCTAAATTGTGTCCTGTCTCTCTGCCTTGTTACGGGAGAGGCAGAGGATGCCATAGTCCATCCAATGTCTGGAGGGAGTTTGTTTGGCCTGCATCCCTGTGAGATCCAGCATTTGCTCTGAATTTTCTCTGTTGCTGTTGCCATACATCTTTCTTTTCAGTTCTGTCTGTCTGCAGCACAGGTTTGTAATATACAGTGCAATTTCTTCATGGTCTGGCAATCTCCTCTGCCTTTCTGTTCCTTGATCCTGGTGGGTCACTAATTACACCCCAAACACTCTCAATGTCAGCCACGTAGGTAGGGATGGCTTGCAGGGATTTTTCTGGAGAGGTGAGGGATAAGTGGCTCTCAAGGGCCTGTAACAGGATTGAGAATAAGGAGGGTTTCAGAACTTCATTGTCACAGGGATGTGATTTAAAGTTTAGTGTTCTCCTTCACATGTATAAACATGATTTTCCATACTCTTTCAAGGAAAGAGAGGATTCTCTTTCATCACTGGTGTAAGGCTTTGTGATCCCAGCTGGGATCTTTATATGCTTTGCCATGCAACAAGGCACCAAGAGGAATTTCCAAGGGTGAATGTTTTCATGTATACTGGAATATACATCAGGGTGTATTTTCTTTTTTACTATACACGTGATCTGTGCAGATACTAAGAGGTTAGTATGCTAATAAATAAAAAAGGCTAGTAACCAGTCGCATCTGTACAACTAAGGTCTTTTACCTTCCTGAGTCAGGGCAGCTGAGTCCAGACAGCCTGTGTTGGAAGTGGTCTGTGACCCTTACTAACTCCTAGACTATGTTTGGGAGAATTCTGGTTTGCCAGAACCAAACTGGTCATTTAATAACTGAACCATACTCATGGACTCATGTGGGCATGAGCCCCATTTGAATGCCTACCACAAGCATAGCCTGAATAAAGTGGTTTAAATCAGGCAGTTGTTGAGTCATCCCCATATAGGCATTCACTTCATGTATGTTCGTGCTTATTTCACAAAGTTTAGACAGTCCTCTGTAGCCCCCACACAGGAGATGTTACCCTGCACCCACATTAGAAAAACTACTTACAGGTCTGATATTAGTGATATTATCTGTGATCCACTGATAGTGATACAAGTGGTCTGAAACCACTTGTTCTGATTCTTTCAGTATAAGTCAACACTAAAGCTCTCAGATTTATCAGAGTAATATCAGTCACTAATTTTCTGGAGCCCAGTGTTTGGTATTTTGTATATGTTTTGCCTTTCTGTATTGCTATCTCTACAGGACTGGTGGACAGTATAGGATAGGAACAAGGTTGAAATGGGGAGGAGAGTCTCAAGGAGACATCCCCATTTCCATATGGATTTATTCTCAGGTTCAGGCAAAGTTATATTTCACTGGATCATATTTAATATTGTCCTGGTTTAGCCCTGGTGGGCAGCTGAGCCCCACACAACCACTTGCTTTCTCTTCCTCAGTGGGATGAGGAAGAAATTGGAAGGGTAAAAGTGCAGAACTCATGGGTTGAGATAAAGATAGTTTAACAGGCAAAACGAAAGCTGCTTGTGCAAGCAAAGCAAAGCAAGGAATTCATTCACTGATTCCCATGGTCAGACAGATGTTCAGCCACCTCCAGGAAAGCTGAGCTCCATCATGTGTAACGGGTACTTGGGAAGACATACACTATAATGAAAATTGTCCCCCCTTTCTCCTCCTTCCCCCAGCTTTATGTGCTGAGCATGATGCCGTATGGTCTGGGCTATCCCTGGGGTCAGTTGGGGTCAGCTGTCCCAGCTGTGTCCCCTCCCAGCTCCTTGTGCCCCCCCAGCCCACTCGCTGGTGGGGTGGGGTGAGGAGCAGCAAAGGCCTTGGCTCTGTGTGAGCACAGCTCAGCAGTGACAAAAACATCCCCGTGTTATCTACACTTTTTTCAGCACGAATTCAGAACACAGCACCACGCTATCTGCTATGAAGAAATTTAACTCTATGTCACCCAAACCCAGTATAAATATGCATTTTTCCAGAATAGCAAAAACTCTATCTTATACTGATAAATGATAGAATTCCAGATTCAAAAGAAATTCAGATCTACCAAAAAAAAAGAAAAAGCAAAGTAGAATAAGGTATAATTATTAGTCTCCTTACAGAAAGAAAAGCCCTTTTGAGGACTATGTCTATTTGACTTTGATTTGAATTTTTATTTTCCTTTAATAACTAAAATTAGGATTGCATTTAATTTTTAAATGGAGAACCTAACCTAAAATGCTGAAAGAACTTTTTGTGCTTTATAATAGTAAGCATCTCGGTATAATTTCCTAAACATGAAATCTAAATTTTTTTCAAGCTGAAATCCATGAAGTTTTAAGAAGAAAATCCTTTCTCTCTCAGCAGAAGGTCTGGAAATTTTGCCTGTAGAGGTCCTTCAGTCAGATGTCCTCAAATGGAAAGTGTTTGTCCTACTACCACCTTCGGTGGTTGTGTGGATTTTACCTTTGCTTACTTGGGCCTGCCTTGGGAGTTAAGAAGAGAGTCTGTGTTCAGTGACAAGCTTTCAATTTCTGGTAAGAAAATCAGTGTTGGAGACTTTGTCAACGAGCCACTGATGTGCATGGAGAGGATAGTTTGCCTCTGATATTTTGAATGTTAAGAGTGGCAGAAAGCTTGTTTGACTCAGTAATCAGTGGCTGACATGAAGGATAGGGGACCTTCTTCCTCCCAGATGACAACTGTGAGTTGTGCAGTTGCTTTCAGATAGCTGAAGCCTCTCTTGGCCAAATTCCCTGCTTCTGTAAAAGGCAGAAGTGTCACTGAAATCGATGGAATAACTTCATTTCACATCAGTAAGCATATTCTCTCCTACACAGTATCTTCCTTATTCTGGTTGTTGGGACTCTTCATTCTCCCTGTTCATGTCACAGATGATAAAGGGACGTAGCCCATCTGACTGAGCTGATTTAGAGATAGGTTATATTGGCAAAGGAAAATGGGAAAGTTCTTAAAGTGCAAGTGACTATAGAATGGTCGCTTTTCAGGGACTTATCAGCCACAGAAAGTAATCTGATGGCCATTAAATGTTTGATTTTTTAAAAATCTTTTGGGGCAGTTGGGTCCCTGTTTAAATCAGTGGATTGTAACCAACATACACTATATTTTTTATGTGTAGTCTCTCCTATCTGAAATCCTCTGGCACCTACTGAACTATCTCATAATAAACGTTATACACTAAAAAATAACATCGATAATTTTTATGTTTGGAAGACAGTAATGGGTAAGTGAATTCCTAGATATTAAGGGAGCTGCCGGGGAGTGGGACAGATATTTGGGTATGAGATTGCTTTTCTTTATGTGTTGGAAGTGGCCATCATATTCAGTACATGTTGAAATCTGGAGGCTGAACAGTCTCCAGGATGGTGAATGAGAATGTTTCTGGGGGTGGCAGTGATGCAGTGGCATTCAGAGGAAATGTTACCATGGCATTTGCAGGCTGATGCGAACATATAGGAGATATAGAAGAAGGAAAGCTCTGAAACCAGTGCCAGGATATGGACAGAAAAAGCAAGGGGATGCTGAAATCTCTCATTATCCAAAAGTGGCATTCTGTCTTTTTGTGTTAGCGGTTTCCTTTTCCTTCGCTGCAGCTTTTGTGTAACTCACTCTTTGACAGTGACACTCAACCATGTTACTTCCTTTCGCAATTAGTTTTAGTTATATCTTCAATAAAAATTATTGCTTAAAATGATGTGGGTTTTTTTGGTTTTCTTTTTGTATGAACTGCAGTAGACGATTTGTAGTCATTACTATGGTAATATGTGTTCATTTCTCTAGATCAGATCACTCAGTGGTACCAGGTACTGTGTTGCATCAAGGTTTGATTTTATCTGTATCCTTAAATGCAGCTCTGGATGCAGCAGGACACTGCATCTTGTGTGATGATCATGATGTAGGATGACATTTTTCCAGGGAAGTTCTTACCTGAAGCCACTTGCCCAGCCTTCTTCTGTAGCAGTTGAAGAAGACAATGTGCTACTTGCTTTTGTTGAATGTCTCCTATATTCTACTGAAAACTTCCCATGACAAGTACTGTATTTTTATTGCATATTGGTACCTATTTGTACAGCACCTGACACAGTCGTGTTCTGTTGTTGGGAACTGTAGCTGCTGCAAGAACACAAATAACCAGTGGTATTTGTTATCAGAATAATGGTAACGCTTCTGGAGTTCTTGGAGAAAACCAGGTAATTTATTTGTCATCTAGATGACATTCCCATCTTAATTAAAACATCTTTTAATGTCTAGGCTTGGGTGTTAGATATTGATGAGTACCTTGCAACTAAGGATCACTCATAAATATGTAAAGGACGTTGGGTTACTCCAAGTGTGTCTAGCCTATAAAAACCATATTTTCTTAACAGCGGTACTAAAATATAACGTGTTTGTAAATCTGCTTATATGAAAAATATGCAGAAACTAATAAACCATCAAGAGCATTATGATTTGTGAAATTAGGCCTGTCACTTGCTAAGACCACAGTTCCATGAAACTGTGATATGATGTCTATATTTTCACAAACTACAGGTGTATCACTGATTCTAATATAATTTTGAAAGTGCATTAAATTAAATAATCAATGATCCTGAAAAATATAGCAGAGCATGTCATTTCCATATGTTGAACTTTTATATTTCAGTGCTAAGGTATATCTCAACATAGCCATAAATAAGTCACACAATATTTTTTTTTCAGAATTCATAGAATTTGCACCTCAGGTAATGTCACTAAGATAACCTTTGTTACCTGGAGGCTGTTATCAAGAGAAATCATTCCTGAGGGTGTATAAATGCTTGAGATTTCATAGTCATTAGACTGATGCATCTTAGTAACTCTAGTTTTGATTAACACCTTTACACAAGGATGAAGCCTGTGAATTTTTGTGGTATTTTTAGTGTCTGTAATGATCTTTGATAAAACCTGTC
Organism: Athene noctua; assembly: GCF_965140245.1. Classification (NCBI taxonomy): domain Eukaryota; kingdom Metazoa; phylum Chordata; class Aves; order Strigiformes; family Strigidae; genus Athene; species Athene noctua. The sequence goes on along the minus strand of NC_134037.1, from coordinate 257,927,095 downwards.
CAACAGTGGCATTGTTGTTATATGTAATTCAGCTGAAAAATCTTTATCACAAAGTGAAAAAAATTCCTTTAAGAGATTGTGTAAGCATTTCCACAACTTTCTAGCCTAACTATATGTAAAACTGATCAATTATATAAAGTATTTAACTGATACAGCAATTATAAGCTCTTTCCTTAAGGCTGGAAAAAACATTATTTTAGCTGATAAATGCTGTATCCCCTCAAGGATTCATGCATTCTCTTTACAGGAGTTTTCCTATTAGCCCTCTAAGATTTCATTGCAAGGTTATACTCTATATATGAAAAAGAGACAAGAATGATTGCGTGTTGAGTTAAAATACTTCAATCTGGACCACTAGAAAAGGGAGATTATTTTGGATAGCCACACAGCCATACAGGATATATGGACAAGCATTTTGTCCAGATGCTAAGGTGTCTCAGAAAATTAGGAAGTCTTCCCCCTTAAACAAAGAAACAACAACAAAAAAACACACAAAAACCCCAAAAAACACACCAGAGAGGTCACAGGGCAAAGAAGATTGATGTTTCTTAAATGGCAGGTATAAAAATAGTTCTAGATAGTTAATTTTGGTTTTATGTGGTGGAACAACGCTTGGAAAGATTTTGGTGTAATTGTAACAGGAATGTCTTCTGCTGGTTAGCTGGCCTGGGTGGGAGCTTCTCTGAAGAAGAAGAACATTAATGAGGAAGAAGCAGCAGCTTGTGCATAAGTTATCAACAGTTTTCTGCTTTCTTTTGTGGCACTAAATTCCCTAGGCATCTAATGGTGTTTCCCTTCCTGGCCCCCAATTTTATATATAATTAAAATGAAAAAGATTGGGCATTTCAATTAGTCAATGTTTATAAAGCGCTTTCAAGATGAAAAGAGCTCTGTAAGTGGCATGCATTATTAATTGGTATTAATATTTGTTCAAAAATTGAAGGTTGAAATTGGTGACATCATTAGTGTGCACAAATGATCTTTTTTCTTTGTGTAATATATTTTTTAATTGGCTTTGCAAAATATTTTACTCTTTTGATCCACAAGTTCTTTAATAATTTCAGCTTTGTCAGCCAGCAGTGAGTAAATGAACGTATTATTATTAATGTAGCACAGGTAATCAGAAGATACTAGGTATGAAAAGCATCGTGGTATCTATTCTAATTTAGGTTGAGGTCAGTAATATTTCTGATAGGGCCATATGGAAATAAAATGCTAGAAATTCCGGTGAAACAAAAGTGTTCCTCTAGCCATACCCAATTCGGGAACTTGGGGGGTGTGGGAGGAATAAAAAGTCTGTTCCTCAAAGTGATTAAAAGGAGATGTCTCCATTGTTTCCAGAGCTGAATTAAGGATCTTGGATGAAGTCTGTGGAAATCTTTATGAAAGAGTTCAGAATTACGAATGGTTCCCAAGAAGGACTTGTATAATGAATAATGAACTTTGTGATTGCATCTTTCTTTCTCACTCATCATACCATTGAGTCTCTGCATTGAGGTTTTCCCCTGTGTAATGTATTAGGGATTACAAATGGGAGCTGGGAGGTGAATCCCAAATTCCTTTGGTGACTTCCATTTCATACTCACCTGATGCACCTCCTTGACATTGATTTCAAAAATGGCCAAGTATTCACAAATACCCAGTGGTATGTGACACATTGGCCGTCTCCATCTGAGGGATTTATATTTTTTTTTGGTTTACATTTATACATTTAAACTTAATACATACGGATGGGTTCAGTGACATGTCTGGACTTGCAGTAAATGAGTGCTGCGCACACTTTATGGCCCTCAGACATTTGCAGGACATCAAATGGGCAAACTGGTGATTTGGCAGCAGCACATTAACACAAGAATTTCTATTATCATTTAAAAGTATGTGGTCATTGCCAACAGTAAACGTAACTATCCCTGACAACCACTGCTCACTAGTGAACCTAGTTAATGCAAGTACGTAGGTTGATTGGATGGAATTGGGAGCACTATTAATTTCTTACTGTGTCTGCATGTTAATTGTTTTGTTAACCTTTTGAAGGCTAAATGACCCATACGTGGGTTTACTGCTAGAAAATAACCACTTAACACCAAGGAGCAGTGGCAAGACAATTGGATGTGTGAATAAGAGGCAAAGAGGTGAGTGTCCACATCTTCAGAAGAAAGTAGATGCCATTGAGCAGTATCTATTTTGAACTGGAAGTATATGACATATATACTTACATACCTGCATAATGTCAGGTTGGACGGGGCTCCGAGCAACCTGATCTAGTTGAAGATGTCCTTGCTGATTGCAGGGGAATTGGACTAGATGAACTTTAAAGGTCCCTTCCAACCCAAACTATTCTATGATTTTATGACGTACAATAGCTAAGAGAACCTCACTGCAGCCTGAGATATAGGGGTGCAAGGATTTTAGCATTCTGTCAGCAACCAGTGAGACATTATGTCCCAAGTTATAGTCATGAGAGATATGATCAAAGATGTCTTGTATTCCCTCTTGGAGGACTCAGGGCTCTTTTCTTGTTTTTAAAATTATTTTTCTTCTAATATATATATATATCTCAAATATCAGTGGACTTGCTTTTTCTCCCTATGTGTATTGGCATAGATTAATTTATTAATATTTTAGGTGGGAGAATCGTGTTCCCACACATGGGTGTGTTTTACTTATGTTTTGGAATAACTTGACGATGCATTTTAAGGATCAAGATTTTCTTTGACTAAAAGAGGTTTGATTGTGTTCTTTTTGCTCTTTTGTTTCATGATTTAAACATAGATGACTGGGAGGATATAATTGTTTGACTTAGGACTAAGTTTAAGCTTAAGTTATGAGTTTAATTGAGCTATTTGCTATGAATTCTGTTTAAAATAAATCCCTTACAGTTCAAGAAAGATATTTTCTAAAGTAAAGATGTAAATGCCTGGTCTAGAAGCTTGACAAAAAAATACAAACATTGTAAGTGAAAATGAGTGGAATGTTCAGAATGGTGAACATAAAGACAGCAGGGCAAAAGAAGGCACCTAATGAAGCATGCTGTTCTGCTTTGACAGGATATGATGCAGAGAGAACTGCCAAGCCAGTGCTCTTTAGGGATGCACAAACTTCATCCAAAGTTCATACACACAGCTCTCTCCAGCTGAACATCCTACCTCACCAGTACAAACTGAGAATTGCATCTTGCATGCACTGAAACATAGCATGAACTATTTTGAAAAGCCCTTCAATTTTAAGCAGAGGTTTCAATGGGGGCTATGAGCTGTGGAGTCTCTATGGCCACATGGCAGAATTTAAGAATCCAAATCGGTACTTTGCTCTGGGATTTTGCATGGAGTTTCTTGGGTTCCCTGCGTTCCCGTGGGAGCAGCACGCGCTGGGCAAGAAGAATAGTTGAGCTGTGTTGTGCTGTGCAGATTGAAAGAGGTGAGTGATAACTAATGTCATTCTGCTCTCCCAAACAAGTAATAGTTCCTGAAGGGCTGGAGATAAAAGCCTCCCCAAACAGAGATCTATATGCAGGATAAGAGCAAGAGCCACCACTGCCATTCCCACCCTCTCATTTTTCTCTCTTCCAATGCAAACTCGGTAGACATGTAGGTCATTAGCACAGATAGTTTCATCCACCTTTAGTTGTTTCACATCCCATCTTCTCTGCTTCTATTCTCAGTGACTAAAGTTTGGTATTTTTCCTCTTCTTTACAGAATTACTCCTACCTTCTCTCCTGTGGTGTCTCACCCACCTTTCTTTAGAGAGATAAAAGGTTTTTCGAGTTAATGTAGTTTAACAAGCAGGAAAAGAAATTCAAATGATTATAATTCTAGATTTTTATTCAGTCATTGTACATCTGTAAGAACAAGAGTATCGTGAACCCTCTGAATTTCCTGTGAATAGTCACTGGGCAAATAACCACATGGATTCTAGCTGTTTACTTTTCACTTTCATGTTTGTTTTCCAGATATTCTAGCAAACATGTTTACTAGCAGGAATCTCTAAGAAATTCCACAGGGTTTTTTTAAGATTGCTAGGTTCCACATTAGGGAGATGATGATAGAAATTAAACCTACTCTGCCTATAAACAGAAAGTGATATCCAGTCAGGATTAACTAATATAACTGAAAGGTGGAATATAAAAGATTCACAATAAACTGCTGCTAACTCTTCACAGGTTAAACAAATATCAGCACAAAATATTTGTCATGTAATTGATGCAGAACAAATAATTTGGAGAAGCATATAAGCAACGTGTGGGTGGTTTTGGTAGAAGAGATTAATTAATCAAATAAATTATTTGCTACCAAATTGCTGCCTATCCATAACAGATTCAAATTCACTGATACTCTTCTCATAAGACACTTACATGAACATGTGCCACTGTTTGTAAGTTTGTTTGCAACTGTAGGCCTTGGTAAAGTTTTAACAGGACTTGAGTTGTGTTAGAGTTACAAATACAGTATTTTTATCACTGATCTCTAATTCCATCTACCATGGCACACCAATACGATACTAATAAATGATGTTACACTGTTGGTCATATCTGGCCTATTCCGTGGTTCACTTCTGCCTCATTACAAAAATGATTGGGAAAACCTTGTTCTCATAATGGTATTCTTTTGAGGACTAAACTTTGCCTGATCATTTTTTCAGATATATTAATATTTGTAGGATTCTGCAAACGTGCACCATAGCCTACTTACAATATCTTTTTAAACACTTCATTAGACAGCAGAGTGGTTTCTTTAGTCTTTAGCCTTTAGTGGTTTCTTTAGCCTTTAGTGGTTTCTTTAGCCTTTCTGTGCTGCAAGTTGCCTTGGCTGGTTGGAGACCCCCAGGGAGAAGGTCATTGCAGTGTAGGGGGAAACTCAACCAATACTGAATTTTCTTAGTGCCACTTTCTGCCTCTTGTATGGGACATGTTCAGGCTGAAATGACCTGCAGAGATCAGAACTATTCAATTTCATTTTCTGCGTGAATATTTTCTGACAATGTGCTGGACAGCAGGGAGGCACAGTCCTGCAGTCAAGGATGTGGTTGCTCCAGGCTGATTTATCCACTTGGGGAAAAGAAGTTAACCTATGGACAAGGCCATGCTGTTCTAACTAATTCCATTACCTCAGCTAGCTTATTTAGAGCTAGAACAGATATCAGTGCACTACCCTGCAGGCTGCAATATTGATGTATGCTGGAGTGTGAAGCCTGACGATCGTTTTGGCTGAAGAATACTTCACTTAATATTTCTGTGAAATCAGGCTGCTGGGTCACAGCAAATGTACAGGGGGATGTGAGACTGGTAGTAAGACTGGGTCCTTCAAAGAAGAGAATAGTGTTCCCCTGCCCATCTGCACTTCGTCCTGCACGGGAGTAGGGGGCAGTGGGGTGCGTGGGAACCTGCTCCTCAGCCCTGTGACCCTCTGCAACATGAAGGAGTGGGAAATAGGGCAGCTAGGTCCCATGGTGTGAGAGGAGTGCAGAAATGCTGCATTCCCAGGGGCTGGTTGCTGTGGACCACACGCCTTCATCTCACACCGGCAAGTGGGAAACAGGGTGCAAGGCAGTGTGCTGGGGGGTGGGTGTCTCACTATGCACTTTCTGGAATGTAGGAAGAAAAGGTCAGTGCTATCAAAAATGTGTAAGGAAGTCATTAGTTTCCCTTGCCTCTGGGAATACGTAGCCAAAGAAAGACAGAAGGATAAATAGAGGAAGGTATGTTAAGGGTCGGAGAAGAACCAAGCCACTGTGATATTTATATCTTGCTGCAGTGATTTGACATTGAACCACAGAAACAGATTTCTTTACTTCTTCCCTGTCCGAGGCAAGATTTGTCTTGTACTTTCATTATGAACAGATTCACCGTGTGGATTTCCTTTCTCAGGATGTTTAAGAACCACCTCAATTATTTTACAGCAGACTGGTGGATATTGCTTCCAAAAAGTGTGGTATATTGGTCACCTGGGTCAAACTTGTTCTTTTTATTGCTCGTGACAACAAAACATACATTAGAACATATCTAGTATAATCCTTGAGAGAGATCAGTTGATTCTGTAAGCTGAGTGGGTACTTCTGTGTGTGCTTAAGTCAAATCTGTAATCATTGGAGTTACTCTCGTATTAGCTTTTGAGACTGAAGTGATGTATTTATAATCTTCACATTATGATTTTCTATCTCTTTCTAGCTTCATCAAGCTTTTAATCTATTTTTAAAATATTTTATATTTCTTTTATACGTATCTATTGCGACTATAGCTGGGAGATGCTGTTCGGTATATGACTTTTTCTGGGAACAATCAAGCTTGGCCTCTGGGAACTGTTGGGAGTGCATCCACAGGAGACAGTTTATGACAAGAACAGTCCAGAGTGAAGTTTCTCTTGCATCACAAGGTGAAAGGCATGGCAGCTACATGTTCCCTTGCCTCATAGAGAACTGGCAGAGTAGCTACACCGAATGGCATCCCAAGGCTACTTGGCACAGGGGTTGCAGAGCCTAGAGTGACACTGTACCCTGACTTGGCTGCATTGTTGTTTAAGCCCATGCTTCTAAATACTAACATATCAAGACCATTGGCTGTCTTATCACAGCAGCCAATATGTTCTTATAATATCCAGACCAATTCTGCCTAGAGACATTGATAAATTCAGCAAGTCACAAAGATGATATAAAAGAACCTTTTCACTTTCCTTCACTATTGTACTGGACACAGTCTCAGAAAACCTGAGAAACAAGGTGCTTGAAAGCAGTGAGCCTATCTGGGTTGCTTACTGAAACACTGCTTTTGCAGACAACTGGAGTTCTCAGGCACACCAAAGTATATGATTTCACAAGTAACTAGCTCCCAGGCAATACCATTGAGTATCTTGAAGTCAGAACTGAAAATTTAGAGTTTAGGACTAGTTTTGTGACCCCCCCAAAATTATTTTATTCCTTGAATTTATTCCTGTTGGGTTGTGTAAGCATTGGAAGACACTGGGCCATCATATTGTGCATCCATTGAAGTTTCAAGACACTTGCCATGAGCAATACTAAATAGATTACATTAGAAATCTGGTCTGAAATCTACTGAAACATATTTAGCTGGCATAAGCCAGAGTAATACTGTTAAACAGCATTGAAAAACTTCTGTGCGTACATTAATTTCAGACAATATGCACATTATCTTAAAAAACTCCCAGTTCCAGAAAAGAAGATTACATGAAAGATTATTCAGCACTAAGATGAACTATGATGCTTTTTCTGCTTTTGGCATGCAATAAAAAGTAGATGGGACAAAGCACAAAGTCAACTAGTATTGGAAAGGTATGTATATATCCTGAATTAGTATAGATTCCAGGTGGGTAGCATCTGCGTAATGACCAGTCCCCAGACATTCAATTGGATCCTTGGGATGTTGTTTTACTAAAGGGATTCAAACATTTCTGCCTTCCAGGAGATAAGAGATGCCTGCAGCTGTTGGAGAAGTCAAGTTTGAATTTTCTTTTTTTAAAAATTACATTTTTCAGCTAGTAGCCATTGGGTTACTGAACTGATGTGACTATTTCAGCCTTTTCTGATTCATGGAGAGTCTTTTTTGTCTTGGGTTTTGAAGAGAGAATGATAGGCTGAAAATGGTCCCAAATTACTATGCTTGCATATGGTCTCTGGTCAATGCTTAGGTTTTATTTTAGTGTTTAACATCCCTCTAGAGTCAAGCCTGATGCAGGAGTGCCCATTAACATTCCTCATGGTTATCCACTCTTTGTTAGCCAGCTGCTGAGCTCTGCACTCTTGGCAGTTCGTCACAGGGTTGGTTATCAGTTTTAAGGCTTTCCCATACACAGATTCTTTTCTTTTCTGGTCTTTTCTTTTCACCTTCTTTATCTATAAATCTTGGCTATTTCCTCTCAAGGTTAGGCTATTTCGGGCTATGGACTGAATATTGCGAGGTGACTCAGCTTTTGCATTACTGATGGAAAGGAGCTCCTTAAATCCTCCATCCATTTTTGTAGCTATCTGGGAAGAAAGCAAGGGGTTGTATCACATTTCCAGGAGGCATGTGTAGAGATGGGATTGAGTTTTGATTAATTTTCCCTGCACACTTAAGAAGCCTTTTCCTTCGGAGTCATACACCAAAATGGTAGCTTTATATGAGAAGTAGATTGGTCTAGTTTCTATGGAGGCAATTTAGTTTATTGCACTTTTGTCTTATTAATGGAAAGCATTATTTGGATTGCAACCTGTGACCTTTAGTAATATGGTTGTCTGTGACTTGTGCCATATCAGTAAATACTTCCTAGTGTGGAATCAGTCACATTCAGCCTAATTCCCATGCTTAACCTGGGCACTCTCTCAGTAAAATGTTAGGCGTCTTCATGAGAGCAGAGGGGATGATAAGTCTGCCTACCGTAACTAAATTTCTGACAATCATAGAATCATAGAATGGCTTGGGTTGGGAGGGACATCTAATTCCAACCCCCCTGCCATGGGTGGGGACACCTTCAACTAGACCAGGTTGCTCAAAGTCCTGTCCAGCTTGGCCTTGGAAACAAGAACAAGGAGTGAGGGAGGCCTCTCAGGACATGCAGGGCAAACATGCCTGACTCAGGCACTTGATGATCTCCATAGACAGAGGGAACTCAGGAGGCTCCAAAGACCTGTATGGTCTGCTTACTTTAGATCTCTGTCTTCCATTGTGAGTAATGGGGAACCATGAGGAAAAGCCTATCTACTCAGCATCTCACCATATAGCCCTCCTCTGAAAACGATGGTGAATGATCTCAGTGGTGCCAAGTGAGTGATCCAAACACAAGAGTCTCAGGTGATAAGATGGCATCATTTTTGCTGCTGTACCACCACTGTGATGATAATGGTAGTGTTGACTTCATCTAGTTTTTAAGCTTCTTATAGATAAATAGTCAGAGGTCAGGGAAGGATTTAGTCAGGGTTCAAGTGTCTGTATTCCCAAAGGTGAATTGCAACAGGGTTTTAGGTTGAACAGAGTTACCAATTTATTATAATACATGCTTTCAGTATGTGTTGATTTAAATATGAAGACAATGTACAGATTAAATCAGGAGGCATCTAAAAGCTTTTGCAGCTCTGGAGAACCTGCAGAACTAACAGACTGTGTGGGTCTTTGAGGCTTTAGATGGGTTTTAGGTGTCAGGCTACATCCCAGATTAGTTGGGATTAGGTAGACTTGATTTAAAATTTTGGTTGTTTTGGTAGCATTTTATAATCCTGCAGACATAATCATGCTCATGAGCTAATAGTCATATGTAAGAATCAGATCTTGTAGGTTAAACGTCTTACTGTTTACCAAACTGGTGTGTGCCTATGGCAGAGCAGGGAGTTAAACTAAGTCTTAAGAGCCACAAACTGTTGCCCAAACCAGGGAACTCCTGACCTGTAAAGGGCAGTGAGCAACTATTGCTTTGCTAAGATTTTTCATATGCAGTTTCTCCTTTTTTTTGAATTATAGAATATTCCTTTACTAGTGTCTTCCTGTGTCCTATTTCTGCAGCTGGACCTTCTGACATGTTACCTATGGAGCTCTGAATTAAGTTTCAGGCATAAAACTGTCAGAGATTTCTTCAGAAAATTTGGATAAAAGGCATAAATTTCTTTCCCCTTTCATGGCCTTCACCTTAAACTTTTTTTCTGTGGAGACTGTAGAGTAGCTGGAAATAATATAGTAAAATAATATACCTAAAATGATATAGTAAAATAAGGAGTAGGGCAGTGAAAGATTCTTCCTATAGGCAAGATGAAGACATTGCAAGATGCTCTGAGTCCTGCATAGTTACCTTTGATAACTATGGCTCAGTGGAATGTAAAACCACATTCCAGGAAAACATTAACACTATAATTTAGAGGTTAGTTGAACAGAGATACAAGTATGTTGATGGTGTATTCTAGTGGAAAGTCCAAAGAAATATTAGTAAATGACATCTCATTGACTTTGGTATTTTATTGAGAATATAGCAGTGCTAAATACTTGTGTTTTTTGTGTGTTTTTTGTTGGTTTTTTTTTTTTTAATAGAAATATGGGGTTCCAACCCAGAGGTGTCTTCAATATGGGCTGGGAGGTTTTTGAGAAAGATCAAGTTCCATTCCTGAAATCAAGCATGCTGCTTGTGATAGAGGAAGGTACAGATAAATGCATCCACATGGAGAAAAATACTTTTGGGATATGCTGTAGGTGGTAGAACACAAAGATTTAGTGAGCATGGAGACGTGTTTGCTCAGATTAAGGAAATCAAACATTTCAAATCAGTCTCTAAAATTAACTTGAAAATATTGACCGCTGTTACTTATATATGTCATTCAAAGCTTTGCGGGCTGAAGCGTGTCCTTACTGAAAGGGAAGATGCATTGTAATGCAGTTGCAGAGCAGCAAGGACTGGGAGTTGTAATAAGACCACTGACATTTTGAGAGTGATTATTGGGAATGATACCATAAGTGCCAGTTTGCAGATGAGTAAACTGAGGGATAGACCTTTTTACCATACCTGGTAAGCTGAGAGATCCTGAGAGCACTGGCTCTCAGTCCCGGCTCTGACCGATACCATTTTGTTTTCTAGTATAGAGAAATAACATTCTGACTTACGCTACTTGCTATGCAGTAATGAAATAATGCATATACGGATCGTTCTTGTAGTAGCAGAAACAAAGTAAATTGTGATCTGTTTTGGTCTCAAGTGTTTCCCAGTTCAAGTCATGCAGAAAAGTTTTTACCTGTTCAAACTGTGTAGGGCAATATGTAGGCAGAGGGTGCTTTATGCATGAACTTCAATTTTCATTCAGATTTTAACAATTAGCATTGAATTCTGTGTTAATTAGTTAAAAAAATTTCAGAGATGATGGTTGATATATGAGATCTATGATAATAGAAGCATGTTGCCATAGACACAACTGTTCAATATGACACCGGGACACTGCTGCTTAAAGAAACCCACTGAACTTGTATTTCACAATGCCCTGAAATTATGCAGTTGTGAAAAATTAATTATAATTCTTTCACTGAAGTGGTGATACTGTAATGCTGATTCTAAAATATTCAACAAGCTATTTCAGTGCAGAGGGCTGTCAAATGACAGAGAAAACTAATGTATCAGAAGTACTGAGAAATGTTGAAAAGTTTTAATTATAGCAGGTGGCCAACATTTCTGAGAATTGCATAGCTTAATTTTGAGTTTTAACAGCTTCAGTTATAGCTTTGGAATTTCTGCATCTCTTACAAAAATCCATCTCATAAATTGGCATGAAATGCCACTATTTATAGAAAACATAGGGCAAGAAGCAGGGAACAATGCAAACCAAAAGTATAAAATGACAGCTTTCTATTACAGACAGTAACAACTGGGGAGTTGCAAGCTTTTCTAGATTGTTCCAGTCTTGTGCTTTTTTTCTCTGTGTGTGTGGATTAGCAGAGATACATCTGGTTTGGGGCCAGAAGGCCTGGGTTATCATCTAGCCTGACTTCCTGGCCAGAACTCCACTGAAATCAGCAGGCAGCAATCATCTGCCCATTTAGTGTATTTTGTGGTTTGGCTTGTTTCTCAGGAGCATTGTATACAGCAGCAGCATCCATTAATAAGCAGATTTTTGAATGAGTATTTAGAGGGATCTATTCTTATCACTGCAAAGGATAAACTTATGCATGCACGTAAACACACTCTCTGTCAACCATTACATTTAATTCTCATTACCTTATTACATCACAGGTTTTGTGAAGGACCAAGAGTCATCAAAGGTGGGGAGATGAACTACATTCCTGTGTTGGTTTGGTGGAGGATGGATAAAAGCCCTTCCCGTGGTGTATGTTTGTTTATTTTAATTATTTATTTCACTTATTTCTCCCTCTTCAGACTCAGATTTTTAAAAAATCAACAGCTGTATTGCATCTCTCCACCTCACAAAAGACTAACCAAACTAACTCTTCTACGTTCTAGAGTCACCTCTCACAACTTATCTTCCTATCCTCCGCCCTTCTGAAAATCTTTTTATAGTTCAGTTTGACTTGTCTTGCTGAGTCACTAACAACCAACTCTTAGTGGTCCATCCTTGATTTTGAAATACAAGCTGGAATATCTCCTGCCCACTTGCCCTTCAAATGTACTTCCACTGGAGACCCATACCTATCATCTAGACCAGGTCCAAACTCCCTGACTTTCTGAGTAATCACTACTAGTTTATGTATTTTCCATCATTTTTGCAGTGTTTATGGGAGTAAACTCCATGTAGGAACCAAATCAAGAAAACCACACTTGCGTTAAAGGTACCCAAGAACTATGAATGTATATGAAATTACAGTATTCTTGTGTTCAGAATACTATCTGATAATTGCATGATGCCCTTACACTGTATCTAATGTCTCGGTCATTGTGACTAGACAAATATTCACAAACACCTCTTAAATCATATTTCAGTATGTGGAGTCCACTTTGAATGTGGTGATGAGCAGGGGATAGGAGAAAATACTCTCAGACCGTATTATTCTGCTTCTGTAGAATAGCTAAAATAGAGCTGATAATCTGCCAAAAGAATACCGGGGAGCACCAACTCTTTATAACTGAGGTTTACATACACACTCACTATTGTGGCATGTGCATTAACATTTATTTTATCCATTAAAAAGCAACAGTAAAATTCTTCAAAAATAATAAGACCTTTTTTTTTTTTTTTTTTTTAGTATTGGCTTTAGTAGAGGTAGATTTTCACACAGAGTATATCGTATTTTATTCTGATTTTATTTATCCTTGGGTCAGATTCTCATATTCTATAGGACTGTAGATCTTTATGACCCTGCTGGAATTAAAAGATTACTTGTACTATGATTGACAGTAGACTCTGGCTTTGTTTTCCTAAGAGATCTGATGTTATTTTTGGTTAATGTGTGAAATGGGGCATGTTATAACTTCCTGGGGTCAAGGGGAGTGCTATTTCTAAAACTATTTAAATAAAGTATTAAGGGAACAGAAACATTTCCTCTCAGATAATGCAGCTCTAGTCAATTGATATTCTGCTGTCAGCATGCATGTCTCATTCAGTCTTCTCCTCCATGCAAACGAGATATTGACCCTGTGTACTACACTGAGAATAATTTTGCATATAGAAATAATAACAAAATGTTTATAGACAGCCCTATAGCCAGAAATATTGCCAGAGATTTTTAGCTTCTATAAACAGTTACAGAGAAAGCAGTGCTAAAGTCAGTTAGCTTGTGAAATATCATCAGCTTATAGCAGTAATTTGCATTTATAAGATATTTCAACCGAAGGCATTCTCTGAATTTATCTGATCTTCACTGCATGTGAATCAAGGGAATATTGAAGTGAGAAGAGGACATCTGTGGAAGAAATATGCAAGGCATGGTATTTTAAAAGGAAACCTCTAACTCCTTGGAAATATTAGAACAGGTTAAATAATATCAGTGCAAAAATGTTCTTTAGGTGCCAGGAAATAATAGAATTGCTTAGATACTGCCAGTGTAAAAAACTTTCTATTCAGACGTAACTTGTTGAAAACATTTTGTGGGTTGAGACAAAATTTTCAGTGGCACAAAGTTGAAGTGAACTATTTTGGCCACATTAATTTTAATAATAATGAAATCCTCTATTTCGGTGGTGTCATTTACATTTGCTTTACAATATTAAACGAGTATTACATGTTAATATTCTGTATTTTATTTTTCATACGGTCAACATATTTTCTTTGCGGAAACAAAACATCTCAATGGGTTAAATTGAGAAAGGTCTTGAGGACATTTTCAAATTTTAACTTTGTGTGACAAATTCTCCACAGCTTATGCCCCTGAAAGGAGTCTGTTGTCCAGAAAGAATTAATCATGATTTGTCCACAATATTTTAGTATTTCCTTGAACCTAGAACAACAAAACAGTGACAATAGTGGTGTGGTTCAGTCAGTACATGTTGGGTATCACTACACAGTGGAAAATGTAAAAAGTTTTTTTTTCCATGATCTCATTAATTACAGATCCTAAAGAGACGAGATCTAACTGCTGAGATAGACCTTCTCAACAGCAGTTTTTAGGAACACCAGGTGAAATTCTCAAAAGCAACAGTGAATTCAAAACTGTGTTATCTGATTAGCTGGGCATGATTTAGAAGATGTAGATTTTTCCACTTGCTGCTCAAGAGTAGTTTTGCTTTAGGAATCCTGATTGAAAGAAGTTATCATTCACCTTATCTAGCAATTTAGAAATAATATTTCAATTGTTGTGTAGGAGGCATAGAGGGATGTAGCACAAAGGGGGAGAAGGAACAAGTGAGAGCAGTGCTCTTCTCATCATGGTAATATTTATATGGAAATTAACCTCTTAATGGTTCCAAAAAGTTGATTGCTATATACGTATGTACACATATGTATATTTGTATGCATATATATGTAGGTATACATTTCCCTATTTTTAGTGGTGCCTAAGTTTTAAAACTCATTCTGAGTGCCTAGGGGAGATGAGGAAAATTGCATCGCACCTGCTGTAAGACATCAGCAACAGCAGAGTCATATCAGTTTGTAACTGACAGAAGGTCCTGAAGGATTAAACCTTTTTCTCAAGCCACTTGTGTTCTTGGATGCCCCACTTCAAGAGTACAATACAACTGACAGGCATCGGTGAGGTTGCAAGGTGACATACAGAAAGGATAACTGAAAGACATAGGTAAAAGTGCTTGTTCCTTCCCTAGAAAGACATACACCCTGAGAATCTTCTGTAATTGTATTTAAAAAATAAGGAACAGCTCTAGAGCTACTAGTGGAAGGGCAATCATAGAATGATATGGGTTGGAAAAGACCTTTAAAGATCATCTAGTCCAAGCTGTGGATATGGATATTTTCCACTAGATGAGGTTGCTCCAAGCCCTGTCCAACCTGGCTGTGAACACGTCCAGTGATGGGGCATCCACAACTTCTCTGGGAAACCTGTTCCAGTGTCTTACCACCCTCACAGTGAAAAATTTCTTCCTTATGTCCGCTCAAAACCTACCCTCTTTCAGTTTAAAGCCATTATCCCTCATCCTATCACTACACCCCCTGATAAAGAGTGCCTCCCCATCTGTCCTGTAGCCCCCTTTAAGTACTGGAAGGCCACTCTAAGATCTTCCTGGAGCCTTCTCCAGGCTGAAGAACCCCAACTCTCTCAGCTTTTCTTCATAGAGAGGTGCTCCATCCCTCTGACCATTTTTGTGGCCCTCCCCTGGACTCACTCCAACAGGTCCATGTCTTTCCTGTGCTGAGGGCCCAAGAGCTGAACTCAGTACTCCAGGTGAGGTCTCATGAGAGCGGGGTAGAGGGGAAGAATCACCTCCCTCGACCTCCTAGACACGCTTCTTTTTATGCAGCCCAGGATACAATAGGCTCTCTGGTCTGCAAGTGCACATTTCTGGCTCGTGTCCAATTTTTAGTCCACCAAATCCTTCTCTGCAGGACTTCTCTCAATCCATTATTGAGGTTTGAACTCAACTGGCATCCAGACACCACGTGGCCAGCCATTCACCTCCTCCCTCCCCGGTGAAATAGGACAAAAAGAAGAGAATTCATGGGTTGAATAAAAAGAAATAATTTAGTAAATATAACAAGAGAAGAACAGAAACAGTAGTGAGTCCAAAGAGAAACGGGTAAAATGCAGAAGTGGCTTACCAAGCGTGGCAACTGCCCCCTGCCCTCCCCCCCCCCCCCAAGCAACAACACGGCCCAATGAGCAAATGGTGTGAACCCGAGCCCGAACGACAGCCCGCCCGAGAGAGCCCGCCCACCTATATCCCTGGGCATGACATCACATGGTATGAAATACTCCAATGAAAATTAACTCCATCTTGGTTGAAACCAGGACAGTCTCCACCCCTTATTCCATACCACTGACATCATGCTCAGGTTCCAAGTACATCCTAGGGAATCAGCACCCCTTGTTCCCAGGTCTCACAGATATCATTCCCTTAGTCTATGGGCCATCCTACCATAATGTCTGCTGAGTTCATTTAGTCCATAACTTCGGGTTCCATCTGTCATGACAGTCTATAAGGCTGGAGGAATGAGGTGAAGTTGGCTCGGTTGGTGGAGCAGGAGGCTTTGGATGTGGCACAGGAATGTTGCAAGGCACCAATTTCAACAACAAGGTTAGCTGACAGTCTGGTTTGTTGGCTATTCTCACCTAAAATCAAATCGGCTTATCAACTACATCTGCCAGTTCTCTCAGGACCATGGCATGCATCTCATCAGTTCCCTTTGAGTTGTGTATGTACAGCTGAAAATAATACAGCTGAAATATAGCTGGAAATATTTTGACTTGATGGCTAAAAGAGGAGCTGAAGTAAGGAATGAAATATTTGGAAAAACTTTACAGGAAAAATCTCAATCAGTCATGGGAGTTTTTTGCTGACTTTATTATTCCTGTTAGTTTTTAAAGTCTTAGTCTGGGGGGTATTTTTACGATTTGTATGGTACTAGAGGAAAAATATCTAGGTTGGCCAGGTGTCTTCAAATGTTGGGAATCACAGGTCCCAGAGGAAATACAGATACGATATGCATCACCAACTTTCCCAGTAGGTGCTTGCAAGGATTTTGTAGCATTAAGTGTATAGTTTTACATAAGTAATATGGATGCCTGATTTAAGCACACTTTCATTAGATTCCATAGATAAATGGTAAACTGTATTTGTAAAAGCTCTGATTACAAGGGAGTCATATATTTACAACCATAGAGGTACATTATTTTGGTTTATTTGGCTGTATTTCAAAGATAATTCTTTCTACTCAGAGGTTGTTTTTTTTTTTTTTTCCTTCTTCATTTTTGTAATATACTTATTTTGAATATTCTTTTTTTAAAAAGAAAATAGATTATTAGATTTATTACATTATTAGAATAATTAGATTACCTGCTTATTCTTTACTGAGCCCAGTAATTTGGTTTTGACACATAAGGGTTCTAGAAAGATCTTGACTCTTGATTTGAAATCATTAAAACATTGAAAATATGCTGATTTCCTTGCAAATGGTTTCACTTGTTAATTATCCTTTGTTTTCAAGCTATGCATGTTTGAAATAACTTTTCAAGAACTGGATAAATTGAATTATATTTTCAAAACAAGGTATTTATCTCATGGATCGTATTTCTAGCTGAGGTTTGTTAACATATTAAGCTAATAACTGTAATCAGTTGAATGAAGAGAAATAGTTAGAGCATGGCTAATGAATATCCATCATAGTAGTCTATTATAAAACCTAACACTTTGTTTAATGAAAATACTGACTACATAAAAAAAAAAGCCTAAAACTGTGTTTTCCTGAAAGCATAGGTAACTTGCACTGTTACATAATTTTATATCAAATTTCTCAATCCAACAGTAGGTTCCCTTTAAATAGTTTCCTCAACTAAAATCACGGCACAAAAAAATTAAATCCTAGGTGTTTTGACACTTCGAGGTCTTTATCAAGTACAATAAAAAATCAAGTTGTTCTTATACAAATTTACAGTAAGAGCTTTAATTTTTTTAACTATTTTTCATACAAAAAGACTACAGTAAGTTCCTGGATGAAAATTGCTGGAGGTTTATTTTTAAGTACTGTAATAAATGCAGTTGAACTTTGGAAGTTCATTCCTTCTTCATTCATGCTGTTACCATGGAAATGTGGATTTTATGCTTAAATGAATTAGCTTAGTTCATATATTATAGTTCATAAATTACAAAAGTAAAATGTTAATTCATAATTGGGGAGTGATGGCAAATCATGAAAAGATAGACATTTTCCCCAAGTTTTACAAACAATCATGGTAAATAATTTTTGAGGAGAACAAGCATAGGCTTCTAATGGTTTCATTACCTTGAGCTGAGCTCTGCATCTATCTGGGCTGAATAACAGTGTATATCAGAAAGCTCCAACCACCCTATATATTAGCTTCTGTAGGCAACAACCGTGAAGATACTCCCTTTCTTGTTTTGCTCTTGGTATTCTGTCTCACAAATATGCATGTTGCATACAAGCATGTTCCTGTGTCCGTGTACATACAAACAGTGCGGAATAAATGGCAATATGTCCATGTACACACACTGCTATCAAGTTGGCAGTTTTACCCTACAAAGGTGAAAGTATAAAAAGCCCCATACACAGATGGCAAAGTTCAGCATATATCTGCTCATCCAGCTCTTCAGAACTATAGAGTTTCGGGCTTGTTGTCTTTCCTGCTAATTTATCCATCATTATGACCTCCCAGAAGTGGAAAATTTAAAAAACTGCAAAAAGAGCAATTTTACTGAATTAATCTCCTCTGGATAAAAGGTGGTACCTTCCTGCTGATAATCTTCTCAACCTTCACAGAAGCATTCCCATAATCAGAATAAGGGATCCATCTCAAGCAAAGATGGTATTCCCTTCATGAGAGATTTGAGAGACAGGTTAGACAAATGTTTGCCAGGAATAGTCTATGTATGGTTAATCTTCCCTCAGCAAAACAGACTAGATAATCTGCTCGGATTCCAGGTTGCCACGGCCTTTAATATGCTTGTGGATGGAAGGTGTTATCATGAGAATGCAGGTCAAGAAGAAGGGCAGCTGACCTCTCATAGTCGCAAAATGCAATGCACGTTGTGGAGACAAGTTAGTCATCAATTTGAGTGAAATTCGGGAAATCTGACTGGGGATCTTCAGAACTGAAAAACTCTTCACAGCCTGCATCTCTCAATGAAGGCTCTAACAGTCATGTCTTCTCAATCAGCTGGGTAAGATGAGATACAAAATAAACTTGGTCCACAGGTTACAGGTACAACAGAGGAAAAATGGGGCTTTGAGTAACTTGAGATGCTTTGTGAAGCTTAACCCAGTTCCTTCTTTCTGGGCCCTGTTCCTTGTTTTGCAGTATTCTGTTTTAGGGTCATGGGGAGCAATGAGGAAGCCTTTCCTGAGTCATAGAGAAGACTCACAGGATCAGGCCATTGTTCACTTATTTTTATTTATTATTTGGCCATATAGTTTCTTTAAATTTGCTTATTATCAATGGTTTTATGGCTGTTTTGAAATACTGGCTACAGTGTCTTGGTTCATAAAATATGTATACATTTAATATTGAGAAGGAATGATTTCTAATTAAATTATGTGTTTGTCTCATATATATGATCAAAACCTTCCTCAACGCAACCACAGAGGACAGAAAGCAGAGAGCTGGGACATTAGGAGGAAAAGTATTAAATGCTCAAAAATCAGACAGTTGGATTAACAAGATTGCGCAGGAAAAAGCAAACTGAAAGTTTTCAGGAAAACCTGTGGCTTAAATTAAATCAGCCCAGGGGAAGGTCTTTGCTGTTTAATGGCCTGGAAGTGAGGAAGAATATTTCTCACAGCAACTTTTGCATCACAATGCCTGGGTGTCAGAGAGATGTTTACAATACTGGAGATGAGAGTTTGTAAATAATCTATTCAGCCTTTGTCTTTCTGGAAGTTTCAAGATTTGCTGAGCTCAAGCTGCTGACTTAGTTCCTATGTGTGTCATGTTTTACTAGGCTTTGCTACAGTGGAAAGCTTAAGCAAGCACTCTTGCCGTTTGTGGCTTTTGTTCCACATTCTTTCTGCAGTTGTTTCCAGATACCCCATAGACTCAATCCACTCCTCAGTAGCCAATGTTTTCCATCTAGAAACTGTAGACCCCACAGCACCCAAGCCCTGCAGTCCGTATCAGTGCTGTCTGTAATAACCCACCCCCAGCATGGGTATTTTGTGTAATGATCTTCCTGTAGCTATGGAAAATAACATTTTAATGACAATTTAAATTCTCAGAAATGAGGAAAGAAGTAAAATCATTCCGGTTTAAAGCTCATGTGCTGAAATCAGAGGTGTTTAAGCAATGTGGGACTAGGGTGCTGTATAATTGTATCACTGCAGTGTGCAAAGACAGGGTGTGATGGAGCATGACTGTAGCCATGGTGCCATGACTGCACAAGACAGTACCTCCAGCATCACTACAGAAAGAGGGAGAATTGCCCCCCTGGCTGCTGAAAGTCAGTGGCGCGGATTATCAGTGATGATGCCGATAAGAGTTGCATGGCCAGATCCTACAGATGGCTTTGCAAGCCTCCACCATTGTGTCCAGCTCCCTGCAGACACCCGCTCTCCCCTCTTTTGGAGGACAGGCGTGTCATTTCTCCCTCTGTCCACTCAGAGGAAGTCTGAGTCCAGACTCTGTCCACTCACCCTCTTCTTCAGTCCTTTCCCCCTTTATTTTCTGTTCTTTTTATATAATCTCTACTTTCCTTGAGATCATCAGAGGGTGATCACAAAATCTGTCTTATTGCAGCAAGCCTTTTAGAAGCAATTTGTAATATTTACCCACAAATGTGGTGCTTAAGTGGGGCACACTGCACTCTTGTAGAACAAACAAGTGTGTTGCTTTCTTTACTGCATTTTTAGTCTATTGCTTTTATTGTTTCTCTCCTTTAAAGTACCACCCTTTTCATAGTGCCTGGAAAAAAACCCAAACAACAACAAACAAAACCAAAACCCAACAACGAAAAAACAGAACTTGAAAATGGTTAGGCTGCTGAGGATTAAAATACTACTCTCCAGTATGGTTTCATTGCTCCCTACAAGGTTTACCTAGTACTGTCTGCTTTATGCTCGTATAGTGCCATCGCATCGTGAGGGTCCTTGACCACAGCTATGGCATACAATGGCAGTAGGGCATTCCTACTACTACTGTTACTATTACTACTACTACTAGCTCCCGTTGTTTTTCTGGGCAGTGACAGATGCTGCAAAGGGCTGTCCTCCCCTCACTCCTCTGAAACAGACTGCCCTCAGGGCCTCCTGAGATCAAGGTCTTCCAGGGCAGCACATTGCCTTTTCTCTCTTTGAACCTCTGCAGGCAACCAGGGTTTCCTTCCATGTGCTCCCTTTTGCTCTTCTGAAGCACAGGAGGATAAAGAAAAGATGAAATTTCACATCTCAAGATAGTGGCTTCAGTGGTTTCTGTCATCTAAGAATATTCAAGTCACAAGTTGTGTGTTTTTTTAAAGAGCGTCTGTAATGCGGCTCTTTTGGATTACTGTCTCTCTACTGTTTTTATACTTAACCTTGTTTTTTTTTTCTAAATGGAGTAACTTCTTTCATCTGCGGGATTCTTCCCCGTGGTCTCCTGTTTAGAGTCCCTGAACACTTGAAATATTCTGCTATTTTTGGCATGTCTGGCAGACTTGGGCAAGGTTTTTTCCTCACTCATTGTTATCAACTCTATGTCAACGACAGTAAATATCACCAATATGTGATGCTTTTGATTAGCTGTTAGTCATAATAAAATACTGTGTGTCCTTGCTGAGAATGCCACCTTTAACAATTAGACTGCTGCAGTAAGAAATGTTTTGGCAGAGGTGAACAAGCCCTGCAGGGATCTGCCTGTGTAGATTACCTGAAGTAGCCCCTGCTAAATGTGTTAGGCTGGTCTGCTATCAAGCAATACCTTGTTGGCTGGTACAGAGGTTTCAATTCTCCAGCAAATTCTCAAACGCCCCACAGTTATTAAAGGAGGCTTCTGCCACATGGATGGGAATCTTCCCTTTTCACTCTTACAGTGTTATGAGGGTCAGGGTCTGTAATTTCCTAGATAACTTTTCCTCCTAGACACTCAGGAGTCATGGGAGATTTTTCTGAGTGAAGACTTTGGGACTGCATTACTTCTTGTTTTCTTAAATGAGTCTTAAGTTTTTTATACAGCTTATAGCTTGGGAATAGTATAGTGATGCAGCCCTGCTTTCCTTTTGTGAGATTCCTGTTTCCCCATGTTGGGTTGTTTCCCTAAACCCAAAGCCATTAACTTTTTAGGATCATGAAGAAGAAAGTTGTTTCAGAGACTTTGCTGACTGAAACCTTGTGTAATTCCTTTGACAGAAAGGAGGTTTGAATTTGATTTTCATATGCAGCTACATGCTTGCCTGAGCCTTGCCTTGCTGTTTCGGACTGTGCATCTATTCATCTTTGCTTTTTGAATTGCATTTCTCCAGTGGATCAGAATTCCCCAAGATCTGTGATATTTTTTCAATGACTAAGATGCTTAATTTAATTGTTAATGTACTGTACTGCAAAATAAACCATGATTCCTTTCCCTTTCTATTCACTTGAAGAGTGTCAGAAAAATACATCAATTAATTCTCCCATGCTTTTGCTGAGCAACACGTCACTATGTTTTAGCGTACTGATGGATATTGCTGCAGCCAAAGTCTGAACTATCATAACTTTGGGATATTCCAGCTTTATGAACTATGGTGTCTAGACCCCTGTTTCATTACTAATAAAAACTACAGAATTAAATTTAAGAACACGGTTCATCTCTCCTGTTCTGGAAGTCATTGCTTGTGCCAAAGAAGGTTGTGATTTCTAATTGCTTAATTTGTATGACAGATGGAGCTGGGGATCGAATTAAGTAGCTGTCTTAGGATACATTGTAGAGCAATATCTAGCTTTAAACACGACTGCCTTTTTCATTCCTAAAAAAAGGCACAAACAATGACAGGCTAAAAATAGCTGTTCACTTGGAGTTGACGACAGTTTCTGAGAGCTTGTCTTTAGGAAGATGTTGGAAAAAACCCTGCCGTCTTTTCCCCTCCCCCCTTTTTTCTTTAAATGCACGTCCTTCTGTTTAAGCTTCTTCACCTCATTGCCCACAGAGATACCCACTGTGGTAGGACTTCAGTATTTCTGCAGATTTCGAAGGGGGTTTATGTAAAGCATTATTTAAAGGAATCCTAAAAGTCACTGCAGATATTTCTATTAAGTTATGCTTATCCTACACAAATTGCTCTGTGCTGATAGAGAAGGAGGTAGTAAAGCCTTTTCCACTCTTTGCCTCCCACAATATCTGCTGCAGTGAAAAAAAAAAAAAAAAAAAAAAAAAGAGAGAAAAGGCTCTTTTCTGGTTTTATTCCTGAAGACTGGTTCATAATTCAGTAGGAATATCGGTGGTTCCCGGTGCTGTAAACAAAGAGTTGAGTCTTTGACTTTGTGTCCCTGCAGTCTAGTAAACAATCAGTTAATTTGTAGCATCCCAGTGGTTGACAGGAGTACAAGAAGTGGTTTGATCTTATTTTTGTGCTTGTGAATTAAAGCTTTGCCTTCTGGCTAGGTTCTGAGTTCCTTCCTTCTGGAAGATATTTGAGCATTTTGAATTCAGAATATGTAGTTACAAATGTGAGAGCACAGCCTTCTCCAGGATTTTTCTGCTTTCATTTTAATTTTTCTCTATGTTTTTCATCCCAGCAAGCAAGAAAACAGTTTGAAAATGATGTCCAGTGTCTGAGCTAGGAGCACAATACAATTCAGGATCTTTAGAACTGGTCCGCTGCATTTTTATTAAATGAGAGTGAAGGAGTAGGTGGGACTTTTTATTTAAAAATAGATTAGCACAGGGGACTGAACTTGCATTTGGGGAAACGTTAATAAGCCAGCCAGCCATTGTCCTTAATCAGAGACTGTATTTGTAAGTAGAACATGTTGAATCTGTCATGATTGATGACGTTGTCTTTGTTAAAAGGGATGCTGCATCTTTAACAAGAGCAGACAGAAACAGTGCAGAATCTACAGTAAATTTGAGAATTGGAAGAGAAACCTTTCTTCATTTTTCCTTGTATAACGTTTGTAAAATATTGAAAAGAAAACCATCAAAGCCAGGGGGAAATAGAAGTAACTTGCTGCTTACATTTTAATTCCTCACCTTTCCCCTCTGGGTGAGTTCCCCCTCCTTTTTCCCCCTGAATTTAAAATGCTGGAAGGAAAAGCAACTGAGGTCCAAGTTTCAGATGCTGAATTCTCTGCTAATTGAAATTACTGGGCATATTTCTATATATAGTCGATGAAGAGATATGTAGCTTTCACTCAGTGCCTTCAAGACATGTCTTTTTGTAGTCAGAAAAACAGAGATCAATGCATTTTCAAACTGACAGAGGGAACGGATGCTCCTTAGTAGCACATGCTCGGGATCGTGTGTGTACCGTTTGTGCAGAGCAGAGACGCTGAATACTGGTCCATATGCTCCTTGTTTACTGCAATGTTTTTTGCATGTTACTGTGCACTCCGGACTAATGTGAAGGTAAGAGGAGACGAGACAACAATTTGGCAGGAATGTACATGTAAAACCAGCTGCAGAAAATGTCTACCTTGTGTTGCTGAGTACTTTGGAATTGCTAGCTGAACAGGCATATTATTACAGGTGGTTGTGGAGGCTTTGTTTTATCGTTGTCTGTGTAGCTAAAGCATGTTTTAATTTTGCAGCTTAGCGACCTTCAGTTTTTAACTGCTCGCAGTTCAGGTTCTGGGCTTGTATGGTCTGATAAACATGTTTTGCTACTGTCCAGGTAGGCCAGAAACAAGATGCCAAAGGCTGTTTGTGCAAGGCTACATAGCTTTATATAGAATAAGAATTCCTATACTCTAGTCCCCCATGCATCCTCCAAGTGATGCTGCTTGCATGCTTTCTTGCCTTGATGACTTGTCTGAAAATCGGGGGTCTTGCTGCTGTTACCTGGGTTGTTTTTTTGTGCTGATTTGTTTCTAACTTGAAATAAAATACATACAAACAAATTATAAGCAATGTCCTGAGGAAAAAAAAAAAAACAAACAAAAACAAACAAGGGATTATTACTGCAAAATGCTACAGAAAAATGCCAGCTGGCAGCACTGGTCTCACAGTAACTATTAACCAGTGTTTGTCACTCATGTCAACATTTGCTTGCGATGTTAATTAGAGTCAGAACTTCAGTGTAAGTTGCTGGATATATTACCTTCTCTGCAAGTAGGACAATATTAGCAGACAGGATCATTGGCATTGAACTGAGCTCTAAGCCAAGCTGTGGGCCAGCTGTGGGAATCCAGTTGCATAATTTAAATGAATTACAGTCCTTAGTCAACATATTGGGGAGGTACTTCTGGCATTCTGGCTTTTTCAAGTTCACATGAGTGTGTCTGTCTGGGAAGGAAAGCACTGTCAAATGCTGGATAATCATAGAATAGTTTTACCTGGAGAAGTAATTGTAAAGGATATTCTGCTTTCTAACTGCTTTAAGCATGCCTCTGAATTAAACTGAGTTTTCTGTATTTGAACTTGATTTGATGATAATAATGAACTTCATATTTATTAGGTCAAAATATTTTTGGCCATTTGATTAAAAAAGTATTTTGCATTAAAAGCTTACATTCTAAGAGTCTGCTCCTGTGTATGTGGTCAAAGTCTGTACTGCTGATTGCTCTACTGAATTCCTAAGCTTTTACATTTTATTACTTTCTAATTAACTTTTTCAATTCACTTTCTATGCCACTTCTGAGGAAGAAGGTGAAAAATATATTTTCTTGAATATGTGGATAACAAGCCAAAAAATACAAGTTAAAACTTTTAATGCTGTTCTGTCTTCCTAAAATACATCCACTGTCCTTTCATTATGCTTTCCCTATAATGTTTTTGGCAGGTTAGTAAATTATATCTACATTATATGCCCTGTGTTCTATGCCGTGAATTGTCAATAAAGAAATGTTTTGAGACCAACCATTCCCTATTGCTTATTTTGTCCCCCAGCCTGCAGTTCTGTGCTGAAGATGTTCTGTTAAAGTGGGTCTGTTGTTGAGAAATATTTCTCAGTCTAAATAAGAATAGGTACAGGGGAAATTTCAATATGACTATTTTAACTGTAATTTCCATGAGATACCTTATCAGTAAGTACCACAGCAACTGTTAGGAGTCTCATGGGTTTAACTTTTGAAATGTCTTTATTTCCATTCATAAACACAGAAAAAAAGTGAAAGGTTTGTACTAGTCCAAGTCTGATGATTGTTTGCATAAGTTTTAATTTGTTGGAACTTCTTCAACTGTTAAGTGTCTCTGCAATAATTGTTTGATATACAGTATCTGTTATTTATGTGATATTGTTTGAGGATGTTATCTTCAGCCGTTCTAATTTCATCAAACTCACCCACTTTCAATGTATACTTTGACCATTTACTTTCCAAGCTATTCTTTGGGCTACAACAACATTAAAAAGTCTGCACAGACTTTGCAAATCCCCCCAGGAACTGCCCAAGTATGGCAGCACCACTTGCATCTTCAGTAATTCCTGTTCTTTTTCTGACATCGAAAATGACTTAATAAATAGGAGATTATTGAATGGTGCTCCCCATTCCTGATCATTCTAAAATATATTACATCGTGTTTCTGCAGAACTCTGTTACTTTTAACTTGGTTGGCACTAACATAAGCCACAGCTTTATGGGTGGCCAAAATAAATGAAATGCATTATAAAACATCTGGTTTGTGTTTTGTATTTTCCCCCTTTTAAATGGGTGGAAAAATCTTCGTGGTTCTCAAATGTTTTAGTCTTTAAGTCATAAGATAGAATTAAACTATAAGTACAGGCTGTAACAGGAAATAGATTTGCTTGCCCTGGAACATGAAAAAGAAATGCAATTGGGTCTGTTTCTGATGGCAGCTGCAGTTTATGGCTTTAGAGAAAGCAGATTTTTCAAGTTCAAGGTAGGACTCTCACTTCTTGATTGTCAGTCTGTCTGAAACTGCCCATATGCACTTCATTGGCATATGCAGACTTATAAAAAAAGAGGTCTACCGCATGCATTCTTAATCAAAGCCTATTTTTACAGCTGACTAAAGAATAGTACCATGTACACGTACCTGCCTATGTGAATAATTATTTCTTCGTGCCTGAGCAGAAACAAAGCCAGTGGTTAAAAAACTCAGAAAGATGTCTGAGAAGTTATGAGAAAACATCTTTCTCTGTCAGAGTTTCTCTGGACCTACATTTTAAAAATGAAATTCATCTGGAATTAAAAAAATACAAAGAAAATATAACTATTGCTTTCTATTGCCTGTTTACTAGACAGAGCATTATTAAAATTCTACATTTTTGACTGATTTCTTCCTTGCTTTCTCATGTATGTATACCTCAGTGGAAGATATCATAAATGAGCACGCAAGTCAGGGAATTAAAACCCAAAAGCCGTGGCTCCAATCTAAAAGCAGTGCCTTGTGAAAGTGAACTCCTACTATATGCAGTAGTTAAATATATTGTTATATTTTCAGCATGAGTAAGTCTCGGGAGCACAGGCTAACTATGACAAGGGGCTGGCCAGTGTCAAATGTTTGTAGTTTTAATTGTGTCCACTGTGTATTGAAAATACTTTCTGTATTTATATGCAAGAGATTTTTAGAGGTTGCCACTAAAAACTTTCTGTTCTTGGCTTAGGCGTTATTTTAAATTCCCTCAGTATTAGCAATATTTCTTGTAAAACTATGGGAAACATTGCAAATATTTAGGTTCCATAGCCTGAGATAAGCTTGGAAAACTTTTATGGACTGTGGTCTTTTCTTAAAAGTTTGTAGGAGTTTTGCCTTCCCCTTGCCTTGATGAACTCTATGTGTAGTTCTGACAGATTTTACTGTGGATCCGGGCTGCTATTTCTGGCTGACGGTTTGAGGGTCTTACTGGAAGCACAGCTGGTGCTTCGGGGAATTTGGGTAGCAGCTGATGTCTTTCATTTGCACGTTAGAATGGGACGTGATGTGAGTGCTGGGCTCTCTCACCTTGAAACACCTCATTTTCAGCAGAAGTCAGCACTGGCTTTGGGGTCGTCAGAGCTTCATGTAAAGATCAGGGGTTTTTTGTTATGAATTCAGATCCATACCCTTTGAAGTCCCAGAGGTTTTCCAGGAGGTTCAGAGTTACTTCAACAGGAGTTTAAGGCTGGCTTCATGTTAATGGGTACACTTGGCACCTCACAGAACTGAGCTTCTGCCTGAACACTGGGTTAAGAGCCTTTTTTTGATCTGACTGCAAACTTTGGGTCACCATGGTAGTGATGGTTTTCTACATATGACCCCTTGTATCTCCTGTGCTTCAGCTAAAATATTATGCTAGTCTGTGTCAAACAGTAACCATGAAGATATTTATGGCTGAAATTTTGACCTATGCATTACTACTTTTTTGAGCATCTCAGGTCATAGAATCATAGAATCATAGAACAGTTTGGGTTGAAAGGGACCTTAAAGATCATCTAGTTCCAACCCCCCTGCCATGGGCAGGGCCACCTTCCACTAGCCCAGGTTGCCCAAAGCCCCGTCCAACCTGGCCTGGAACCCTTCCAGGGAGGGGGCAGCCACAGCTTCTCTGGGCAACCTGTGCCAGTGTCTGACCACCCTCACAGAAAAGAATTTCTTCCTTATATCTAATCTAAATCTACCATCTTTCAGTGTAAAACTGTTACCCCTCATCACTACACTCCCTGATCAAGAGTCCCTCCCCATCTTTCCTGTAGTCTCCCTTGAAGTACTGGGAGGCCACTCCAAGGTCTCCCTGGATGATGCAGAGGACCTGTTGGGGTTGCTGTGGCGTATGGCCGGGGTCCATGGGGCGTGCTGGGAGCCAGCATCCTTTAATCACTTTAGCTTTCTCTGTTCATCCACTTGTCCCACCTGCATTTCAAATTTATGAATAATTATTGTAACCTAGCAGTTACCAATTGCAATATAAATTGCAGATTAAGCAATAAAGGTAGAAGAATAGTAGTAACAAATAGCAAAATATTTCATTTCCAAAATGTCACAAAAGCCATCCAAGCTGCTGACTTCTGTCTACATTTTTACACATAGCTGTAACTCTTACCCTCTCCCAGTATATAATTATGATATAGCTGCATAATTAAGTTGTGTATATCACAGATTTCACCACCTGTACCAAGAACTGTTTTGGTCTTCCAAAGGAAAAGAGCTTATGAATCTTTCAGACTTGGACTTGTATTGCCAAAACATGTTCTGCTATAACCTAATGGTATTCTTTGCAAATGGGGGGTGAAGTTAAAAGGATTTGGACTCCCAGCTTTCACAGGCTTCCAGACATAGTCCTTTGTTTCCTATGCATATTTTCCTTCTTTCAATGTTCTATCATGCACCATCCTCTAGCACCTCTCTATTAAGTGAGGAACAGTTCAGAAGTCACACGAATGGCTGTGATATTTTAAAAGGAGTAAGCAGGGAAGATCAATTTCTCACTTTTTAAATGTAATTAAGAATAGACTCAGTAGTCGTTTTTATTTGAGTTTACTCCTTTATGTAGTTCTGATTATGTGTGATGGTGACTTACTTTACTCATAACTGTATACAATACAAGTGGCAGGTCAAAGTATGGTTCCTCTACTACTGTAGGACACCAAGACAAAATGTAGGTCAGTGCTAGAAAGCAAACAATTTGGTGTGGAATTTCCACCCAGAGAGGTTTGGGGACAAGGAATAGGAAAATATTTTGTAGATTGTGGATATCTAGTTGCATTTCTGTAATACATCTTGTCATCTGTTTATAAAATGTTTGTCTAGGCTATAAAATAAGCAAGACCTTGAACTTTGTAAGGGATTTGTTTAACAACTGCAGGATATGGGCTTGAGAGCTAAAACCAGCTGAGATGCTTGTATGGCTGTCATCCTTTCCTTAAATAAAGATGGAATTTTAGGGAAGAGATAACTCATTGCAAAAAAGGGGTTAGTGATCTCTTGGTCTCTCAAAATTACAACAGTAGTAATACCACAGCATTTCTTTCTTTTTGTAGCTTGCTGTATCTATTACTAAAATACATTGCTACTGCCCATTCTTAAGCTTCACTGGAAGTTAAAGTTCTTTGTTATGGCCCAGTTTTTGCAATAACACCAGTGATGTTAATAAGAGTTCTGGTAAACAGGAGATCTTAATCCAGTGTCATACAGTTCAAATAGTAGATCTGTTTGAATAAGTACCTTATTTGAATCCTGAAGATCGATTTTTCCACTTCTGAAAACAAACTTGGCCAGATCTGCAAGCATTTAAAATACCTAAGTACTTTACCACTCCGCCCAGCTGCAAGTGCTGATTTACAATACATGACCATAACAAGTTATGAATGAAAGCGATAATTAGGATAGATTAATAACACAGTAGCAGCTCTGATTTTCTAGATATAATAAGACCGGGACTATATTTAACCCATAGACCAGAATAATATGCCCTTAAAGGCCTTTATAAATGTGTGAATACGTACAGAGATGCTAAAATGACAAGCACAGTATAAGAAATTAAATCCACTGCTAAGAAGTCTTTATGAACACTAAGCAAATATGAATATGATGCTATGGGGATAAGGAGTACTTATCTAAAGTTAGAAGAGTTAGTCACAAAAATAGTGGTTGGAATATACAGAAGCTAGGCACTATTTTCTTCATTCAGAAATTTCTGGATAGATACTAGTACCAAGAAAAATATTTCAATTCCATTTTGTGTCTCCCATTTTAATGTGGGCTCATTAGAGCTTATCTGATGAGCTATTCTTATCAGAGATATATAATTGCTCTTTTTGTTAGAGAACTGAAAAGATCTAGGATTGTAAAAGTATTTAAGTTTGTTGGGTTTTTAATATGTGCAAGTATCTAGGATATAATATCATCTCTCTATGTGACAATTTTATGTTTACATAAAAATGATGAAAAGTTAAATGCTCTACTGTTAAATCACTTCTGATAGGCTTGCCCTATGCGCTTAAGATGCCGGTGTTTCTGTGATTTTTATGAGTTTGCAGAGAAATTAGATCAACAATGATGACAGCAATGCTGCCTACAAAATATTGAGGAATGTGCAGTGGACTCAGGCAGTTGTGTTTTTTTTTTTTTCTTGGGAAACTCTGAATCCTATCACCCAGATGGGGAGAAGTGCAGAAGACCATTAATCAGTGATGCATGGAGTTGATAATAACTTCCCACAATTAAAGGCTGCCCAACAATCTCTCATGGTTAGATTCTCTCTACATTCACTTCTAACTTCATCTTTTCTCCTGTCCCATTTGTTCACGCTAAATTGGATACAGATAATCTGTGTCTGTGTTTGACTGGACTGTTGCATTTTCCAGGGCTAGCCTTCACAGATGTGTCATCTCTTAACGCTTCTATTACTGATTGTATATATAGTTTGGACATGCTGAGATGTTTTGTTCCTATCCAGGCTCTCATGTTTCGGCATGAATGTATGAAGTGCTTGTACCTGTTTTTGGAGGGGGGAGCCCCCACCCCTTTCCTTCCATGATGTCCTTATAGACAGCAGGAGACAAGGAAAGTGTCTTGGAAGTAAAGATGCAAAAGAAGATTCCAAAAGAGGAATTGATATTCTTTCAGTTGTGGACACAAACCAAAGAAATGCACTCTGGTATGCATTCAGGCAGTCTGCATTCTACCTGAGTCCCCATGCCAAAATAATGAGTGATAGCTACAGATTAAGGACTAATACAGAAGTTACAGAATGAAAAAACTATTATTAAAAGCATAACCATCGCTGTTTTCTCAGAGGATGAGGAGGTGGCTGATTTTTCCCTTTGTATCTCCAGATAGATCTGAGTGTTTGAAGTAGTATAAATTCTCCTGATAACTGAGTAGCTTCCAGACTTCTGGAAAGACAAGTAAAACAAAATCTGAATCTCATAAAAACAAATCAAAGAAACCAGGGAACAAGCATTTTTTTTAGTCTCACTTTCACCAAAAAGGTAAACCTTTTAAATTTCTAAATGGAATCTCTGCAGAGACGTATTTGTAAAGGCTTGCCTGCCTTTGATAGCACAGATGATCATTAAAACCTTAGAAAAGGAGGATTGACTGGAGAACTAAAACTCAGAAAAGCATATACACACAAGTTGGAGGACAGATGAAGAAAAATATCGTAGATACTTCACACATATTTGCAGATATTTTGGACAGGATTTTCACTCTGCTCCAGATTTGTTTTCAAAACTACAGTTTTTCATTTGCAAACAAAAATAAGTGGCCAAATTTTCAAGTTAGAACAATCGTAATTAATCTAGTCTGTCAGCGCAAACTGTAAAACTACCATGAATTGTTGGAGGAAGAATACATCTCTTGACACCCGCTGTACCTTTTAGAAAAACATTCTGTTTCTGTTGAATAATTTCCGATGAGGGAGACCTCTCACAACCTTTACAAATGTATTATTCCAGGGATTAATTAGTCTGTTGGAGGTATGTGCCATATTTCTAGTCTGAATTACTCTAGTCTCAGCTTCCAGCTTTTGGGTCACTTTCATATTTTTTTTTTGCTAGATCTTAATCCGTTGGACTAAGGAGTCCACTGCAAAGGGTTGTTTCCCCCATGAGCAGCTCTAGGCTAGCTCGAAGACATCACCTAATCATCTCTTTACTGAGTAAATAAACTGAGCTTCTGGCATCTTTTACTGCAAATTGTGATTGCCAGAGCTCTCATCCCTCTCATGACTTGTCTTTGAGCTCTTTCCAATTTCACAGCAGGCCTCTTGATCTGTGCGTGCCACAGCTGCACGCAGCCTCAAAGCAGTTGCAGCCCTGTGCAGGAGTAATAAATGTCCTGGCTGCCACTAAAGGCACCGTTTGTATGTCCTGGGTTACACTGGCTCCTTTAGCCGGGTTGCTGCACTGGGAGTTCACGTTCCACCTCATGTCTATCTAGCAGCATTGCCATCTGCTTAACATCAGACCTCTCCAGAAAGTGCCCATAAGGAAGAGTTGCTTTCTTTATTCCCAGAGTTAGGACTTTATTGCTGTCTGTGTTAAAAAATACATTGATCTGTATCAGTGACCTGTTTTCTACACCATTTACCACACTAACTTTTTTCTGTCACTGCTAAGTCTGGTCAGTAGTGAGTTTTCTCCCAGACTGATCAACAGTTGAAAAGCACAAGGCCAGGACTACTCCCTGAGGATCCCACTGCACACAGCTGATCAACTATCCAATTTGTAATTACATTCTGAATCCTGTCAGTTAGACACTTTTTAATCTATTTAATGTGTGCCGTCTTGATTTTGTTTTTAATAAAATGTCATGCAGCACCGTGTCAAATCTACAGAAGTATATTATATCAATACTGTAACCACTGTCAGCCAAATTTGTAATCACATCTGAAAAGAGATAACATGTTAGTTAGCTTGACAGGATCTGTTTTCCATTAACCTGGCACATTTCTTTCCTTTAGAAATTAATATATATTTTATCAGCAACTCTCTGCTAAGTGCTGTTGTAAAACTAGCCATAACTATCACAGTAGAAATTGCTAGGAATGAATATTTTTAAACCCAGTGCTTGTTTAAGTCCCTATTTAGGAATGTATTTCCAGCTGAGCACTAAGTGAAAGTCAGGAACTCTTGAAGGGTTAATCTTCTTGCAAAATAGAGATCTCCCAGTTAAAATGGAAAAGTGAGTGAATTGTGAGTGAAACAAAGCTTGTGTGGAAGAAGATGGTTTCGTTTATAGGTCAGTCTCCAGTGGCTGAAAAACAACGCATGTGCTTCTGGGTACACAGTGCTCTTTGGTCTCACTTATATCCTTAGATTACCGTGGCTATGATAAAGACTGGCAGCTCAGTGACTAGACATTATATAAAATGTCATTTTATTAGAAATTAAACCATACTACATAGTTCTTTTAGGAGAGGGAAATGTTAAGACTTTGAAAGATGGTTTCATTTCCACTAGATGATCCATGAAGTCAAGAACCTTAATTCTTGCTGAGAAGGTGTTGGAGTGCTGATCAGTACTTTCATACACTCTTCTTCCTGTGTGTTTTTCAGATGTTATTAATTTCTTATGAAAACCTGCTTTTGTAGTGAATCACGTGATACATTCATATATCTCTTGTGGTGCTTGAGTTCTTAAAAATGGGGACATGAAGACCACATGCTGGTTTCTAGCCACATGTGTGACTGGAAAGTAAAGAAAACAACAAAAAGAACTCAGGTGTCATTCAGCTCACTCAACTTCAGACATAACCGATATAAACTATATCTAGTGATTTCAGGCTCCCTTTAGTGTCAATAAAGAGGAATTGTCTCTTCTAAGGTATGATTCATATGACCTAGTTTAAATATCTACATGGAGATTAATTTTGTCCTGAAAGTGCCAGGTTATCCATTTACGAAGGAGAGCTTAGGTGTCTAGCTGAGATGTAGGTCTCTCTCTTATAGCCATTTCCATCTGGTCAAATTAATCCCATCCTTCAAAGCAGCAAAGATGGGATTTTTAATGCTGATCAGGCAGCTTTTTCTCTCCTTTCATTTTGCATGTAACAGAAGGAAGACATAAGAATGTGGGGAGGAAGAGCAAGCTGTTGTGAAGGGTCAGCCAAGATGCCCTGGAGATGAGGCAAGAGCAAGAGCTTGTGGGACTATGAGATCATCTGATTTGTTTTCCTTTGTTTTTGTCTTGGTTCTTGCTTCTAAATTACTTAATTAATATACAAAAAATAAGCAGTGAGTAATTGAACTGAGCTGTTTGAAGCATGTTTCCCTCTTGTCCAGCTGGTAGATCAGCCCATTATTTCAATGATGTTCAATTGTTATATTTTATTTTAGTTGCTTTAAAATTATCTGAGAACAAATTAAAGACTGCACACTTAGGTCTGGTTCTTTTCTGAGAGCTGTGCAGATTTCACAGTGTAGGCAGATGCTGCAAAGGCATCAAAAAAAAAAAAAAAAAAGAGACAGAGCACATACATTGAGTATTTTATGTGTCCTTGAGGCGGGGGTCTTCATCTGAGCTTGATCCCTATCAGCTAGTAAATCCAGATAACTGAGAAACCAGTGCAGCTCAGCTTGAATTAGACACCCGCAGTTGTCCAGCTGAACAGCTAGCTGTATCATCAACCTCAAGAGGGACCCAAAACCATGGGATCGTCTCAGGGGTAGACTTGGCTAGAAATGCAAGAAGAAAGATTGAACATGGGCCTAGAAGTGTAGGTGTGACTCTGGAAGACCTGAACTGCTGCTACAGATTCACTAGAAAATGTCAATAGAAGTAATAGAGTCACTAATGCATCTTAGGGGGATACCTTGTGAGGATTAATTAACAAATATTTATACAGTACATCCACTGTAAATTTGCCGTGTCTCTGTAATATATGGTAAAATTAGCAAGCAATTTAAGTGTCAGGGAATGTTTAACATAATTACCAACTTTTCAAAAGTTGTTGGGAGCTGGTTACCAGGGGATTTGCGAAGATCTAATTACCATTAGCCACCTGACCGAAACAGGTGACTTGATCCTGAGATTTTACCCCCAGCTGGATTTAAATGTTGACATGCTCTTTTAAACAGATCAAATTTCACAAAAGTTTTGATAGTTAAGTGCGTATTTTTTTCACTCTTTCTCACCCACAGAGAATGGAATCAACCTAAAGATGAGCTCAAATTTAATTTTAACCTGTAGCTTGTTATGTAATTGTTTTTAACAGTATTAAGGTAAGGGAGAATGTTTGCTGTCTTCTGATTTTAGGGGAATTTAATACATAAAGATGTTTTAAAGATTTCTTGACAGGCTAATAAATTATGATTGGATGGCTTGTCCCCCGTCAAGATGTAGTTTCACACAGGATGATGAAAGAAAGATGCAAAAAGATATTTTTGTGGTCCATAGTTGGGGGCATACATCAGCTCTAATGGAAAGGAAAAAAAGAAATGAGAGAAGGGAGAAAATTAAAAGTTTCCCCAATGGTCAGCCAGGAAGAGATGTGGTGGGTGTGTCTCTAGATAAGCATTCCCTTCTGGGTGTCCTCTCGAGTTTATCAGGTGTTCACCGAATCCCTTTTCCAAAGTAATTTTATAGTTTTGTCTGGCCTTTCTCAGTCTCCCACACTGGTTTTTCTTACCTGTTATGCTAACAGAGATGACTGGAGCACTTGAGAACCAGTCAGAGACACTGCAGAGCTAATAAGCTTTGTGCACGTACTTTATGGGGAAATACTTAATGCCCATCTCAAAGACTACTTTTTGCTGGTATTACCTGCTAAGCTCTGTTTTATCCATAGCACAGGGTTATAAACCAAAAATTAGGGTCTAAGGAGTGGCAAAGGGTGAGTGGAAGGAAAAACAAATCAAATGCTGGAAAACAAGTACTAGAGGTGCTACCACAGTAACTGGGGGTATGCAGGTGAGATGTGTCAAGGGGAGAAGCTGAATACAACATTGCACATGAGGGGTTGCAAAGGGAAGGCCCAGAGCATTGCACGGAATAAGGCAATGTGCAACCAGTAAAAAATTTTGTGTTGGGAGGAGAAAAAAAGAGAAAGTGACTGTAATATTTTTTCTAAATGAGTGACTACACAGACTTCTTAACTCTCAATGGACAATGCCCCTTGGCACTGATCTTGCAATTGACTTGACAGAATACCCCCTTAACACCCTTAACCTGCCCAAAATCCCCAATAGAAGTGCCTCTTGTCTCTCCTTGCTAACTGTAAACAGCAATGAGTCACTTCTGGGTTTCCCTGGTTTATTCTGGTCTTACTCATTTCAGTTTTATTATGCCTAAATGGCATCTGCCATGGCTCTGTCTCTTCTTCACACATGTACAATCTCTTCACTGCTGACATTCGGATGCTAGTTCCTGGCTTTGCATCAAGCTTCTCTATGGAGCCCTACTTTTCAACACGGTTCCTGCATCTCTGATTCCTCGTGATATTTTCTTACTGAAATACAGCCTGTTTCTCTTGCAGTGTGCATCTTTCAGTATGTACCTTGGGACACAGCTCAAAAAAATTGCTACCCTTACTGTTTCAAATCTTCCAGAGCCTCTTCCAAGTTTTTTTTTTCTTCTTTTCCTTTCTGTGGCTCTCAGAATATGACTGCTGTAACCTCTGAGAGTTTGCCTTTATATAATGAGTTTAAGGCAATGCAATAGCAAAACAACGCTGTATCAATGCTACATTAACACATTTTGCATTGAAGAAAATGGCAGCAGAAAGGCCAAGATAATAATAGGACCTGATTTTGGTTCTACACACATTGCAGAGTGATTTTCCACCACTACAGTGGTGTCCTCACTGTACCTCATCCCCATCCTTCCCTTCCAGTCTGGCTCCAGGACATCTGTTCCTTCCTTATTTCAGGTAGTTGTGCCACTGTCTTCTCCTTCCCTTTCCCAACTCAGTTCCTGTCTGAACCTTTTTTAATAAAATACCTCACCAACTGGAAAACACTGCCCAGTGTTTTTCATCAAATTTTACCTATTTTCGGAAATTTTCCCCCTCAAATAACAGCTGCGTTGTTGATCAGTTCTTCTTGTTCATCGGGGAAGACCATTTTGCCCTGCTTAATTCCTTCTTCAAGGGAAAAAAATTGCTTTGGTCTCTTCACTTTCTTTAACAGGTAATACCAATTCCTGGTTAAATTAAAAATAAACAGAAGAAGGTTTTGTGTTCTTTTTCCTTTTTTGTAATTACTTGTTGGGTCTGAAATGTTATCAGCCTAGAGCAAGAACAAAACTACTGTACCTATCTGAAAATTCATCAGCTTTTGTTTGTCTGAAGGTCACTAGTGAATAGAGGCAAAAAGGCTTTCATGATGAGAGATTTTAAAGATTAAGGCTGTTTCCTTCAGAAAATACATAAATTAAGAGGCCATTCTGTGCTAAACATTGTAAAGATAAATTTTCTTTCTGTCTCAAAGTTTTCCTACACATTCCACCAAAGGGGCATTCAGTGAGGCTGAAAGACAACACTCCTAAGCCTGATGAAATAAGATGTTATTGGAAACAATGGTGCCTCACTGGAACTCAGTGACAAAATACCATGGATATTGAGAATTTAGAAGGACATAAAAAAGAAAAAAAATGGAAAACTGACATATAATTTCAAAATATGGGCTCAAAAATACAAACTAGATAAGTTATTCTATTGTTGTTCAGATTTCTTGCCCCTTCTTCTGAAGCAGCTGGTACTGTTCTGTGCCAGACACAAGTCAATGAATAAGATGATTCATGACAGTTTTGTGTTTCGTGTTACAATAGTAATTAGGAAGAAAAAAAAAAAAAAAAAAAGCAGTTCTGAAATTTCATCCCTCAAGAAAGGCCTTATGAAATTAAGGTTTGGACTCAAGGAATAGAGGACTCCATTTCCCTGAGGGAATTTATAACCTCTGGTACAACCTCTGGTATATTTGACCTAAACTTATCTTTCTGTTCCTCCTGTTCAAGTTTCTGGCAGAGTGCTTCTGAGATTTACTTATCTACCATAACCACAACTGGTTGAAAATACATTCCCAACCATGTAGGAAAAATACAGTTTCAGTAGGAATACAAAAGAACATTAATTAAATATAAGTGGCAATGTACATGACTTCAGAGTACAGGCAGGCTGAAGTTGCATTGAATATTGACTGGATGCCTCTGAAGAACTAACATTAAAATAAAGACAGCCCCAGAAAGGTACATTTCTAGCTGGAAAATAAGTGGAATTTGCCTTAGAAAAAACAGTCCTGCATGTGATGATCATCTGAACGGTTACAATCTGAGTGATGTTTAGAAATCCCTTTATGTTTCCTTGCTGTTGCTGACAATCGGATTTTTCTCAGGCTATTGTGCAATGCTTGTTTTCATAGACGTTTTCAAGAGGGATTATATTGTGAGATAGCAGCAGATATGGTCTGAAGGTAGACCAGTACTTTGCACATGATTTTACTACGTATTTTCACACCGGGTTTTCTACTGTGAGTTATTCTGGAAACTTAAATGTAAGGAAGACCCAAGATCTGCATTACTAACTTTTCCTCATATGGAACTTTTCTTTCTGAGGTTTCAGCAAACCGTGCTTCTCTCACACTAGCTATGAGAACAATAATAAAAAAGGTTCTGACTTAGTAGTTGAGCTTCAGTTACTTGAGTAAACTTGCTTTTTCCTCATGTCCCCAAGGTTTGGTTACTCTGTCCAGTACTGGTTTAACCACTGGTTACACTGATCACACCACATTTAGAATATGATAAAATAAATAAAAATGTATGCAGAAGACATTAAAAGTCAACATCAAAAAACTTAGGAATGTGGAAGAGAAAAAAAAATAATTAAAAAATCCAATCTCTTTCGTCATACAGTTCCCCGTGAGGACTTAAGGCAAAAAAGCCCTCCTCAAAACATTTATTTAAAAGTGGCTAGAAAACATTTGTGGTGAAAACAGAAAATTGAAAATATTTAAAACACAACAGTGCAAAAAGCTGCTCCCAAAAAGTAGCAGGTTAGGGTATTAAATAATTTTATATCCATATAAGAAAATATTAAAAAAATTTATCTCTTCCACCCCCATAAATCTTCCAGAGGTTTTAAAAAACGTTGCGTGTCAGTGGAAGTTTCTAAAATTCTTTGGCACACTCATCCACGTATACATCAGGGGACAGAATGTTGAACTGGGAGCCATAATACCTTTGCTTGTGTTTCAACTCATTTGCTGCTTTCTCATGAAATCACTAGGGTTACTTTGACTTAATCTTCTACATTCAGAAAATGTCTTTCCAAGGAAGAGAACTAGGACTGTTACTGATCCTTTCAGTCTTCAGATGAATTGCCTTTGTTCTTAAATTAATATAGATGATGGTAGCTGTAATTTATGTAGTATTTCTATCAACAGAAAATAATGACAGGATCAGTCAAACAATGTTGAGAATTAAACAGAAATCTTTCTTAGAGGGAATTACATGTGTTTGTAGATCTTACATTACCTTTCCCGGACCTTGTTCTGTCATCAAGGTCTGTATCCTTACATAGCCCAGCAGTAATTATTTCTTTTTTTTTCTGTAGTGATCTAATCCCAGGACACCCTCTATCACCTTTTATCAGCAAAAACACCTTTCAAATGGTAGCTAACCAGAAAAAAATATGCAATGTACAAATGAAACCCAAGTGGTGAATGCAGACAACAGCTGTGAGCCTTTTCAGTTGGAGAGTTTTATTTGGAGGCAGGATTCATCCATGCAGATGGTTGAGATGGGATATGAAAATGCATTAATGTGCTTACTGCAAGAAATTACGGTATTAGAAAATGTTGATTGTTTGTCTGGAAGACGAAATAACCTGGATGGAATGCAAAACCTTAAATGAATAATGAGACTATACAGATCAGTTCTAGAAAATGTTGATAGTAATTGTCTGTGAAGAGAGATAAAAATCTCTCTCTGCTAACCCATTTGGTAGATAAGCTCCAGTAGAAATAAGGTTGGAAACCTCTAGCAATAAGAACTTCGTTTTTACTCAATGGAAAAAATGCCAATTGTTCCTCAAGCCTGAATCCTAGGTCATTATAATTTTATGAAGAAATGTTCATGAAATTAAAATAAATTATTCACAGAGAAGTCAAGATGCACTTTTTCTACAAGTAAGGAAACAAATGCACTACAAACATTAACAATAATTTAATGTAGGATTAAAACACCTTTTAGTGACTACTTGGGTAAAACCCTCATCCTGTCTGTATCTACTTTACAGCACATAAAAATTCTACAGATGTTACAGAGCCCTTGAGGCTTTTTTTCCAGCTTAAAGAAGATTCCCTTGCAAAAGCTTTTGTAGAAGACAACTGTAAACTCTGTGGGAAAACAACCAACAGTCCTGCAAAGATTTCCAATAGCACTGGGTGGCTGTTGTACGCTACAAAGCCCAAGGCTATGAGTTACCCCAGGCTCTTCCCAGCTCTTTGAGTAGCCTACGACCAAGACAAAAATATAAACAAAATCTGCTTTATTATCCTGATGCTCTTGGGTTTCAGTTCCTACCTATACCTGTTAGAAGATTGCCAGAAATCCCTGTAATATGTAATTTGCAGTACTTTTCATTAATTCTGTTTCATACTATTTTGCCAGCTCTGTTAGAACGAATTGCTGATTTAAGCCATGAATATTACTGTAACATGCTTTCTATTTTTCTTTGTTATTTTGATTGTAATTATTGCATCACCAGTTATAGATATATACTGCTTCACATAATTAATTTCACATGGGACCATAATACAAGCCGAAGAGAAGTGAACATAGCTACATGCTCTATTCAGAACTCACTCAGCAGAGTGGATTTGTTCGAATTCTTTCTGTTTCAAATGTGTGTGATTTCAAGGTTTATTCATGATGGTTATTCATGCAAACATGCTTAATTGTTATGGAGAGTGTGTGTAATTCCACATTCTTAATCCAGAAACAGGAGTAGCGAAGATTGATAAGCAAAGTTGACTCGGTGGAAACGGTACCTTCTAATTCAAGAAAGCTGTTGCTTTGATATGTTCTGAGTCACGGTTGCTCACTTCAGTGGTGAAAATCCATTTTTCACTCCTTTTTGCTCCTGTTAGACCTACTGAGCCAACACCGCTAAATAGGATCGAGGAGATACCTCTGTCCCATTTAGCACATCGTCAACAGAATTGTTTCCTGTGGTAAACTCCCACTGACAACAGCGGCGGACCTGGAGGTATCACAGAGGAATAAATTGAAGTTGGTGGGGTTGCTCTGGTGTTGCACTGAAGACCTGAGGCAGACAGCAGAACATTTATTCATGTGGTTGAGCCTCAGAGGCCTGAATTAGGGACAGAGTCACATGGAAAGTGGTTTTCCTCTTCGTAAATGGGGCATGTCTGCTCTGGAGCCACTGAAAAATATGGCAATACCCCACGACACCATTTTGTGCAGTCACTTTTCATAATACTTTGAAGACCACAGTTTCTTCCTTTGTGAAAGTAAAAATGTCTCAGTGATTTGCTCCACTTTTTGGGTTGTATCACGTTGTGAAGCTTACTTTTAAATGTTTACATCTCAATTCATACAAGATGTTTTAGAAAGGTAAGTAAATCTAGGGTGATAACCATCAATAATAACACATTTCACTTGTGTACTTCATATTTATGCCAGATTGAATCTTCCTTAGAATAGGTAATTACGCTACAGTTATAAGGTAAGCAACATTTTAAATAGTCTGTTGTTTAAACTGGAAGCTGTAGGCTAGGCTGAAAGGCAACTCCATTCAACTAATTGCTGCTATGACTCAGACCTTGTAACAGATACGCAGTTAGGTCTGGTTTTCTTTCAAGCCCCTTTCCAGCTCTGATTTTCTTTATAAGACAGTGTAAAGAAAGTGAAAGAATGCTTTTTGTCTGAACAGTACCATCCAAAGCATAGAAACCCTAAGAGAAGGAAAAATTTTACATGTAATACTGCTGTTTTAAGTGAGAAGTTTACATATGCATTGAAATGTCAGCAGTAAGACATGGAGTTATCAGTTTCTTAAAACTGATCCAATCTGTAGCTTACTATCTTAGCTATCTGCTCTTCTTTTTCACTATATTTCTCTCAGAATTGTTTTAAACTTTAACATCTTATTTAGAAAAACGCCAAGAAAACCAAAATCAATCAAGATTGGTTCCCTGCCCCAGACTTGTAAAAAAATCTTACTATTCAGCCTAAAATGGTGCTCAAAGCACCTCCATCAGCTTTATACTTTTTATCTTTTTTTTTTTTTTTTCCCCCTCTGCTCTAGAATTTAAGGCATAGTAACTTTTGAGTCTGTAAATTCAGTTTCAAATCTGAAATTCAGTTTGAACTGTCAAAGCCTTCTGCATTACCAATGAAAGAGATTTGAAAGAGTTGGGATTTAACTTTTCAGTCCTTCGAGAGCAAAAGGCAGCTCACTGTCCCAGTCTGGGTGAGTTCAGAAATGCTAGTAATGGCAACATTTTTTATTCAGCTTAGTTTGACTGCTAGCAGCAAATATATTGAAGAAAAATATTATTTTCCTCACATTATGAGCTCATTTTACCCTTGCTACACTTTCTGTACAACCATAGAACTGCAAATTGAATTTCTGATTCTGTTTGAAAACTCGTTAAAATGTTTTCAGTACATAATTCATGATGGGTTTAGACTTTCCTGGATTCTTCTGACAACCTTCAGGTAAATCAAGAAGCTTAAATTAGGACCATAGCTGCCACACTCGGGTCTAGAGGACAGTTTACACTAGAGCAGAGAATGGATAACAGCAGGGTATTTTTTAACTTGGACTTCTCAATCAAGTCTCTAAATGTAGGTTGAATTAATTAGTTTTCTTATCAAATCTCAGGGCAATCAGGAGGTTTCCCTCTCTGAACCAATATCTATCATGGGAAGGTTCTCACTCTGCCTATCTGTAAGAGTTTGTGAACTCTCACAGTTAAGGTGTTTAAACTGGATTCAGGCATCACACTTCAGTGAAAAGGTGTATTGGTGCCTGCAGGTGCTGTTTACTTCTTCATTTTTGTTTGTTTATGTTCCCGTGGAAAGATTCATCATCAGTCTATCCCATGTACCAATGTGGCAAAAACGAAGCTCATAAATAGTGGCTGAATAAGAATC
Source organism: Athene noctua (assembly GCF_965140245.1). NCBI lineage: Eukaryota > Metazoa > Chordata > Aves > Strigiformes > Strigidae > Athene > Athene noctua. Next base: position 257,883,957 of record NC_134037.1, on the reverse strand, counting down.
TTGTACAATGATATCTCTGGGGAAGAGGTATAACAGGATATATAACTTTTTTTCTTCTGCCTGTGATGTTTTGCTGATACTATGGGTGAAATCTGAAATGCACTTTGCTTATTAAGACAAGTTGATGACTAAAAGTCCAGGTTAATTTTGTACAAATTCTCTGTATCTTTTCTAAGAAATAGATGGTTATCCCCATGTCTTTCATTTTGCAAGTGATTTACCATATTACATCCTTCAAAAAGGAACAGGAGATCGTACCTTTCTATAGAGTAACTTCTGTAAAGGTAACTAATGCTTTTTCAGGCACTTTGTCCTCCTAAATGAGATTGTGAAATGGAATAACTGGCAATTGAATTCCTGACTGCGGGTTAGTCTTTTTTTCCCGTTTGTGCTGTGGCTGCGTGTGAGATTTTAACACTCTAAATAGACTTGGTTCCTGTTCTACTACAATTGTTACTACTATTGTCAATATTCTAATCACTATTTTATTAATATTTCTGTAATATTATGCTTTAGTACTTTTAAACACTCAACTTTCTGGAAACAAAACCCAAACATACTCCCCAATCACCTTGATCTTTCAGCTAAGGTCATTGTAGCTTTAATGAGAATCAACCCTTTAGGTATCTTAAGTACTGCAGCTCCTCATTGCTTGCCATTAATATGGCCATTATAAGATTTTAGAATTCTTCCTGGAATCTGCATGTATACCCGTGAATACAAATAAGTTCCTCCAGCAACTTTGATTTGGCTTCAGAACCGGTTTCATAGTAATTCACTAAAATACAAACCTAAGATCAGATGCACGAGAATGACAATCACAGAGGAAAACGTACTGAACAAGCTCTATTGAACCAGGTTTGACCTTGGCTGGATGCCAGGTGCCCACCAAACTGCTCTATCATTCCGCTCCTCAGCAGGACAAGGCGAGAGAAAATATACGATGAGAGGCTCATGGGTCAAGGTAAAAACAGAGATCACTCATCAATTGCCATCACAGACAAAACAGAATCAATTTTGGGAGATTAATTTAATTAATTAAAGGGTAATGAAGGGTAATGAGAAATAAAAGAAAATCTTACAACATCTTTGCCCCACTCCTCCCTTCTTCCTGGGCTCAACTTCACTCCTGATTTCTCTGTGTCCTCCCACCAAGTGCTGCAGGGGGATGGGGAATGGGGGTTGCAGTCAGTTCATCACAAGTTGTCTCTGCTGCTCCTTCCTCCTCACACTCTTGCCCTGCTCCATCATGGGGTCCCTCCCACAGCAGACAGTCCTCCATGAACTTCTCCAATGTGAGTTCTTCCTCTTCACGAACTGCTCCAGCGTGGGTCCCCCATGGGGCCACAGGTCCTGCCAGCAAACCTGCTCCAGCGTGGGCTCCTCTCTCCACGGGGCCACAGGTCCTGCCAGGAGCCTGCTCCAGCGTGGGCTCCCCACGGGGTCACAGCCTCCTTCGGGCACCCGCCTGCTCCGGTGTGGGCTCCTCCCCGGGCTGCAGGTGGGTCTCTGCTCCCCCGTGGAGCTCCATGGGTGCCGGGCACAGCTGCCTCCCCATGGGCTGCCCCACGGCCTGCAGGGGAACCTCTGCTCTGGGCCTGGAGCACCTCCTGCCCCTCCTCCTGCACTGACCTGGGGGGCTGCAGGGTTGTTCCTCTCACCTGTTCTCACTCCTCTCTGCTGCTGCTGTTACGCAGCAGTTTTTTCCCCTTCTTTAATGTGTTATCCCAGAGGCTCTACCACCGTCACTGATGGTCTCAGCTTTGGCCAGCGGTGGGTCCATCTTGGAGCCGGCTGGCATTGGCTCCATCGGACATGGGGGAAGCTTCTAGCAGCTTCTCACAGGATACACCCTTGTAGCCCGCCGCTACCAAAACCTTGCCACACAAAGCCAATACAGCTCTTCAGCAGAAAAAGGTGGAAGACATTTGGACTCCATAGTGACTATGTTTTTATTGGAGTCTGTGTGTGGGAGCTGCAGGTGTACTAAGCCACCAGGGCAATTTCTTCTTGACTAAAGCACAGCTACTTACATTCAGGACCTGTGATGGCTTTGGAGGAGAGTCCTCTAGTGTACTGAGAAAGAAATAAGAAAAGACATAGTCACAATCTACTAGAGGAAAAGTCAACGTGGCACCATTTATCTGCTGGACTGACCACTCCACAGCTTTGGCTCTGAGGCTGATGTACATGAAGGGACAGTCCAGCTAACATCACTACCTGAGTGCCCTGCCTCTGTCTGCATGTACATCTGGGCTGTTCTTGAACCTGTTCCTAAATGACTACAGTTTTCATCCAAATGTTCAAGGAAAATTAGTCCTGGTTTGTATTTTTGGGGTCTGAGCTGCCACAGGCTTGGAGTTACTGGAGAAGAAAAACTACGTGTAGTCAAGTTGGGAGAGACAGCATCCTACTCATAAATAAAAGGTAGTGAGTTTGTTGTATTTTTTTTGTTGTTGTTTGTTTGTTTGCTCGTTGGTTTGTTGTTGTTGTTTTGTTTGGTTTTTGTTTGTTTTGGTTGGTTGGTTTTGTTTGTTTTGTTTTGGTTTTTTTTTTTTTCCCCCAGAGAAAATCATCCTAGAAATAAAGTATCATTTTTCTATGTGATTTTATCATAGTAGTTGTGGGTCACAAGACTACATTTGTTTTAAGGAAAGATAGAGAAGATTATATTCTAGAGACTGGACTTCCATTATCACCTCTGAAAACCCACCACACAAATAATTGTAAAAGTCATTGTTGTCAGATATCATCTCCACGGTACAAATATCTTGCTTGTTTTCCTTCCACAGAGAACATCTGTTGATTGAAATGAAGACTGAATATTTTAGACTGGCTTTTAGGAAGCATTTCTTTGCAGAAGGGGTTGTTGAGCGTTGGAATGGGCTGCCCAGGGAGGTGGTGGAGTCCCCATCCCTGGAAGGGTTTAAGAGTTGGGTTGACATAGCGCTGAGGGATCTGGTGTAGTTGGGAACTGTCAGTGTGAGGTTAATGGTTGGACTGGATGATCTTCAAGGTCTTTTCCAACCTAGATGATTCTGTGAAACAAAGCCAGTGAAGTGATATCAGCCTTATAAATGACATCACTCAATTATGCTGGTCCTGTATACAATATTTTTTTATAGAAGTAATTTGCTTTTAAAATTTTTAAGCATTATGAAAGTCAGATTTTGCTGCTGGGTTCACAGCATGGATTTCAGAAAGTAGATGAACCAAAAGGGTATTTTTCTCTCCTTGAAGTAATCAAGTGGGTATCCACAGTGTGCTCCCACCCTTTAAACTGTGCACATGCTAAACTTCTCCTTGCTTCCACAAACACAGAGGCTGGTGCCACAGGATTAAAGCTTTTCAGTGATTTGCCTCCAGTAATTCAAACAACTGCAGCCAAAACCTGGGGACAGCTTTTCCATTTTGTTTTGTTTCCCTTTGTAACTACCCCTGCAAGCAACAGTCAGGAAAAGAGGGATAGTGTTCAGCAGTCATGCAAAGAAAGATACTTTCCTTCCCCAGTAATGATGGGTTAATTCAAACCATTAATTCTTTTTAAGTTACAGAGTACGGTTACAGGCATTTTATTATTAACACTGCTATCCCCAAAAGTCACAGATTAGACAATCTAACCATGTTTGTACTGTCTTTGCTCATCTTGTCTAAGCTTGGGCTCACGTGCTGCACAGACCTCTGAGTGATGGCATCCACAGTGACTGTGGGATTTAACTTCAGAGAGGTCACTGATTTCTTTGCTTGCAAGCAATCTTTCCACAGCCTTGGGACATTTACCACCCAGCCAATAGCCGAGTAGTCATGTTCAGGAGCAAACACAAGCCCTGAGATAAAAGGACATATGAACAGGCCACAGGAGACTAAAAACTGTGGAAGATACCGATGGTTTACCTGAAAAACAGAGGATGAAGGCAGATGTTACCATTCAATGAAAAGGAGGTGAGAGAATTGTGCTAAACTTTAGTTTAATAACTAGTGTGCATTGCCTCTCCAAATGTCAAGTCATAAGGAAGGTGTCAGGAATATGTGCCTTTTCATATGACTGTACTCCAGGTCTTTATGGGAAGCTGAAGCACTTTCTAGAGACTTATTTTCCTTTTAAAAATGGGGGGGGGGGGGGGGGGGGGGTGTACAACACACAATTATCTCAAATTTTTCTGTCCTAGAATGATTTTTCAAAAGCAAATCTGCTGTGGATCTTTCCCTGCCAGCACATGAACAATTGTGTCAGCTAAAGAGGTTTTCTCTGTTTGACAGCCAGAACAAAGCATCTTGAACCAAGTGTCTACTTACCTCTGGGCCAGGTTTTGGGGCTTGCTGCTGTATGAACTGTGAATGTGTAAGCAGTGCATATCTGGACAGGCTTCGTCTGACTGATGGGGCATGTCTGAGCCTTGGAGAAGACAGAGAAGGATTTGGGTTGCTTTTAACACTAGGATTACTAGATGGTCAAGCCTGTGTACTGAAAGCTATCAAATAGGAAAATTTCATTCCTTTAGTAGATTTTTTTTTTCTTAAATTTAGAAGGAGTTAAGCAATCCTTTTTGTTGAATGAACTGTAAGGGTTTTGAAATTTGTGGAATTATAATAGAAAAGTATGAATAGCTAACTAGTACCGTGGATTGTCCCGTGTGATCACGTGTTGATAACAATGGGAGTCCCAAGTTCTTACATACTGAGTTAAAAGACGAATAAGCCTGACTGCAGCATTTTGCATCATCAGTTCATCAGACAATTCTCTATTTGCAAATACATATTGTTTCCCTTTTCTCCTCTCCTGATCTTTTGTGCTGCCTGTTTTTCTCTTGGGCTGTAACCAGATTTCCCTTTTGCCAGGATTGTACCACTTTTTATAAAATAAGGGAAGGCGAATGGCTGAAATTAATGGCTTTCATAAACACGGACAGAGACAGGTTGAAGGAATATGAATTTACTTCTAGAGATGGGTCACTTGGTAGCCTGGAGATGACATTAGAGATGGTGGAATGTGATCTCTATAGCATAATAGTGCTTCAGGGTACTGCTTGGTGTATTGGGAGCTTGGATGTGCAGCACAGAAGATAACAGTGTTACTGTAGTAGAAGCTGGAGTAGGTCATTAGTGTTTAAGCTGAATCCCCAGCTTGTGTCAGCATTAGCAGCAACAATTTACTCAGAGGATTTGTTGTCCATCTGCCTCATTACTTAATGAGGAGATGCAAAAAATGAAACTCAGGCATAGAGATGGATTTTTAAAATGGAATTCTGCAAATGTTTTTTTACCTTTAACATGGTATTGAGAAAAGCCCAGCTATCTGGCAATTTATTTGACCCTGTTCCTCAGTTCCCTACCTCACCACATAAGCAGGGTGTCCATGCAGTTCTTCTGTCTCTGCAGGTTTCATATTTCTCTTTTTCTGCTCCCCAAGGTTCTACTAGTTATATCCTGGCTGCACAAGCTCTTGTAGGAGTTGGCTCCTTCCAGTCTTAAATGCTGGACGTTGACTGCAGACTGGACAACTTTTCAGTCCTGTTCCTGCTTCTTCTTAATTTAATGTCAGGCCACCAAGGGACTGCTGGGGAGTGAGAACATTAAACAGAAACCCCGTTCATGAGACACCATGTGAGCCTTGCCTGGAGACATAAATTGGTTATCCCAAAGCCGGTGAAAGAGTCAGACCAGCTGCATTTGGGAAATGCCTTTCAGACTTTCTACTCATGGGATGGCAGGGGCTGAGGTTAAATGACCATGTTAGGATGTCAGGACTTCACAAGGAAGGTCAGGCCCTGGATGGATGGATGAGTATTAAGTTTTGAGAAGTGGAAGACTGAAATTAAATGAAACATCTGTCGGTATTGCATCCATGCCCTCAGCTAGTCAGACTCTTAATCTCAGCTATTAAAATAAGCAAACAGAAGGGTCTTCATATCTTTATTTGGGCTTACATTTATAGGTGCATGTCATCCCCTCTCTTGCTGCAGGGAGCAGACGGACAGGGCACAAAACACACATGAGAGTCCAGCTGCCTCCTCAACATACCTCTGCTTCCAGGGCTTCGCAGCTTTCTGCTTCAAGAAGACACAAGCCATGGGCTGACTTCTCAAACCTTTTAGCTTTCAAATCCCTACCAAACTTTTACAGAGTAATATGGCACGGGAGCAGCCAGCATCAACTTACGCGTTTTGGCATGGCAGGGAAGCCCTAATGGCAGGAGTGGGTGGGAGACCCTCCAGCAGAGTGCTGAGCCTGCACTGCCAAGGAAAAAGAGTGGGGCTGTGAGGAATTAGGTACCGGTGCAGTCTGCTATTGGGTGAAATACCTGCTTTTTCTGGCAAGATTCAAATTGTTGACTTTGCCAACTATGAAATCATTGGAGCTAATTTTCTGTTGCACTGAACCTTGCATAGATGTTTACCCAGCAGTGAATGAATGATAAACCTTAATGCTGGATGTAAAGCCACTTGGCCCTCACTCTACCCTGGTATAAATAATCACGCCTGATGTAAGGTAACAAAGCATTAAGACTGCTGATTCTTTTTTTAATACAAGAATAATAACCCGTTCAAAGCATGCTATGACTCATGCTCAGTGAAATCACTGGTGCTGGCTACCTAGTAATTTGGAGCTAAATTTGATTTTACACCTGCACTTAAGGAAATGTGGTAAAATTGCCAGTGATTAAGTGGAATCAAAAGGCACAATAAAAACCTTATCGTAAGCCTTCGTCGTCTTCTGTTTCCTTTGGTTTTGGCTTGCTCTTTTGGAAAGAATAAAATGACAGACTGGTCTGGATTTATCATTAAAGACCAGCTTGCATGGTTTCCCAGACCACTTATGTCATCCTTTCATTTGTTTCTCTAGCAGGACATAGGCAACATCTTCACAACAACCAATACGGAGGTCATCTCCATAGGTTCTGTTTTACTTTCCAATATATCATTATGTTTTTGCATCACCAATCTTTGAAGGAGGCAAACTTACATTTAGCATGTCTTTTTGTCTTGCCTGTCTGAAGGACTGTTTTCCATTTTATAAATATATTTGTCAAGTGCTGATAGTGCCACACTTAATAAAATCTAACCTTCTTCAGTCTTTTATTCTACTGAAATGTGCTGAGAACTTTTGTTAAAAGCTCTCACCTTTGTTAAGGCAATTTAGCCTGAGGTTCAGGGATATCCCAGGTTTGTTTTGAGTGTTTTTATTAAAGATGCCTTGATCATATCAGGTTTTATCAGTGTTAGTGGGTAGAGCTTCCTCAGTGAGTGCTAATGGCATTTTTCATCACATGTCAATCAATGTCATCAAATGCAGCTCTGAAACTTATCATGAGGAGTCAGTTATTATTGTAGACCTTGATTTTAACCGTTAGGGCTTAAATCCAGACTGCTAAGATACTGCTTTTTCCCACATTGCTACATAATGTGTAACAGCTGTGTATCTCTTACTGCCAGATTCTGTTGTATTAGCACCACCTACTCCTACACCTGTATCATCAGGGTATTTTTCCCATTCCCATTTCAGCAGAACTGTTGAAAGAATACCTATTGCAATAGAGAGCGATCCTTCTTGATTCCATTTCCAGCCTAAACAATTGTATTGTTTAGTTTGTAGCTCAGGTTGCTGCGTGTTGACAGATGTTCAGGTTCTGAAAGAATTTATTTAGATGATCTGCAATTTGAGTGCCTTCATGTCTCATCAATATTTTGCAATCTACTGCATTGGTGATATCACAGTTTGGCGTGTTGATTTTTTTTTGGGTGAGTTCTTGTAAATACTGAGAGTGAAAAAAAATCTCTTTGCATTCTCTCTTGCAGCGATCCTCTAATTCTGCCCTCTATTGACATATTCCTGCTTATTGTCTCCCATTATATCTCTTGATCAGGATACTGATGTTCCTCTTGTGCAGTCTCATTGTGATGTCTTCTTAATGTAAGTATTTGTACTCCAATTAGTTGCTTCTTCATGCATCCTCATCTGCTACTGTTTATAGGTCATCACTTTGCTCCAAACCATTCATATCTGTAATGTTTCAGTGGGGAGGAGAGGGGCATGACAGTGTATGTTTTCATCTTGTTTTCTACTTCTGTGGTCATAGCTTTTGAGACTGGTTGTTTGTTTATGTACTGTGTTCATCACTGATTTTTGAGATTGTACCACTTAAAAAAAATTATAGTTTAGACCTGGTATTTTCTTCACTAGGATGCAAGCTGCAGGTGTTCCATCTTGGTAGGATTTGGAGATCTTTGACTCCAGAAGAGTGATAGCTGAGGAAGTCAAAGTCCCATTGTGTCTGTTCAGTTAGATCTTTGTTCTTCTGGTGTCACATAGTAGCAGTTTTGCCACTTTCCTTAGTTAATTCCATTGTTTGCGACTGAATCACTCTGAAAGGCTTTGCAAGGACTGAAAATCGGGTTGCTATAAGCTGTAGCTGAATTTTTGGTTCGGTGTAGACCTTCTTTTAAAGCATACTTGGATTGAAACTCATCTTACAATTACCTCTTCCTTATGCTTTTTACCTTGCACTACCTCTGTAGCAATGGGAGCTATTGGGAGTTCAGAGTGCAACACCTTGTTCTGACACTATTTTCAGTAGTGCTTTTTGGTCTAAATCACACTCATCATGAGACAAACATTCATAAGGCTATTTCAGCAATGGATTCGACTTATCAGACCTCCTAATTTTATACTTAAGATGTAGGATGTGGTAAAGATTAAAGGCCCCTATTAATTTTGTACATTTACTGTGTATTTACTTACCGACACTGCAAACCATTCCTAATTGTTGCCGTTATTCACATAAAAATAACAACGCACTGCTGAAAATAGGGGTGTAAGGAGACCATTAGAACAGGTGTACTGGATGCAGTTTTGCTCTCAGTTAAGTCCTTGGGAGCTCATCAAAATTACAGTGGTACCATGGGTTTAAATGAAAGCAAAGCTTGACCAACTGTGGTGAATTACTGTCACTCCTTTGAATTTATTAGTTCCCATAAGTTAGTTCAGCTCTGATCCAGTGGGGGAAGATAGGGGAACAGCTGATCAACTGCATGGCCACTCCAGACTGAGCAGTGCGTGGGGCAGCTACTGGCTTCTTGTCCTCTTCCTCATAGTAAATCTGCTTTGAATTTGTCTAGATTGATTTCACTGTGCTCACGTGGACACACCCAAGGTTGTGAAGGGATTTGTATTTGGGCACAGATTTCCTACAGCATTCAGTAGGACCTCAGGGTTGCTGGTAACTTATTCACGTAGAGCAGTTTCACCCTCTCATCTGTAGCTTTCTCAGTCTACCTGGATCTGCTTGCAGCTCCCTTTGCATCTGAATTCAGGAAGAGACAGCACAGGCATAGCATCACATCCCCTGCGGTGCTTGCAAATTTATGCCTCTGTCATAAATTGCAATTGTTAGGGGAAATGATTAGGGAATATAGCAGATCTTCTGAAGAAACTCCCACTTGCAGTCAGATGAGGGACAAAGAAATGCTATTCCTCCTTTATGGTATCTGGTAAGAAGAAAGAGAGGCACTACTGAATGAAATTAAAATAGTGAAATGATGAAGCAGTAATAATGGCATTGCTCTGCAGTTTTACCTATCACAGTGCAACATCTCTGTGTGATAACTCTGAGTAGCAGTGACAGTCATCAACAAACGTGGATGCAACGAAAGAACATTTTGACGTGATTATGTAGCAGTAGCATCTCTGCCCATCGAAATGGTCACTCTTCCCGCAGTTATACTGAGCTTAAAAAATCATGCAAAGATTTGGAGAGATAAATGAAATCAATCAATGTATGCCTTATAGCAATACATTTACTTTAAATGTGAACCCATTTTATTTCTAAGCAGAAAACTACACGTAACAGTCTCAATATACTCAAAACCTATCGATGTCGGCTGCAGTAAGTTTATTGCAGGAATTTGCCAATGGAGCTCAGCAGCACAATGTAAATGAGTAATGTTGCCATTACAATATTCATTCCTATGTAGACTTTAATTTCTACATGAGTTCTCTTTGTCTCTAAGTGGAACTGTTTCTACACAGTATTTTGTCAATGTAAAATCCACAGTACCTGCAATAACAACGGCTTAGTGGATTGCACTTCAAATATGATTGGAGACAATTCATTTCTTCTGACCATTAGGATATAAAAATTTACAAGTCAGAACTGTTGTGCCCTTTTCTCTTGAATCTCTCTTTGCACTTTGGTGCCATTTCTTAAAATGTAAAGCTGTTTCTATGATGCCAGAAGAGTTTTATAGTGAAAATTTATATGAAGAATAAAATTCAAGCACTGAACAGTGAAATATAAAAAGTAACCAAGGTGATGAATGTTCTTTGCATTCTATACAGTCTATTCAATAAATGCTTAGGATGAACTCAGTGACTCTGCCTCCACTTTCTTGTCCTGCCTCAAAGTCTTTGCTATGAGTCTAGTTACACCAGTTTACAACATGCATATTATATATGTGTGGGTCAGCAGTCACACCCACACATCTGCTGTAGCTCCAAGCTCCTGTCCAGCATGCCTTCAAATTCTGAATCTAAACCAGATGAACTCATTGCTAGTTTGTTGACTGCTTTGGGAGTCAGAGCAGAGCATGAGTAATTGTAACAAAGTTTGAATAGTAAGTCCTTTCAAACATCCAGGGATAAAAAAAGGGGCAAAGGAAATATGTTTCAAAGATAGAGAAAGGAAAATGGTAGCTTTCACTTCCCTAAAGTCACAGAGCAAGCGACTTCTTGAACCAAGAATAGAAGCCTGGGGTTCATGACTCCAATGTTGAGTTTAAATTATGCCTAAGTAACATGAGCTCATGCGAATCATTAATCACTTGCTTTTCTTTCCCCCCACTTTAGAACCCTAGAATATTCTGAAAATAAAATAAAAATTGTGTTCAGCGGGATAATGAATTATTTTGGCATTGCATAGCAATTAAAGAACCTCAAATAAGATTTTGCATTGCAAAAATGTTTAGTGAACTGTGACAGATTGAGGAAGTACAGAACAGAAAGAAGAGTGTTTTGGGGGGCATAGTAGTAAAGAAAGCACATAGGAAAGTGAACTCTATAAACCACCTTGGTGAAAACTATTGCTGAAGTTATTTTTGTGAATAATGACCTTGTTGCATTGGTCATCATGGTTGTCATGGTTTGGTTCAATTTTGAAAACTTAGCATGACCACAGGTCATGCCCAGTAGATCTACTGGAGTTGCCATGTGCACCCCACTTTTAACTCACAAGGGTTTTCTGCCTTTTCTCCTATCTTTTCTTTACCCTTTCACTCATCTTTGAGCTTTCTTTTTGTAAGGCTGGTTGATATTCTGTCTCAAGAAAAAGTACACAGTCACTGGCTAGGCTCCTTTTCATTATAATTTATGTGAATCTGAGTTTACACTGGGCATAATCACTGATGAATATTCATGTAATCTAGTATCTTTGAGGAATTGTTATCCTGATTAATCATACTTTAAAGCCTGTGAGTCTCTTTCCTGTTGATAATGCTTCTTAGCATATTTCCTGTTGCGGAGAGACTGAGCCACTCAAAGATGCTGAGCTTGTTTGGTGATATGAGACACCGTGCAGAAGTGGGATATGGTTTCATCTCTTTTGAGAGCTGAAGCCAATAACATGCCTGATGTTGTCTCCAGGAAGATGATAAGATCTCATACTCCCTGATGTCAGGACAGCAAAATAAGCAGCACACCATGATTTTTTTTCTCTGCTATTAGAGGGCGAGACTCATTCACTTTTCAAGGGAATGTCACCTTCAACAGCCACTTTCCTTGTCACTCAAGTCATTCCCCCAAAACAGGACTCCAGCCATTCTCCAATTTCAAGAATTAATCTTTTGTGTAGGGGGAATTAAGCAAGCAGTACTGAAAGAGCTTGCACCAAATTGTGTCTCACTCAGCCTAGTTGTGCTGAATACACAAAAGACCCTCTGTGCCTCTTACCTCCAATTACTCCACAAGTAGTAATGAAACTAATTGCAGTCTCCGGCTGCAGACTCTGGAAGTTTCTGTCTCTGTGTGCACATACTGACATTAAGGCACGCAAACCAGAGACAGGGTTTAGATTCTCATCTTACAGACCTGAACATGATGACTAAATATCTACACTTTGGTATAACACTGTCACCTGTGACACTTGGTGGGGCAAATGTATTCTATAGTAAAGCTTTTGGAATTAAAACAGAAATAAACACATCACCCTAAGGATTTTCAGTATTTCTTAATATCCTCCAAAATAATATTTTTTCTTTTTTTTTGAGGTATTATCTCTGATTTTTTTCTGTCATCTTAGAGTGCTCAGAACTGTAAAATTACTTTTATGGGCAAATATAGATTGCTTGAAGACACCTGTTTTGTATCTCCCTGGGAATACTGCAAGTGTAGGTACAGCAACGCAGTTCCAACTTTATTTAACAATACTTAACTCTCTACAATTCAGTATCTTGAGGAAAAATATTTCTGATATTACCTTGGTTGTGTTCTCATGGTACCCTCGTGCAGTTTCTATTCTTGTGAGCTCACTGTTTACATGTGAATACCTTTTCTACAGCTCTATCACAGTACCTGTTTTGTTTGTTATGTGATGTACCACTGCTGGGTACAGGTAGCTGCTGGTTACAGATAACTACAGGTAGTTCTTCAATTTGTCTTTCCAATAGAAGCTGTGCACAAAAAAAAAAAAAAAAAGTATTACATGAGTATTTCTTAAAACCAATAAAACAAGGCAATAGATTCATAGAATGCTTTGGCTTGGAAGGGACCTTCAAAGGCCGTCTAGTTCCAACCCCCCTGCCATGGGCAGGGCCACCTTCCACTAGCCCAGGTTGCCCCAAGCCCCGTCCAACCTGGCCTTGAACCCTTCCAGGGAGGGGGCAGCCACAGCTTCTCTGGGCAACCTGTGCCAGGGCCTCACCACCCTTTTAGACCCCTTAAATGAACTACAGTGATTTCTTTCTCAAAAAACCCTAAACCATGCTTTACTAAATTTGTAAAAATGAGATTTTTTTTTAACATTATTATTAAGCATTATTAGTTTGGGGGGATAAGAAAAAGTTATTGCCTTCAGAATTAACACTAACATGTATTCATCTGTCATGTTTTTTTTGGATTATTTCTGTTTTATAACTATCTGTTGAAAGAGTCTGGAAAGGTTGATGAGTGATGTATACTTGATGGTTGCAAAATTGACTTAATTGTTTTTCCTTTCCTTTACAAATCCACCTATCTTAGTCTTCTGAACATTTTAGGGCTTGATTTTGCCATCTGTTCTTAAGTATCCACATGGATTTTGTTAGTTTGCTTTTGTTGTGTTAGTAATCAGATTTTGTCTGAATAGCATTATTTGATTTGGCTTTAAATGTAAATGAGTCTGTATGGTATGGAAATGGGGAGAGAAGACCAATGAAGCAGCATGAACTTCTGTCCATGGAGTAAGACTGTGCTGATCATTCCTGATCTCCAGTTCTGCTTGGGAGATAATCAAATAAATTATAACAGTAACAACTCACCTCTTTGCAGTGTGATATGTAGGAACATAGAAGAAATAATGCCTTAATCTCTTAATAGTTTCATCCTGGTATAGAATAAAATTAGATTCCCCACTGTAATGGAATAAAACTACAGAAGACCAAGGAGTATTTTCCATTCCTAGTTCTTCTCTCAACTTTTTCTATTCAGCCATTAAGCTCTCAACAAGACGTCTGATTAAGTCTGTCCCACGGTAATTAAGTAGCCACAAAGACACCTCAGTTTCTAAGTGAACTAGAAGAGTAGTAGTTTTAAATGTGAGAACATACTTCTCTGGAGTAGAAGATTGGCATTCAAGTCTATTGAAAGATGCTCTGGCTGTCTTTATGTAGTATGCAGTGCTCATTATTACTGAAGTGTGCAAAGAATTGAAACTTGGGTTCTGACCAGACATGAAAAAAATGTTGCTAGCAGTTCCGTTTCAAAATCATTTTGCTTGATGTAAAATCTACAGAATTGGTGATGCCAAATATTGATCTCTTTTCAAGAGATTCGTGCCACCTTCTATTGAACTTAATCATTTTTTTAGGCAGATGTAGTATTTGAAACAAAATTTAACTGAATGCTGAGACTTTTTTTTCTTCTTCCCCTCTGCATGAGAAAGTGAATAATTAGTCAAACTGATCACAGGACACAGAGCCAGGATTTTCTTGAATCCCTGCTCTGTTGTCAGACACTTGCCTTGGGAAGTCATTTAATTTATCTGCTTACGGTGGAAAGCTGTACTTGCTAATTTCTCAGGAGTATAACACAGCTAATCTTAGCAGAGGACTAGGAAGATATATTCTGTTCTCCTGAAGCATATATCCTGTGATCATATTCATTAGGTCCTTTTCTAGAATCTGTGTTTCATAGTCATTCTTGAGCCTCTCTATTTCTTGCCATGATCTCCCTTGTCCAGACATTATTTTTACTCTCAAGCCTGGGGTCCACATTTCTTCTTCTTGATGGTGTATCTGACTGAATTCTTCCTTCTCAACAGTTAGGGAGACTACATTCAAATTCTCTTTCTGACATAAAATTTGCTTTTGCTTGCTTCATACCTTGCTTCCCCAGGAAAATCCTGCTCTCATTCCCCCAAGACCTGGGTCCCTGATCTCTACAGCTAGTCATTATCTGTTAATCATTCCTGGACTATCCTTCTTCCTTCCAACTATTTCTCATATTTTTCCTCATTCTTATGAAACCATTTCCTAAGCAAGTTCTTTCCTCTATTTTAACGGCCCAGTATCCCTTTGCACATACAACTCTTCTGTGATGGTTTATATTCTGTCATGGTCATCTCCAGAGCAAATCCTTCAATAAGGTGGTAGTACTGGCATTATCAGAGGACTTATTTAACTTTATGTGAATAGCTTTGGCCTATTAAATGACAGACAGTGTGACCAATGTTCTTCAATACGCTTGTGAAGCAATATATATACATCATGACATCACTGTGCTAAGCATTATATACACAGTTTCTTAACTAGGACATCATAATTCACAGTATACACTGCCTTTTTAGTTCCAGGACTTAGACTGGACCCAGCTTCTTCTATTATATTATCATCAATAACTACATCCTTTTTGAGTTTTCTTTGACTAAATATGTGCATATCTTGGCCTCATTTTTGCAAAATCAAAGCATGTGTCCTTTCTCTTTGGCCTAGTAATGTGTCTATAGAGCTTTTATTAGTGGGTTTCCTTTGTCTTGCCATACAATGTCTCTGTTAACTTAGTCTACCTCAGCTTTCATAGTGTCCCATGAAACAAGGCAAACCTTGTAGTCACAGTGCCCAAAGTACCAATTCATCTGACACTGCCCTTTGCTTGTAATTCTCATTTGTAGCTTTCTAAGTTTCCTTCCTAGATGCATCCAATGTGTTGTCGTGGATTTCCAGCCATTCCAGGCACTGAAGTTGTGCTCTTCACTTGTTGTGCTACATCTACATGCCTGCTAGGGGGTGATGGGTGCCTTCTCATCTTTTCTATCCTTTCCCTTCTTTTCCCCATGGTGGGATAGGTCTCCAGATCCTGTATCTATGAGGGATGTAGTGATTATACATATGGAGGGGATCTTCAGAGAAAGAGATGGCTCAACGGGGAAAGTGTCCTTGTCCATCCTTCCCAGTGGCACATCTTTCCTCACTTCTCATTACTACATCTCTACAAGTGACTTCCCTTCACGCACGCTGAGTCTCCCGGGCTCTTATTCAGTCTCAAGCAAGTATAAACCCCCAACATTTTAGAGCCAGCCATAATGTAGGAACACCTTGAATTTTTTATCCATTCTTGTCTGCCTTCCTTCATGCAAGGAGTAAATGGCCTTACAAACTACCTGGCCTTAAAAGGTCATTATGAAACAAAGTTTACTACAGAACAGGCACTGTAGAGTAAATTAAGCCTGAATAACTAATTTTGCAGATTCCTAAGTCTTTGTTCATGAGCTAGGGAGAATATTTTGAGTATAGGCTTCTTTCTGGCATGTCTAGGTATTTTACTGTGTTCAGTTTCACAGAGAAGTTCTGGTATTCTGTCTACCTGTTTTACAAAGAAAATTCTTGGTTTTTTCTGGATTACAGAAGCTGTGATATCTTATGGATAAGATTGCCTCCAGTGTTATTAAAAAATCTGCAGGGTGAACTAGTCCCACAGTAATACCAATAACTTTTGACAACACTCTTGACTTCACTGTCCCCTCACAAGTATAACAGAGCAAAAAAGTAAATGAACAATGTTAAATGTGGTTCATCTGTTGAAATGTGTTTTTCAGACTCTATTAACAGCTGATTCTCTCCACATTACAGATGAATATACTGTCATTAATTATTATCTAAAAGAATAATCTGGACGATTAAATATACACAGCTACTCATGAAAGTCCTAGAAAGGCAAATTATTTGAAGCACATATTTATCTATCTTGTGTCAGTATGGGCTCGCAGATGCACAGATGGTCTCCACAGGAGTAGTGGGTCGGATCCTTCCTAAAAGCATCAGAGTTACTGTGTGAACTTGATGCTCAGTGCATGCATATCTGCTTCGGTCAACAGACTCCCAAACAGAAATACATTACTCTCATTGGATGCTACTGCTGACGTGGAATAGCCCATGGCATACTTAACGGGTACATATCTATCAGGATATTTTACGTGTAGGTAGCAGTTTGGTTTTGCAATACACTTTTCAGCTAGGTGCCTAACTGTGCATGTGCACATGCCATCTTCTGATTTCTAACAGCATGATGGGTACGCATGTGTGTGCAGCTATGTTGTAGCCATGGTGAAAGGGAGAAAGAAAGCAAATATTTAGTGCAGATGAGAAGGTTAGAACAAATTCTTAATAGCTTCTTTCAGAGTTCTCTGAATATTATCTCTTTTATAAGTACTCCAGTAGCAGCTGAATTCGAAAAGACGTGCTCCAGAGAAGAGGGGGCTATTGGTGGATGTCCAGAGGTCCAATGTGGATGTCTAAAATAAATGTCCGATAAGAATAGAACAGAGGATAGGATAGGATAGGATAGGATAGGATAGGATAGGATAGGATAGGATAGGATAGGATAGGATAGGATATTTCAGTTGGAAGAGATGTACAGGATCATCTAATCCAACCGCCTGACCAATTCAGGGCTGATCAAGTTAAAGCATGTTAAGGGCATTGTCCAAATGCCTCTTAAACACTGACAGGCTTGGGGCATCGACCACCTCTCTAGGAAGCCTGTTCCAGTGTTTGGCCACAGTCTCAGTGAAGAAATGCTGCCTAATGCCCAGTATAAACCTCCCCTGGCACAGCTTTAAACCTTTCCCAAGCATCTTGTTATGGGACACAAGGGAGAAGCGATCAGCACCTCTCTCTCCACTTTCCCTCCTCAGGGAGATGTAGGCACCAATGAGATTTGTTCATATGCTCTGGGGCAAGATTGGATGGAAAGGAAAATGTACTTTAGAAAGTATCTTCAGACCTTGCTCTTCAAATGGCTGACTCATTTTTACGTTTTTTATTTCTTTCACGTTAAAAAACAGCCTTTTAAAATTACATGTTCATTTATGACAGTTTTTAAGCACAAGGGCACTGGCAGGAAGAGATTTTCACCCCTTAACCAAAATTCTAATGGCTTTAACACTGCAAACCCCGTAGGTTTTCCCCTACTTGAAGCAAAGATGAAAACTCTGCATTGCTGTTTTCAGCCTGGCAATAATACAAGGTTTTCCTTAAATTGACTGTGCGGATGGCTGTCCAATTTATTGGGTCACTTACTTGCTACCATATCATCAATTCGTGTGGCAGAACTACATGGAAAAAGAAAGGCATGCACTGTTAAAAGCTTTCATTGAACACCTTTGGAAACGTGGTTCTTACTGTTGACTTAATACTTGTTTTGTTTTGCACAAGCTGCTTAGCAATGACAGGATATCTCATGCTTGGCTGCCTGTCGCTGCTGCAGATGTAGAACCTCTTTTCCCACGTGGATCCTGGTGGTCGTGAAGAAGTGCAGGGGGGGCAGCCTGATAACGTGGTGGCATGTGCCTTGACGTGTGAGGCTTGGAAGTCATTGCTTTCATGGGAAGGACCCTCTGTGAGGAAGTGGGATCTGGAGCCCTGTAGGGTTTCTGGAACATCCCTGCATCTGCTGCCTGGTTACCCTGGGTGGGAAGGAGAGGAATAAAAACAAGATTAGCCCATGTTATCAGACTCAATACTTTAATTGATTGCCTTTAAGGGGTGTTTTTCATGGCACAATTAGCCTGAACTGTAGATGTAAATCCTTTTATAGATATTTTTAAGTCTTTGGCTGGAAAGCACACATTTGTTGTAAGCATGCAGACTTACAGAAGCAGTCTCCAGTCCATGCTTGTCTGTTGATGCTGCCGATGCACTAAGTCCTACTGTGACTGATATGCTTCTGCAGAAATATCTTCCCTGCCATCATAAAAAGTGATCTTGAATATATAGTCCAGTAAAACCGTGTGACTTTGCTGTGGAAATGCTACTTTTGGACTTGACAGGTCAAGATACATATTGTATGTAACCTGCAAAATGCTTTGAATATGAGACTGACTTGTTGACCCTTAAAAATTCTTAGCAAGTGTCAAGACATAGCTCTTTCATTCTGGTCTGTAAGGATGTCCACATGAAGGGGAATAAGTGGGCCTCTCTAAGTTGTGTGCCAAGAGTGGGACAAGCTCCCAGGCAGCTGGCACACAGGGTCTGCCCTGCACCCACCCCCTGTTGCTGTCTTCCAAGCTGTGATGGGAATTAGGCAGAAAGGCGACCCTGGGCTGGTTTGGGCATGGAGAAGTTATCAACACCACCACGAGGCTACAGTGCCCACACTGCTCACGTTGTCCTAAGTGCTTCAATGAACTAAGTCAGACCTGCTGTGCAGGGGTAGGAGTCACACAGAGAGGGAGTTTGTATCCTTTTTTCTTCTGCCTCCCTATGTCCTTTGCTGGACCTGACAGACTAGAATTACAAGAGGTTGCACCAGTGCTTGGCTGGTCACAGCATTTTACATTGCACCTTGGTTTTGGACAAAGCATTTATGTGGTTTCTGTGTAGTCACTCCTGGTTGAACCTCACAAGCAAGGTTATTAATATTTAATAATTACACACAAATTGTAGTCAGCCAATTAGTTTTCTCTGCAGCTTCTGCAGTTTCTCAAGAGACGGATGCTCAAATTCGTCATTCTGAAGAAGCTGAAAGTGTTAAAAGGAACTGTAATTTGTTGTTTAGTTGTCTTTTCATGTTTCTTAGGAATCACTTGAAAGATGATCAGATGAAATGTGTTAACTTTCCTTTTATTTCCTGCAAAAGGCAATTGAAATGTTGATACTGAAGCAAAGGTAAAGCTTGCTAGTATAAGTAGGTGGTCACACTTTATTGGCATACTTACACCCACATGCACAAGACATTTTGCTCTTTCTGTAACTTTGAATTAGCTGCAGTCTGTATTAATAAATCGGCTTATTGTATGTAACTGCCTGCTACGCACATAGATCCAGAAATCAGCTACTTACTAATAACTAAAGTAATTTTGTGCTTTAGCTCAAAAGTCAGGCTGTTGCTCATTTGATGTTCAAGGTTATGATGGTCATTTTCTCCCTCATCAGCTTTGGAGCAGAGACAAAGCATGATAGCATAGGACAAAGTGTGTAGCAAAATGATACTGTGATCAAAGCTAAATGTTTACAGATTTGATCCTGAAGTTGGACAGATGATGTAAAAAACCCAAAAACTTAAGGAAGGTGTCTGTTTTAAAGTACTTCTTCCCTCTAGTGTGAAGAGGTATTTGACACACACTACACTTAGATGTCTCAGTTTGCTGATGGTTTCTCAAATATCTGACACAGTGGGATAATTGGCAACACTTTTTTTTCCCAATACTTCATTGCTGTTAACACCACAGAGCTGGCCATAGTCTGTATGTAATGCGGTTAAAACACTGTTGGGTACAGCTGAGAGCAAGGAAAGACTCCACTTATCTGTTCCAGCCAAAGGTGTTGAGCTTACAGCTTATGTAGTCATCACCAAGCACAGGCAGTGCTTTGAGGACTTGATGTTAAAACTCTGTACCAGCACTTTCCACTTTTCTAATGAGCCTCATCCTCATTAAGGTACCTCTGTTCTTATCTTCATTTTCTTGCTACCTGGACTTCACTTCGCTCTGCTGAGCACCTGTCGACTGATTACAGAACTGATACTACCATACCCTCCTCCATTTTTTTTTAAGGACAGTAAATGCATCTGCAGTAAAAGCAGATGGTGCTTTTATTTATTGGGTTGTTTATTTTTTAACCCTTTCAAAATCACAAGTAAAGCATTGCCAAGTAAGGTCCAGAGATTTTTCTACAGAATCAAATGTATTGTCCTCATGTATCACTCATAAATGCTCAAAAAGTTTCAGTAAAATAACTCACTGTGGACAGGTTATGTGACCTCTCTTCTGAAAAAAGGCAGAACAGCTGTACTGCCAATCTATACAGTCCAGGGAAAAGAACCATCACTGATGTACCTTGTTTCACAGGAGTAAGTAAATTAATGTCAAGACTGGGATAAAAATAATTCATTTTTAAATGCTAAGCCATTTCTTAGCATTTTTTGATATTTCAAGTCATTATCAAACTGGTAGTTTATGCCCTGCTATCCCCTATAATTTGTCCCTTGCCTTTAAGTCATGATGTTACTTTTTAGGGTTATACTTGGACTTGCTCAAAATATTGTCAGTTCTTGTTCAAATTCAAACTGACATCCCAAATGCAATGAGGTTAGTGGTTTCATCGTAGCCTCAAGTGCACGGTAGTATGCTGAATAAACCCGCAAATATAATTCTGCTAAATTTGGACTGTAAGGGGGCCCTAGCACTGAGTTACTATGGAAACAGAATTCTTCTTTTCTTTAGAAAGAAATTCCCCCTAGGTTTAGTAGTGTGAAAAAATTCCCAATATTAGAGCTTGACAATGTGTCCCTGCATTATCCTTTTGTGCCCACACTTTCTTAATAAGAGTTTAAAGATTACTTTTTTGACTCGTCCACTTAATATTCAGTTTGATCACTGAGTTTTCATTATATTTGATCTGAAGGAAAAAGCACTGCTCTTCCCCCAAATCTGTTTGTATAGCTGTATGTATGAGTGCTGATGATTTATAGAGGACTGTGCACAGACACAGTGCTGAGCAGAACACAGTCAATATTTGCTCTTCAGTAGATTGTGTAGACATAGAAGGAATCTCTTTCTAGCAGGCTATCATGCGAAGGCTGACATCCTGGCTCTGCTCATGACATTTGCCATTTCACCCAAGTCTCAGGCTGACAGATTTTATGACAGAACCCAGATAAAAGATTTATAAGATGGGAAACCAGAGTACTTGGACAGGATGACAGTGAATAGAGGCTCATGTCTTAGGCAAATTGGACAGAGGTCTGGACAGGACAGTACTTTTTCCTAAGACTAAATTTACAAGAAATACTTTTTGAGAAGCAGGTTTAGGAGGGACCATGGGAAAGTTGCATAGCAAGAGAGCTAAGCTAAGCATGAATGAAAGATGCCATGGTACAAAGAGGTAGAAAGAAGTGGGCGGTGTGTAGGTGAAGAAACTGTATAAGACCACACAGTGTGAGGGAGCAGTTGAGAGGACTTGAGAAGAGAGGGGAATTATCAGTCTCTTGAAAGAGAAGCTTTGAAGCTCCATAGCTCCATTTAATGTAAGGAATAGCAGTACAGGGAAGCGTAATTATGTTTGTAAATGCACAGTTCACCAGTGAGCAGTTGAGGAACACTCTTCGCTCATGTGCCTGATAATAACAATCATGCTTATGTGAGGGGGAAAGTGAGAATTTCCAATTTAATTTTAGGTTGAACCAGCCAGTCCTTTTTAAGCTGTTACTAGGTTAAGCATAACTTTAACTCTCTATTCAAGTATAAATACTTTTTTTTTTTTTTTTCATGGTCTTTCAAGATTATCTCCTCTCTTGTAAAGATCACTGGGGTGTATGTTTTTAAAAGATGTTTTGCTTATGTAGTGAAAAAAATGTCGATGAGAAGTATTGAAACTCTTTGTATAGAACAACTAGTCTTCAACAACAGTTGATTATCCTTGTCTTGAAAAGGCAGGTTTGTAAGGTTCTACAAAGAAAGAGGAAATGAGATAATTATAGACTTACAGTCCATGAACAATTTCCATTCATTGCCGTAAATACAAAGCAAATTATATAAGAGATATGTGACACAGAGAAACGGTGCATCCTTGGAAGAACATTAGTCTACATATTTTTTAATGTGGAGAGCATAGACAATCTTTCATTTCCATGTAATATTGGACTGTAGGGCCTATGGCCAGGTTCTGTGTGCTGCTGAGGGTATTTGCAGTTTTCAGAGATGTCTGGTGGAAACTTGTCCTTGCAGAGTGCCTGAGGGACAGAAAGCCAGTAGATGTAACTGTGCCTCCAGCTCTGGGGGTTGCCTTCTGAGTAGAAGCCTGGTTGCAGCAGGTCTGTTATGAGGCATGAGAAGCACTCTGTGTTAGAGCAAGGTCCTCTTCTCTTGTTCCTCCTCTAGTATATTGTAAAATATCAGTAGTGAGGACTACTCCTAAATCCTTAATACTTGTTCAATTTCTAGACACGAATGCACACACCAGTGTCCTCTGTGTCATGGGAAAACATCAGGCATCGGAGGATGGGAATTGGAGCCTCATGGATTTCAATTACTTAACCAAATGCTGCATCCAGCTGAGGCATCAATCCTTACCCTTTCTGATGAATCTACCTATTACTACCTTCTGCAACTAGAGGTTCGCTATTGCAGCCTCTTCCAGTTTTGGCAAAGAAACACATTGTGAAACTCAGCTCTTCCACCCTACCCCAGAACTTGTTGAACAGTTGAATCGATCAAGTAGAGACATTTGGAGACACTTTAAGAGGTGCACTCAGATGTTGATTTCTCATTTACTAACACTAGTGGAAGACACCTTGTTGCATGTGCGGTTAGTTTTATAATAGCAACAAGGTCTAGGACTTCACAGTCTTTCTGACTCCACTTTGAAAATAGTTTCAAACAATGTTTGGAGAGAATAAATCCACAAAGTGACACATAGACAGTAACTGTTCCCTGGCAGTATCTCTATCACTCCTTGTCTCTTACTGATCAAAGGCAGAGAACTCTGGACTGGGGAGGCTGAACAGTAACCCTGGAGAAAATGATAGATTTAAGAAACTTAATTGTTGTAAAAAATGAAAGTGGTTGTGCTTAAATGGTACACTACAGATAATAGAGAGTATCTGTCTATGGCAAGTCTTAGTTTTATTTTGGAAAAAGAGCAGAAATAAGTTTCTATGTTGCAAATTTATCAGGCAATTGCAAGGGAGTGCAAGTTTTAATAAACTGATTATACCTCTTTTGAGTTTACCATTCTGGATATACTGGCTGAATCCTGCTAATCAAGATTTTATTAACCAGAAGCTGAAAAAAATATTGCCGTCAAAGATTTGTGGGTGTTGGCTATTTTTTTTTTTTTTTAAAAACAATGACATTACTATGGCTGTTTAAAATACAATGCATGCTAAATTGAAATTTGAAATTAATTTCAGGGATATTAACTTCCAATAAGTGCATAATTTAATTTTGATTCAAAAGTGTATTGATGTCACCAGGAAGTACCTAACAGAGCTTTTATAGCATTCTTTTGGGCAGCATGAAACTTATCAAAGTGCTTAGAGAGCTCAGTTGAGCTCTCACATATTTCAACACTTAGTAATATGCAAAACTTCCAGTGACACTGTTGCATTAGTAGTAATCCAAGTACTTTGTCCCCTATGACTCCTTCCTAACACATTGTTAGAAAATCTTTGGTTTGTTGAAAAATCAGGGCTTAGTCCTAGAAGCTTTTGTGGGACAGAAAACATTACCAAAGGGCTTATAGATGGACCATCGGCAAGATGAATAAGGAATAGTGTCAGGCAGAAGTCACTCAGAGGTAGGCTAAAATCTTTATTCAGAATCCATTTCTACATTTCCCACTGAATATTTTCTACCAGGTGTAGAACAGCATTATTATTTCAGCCATATACACTTCTGTGTACAGTCAGTTGTTGAGCTGGGCAGGTACACAAAGGTGACTCTCCCTATAAAAATGATGTAGGTCACAGCACATAGAGCAGACAGTGACCACTAGAACAACTAGTCAGGCTCCATGAAGATCTGTAAGAACATTTCTGACTTTCTCGCAGCCAAGTAATGAGTAATTTGCGCACAGTTGCTGAAAGTCTGTGGCAAAGAAGAAAAAGAACCCAACGCATGAGGATTATTTGGATTATTTCCTGAACCCAGTCCAATGCCTTCACCACAAAATCATTCTTCTTGTTTCCACTAAGTATGATTTACACATGTTTTCTGTTTATTTGGCAGCAGTTCTTGGTACTTTGTAAATATCAAGCTTTGGACGAGACACCCTGAAATCACGTGTAATGTGCTTACAAACCTTGAGCGTAGTGAAATGATTTGTAATATGTCACAGTATGGGCTTAATTCCCCACTGCATTGTGCCAGCTGTGCAGGCACATCTGGGAGCATTGGAAAAGGTTGGACTTCCCCAAAAACTGGCTGTGAGGAGGTATCAGAGTCCAGAGAAAGGTTCAGGCTCTTACTCTAAACTCTCAGGACCTGCTGTTGCTTTGTTCTTTAGCTAATTCAGTTCCACACTGAGTGGGCTTAAAAAAAGAAAATATACCTGGAAACTATTCCTGCATTTCTCAGCTCTCATTCTTCCCTTGTTCTTCTTCTGTGATGCTTAAACCAAGTTGTCATTCAGTGCTTTACTGCTCATATTGCCATAGCACTCAGGGAGCTGACACATGAATCAGAAGAGCACAGTACAAGCACAGATCAGAAAGCTGTCTCAGTTCCAAAGACCTTACAATCAAGGTGAAAAGCCTGGGAAAACAAAAGGACACAAGCGGCTAGATGGGAACAAAAGGAAACAAGAAACTGATGTTGGCTAGGCAGTAGAACCAACGTGCAAGGAGGCAAACCGGGGAATTTTATTTTCTTTTTAATACACAGTGGGGAAAGCAAGTTGTTTTAGAAAAGAGTTTAACAGAGAAAAGTGAGTTAGCTTGCAGGTGTCAGAGAAACTTTCTCCCCAGCATTAGATGCAGCATGAGGAAAGGCACAGAAGGATTATCTGAATGCTTAGCATTGGCCACTCAGAAGGAGAATATCCCTCTGTCACTGAATTGGACATAATGACTGATGACAGCATGCAGGGAGTGTTGACAGTGAAGACAAGCCTCTATTAGATGCAGCAGGGAAGTGAAAACGCATGCTGGGAGTGCGGAGAGAAGGATGATATGGTCAAACTGATGAGCTGGAAAAATGATCTTATGACAGCGTCTAGAATGGATCTGAACAGGCCAAGTTAGGGTCTGTCATGGCCAAAGAGAAGATATCACTTAAAGAGATGATGACTTTGGAAAAATTATTATCAGTATTGATGGCTAGCACAGACTTCACCTTTGAGACATTGTGCATGGAGAGTTTAACAAGACAAGGGCAGGGAAGGAAAAGAGATTTAAGAGAGAATGCAGTTCTCCCAAGTCACTCAAAAAATCAGTAGCATATTCAAGAATAGGATTCAGAACTGCTGAATTCCAGCACAGAGCTCTGCTTGCTGGATCATCCACTGCTTGGGAAACAGCTTGTTTTTGTAGCTCTGTGAACTTAGGGTGAACTTTGCATGTTTTTACAATACCATAATTTGCAGAGCTCCAGACTGAGAGCAGATGAGTCACATTGTTTAGGCAGAGAAGGATGTGCTACAGAGCCACTTCTTTAGCACAGAAAATCTCCTTTCCCTGAAGACGAAATCCTCTCTCCTCCCACAAAGCAACGAGCACGTTTTAGAACTCCACATCAACTGGCAAATACATTGCTTATTTTAGCATTTAATTTCAGCATGACTGCTTAAAGATAATACAAAGCATTAAAGCTGTCAATATTTTTTAGTGACAAAGGCAGAACTGAAACTGTTGCTCTCTTTTTCCCTTTCAAGTGACAAGCATAATTTGTATTACGTGCTGAGTATAACTCACTGCACTGCAACAAGAAACCTTACCAGTTTGCTTTAGCCATATGCCCATGCAGACACAGGCTGTGTCTCTAAACATGTTTGTGCAGCACCACGCACCAGGAGGTCCGGTCCTCAAACAAGATTATTCTACACTCATTATTTTGAATGATATTTTGAAGAGTAATAGGAGAGGATGACATATTTAAGAGTCCCTTTAAGCTGCAGTGCAGGACAGTGATTCAAGCTGGTACATTCCTTTCATCTGTTCCTGTTGCTTCCCGACAGCAGTCTTCTCTTAAAGAAAAGCAGGAATTTTCCAAGGAATTCAGCTTTGAAAAGTAACTTTAACTTTGTGTGTGCAGGGTGAGGTCAATCTCCAGAGCAGAGCTGGTGGTTCTGTGAGAAATTTCACCCCATCCTTTATGTCTGGTCAGCTTTTACCCTCCACATCACACACTGCCCACATCTTCTCATCTTCAAACTACACAGGGTTTGAAGTATCAACCAGATCTGTCATCATCAGAAACCCAGTCACTATGCTCAGCATCTTTACAAAGGATCTGATGCTGCTGTAAAGCATATGAAACCGCTTCAGTGCTGCAAATTCAAGTTCAGAAGAGGAAAAAAGAAGTAGCATTTCCCTTTTGAGGTAGGGAAACTGTGGTTAGAGAGGTATCTTTTAAGCAAGGACAGAGGCCAAGAAGGAACACTAAATAATCGACTCCAGTAAAATACATCTACATCTCTAAAGGACAACTGTTAGCTTTATCCCACCTCTGTTTGGACTATTCCAACTGTGTTTTTTTCCAACATGAAGCTGATCAGGAAAGGACTGAGCATGAACAGTAGCCAGATTGTGCCACTTGGCTTTCAGGATCAGTGCCTGCCTAGCTTTAATTTATCAGTATGGACATAAACACAGTATCCATATAATTATTTAGATAACTCCATCCAGTTATGTTTGATTTCTTTCTCCCAGTCCTGCAGGTGAAAGGTTCATTATGATTTTACAGTTAGAAATCTGATTTCCAGACTGAATGATTCATAGTCACATTATATTCTGTGTCTCTTTTTCAACTTTTACTTTTTCAACTTTTCAGTTTGAAACTCTGTTTGAAAGGAGATTAATACCATTGTATTTAGTCTCTTTTATGAGGTCCTACCAGTGACATTAGTATTGCTCTCTTCTCTAGAACTGCTTTGCTCAGTGTTTTGCAGGACTATCATAGAATCATAGAATGGTTTGGGTTAGAAGGGACCTTCAAAGACCATCTGGTTCCAACCCCCTGCCCCGGGCAGGGCCACCTTCCACTAGCCCAGGTTGCCCAAAGCCCCGTCCAACCTGGCCTTGAACCCTTCCAGGGAGGGGGCAGCCACAGCTTCTCTGGGCAACTTGTGCCAATGTCTCACCACCCTCATAGTGAAGAATTTCTTCCTTATGTATAATTTAAATCTACATTCTTTCAGTTTAAAACTCTTACCTATCACTACACTCCCTGATAAAGTCCCTCCCCACGTTTCCTGTATCCCCTTTTGAAGTACTGGGAGGCCGCTCTAAGGTCTCCCTGAAGCTTTCTCTTCTCCAGGCTGAACACCCCCAACTCTCTCAGCCTGTCCTCATAAGGAGGATTGCTATGATTACCTTCTCACAAGACTTCATGTTGGATGCTCACAGTCAGACTATAATTGACAAGTATTCCATTTCCCTCCTCCCTCATTTTAATCAGTCATCCAGTGACTTACAGAAGCTACTCTTTTTATTAATCCCTAAAGTCTTGTTTTCCTTACAAAGAGATGTTTTTCTAATTTGTATTTTTATAGTGAAAATTCAATCAGAAGTCTGATTCATGTTTTAAAGTATAATGTTAATGTTGACAGTAGTTTATGGATCAAGTAGCATTTCTGGAACAGCAATCTGATCTGTGGAGGACAAGAAAAACCCTGGGAGTATCACTGATTTGTAAAAAAAAAAACAAAAACAAAACCACACAAAAAAAAAAAAAAAAGGAAAAAAAAATCAGATGAATGAATAAGTGTAGAAAAAACAGTAAACTCCAGTTAATTTCCTTGCTAGCCTTGTTAGTTTATACTTTCCTGAGCTACTATTAAGAAAGGAGGAATATGTTGCCAAAACACTGGAGTGAAATATTTTAAACATCTCTTAGAAATCTGCTGTGAATTCATAACAGCACTTTGCCTTTTCAAGAGCAGCGCACACGATGACTATCAGCATGTTCCTCAGATGGCTGAAGTCCCTTCTCAGGACACGAAATTTGCATTGCAATGACTTCTTACTGCATCCTATTGCTGTATTAAGTTATCTACTCTATCCTTCTGCCAGCAAAGGATTGCTGAGGGTTATGTGGCTTTGCATCTTTTGTGTGACATATCCCAGGGACATAAGGAACACCAGGATAACAGATAACTTTGGGGAAGGTTGAATGTTATTAATTCCCGTAGGCAGGTCTTGGAGGATTAAGTGCTGAACAGACGTGGAAGGGGAGAAGATCAGTGGAGTAACAGAGCAGGAAAAGTAGTTCTCCCAGTGGATGGAAGCATTTGTGGACAGAAATACATTCGGAAGAACATGAAGTTGGCAGAAAGTCTATTTGCAATGATAGCCTTCTCTGTTCATTGAATTTTCTTAAGAGTGATTTTATTTTCAGAGATTTGTGAAAAGAAAGGAAATGCACACAATATCTGCTTAGCAGCAGACAAGTAGCAAGCGACATACAGGACTAAGAAAAAGCAGGGATCGATATGGGTGAGCAATTGGCTGATGGGTTGGGCTCAAAGAGTTATAGTAAATGGGGTTACATCGGGCTGGCAGACAGTCACCAGTGGGGATCCCCAAGGCTGTTTTAGGGCCAGTGCTCTTTAATGCTTCTATAAATGATCTGAACACAGGAATCAAATGTAGGAGTGGCTGAGGTCACTTGGTTTGTTCATCTTGGAGAAGGAAAGGTTGAGGCGTGACCTTATCACAGTCTACCATTTCCTTAAGGTGGGCAGTGGAGGGGGAGGTACTGATCTCCTCTCTCTGGTGACCAGCGATAGGACACAAGGAAATGGAGTGAAGCTGTGTCAGGGGAATTTCAGATTAGGAAAAGCCACCTGAGAGGCTGGTTGGTCACTAGAATAGTCTCCCCAGGGAAGTGTTCATGGCACCAAGCCCGTCAGTGTTCAAGGAGCATCTGGATGATGCTTTTAGTCATATGATTCAGTTTAGGTAGTCCTGCAAGGGGCAAGGAGTTGGACTCAGTGATTGTTATGGATCCCTTCCAACTTGAGATAGTCTATGATTCTATGATTCTATATAGGACAGGAGAGTAAATTAAAAAAAAAAATAAAAATACAGGTACTAACCAGTTTGGTTTTCATCAGAAATATTGTATGAATACCTCAAGATCTCTTGATAGTTGTGTTTTATGTTAACCATCCTGTTCACTTAAAAATTACATATTATGTATAGTTCCTTCTAAATACCATCATGTTGTCATAAAAAACACACATTGAGAGAGGTAGCCATGATCTTAGTCTATAGCAGTAATCACCACTGCCTTGTTCATGTTCCTGTTAGTACTTGATTATTTTGTCCAGTTCTTGGTACATATATCCGTTAAAGGACACAGAAGATGACCAGAAGTCCAATGCATGGGATATGGGTTTAGGACAAGAGTGCTGGGTTTAGCAGGTTTTACCTACTTGTGGTTTGGTCTTGGCCAAGTTACTTGGCTTCTTGATACTTGTCTTACTTGTAAAACAGAAGCATCGGTAGGTCCCTACCTTCCACAGCATCATGAAGATCAATATATTCACACACAATAGTAGTGAGATCAAAATGATTATGTTACATTGGTGTGATCCCAGTGACAGCTTGGATTTGCTGTTACTGCTGCACAGCCAATAAATGTCTGCCAGATTCTGCACTGTTTTCTTCAAAATTAACCATTTGATAGTTAACAGATCCAGTTGTAGACCTTTGATTGATGAATTAACACAATTTTCTAGCTTTAAGCTTGAGGAATTCACTGTGAATTTTTATTTTTATTTCCTGGCTTAGTCTTCAAAACTGACAGTTGGGGGAAAAAAAGCACCTTTTTTCTGGCTTTAAACTGTGAAAGTCTAGGATGACAATTACTAAGGGATGGGAAAATGAGGATCCTCCAAAGCCAGACTCTGTTTCAGACTACAGTTACATTTTAATATTACATTGCAACACTGGTATAAAATGCAGCACAAGATATTGCCAAATGATAATATACCAGCGGAACTAAAATGTAAAAAAAGTATTTGCTGTTAATAATTCTACCACTTTGAGACAAAAGATGGTGTGTGGAAGAGAAATCAGAGAATAAATACCAGATTGACTGTAAGCTAATGTTTATTACAGTTCACTGACTACTTCACATTATTTTAAGTTTTCAGTATTTCTCAAATCCAGTTGCTTTTTTAAATGAGAGAAAGCATTTAACCAAGGATATTCAACTAATTCTCTGCATGATAAGATCGGGACACATCAGTATGTGAATTTTGAACATGGTAGTGTGTTTTATAATTTGGTTTCATAAGCTGGCTCTTATCTAATAAAATAAATACATTAATAAAATGTGGCAAGAAGGATATGAATATATGAATATAAAGCCATGATAGACATTTTTCTATTGCAAGCTGTTTATTTCTGGAGATCAAGTCTTCAAGAAGATTAAACAATGCTGAAGAGATGATTAAGCCAAAAAACTAATAGGCAGAGGCTTAAGAAGATGCTGATACGATAGTTTAGTGATGCTGCAAACTAGCAAACAGAGCCAGATTGTCCTTGGTCCATGTGTGGCTGTGCACTAAACGTGGCAGCAACACTGCAGGAAGCCTCCTCTTCTCTTGGTGCTCATGTCCAGGCCTGAGGCATTCACTCCATGGGGGCAGTGCAGGGGGACCCTGCTGCCGCTCAGTATGGGCACGAAGGGAGCTTGTGGCTCACCAGGCTACTGCCCTTCTTGGGGCTCTGTCTTGGCTGCTGCAAGTCTGTGCAACCAGTGGTGTAGGCTTGTGATGAAATCCCTCAGTCTGGTCCCTGGGAAACAGCAGCTATGGGGAGTGGAGACCATGCCAACGGGTTCTGCAGAGGCTGTTCTTGTGCTGTACGTAAGCCTGGCCTTTGCACAAAAGGAGTCATAACCACCAGGTGTGGCACTGATAATGTTTTGCCTTTTGTATTCTGCTCTCCCTCAGAAGCACAATATTTTGATTTGTTATTTGTGAAGATTTACAACAGTGTGTCTTCGTGCCTATCAGCCAGTGCACCGGGAACACTTGGCAGTGAGTTTTTTCCCCGGGACATCAGAGGATTTCTTTCCTCATTCATCCAGTGCCAGAGCGAGAGCTAGCACTTGTCTTTTTTTTTTCCCAGAAGTTCATTGCAAAATGAACAAATCAGCCTGAAGATGTACTTACTGCTTTTTTTTTTCCACCTGTGGTTATTAAAAACTAGGTGGATAAAACAGCAAAAAAATGGTTTTTATAATTAAATGTGTTTACTTTGCCCATTGGGAGTTCTTTATGTATTATCACTTCCACTGTTCTTAGTTTGAAGTCCTAATCACACGTGATCAAAATCATACATTTACTCTCAGAATCCAAACAAGAGACTTTTGAAACATTAGACTTTTAGATTATTACATTTGTATGCTAGTTAAGAGTTGGTAGGATGCTTTCACATCCCATTTTCAAGCTTTCCCCTTTAGTCAGAAGCTCTAGAAAAGTTGTGCTTTGTTGGGTGAAAGCCTAAATGCCTCCAAAAATCAGGCATTTTCAGGAGCTAGAATTTTAACAAGAGCATCATATGTAACTAAATCCATGTAATATTATAGGTGTCAGAAACTGCTATGCAGCATTAAATTACTACAAAACTGAGTCAGTCCTGGGTCTATGTTGGCAATTCAGAGCACTACAAGCAGATTGGAAGATCAAAGCAGCCATTACAGAAGTCCTTAAATCCACACAAGTGTCTCAAGGATTTTACTTGGGACTAGGCTTTGGACAGAACATCTCCCCCATATACATATTTTAAAGGCTGTCAGACTGAGTGGATATGGATGGATAAGGAGAAGGAAGAAAGACAAGTGGGTAGTGACACATGCTAAAAAGTTCTGGGAGTTATGCGGACAGTTATTTTGCTTTTGCATTTTGAAAGAAAATATTTCAACCTGTGTGCTCAATAAATAAGTCAAAACACCTTCTCTGTGAGAATCCAGTAATTCTGGGGACAGTTGCCTTTCCCTGGAACTCACTCACCCACAGCATGTGACAGATATAGGACTTTCCCTTAATAATTTATGAGTACCATATGTTGGCATGGTTATTTTGGTTATAGTGTTTACATTATAAATATGTTGGGTTACCCAACAAGGTGTTGTCAAGATATAAATGGGAAAAGAATGGGTTGAGGTGACTCTCACCTACCCTTCCCAAGCAATCTAGTGTCCTGAGAGGGCTGCTGATTGTGTTTGTGTCATCTCTAGGGAGCCTTCAAAACTGTTCATAAATAGTTGTTTCAGCAAACAAAGAAAGAGAAAGATGTGATGTGGAATTTTTAAAGATTGTTTTCTTGTAAAGGAAACCCCACCAGACAAACATAATGGGTAGGCTTGGTAGGTGCCTGAAGGAGATAGTCTTGTCCAGGTCATCACTGTCACAAAGAATAATTCACATAAAATAAATCAAATCAGGATTGAAGTGGTGTATTGATCTATTAATGGTTTTTAATTAACTGGCAAGCAGTCAATTATACATTCAGGATCTCTATCAGCAGTGTATGGATAAACCACAATATTGGAGACTTAAGAAATGTTAACACACACCTAGAAATTTCTACACACCTTTCTACAACTGTTTCTGTAAAGTCCTAAACATATATACACATACACTCAAACTCAGTCACACACATACCCCCTCCAGAGCAACCAGCTCCCTCTTCCTGGAGGCAAGGCCCCCTCTTTGCTTACTGTTAAGCCACGGGTGCTCCAGCTTCACAGCCAACTGTGCTTCCCTGACAATCTGCTAATCTACCTGCTTATGAGAAAACCACACACACACTGACATCCACAGGCCCCAGATGTGGGTACTTGTTGCTCCTGCACTGTGAGCCCATTAGCTGGGTAATTGTTTTTCATGTTGTCCAGCGAGGATGCTCTGTTTGGCCTCAGATGGTGGTTGTGATGTCAGTGGGACAACTGGCAGTGTCAAAACCAGTTTGTCTGCTGCCCCGTCCCCATGACAGAGTGTCTCCCTGCTGTTAGCAATTTTCATGCTTCTTTTCAACTTCTTTTCAAGATGACTTCTTTGTTTCAAAACACTTTGTAATTTTCTGCTTACTCTTTAATCCAGCTGGTGGTTGTCTTCCTCCTTCACATGATCACTGTCAGGCAAACACCCGTTGAGGTTTTGGGCGCTCCTTTTACACAGACTGTTTATGAGCACCCACACACACCACTGTGGGTGACACATGGTCACCCACAGATCTTACAGAAAGGCAGGAAACTCAGTAAGAGAGATATTTGTGTCAACTCACTGAAAAGTCTTTTTTTTTTTTTTTTTTTTTTAAATAAAGCTTGTTCATCCAGCTAAAAATGTAAGCATGTATAAACTGCTATTGTAAATTAAGTATTTTATTATCATTACACATTATAAATATTTATGTATAGATACATATATAAATACACAAACACAAAGGAGTCTGGTAACTATAAATTCCATTGGCTTCAAACTTCTGAAGGGGAAAAAGTAAAATGAGATAAACATTGGATCAGGAGAGTGAAGTGATACAGAGGTTATTAACCTCAAGTTAGAGTTTAAAAGGCCAAGACCTGAGGTGAGAATACTCAGAGATACTAGAAAAGAGGATAGAGATATATATACAATCCTAGAACCACAGCATAATGTCTCTTGGTGTGCACACTTATGTGGAAGCAATGATCTGTTTAGGCCGCAAAAGTTAAGGGAAGAGCAAAGACACAAAGCTGATAAGTAAAGAAGTTGTTGAAGGCCACTTCATGGAGTCAACAGCAGAGCCACTTATCTCCTGAGCTTCGGGCTCCCATCCTGCCTGCAGCCCCAGAAGTCTTTGGACAGCATGATCTGTGGGGGTTAGTAAGGTGGGCACCCGTGTGCAAGGAGGTCATGACCAACGCTGGTATCGCCTGTGTACTGCAATACTTACCGTAGAGAAGAATATCGGAATATTTTCCCAATGGAAAATTCTGCAGTGCTACTGTGTGAGTGTTCATTACAGCTGTACTTCATTATAAAGTTTGCCTGATTATTGCAATCACTCTGAAGATCTCTTGAATGGCCGAGGTGACTCTATCATTTCTGATTTGTGGCTAAGAGGCAATTTTGAAATTTCTAGAACAAACAGGAAGGAAATTATTTTTATTTTAGGACTGTGACTCAGCAGTGGATCAGCAAAACCAAAAATGCATTGATTTTTCTAGTCATCAGTGAAACAAGAGGTGGGGTTTCACAGAAATTTTTCCTTTATACCCTGGTCTTTTTTCTCTTTCACAGATACTTTTCTTATATTGATATCCTAGCATTGGCCAAAATAACATCTAATACCAATGTAAATAATACAACAGGGAAGGTAATTTCAAGATTTGCAATAATTTGATTGTAAAACACTCTTTTTCTGTGCTTGTTAAAAGCTCTCTCTTCTTCCTCTAAATTTTATTTTATGTAGCTTTTAAGACTGGAATAAAAAAAAAAAAACAAACATACAGAGAGCTTATTAGCTTCTTTTAAACTCTTAAAGATTTTAATCTACATTATAGATTATATATCCTGCCCAAGATAAATAAACAAGCAAAGCATATCCAAACTGTGCCATAGGATTTACATAATTAGAAAATACTTTCCTAGTTATCCAGTAATAAGATCATAAAAGTGGTATAAAAATAGAAATGCCATTTAGTTAAGAATGTTGCTGTTATTCTATTTTGTAAGTCCATATTTCACAATTGAGGCCAAGGTGCATGAAGTGTGAAGTTTTGGGCTCGTCCAATTTAACGACCTCGCTGTCTCCAGCATTCCACGCTTTGTGGCATTACTTGATAATGTAAGGATGATATAATGTCTAAATCTTTAGAATCAGCTTTAATTATAGTTCATCTTGTGCGGTCACCATATAGCAAGTCTCATTTTTAAAAGACTGTCATCACTGAATAATACTTAAGTGTCTTTTATCCCAAAATTCGAATAATAGACATCAGGAAATTGGAAGGGGATGCAAACCTGCACACCTCAGAGTATGAGCTGATCTCTGTCTTTTACACAGAGAAGATGATAAAAACTTTCTTATGGGCATCATTACCCATAAGCTGTCTCCAGCACAATTTTTTTACTTTTTTTTGGTGTTTTTCATTGCTGAAGACATGACAGAGAAATCAGTAAGGATAAAAATATTTTAATAGAAAGTTTTCAAAGATGAATTATTTCTGTAGGATGAAATTAATCATTCATAAGTTGCTCATCACTGTGTCTAGGGATACTAGTCATACAGTAAAATATGATTTCCAGTTATGGAACATATATAATATCACTGAAAACACTTTCATTAATTGTATCGAACTAGGATTTTATTGAAGCCATGCTTCACTTTTAGAAAATGGTGATAAACCAGTAGTTTAATAAGTTGATAATAACAGGGAAAATAACTTTCCATAGATTCAGTTTAATTCACAATTATTTTTATAAGTTTTTAATTTTTCTGTGGATCCTTTACTATTGCCAGGATCTTGTGAAAGACATCCTTGCACTACTCTTTTGTGTCAGATCTTTTCTTTCCTGAAGATAACATTAGGTGGTTTGCATCTGTACACTGGATATTTGGGAAATGTGAGTACTGAACTTATCTGTAAAGTTTTTTAATCATCCAGACTCTTTTTTAGTGATCAGTCTGAGAACTATTCCATTATGTCATCCTGTTTAAACTTTTTGTTGAAAACGTGGTTAGAGAGACCACAATTAGTAACTGATCATTGCTTCTAAAGGAATCACTATGTGTCTGTTTTACAGATGCTCCTGATATGATTAAGAATTGCATAAATGATCCTTGAATTCTTCACTGTCATCTTCCCTATTGAGTTATCACTCTGCTGTTCTAATACTTGCCACACTGTGTTGTAGCAGTAGACAGATGTATTGCTCACAGCTGGGCTGGAAGTATGTTCTACAGTAACAATGCTGTCCCCAGTTCTTCATTAGAAGAATAATCAGGAAGGCAAGATTAGCTCAACTCCTTTGTTTGGGCATTGAAAATATGCAAAATCTGTATTTGTACATTCCACCTGTCCTACCATTTTTTTCTCTGGGAAATGAAAAAGAAATGAAGGTGAAGGCAGTCACCTTGCATCAGCCCTCCAGACAGGTTTCAGATGGCATTATTCGGGTTTTCATCTAGTGAGCAGACCCATTTCCTTAGACTCACCTAGTTTGATTGCTTTTAAATCTGCATTCAGTGGTCACAGCCTGACTGTTTTAGCGCTCAGAATGAGACTTGGCAACTTTTGCACATTACCTCTCTGTGTCTAACATCAGTGCTGAGCTCACGATTAGCATGGCATAGGCCATCTATGAAATTTTAAGTGCTAGCTGGCAGCAGGATGACCAAAATTTGGCTCATGGTTCTTATCTTTGACACACAGAATAACGAAGTGATTACAGCAAAACAGTGTTATATTTAGAGAAGGAAGGAGGGCTTATTTCTATGTCTGAAGCCTCAAAATCATAACAGCAGGTCTTATCCCAGTGGAAGAGCAGTCTCAGAACAGATGGACTACAGCAGTGCTCTGATCTGTGTTGGACAGTAAGTGGAACAGATTTCAAAGATGCAAAGACAAGACTGACTAAAAAGGTGTTTGAGCCATAAATATAAAATGATAGTGTCATTCACAAGGAAAAATATCTATTGCTTAAGTATTTAGACTTTGCATTTACATAAACTCTACTGTTTCTATTCTACCTATCTTCTTTTCTTCTCACATGAAAGCTCCTCAAGAGGAAAAGAAAAATAATTAAGCAACAGCATTTACAGTTCTACAGAAAAAGTTATTTTCCTATTATGGGAATGAGGGACAATATGTTTCAGAGTAACCTAAAAATGCTTGAGTGCTGTATCCTTCACATCAGCACCAAAACAACTCCTGTCCAGGGGATCATTGTGAATGACAGCAATATTATGTCTATGATAAAATCCACCAAAAAAGTCAGTGTTATGTGACGAACTAGTATCAAGCCTGTCCATGTCAGACAGAGCCTTTCTACGAGATTTATTTCTTCCTAGACTTTGGTCTTATGTTTTAAAAAATTCTATGTTATAGTTCGTGTGGTATTAATCCATTTCAATGTTTTATATCTTGCTGAAAGAAATATGAAAGGGTGTGAGATGAATATTATAGATTTCCTTGTGCATTCTGTACACTTTGCACAGAAGAAAAGATTCAAATGGAAATATCTGCTCTCCGTTAATGACACTTAGGACAAATTAATGACATTTGAGGACAAATCCAAATACAAGCATGCAAATCACTCTCAGTTCTAAGATATATAGGGTTTCATTAGGGTTCACACTGAATCCTTTTGGTTCCTGGATCATTTCTTCTACATGCAAAGTTTATTTGGCACTTCCATAAGAACCACACACTCTGGAATCAATATCATAACAAAGCTGAGGGGAATGCTTTTAGTTTTCCAGTTTCTGGGGTGGATTGCCCACCTGCATGTCCAACAGATTAATGTGAATTCGCACAAAGATTAACATGTTTATGTAAAGAATTCTTATTGACTTGAAGAAAGATCATTAGAGAGTGGTCTGGGTCAGAAAAACATGGATACCTCCACTTTACCAATTGTGAGTGGTGTGGGTCTCCTTTTAGATTAACTTTCCAGTGTTGAATATAGTCTGTGTCTGAATTTGCCAATGTTACATAATTTTCTAAAACTATGAATAAGCTTCTAATTTATGTGATCTCAATCATTCATTTTTTCATTTAATTGGCACTCATTCCTATACCAATCAACCCATTTAAGAAGAATTAGAGGAACCTGTTTATTCATGCAGTATGTAATATATTGCAACTGATTCACAAATATTTTAGTGAATTTTAGGTCTGAGTGTGGCATGCTAAATTTTGCCAGGTCCTGTGCTTTGGTTTTCCTGAGTATACAAATACTAGGTACTTCTGAAAGGGCTGAATTTCCAAAAACTGTCTGCTTGACTCGATTAATATTTTGTACTTGAAGCATATTGTTAGTTATTGATTTTACATCAGTAATGAGAAACAATATGACAGGACATGTAATATTAGCTGATGTAACACAGACCATGGTCAAATCTCTTAGTTTCTCAAACAGTTGGCTTTACTCTTTTTGTGCAAGCTTTCTTGGCTTATATGTCTTCATGTCACCTCCAAAATTTGGGGGACAACAAATGTTTCTCTTCACTTTTCTGGTTTGGAAGACAGCAAGTGTGTGCTATCAGTTGGAGGTAGCTAGTGCACTGCTGGCTAATATAAATATTTGCAGAAAGACTACCGTGACCTAGAGGAATTGGACTCCTGTTGGCTCCTCTCTCTACTGGGCCCTGGGATGTCTTTCCTAGTCCCCACAAACTTGTAACTCATAGACCAAGGGACCCTTCTTCCCACCCCATTCTGGTCCACTTTACTACAAAGGATGCCTTGCCAAACATAAAACAAGTGAAGGCTGCTAGGAGTTTCACTTACATAAAACAAAAATCCTTTGAAACAGTAGCTCAGAGGAGTGAACCGTCTAATTCATCTCAGCTGCAGGCTGAGTCACTCAGC
Organism: Athene noctua; assembly: GCF_965140245.1. NCBI lineage: Eukaryota > Metazoa > Chordata > Aves > Strigiformes > Strigidae > Athene > Athene noctua. The sequence goes on along the minus strand of NC_134037.1, from coordinate 257,845,028 downwards.
AAAGTAAATAGAAATATCCCCTAGCCACAGAAGTCTAGCAAAAATGCCACTTTGTTGAGAGTTAGGATCTGCCTCCTGTAGTCCATCTCGGCCTGCTCACCAGGTGATGGATTTGAAGGACCAAATGACAGAGGGTTTGAACTGCAGCTTCTCCTTGTGTAAACCTCCATACCAGTTATTATTACTGTCACCTGACCTCTGTACTCTGTCCTGTCAGTCTCCCACACCTTTAATCATTTAACTGCCCAGCTAAAGAGATTACCTGAAACTCGAGCTTAAGTAACGCTGAATTTCTAAGTGCTGAAACCCCAGTTTTCTGCCCAAATTGCTGGTGCCTCTGGCATCCCCCAGACAAGTTCTATAATTATTTTATGCATTTTTAATTGAAAAAAATCTGTACCCTCTAGAAATATAAAATTTTCAGACTAGTAACCTAAAACAAACTCAAATTAAATAAGACAGAGGTACTTTACTGCCTGCATTGTTTATATTTAATGAAAGACAACACACTTCCTTAATTTATCTGATGCCAACACAATCTTCTGTCTCTTCCACTGTTGCAGAATTTAGGTCAAGTATATCAAGCAGTAAATAGGGCTTTGCAAATAATCACGTGGAATAGCTTGTGGGAAATAGCCCATAGTAGTCATATTAATCAACAAAGCTATTCTTTGGCTTCCAGTGTAATGCAATAGATCCCAAGGATCCCAATAAGCTACATGCAGTGCAGAGGTGCAAGAAGAAAGGAGGACTCCGTTCCAAAAGTTTCAAAGTTAACCGTGTGGCTGAAAACAGTGGATAAATTGAGCAACATAACCAAGAGGTAAAAGACAGAAAGTTTTCAGAGGAAAATAAGTGTTATTCACTGCTGACTGGGACTTGCTAGAATTTGACTAGCTCAGGTTATATATTCCCCTGTCTTATATCCATGCAGTGGTTTTGAGGTCCTGGTTCCATGGGTGATGGGGCCAGACGTGAGCAGCAGTGCATGTTGCCGGGTAGGTGGTCATGGATCAGCTCCCCTCGCACCATTGGGTGGCTGTGTTTACTGAGAAGCAGGATACTGCAGACGCTTGCAGCTGCAGAGCTCCTGGACAAGAGTTGTCTTGGATCAGGCATGGCAGAGGGTGGTGGTTGGATCTGCCTGCCCTTGTCTGCGTAAACATATCCTCTGATAGAATAAAAATGCAAACTAACCATCTCTCATGTCTGATTGTTGTAAGTGCCACTAAAAGCATCGCAGCATCATAGGCAAAATTGAATTTTATCTCTTCCTGACTCAAGGATGAGAAGCTGAAATCTTGTCCCCTTGCCCCAGAAAGGCCAGCAGGACTCAGGCAAGGAGGGAAAAAAGCTACAGGACCTGGAGTTTCTGCTCCTGCTCCCTGTTAGCCAGGTTAAGCAGCGGTCATGGATGGCCCAAATACTCTGTGTCTTGTTTTTTACAGCAACAGTATTTGCCAGCCTGGCCTTCTAGAGCTTTGGCATATTCAAAATAAGTAGTGGAGTCATGGTTATTTTGCTGTCTCTTGGAACTCTGTTGTCCTTCACAGCTGCTTAGATGGTCTGTGTCTGGACTGGCCCCAGTCAGCCTATTATGAACAATCCCAGTTGTGTGTGTGATGCTTTTTGAAGAAAAAAAAAAAAAAAAGAAAGAAAAAAACTCCCAAATAACTGATATCTTTCAACAATTGTATATACAACCTTGTAACTATTTCTAACAAAGCCCATCATGTCTCATGTTTAAAAGACATGTTGATTGTCATTTGTTGCACAGTTGCTTAAACCCTCCAGTAACTGAAGAATAGTGTCCACCTAAGATGTAAACTAGACATCATGCTAAAAGACTTCCATGTCAAATAAGGTAGTATTAGGAGATTTATTCTGGTAGAAAACATTACTCATTTGATCTGTTAGAACTAATGGGAAGGCATCCCACACTTCTCAACACTCCCTAAAAGCACATGTTCTGGTACAAGTAGATTTTATGACCATTTCCTTTAACCCCCGGATAAGAACCCTCCTGGTGAGAAATGCAACATACTCCTCTCAGTTTCTGATGCCAGTTTAAAACTTCTGTCTCAGTTTTCAAAAGGTGTATCAAAGAGGAGGTGCTGATGAACCACCATGACAGCTACACTTTGGACAACACAGATCACTAAAAGTGGACCACAGTGCATATGAGCTGTGCACAGAGGGTACTTGGTTATGTGATCCAGTTATGGACAGCATAACAGGGGCATGCAGCAAAAATCAGAGTCTGATCGACATTAGAAGATCCTCCAGAGTCTTTCTCTTTGCAAGAAGCTCTCCACTATAACAGTGATGTGACACTGATTTAGCCAACAGCAAAAAATAAGAAAATAATAAAATATAAAATACCCAAATGTGAAAGCATGCCCCAAGCACATTTCTTATCATTGAAATGGAGATGTGCGAGCCATTCTGTAAAATCCATCATGAATATTAAAACCGCTATCAGTGTTATGTGACAGGAGCTCTGATAGGGCTTGATGGGTAGCAATATAAAACGTAAGATAGGTCATTATGGTTAAGGCAGGCAATGGTAACCTTTAACGGCAATGCAGAAATTACTGCTAGAGTTAAAATGCCAAACTAAATTTTCAGAAAGCCCTGCTACTTTTGACCCTGTTTACCTCTCCTGTAGTTCTGCTCTGAGCCCGGATTCGCTGAAGGTCTCTTTTCCAGACTCCAGCTCTTTTAGAAAGGCATGTCTAAGTCTGAAGAGACCTTCCTTCGTCATCTGTGTTAACACATGGTGGCCTGCTGAAGTGTCTGCAAGGTCTTCCCCATGGTCACACTTTATTCTCTCCACATACCTTCTAGGACAATAGATTGTTTCAAAGCCAGCTGAGTTTCACTCCATTTCCTAAGCAGTGGAGCATGGACTCCCTCTAGCCTCTCTCTTGTTTTCTGCAACAGAAATGCATTGATTCAGCTTCTCAGAATTTTCAGACCTTGCTCGGTTCATTTTCCAGCTTGCACCATGCTGACCCCTTTGCTAGCTTTAGGCAGCCTCCTGTGAGAAGTGGGTTTCCAGGTCAAAACACAGCTCTTGCTGGCAATCAAAAGTAGAAGACTTTCTAGAGAAATGCCATCTTTTACAGCATTATGCTTTTTTTGGAGTTACTCCCTCAAGGTCTGGATCTGGCCAACTCGAGAGCACTCACCGTGGCACATTAACAGGATGGGCAGCCCAGCATTTCATCCTTTGTGAATGCTGAAGGCATTACTCACAGCTGACTATCTCTAAACAGCTGAGCCTTTTGGTTAGGAGAGATCTGCCACACTAGTTCAATTCTAAGCTCAATTAGCTTATAAAAATACCGGAATGGCTCCCATGGCTGCCTGGAGGACAAAGGCTTTTGGCTTGGACAAAGTGCTGAGCAGAGGAAGAGAGAATGAATTTGACTCTCTCGTCTCCTTCTCCCTGTGTAGGAATAGGTTAGCAGAAGTGAGAAAAGGCATGCAGAGTTGTACAGCCCTTTCATGGAGGAATTGTGCCCTAGGGCAAGCGATGACACAGTTTACCTCCCCAGCACCCCTGGACAGTCCTGGTGCACTGATGTGCATTGTGCCAAACTGTCATTTCTACTTACACAAACGTGGTGCCTGAGACAAACGAAGCAGCAAGCTGCGAGCTGAGCACCAGGAGCATCTCACAGCTAAACCAAAACATGGGCAGGTCCTGGTGCTGGAGTCAGTACAAAGTGGTGCAGCATTCACATAACTGAGCAACTGCGCTGGGACACTGAGGAATCCTCCTGGCTTTGCCTAGGAGAGTGTTGTTTATGGATACTGCCTATTTGCATTCAGTTTTGGTGTCACAGATACATACAGAGATGAATCAAAATACAGTTTTGAAAGGGGAGACCCAGTGCTCCGTGCCTGGGTGCTTCAGGGTGAGCGATAGGGGATGTCCAGTTTGCATCCTTACAGCTTTGCAGGGAGTCTCACCCCTTGGAGTAAACAGGAGCAATGCATTCAGTGCTCAACACTTATAACTAGGCTGCTTATTTAGTTGCTTAAATTCGAATTGAATAATTTAATTTTAGGAACCCAGGCTCGAACATTTTGTCTAAAATGTCCAAACCCAGCTGCTAACTGTGGTTTTAAAACACTTTTTTTTTTTTTTTTTTTTTTTTTCAGGAGCTCCAAATGTGCAGGCATTTGGCTTTGAAACTGTTGTGTGTGCAAATTTAAAAATACAGCCCTTGTCAGGTTGCTTATGCAACATCTGATGCCCATGTTGCTATGGTTAGTATATGCTTTGGGTGAAGGCTGTGGTAACTAGTCACATATGGTATTCTTGCAGAAATGTGCACAAGAATTGCATATTAAATTACAAATTCAAGTGAATATAGCCTGGCTGTACCAGGAACTGAATATGCAAGTGCTTGGACTGACTAGCCTTTATCCCAGGGTAAATTCCCTATTAATTCATTAAATATTTAACCATGCAGCACCAGCCCTTGTTTCTGCTGTTGGTAACGGAGAGCAAAGCTAAATGCTCTGTGCAAAAGCATTTTGGTCTCATGGTGGTGTGGAGATATTGTAACACAGCATTATGTTTTACAAGGTGATACAAAAAAAAGTACCTGTAGGCATCTTTATTTTTGGGGTTGTGTAAAAATTAATGGCGTGGCAAAAAACCAAAGTAGTTCAGAAAAAAAGACAAGATATTCGTAGAACATACATACACCATTTCTATGGGTGTCGTTTATTTATGTTTCTTCTGTATTTTCTTTGTTCTGTACAAAAGTCTGATGAGCATAAACTGAATCAAGGTATGCCAGTTCTGATCTTTCCTAAAGAATGGGTGTTTAAACATTGCCTCACTTGAATACCCTCACTAGAATCCTGTAAGCAGTGCATTGCATCAATTCTTTAAAAAATAATGTATTTTTTTCCAGATTTAAACAACAGTGAAATAAACAAAATTAAACAATAGAATTATGCCTAAATTGTGAAAAATACCTTCCAAGAGGAAGCTAACAAATCATTGTCTTTCTGAATTAGCGTACTGTAACTGAGAAAAAAAACAAAAATAGTAGTAATACACTTTTCAGAAGAAGCTGCAGAAGGGCAAACATTGAACGATACAGTATATAATTAAAACTACACTTTTAGTTACAAAAGACCCCATGGCAGCAATGGTTGGCAAACTCTGCCCTGTGTGAAACTCTTAGTACAATTAAAATCACATTAGTTTTTTTAAATGTCACTAGTAGTAATTCTGCATGGTAATTTCAGAAACAGTGTAAAATGTGGCATAAAGGTTCACTGTGAAAATTCAATCAATACTGTGGGTATGAGACATGTGGCTCATTCCCATGTTAGAAATATGCCAGAAACACAATCTTCTCATAGAAGCTTTTCTTTTTTCAATAAAAGTAGCATTAGCTCTGTGAGAACCAAAAGCACTAGGAAACATACAGTGCTTTAAATTACGGAAAGTAATTTCCATTTGTCCTGTAGCTCTGATTATGATACTTCAACACACAACACGAAGACACTAAAGTACAGTGATTTTGTTTGCCTTTGAACTGGGGGTGTCTAAACAGGGCTAATCCCGTGTAACCCTATGTTTTCACAGAATTGACTACACCATGACGGGCTGAGTGGGAGGAAAGAGAAAAAAAAGGAAATTCTTGCCCTTCTGAAAATAGAGAGGGGTTTCAAGAAAACAGGTCAGGGTAGGTGACTAGATGGTTGTAGCACTGGCTTAGGATAGAATCATAGCATCACTTAGGTTGTAAAAATCCTTTAAGATCATAAAGTCAAACCATAAATGAGTTGCCACAAGTTGTGTAGGTTTTTCAAGAGTAGCTGAGGTTTCCTCACCGCCCAGCTCAGAAGCTGTGACTGAGGGATAGCTCAAGTATTGCAGTAGACTAAGGCAGCTGCTACTGCAGCACTCTTTGTCCAAGTGCCAATAAAGACATCAGTTTTGATAAAAGAGGCATGGCTGGAAAGGTCTTCAATCTATTGCCAAAGGTTTTATGTAAAACAGCCTTCCCTAGTATTCACTGTGCATGCTGATAGATTGCATATGCTATTATAGCAATCATAACAAAAATTATGGCAGGAGCAAATTAGGAAACAAATCAATGGTCAGAGTTCACAGAGAATCAGCAGGGAAATTCTGACCAACATTAAATTTGAGTTCTCTTGCTTTAACATACTGAGATTTGATCCCTGTGTGATTGTTAAAAACAGTAAATGGAAATGTTATGATTTTGCAAAATTTTGTATTACTGTGTCGTATTTCTTGAAACTGTGTCAAATGCATTAACCTGTATTTTAAATTTATAGCAGATACGAATTTGAAACAGAAAGTAGAAATACTGTCTGAGAACGTGAAATCGTAACACAGAAGTGGAATTCTAATTTGCAAAAATATGCTATACAGAATTTTGACAAACTTTGTTAGCAGATTTTGGCTGGGAAGTCCCTTTTCAGAGTCTGTGCACCAAGAAGTGAGGTGTTCACAGGGCACCGTACTCCTACTCCTATCAGTGCTGCTCGATACGTGAGAAGAGTGGCTTCGATATGTGAGATCAAATCTGAGACATTTATTTGAGCGCTGTAGAATTTTTAAGTTTTGATGAACCTGTGAAATTTGTGCAGCAGGACTCACACGCAGACTATTTACTTTTGATGGCAGCAATATAAAAATTATAGCAAATGGGCATAAATCTGTTAGAAGAGATATTCTTTTGTTCCTATTAGACTATTAGCAGATGTCATAGATGTATATAAATTAACTGCTTATTGGTTCCTCCACTGGCCTGTGATCCAGATTCTCTATTTCCTAGGTCAAACGAGGAATCTACATACAAAATAAAATTTTCTTATGCAAATTTTAACTATTGCAACAGGTATTACTTCCTTTTCTATGGGTGAGGAAAACCAGATGTCAGTGGGGTTACCTCTACTTAAGTCCAGTGTCTCTCCTTTTGTTTCATTTTACAGCATCAGCTTATGGACATGTTGTGGTCTGCGGTAAAAGCAGAGTTGCTTGTACATGCAGCAAAGAGAAATGCACTTGCTGAGAAACAATATTTATTAACCTAGCTGGAACGTAGCATTAATATGTGTATAGTGCTGCACTGTGCTTTGTAGACGTATTGTATATGCATGTAGTGGCAAGAAATATGAATTGAAAGTGGGGGTGTGCAGCAGAGGGGGGGATCAGTCTGCCATTGAAATGATACTGGTGCCAAAAGGTGCAGCCCAAGAGCTTTTCTGCAGGAGTGAGTGGGAGGAGGAGGTACGGTACAGCAGGCTGGTAACAATCAGACTACAGCTGAAACACTTGGTAATTAACAAACAGGCTGGAGAAAACCTAACGAAATATGTTTTTCCTTTCATCTGCTTCTTGATTTTTTAAAATCAGACTAAACTGAAAATATGCGTTAGCAAAGGCTTCTTAAGGGATTGTCTGCAAATAGCTGGAAGAACATCCAGTTGCCCTTTAGTGATTCTGATGGTGACTTAGGCTAAAAGATGCGAAATTAGTAAGTTTGAGCTGTCATTGTTCAAAACGACACACTCAAAATACTCTGATCTAGTTTGTTTCATTATCACAAGCTTATTAAATTGCTTATTAAAAATTAAGCTGAGGATTCAGAGTTTTCCCTCTGTTGGGTGCATTTTTTTCTTTTCCCAAGCTGACTGTAGTTTTATTTCTAGTTTCTCCAGGCATCGTTTTATTATATCTTTGATTATGAATATTTATAGCAACTTGCAAAGATTAATTTTATTTATGTGCCTTAAATGCCACTTCCACGTATAATTAACAAAGGGACTTAGTAAGTCAGAACTCAATACCAAGACAGGTTTACTTCACTAAACTTCTCCCAAGCCCTGGCACATGGTCCCTCGTCTTTGCATTAGATATGAACTGAAATGACTTATTTAGATTACACACTGGTCCTCACGTTTCAAGGTAAGTTGACATGAAACTCCAGTGACTAAACTCAAATGTTAGAGCTACCCTCAGCCTAACTCTGAGATGACAGGACTACATGAAAATGTCAGTTTACTCCACTGGGAAAAAAAAAAAAAAGTCCATAATTTCATTATGGAAATACTAAAAGTAAGCAATAGGAATGTGCTGGAATGGAAATACTAAAAGTAAGCAATAGGAATGTGCTGGAGAGAGCTCAACTACAGGAGGTCCTGTCAATATGCCTATGCAGTTAAAGTACTGGAAGTACAGAGGATAACAGAGGTTTGGAAGATGGAAAGTGAGAGCAGGAGAGGAATAAATGGGAAGAACACTGAAAAAGTGTATAGTAGAGGTAATAAATGTAGCAAAGAAGAGAACAGTGCCTCCTCATAAAACCCCTATATCAGCGTCCTGGATCTACAATACACTGGAATTTGCCACTCCTTTAAAAAGGCCACGTGATCCCACCAGAGACTGCACAGAAAAGCTCCAGACAGCTTATTCCAGCAGTGTAAGCCAGCAGTTTATCACTGGGCAACAATGGGGAAACCCACACCATGAACCGGAGTGATGGTGCTTTGTATACGCTGTTGCACTGTGCTTTCATTGTGGTGTCTCTTCCTCTAGGACATGGCACTCATGTCAGAGATAGGTGTCTAAACTTGGTTTGCTACTTTCCCTGAGGGAGCCCAAGGTATTATTTAATATTTCTGTTCATGTTTTTTTCTTCTTGTATCACTTCCTTCCTGTCTTCCCTTGTTTTTTTGACTTTTCTCGCTGCACATGATGGAGCAGTGAGAAAGCTCACAGAAACGAGGGGGAGCCTCACAACTCATGTCTCTTCTGAGAGGCCATCCTGTTCTGATGCTCAGTGTCCTCTTTGAAGCTGCCAGTGTCAGAGCTCTGCTCAGAGGAGGTTCTTACTCTTTTTAAGGCCAGCTCTAAGGAGGTCATTAAAAATTAACCTCCAGGGTTTGAATTTGATGTGATATTCTGCAGGAGGCCAGAGTCTGGAACACAGTATTAGGGGTATGAGCTCACTGCCACTGAAGATGTTAAACCCAAAACTCCTATATGACACGTAGTGTTTTGTCTGGATGAAAAAGAGAAAAAAAACCATTGGGACTGGGGAATGAAGGTGAAAGACAAGACTAACTAGGTACCTAGCTGAACTAGTTGGGCTAGCTAGTAGCTGAAGGGTTGGGCTAGATGATCTTTAAAGGTCCCTTCCAACCCAAACCATTCTATGATTCTGGAAGTAAGAATTCAAGTCTTGGGGTACCATTTTTGCAAAATGGCCCTGGGTTCCCATTAGTGCAAGATAAATGCTTACTAAATCTGCAGTGCATTTTTCTTTTCATGCCAAAATCACCTGTATATTGTTAAAAGCTTGATGGTTGTTCTAAATGCAGAAGGGAATGGCCTCAGCAAGTGCAAGTGATCTTAGAGAAATCAGAGTCTTTTGCTGCTGACCCGTTTCCAGGGAACAAATGACTGAATGTCATGCCTTGGCAATAGCAGACTACTATGGAATAATACCTTCTTTATAAAACACTGACGCTTATTTCTCATGGCCCTTTATTCCTTAGATGGTAATTGACTTCCTTTTAATATTTATTTAATTTCCATAGCAGTAAACTTCCTGGATACTTATTGCAGAGCAAAGAATATTATTTTTATTTTCCCTTTAATCTTCATTCATTTTGGAAATGTCACCAACAAAAAGATTGCAGAATATATTCAAATAAAACATTAGGTAATATAAGATTTATGTATTGAACACAAACACAGTGAATATTACAGTGACTGAAATGAAAACACAGGTGGTAACTTATTTAGTATATTCATCAGGGTTTTTAAAAGGTTTTATTTCAGTGTATTGACTGCTTATTACCCACCCTCTTTATTTCGTTCCATCTGAGATCCCAAGTTTTCATGTAGAACTGACTTCAGTTTTGCTGGCCACTGAAAACAAAGTAAATGATGATTTAAGAGGAATAAAATCATTCATGTGAGCGGAAACATATCAAACCTCTTTAGTGTTTTACATTTTAGTTTGGCAACTAAAATACATATTTTCAAAACTAAAGCCAACAATCTTTATTCTGCAGTCTTTTAAAACAAAATCTGTTTCTTTTTCTGGATTTCTGGAGATTTTCTTGGGACAAAGCTTGACCTAAAATTCGATGTTCATTTCTCATCTATCTCTGCATAAAATGTGGTATACAGAAACACAACTGTAGGGTATCTGGAAGTGTCAGTCAAGTTACCCACTGTATGACTGAGATACAGTATTCCTTGGTAGCAATTCCTTTTTCGTTTATAGGGTATGTAGACTCAGCTTTGACTACTTATTTCCCACTTGGTAGGTTTACTGATGCTCTCCATAATTTCTCTACTTTGTGTTTTTTCTTTGCCACTCACAGCTAGGGGAAGTGGAGATGAAAAGGAAAAAAAAAAACCCCAACAATTCTAGAAATAGCCAAGTCAGGGGGATTCAGCCCCCTCCTGCCTCTCTCCTGGCAAGGCAAATTAACCCACACAGAGCTTCACGCGGTCAGCTTGCTTTCAGTTTCCAGGCTACCATGCCTAAAGTCATTTAGACATGACCTTAATTTTTGAAAATCAGTCCTGGGTTCCTAAGCTACTTCAGTGTTTTTGAAAGTTCTGTTAAAAGTCTAAAGACAACCTGGAAAAAAAAAAAAAAAAAAAGCAGACTGTGGTATACTAGTTGGGTTATACTAAGATGGATAATCATAGATGAAGCCAGAATAAACAAATGCACATAGTCCTTTTGTATTAGTGAACATGACTTGAACACCCTACAGCATCTTATGTCTATTTGGTGAAAGAAGCTTATGTTTCCAACGTTGTTTCAATTTAGCTGTTTATCTTCCCTTTTCAACTATGTTCATTTTATGACTCACAGGCAGAAAACCTCTTGCTTTGGCCAAGTTATTAGTCATGTAAATGCTATTGGAGGTGCAAGAAATGTCAGTCCAAATTAGGAAACTTTTGAAAATCCATCCAAGAATGTATCAACTCATAGTCCGAAAATATTTAAATGAAGTGCACTGGCAGTTACCACAGCCACCAGTGCCTTTTTATTCATGAAACCTCAGGAATTCCTATTCTGATGATTCTGTAAGACTTCATTGCTCTTTTCCTGTTTTCCAGGCACTATTGCTTGAGATGTGTTGGTTGTCTCAGCTATGAGCTCTTTTGTGATGTTAATATGGCTTTGGAAAATTTTGATTGCTTTTGAAAACTCTCTGAGATTTGACGCTCTTTCCTCCAGTCCTATGATTTATTTGTCCTAGTTTTCACTTGTTTTGTTTAGGTAGGGTTTTTTGACTGAGCGGATGTTTCGAGTTTTATTTCTTATCATCAAAGTGGCCAGTGCCACTTCTAAGTATAAAGAATGATCATTGTAAAATCACCATGTACATCCCTTCCTAAAGCAGTCAAAAGGTGTCCACTGTACTTCATGGATGAGCTCATCCAGTGTGAAAACCCAGGACAGATAAAACTGCATATCACCACTTCTAACTGATGTTCTCAAGGATGACAATTTCCCTGTCCTGTGCTGATGAAAGACCAATGAGGTCCATGCTCTGCTGTCACAGGCAATCATTTTGTGTAACCTTAGCCATAAATTTATCTAAGCTTCCTGTCCTCACAGGAGAGACCCTTCCACATGGGAGCTGAGACACCATCATTGCCAGCAGCTGCTTCTTTGATAGGTGCTTTTATTTCCACTACAAGAAAAGTAGTTCTTAAGAAACCTGTTTAACTACAGTTCAAGAGGGAATAATACATCTAGCAAAAATTTAGGTTCCTAATACTGGTGTTGCAAAAATTAGCTTATTTTTGCAAACAGAAAATATTACAGGGCATAGGGGAAAGATTTCCACATCAGAACAGAGGCTTTAAAACCTGAAAAATTTAGTTGCACCATTGCCATCAATCTCAGTAGCATTGAATGGCTAGGGCATCATGTGATACGAGCGAACTGTAACAAATCTCTCAGAGAGATCACTAATTAACAACTATACAGTCAAAAATATCTTCTTACAGATGGCAGGGTGGAATGTCCACCACTGCAGGTTTCTCACTGCTCTTTAAGAGGCTTCCGAGAGTCACCTACACACACACTCCAAGGTGACACAGATGAAAGGCCACAGTGATGTGAAGGTCAATGAGTGATGTGGAGAGCGATGGAAAGCAGTCATGGGTGGTCCCACTGGTTGGCAGAGGTACGAACAGACAGGTAGTTAAAACTGCCATGTGGGAAGAAATGAGGCTTCACATTTCTTGCCCGTCCCATGAAAAAAAGGTATATAAAGAAGAAATATTTTTTCCTTGTTCAGTGGGAAGATGTGAGTCTTCCTTAGCATCAAGAAAGAAATCTCAAAAGAGTAGCTAAAGGAGTTTGCTGCTTCTTGCCCTAGCAGACCTTTTTGAAGACAGATTGCCAGTAAATAATTGAGGCCATTATAGAAAGTAAATTATTTACTGTGGGCTTTATATCTTTTAGAAATATGTCACCAACTTTGGTACAAAATCTAATTCTGGGAAAGCTTTTCAGCACAGAATCCATATCAGTAAGTCAAGTGCTAGATATTATATTTTTTACAAGAAAAGAAAAAAACCCATGCTAAACCCCATCAGTTCATGAGTAAAAAAATACAGATATCTCTTCCAGTTCCTGCTTGTGAGTTAAATCTCCACAAAAAAGAAATATTATAGATCATTTTGAGTGTTATTATTTGTCTGAAAATACTGTACTCGATTTCAATATAATTTATATCAGTCAGAGTCAAATATATACCAGCAGAGTTTTTCCAGATAATATAAATGTGACAAAAAGTGAAGCAGGTTCTCTTGTCTAGCAGACATTTTTTAGAGAGAGAGAGCATGTGGGAGGAGGTCTCAGTCAGGATGTGCCTTTACAACTAGGCAATGCTTTTTTTTTTTTTTTTTAATGAGTTTTGCATGGGCTGTATGGATGTATTTCTTTTTCTAAATAACTTTTTTTTTCCCCTGAAATATATTTCAGAAAGGCTCTGAATGTGACCTGCACACAAATCGCACTTAAATTCAGTGACTAATTTCAAGCAAAAAGGAAAACATTGAGAATTGAAACATTTTGTTTTAAGGCTGTCAATTTTATTGTGAGGTGCTGATCTTTGTATCATGAGAAACTGAATAACTGCTCCATATTTATTACCTCTACAAAACAAACTAAAGCAAATAAAATAAGAGACTGCTGGCGGTTAGTGATTACAGTCCCTACCCCAGTGCTAGGTTCTAAGGCTGAAAAGTTTAGAGTCACAGAATCAGTGAATCATAGACGAGTTTGGGTTCGAAGAGACCTTTATTGTGGCCTTTCAGTACTTAAAGGGGGCTTCTAAGAAAGGTGAAGACAGACATTTTAGCAGAGCTTGCAACAATAGGATAAGGGGTAATGGTTTTAAACTAAAAGAGGGATTATATAGACTGATAGAAGGAAGAAATTTTTTACAATGAGGGCGGTGAAACACTGGCAGGGTTTGCCCAGAGAGGCGGTAGATGCCCCATCCCTGGAAACATTCAAGGTCAGGTTGGACGGGGCTCTGAGCAACCTGATCTAGTTGAAGATGTCCCTGCTTATTGCAGGGGAGTCGGACTAGATGGCATTTAGAAAAGCCATGGCCCTACTTATCTAATGAATTATTTCCTACCTTTCTACCTTTAAAGTGCATATTCCATTTTAACATGAGTGTCTTGTGCAAATATTGTCATGAGTTGAACTAATTAGCAGCTAATCTTTAGGTAGCTGCAAAGAAAGAATATTATGAAACTGTACCTGAGCAGTCTGTCTGAAGGAAGGTGCTCAGTGGATGCTTTACGGGTTTTCTGCAGTGCTGTGGGAAAGTTAAGCAGTTGCCATCTAGTGGCAAATGAATTCAATACACTCAACTTTCCAGCAGCTGCTGCTCCATCTCTAGCATGAGAAAACTGGTGATGTGGAAGAGCAAAAACCGAAACAGTGCTGTTTGCAACGAGCACCTGGATCAGAATATGAAATGTGAACTGATCTGACTTCATACACAAGCTGCATGAAGACCTAAGCTATATTCTGTTTTCACTTCTATCCAGTATTTCCCACTTTGACTCAATCTCTATTATTTTTATACATTGCAAGAATTCAACATTTTTTTTAAAAAAATATGCTTTTTGTTGATTTCTTTCAGAACCACTATAAAATGGAGGAAGTTTAGTCCCTTTAAAAGCTATGCAGCTGTTTTACGCTGCATTTTTCAACTGGCTTCTTTTTCTTACTGCCCCGTCCCACTTCATCTCTGCAGAACAACACCTGATCTAACACATCACTAGCAGTGCCAACACTCACTCTCAGAATACAATTTTCATTTAGTAAATGCCTAGTTCTCCCCTTTCAAAGGTTTTACCTTCATTAGCAAAGCAAACAAACTCTGAGCTAACAGAGAAGCAGATCCCCTCTGGACTTGGCCGCTCCTTGATTTCCTCCCTGCAGACCTCTGCCAGCTGACTGTTTGCAAACTCCCTTATGTCCAGAGAGACAATGGATCTTGATGAATTAGTAAACTCACATTACTCTGTTCTAGCATGGTCAACATCTGGTATAGAAATGGAATGGCACAGGCCAGTTTCACAGAGACATCCCATTGTCTCTTGCCTTGCTTTCTGTCCTAGCGAACCCCAATCCACTTCTCCTCCAGGTGTCCAGTGCTGTTCTTACTGGAGGAAGGAGGACAAGGAGGAAAGGGAGATCTGATGGAAGAAAAATGTAGTGGAAAAGGCAAAAAAGAGCAGTATTTTCCTTGTCTACAATGACCAGTTTAATTAAATTCGGTGCAAAACCTTCTCTGGAGTGACAGAAGGTAAGCACCAGTTTCCAGTGAATGTTTCAGTAAGCATCAAACATCTTGAAGTTTGAAAGAGCTGCCTTCTCCCGGCTGTTCCTTGTGTTTGAGTATTTAGCTCTTAGCCTCCACTGGCTAATGTGTAGCCTGAGACTGAGGCTTCACTTTTCCATTTGTAGTTCTGTTTAGACTTTAAGTCCCTATCCTGTGATTTCACACACTGCATGATGCAATGGAGCCTCAACTTCATATGGAGTCAGGAGGTGATGTGGAACAAATAAGAAATGCTAGTTATATAACATATATTATGAACAACAATAACAGCAAGACCGTTTCTCTTCCAATCTTGCCCCAGTTGCTTCCATTAGACAACAGATCTACAGAGGAGTGCCCAAGTGGCATTCCCTGTGTGTCTTTGTTATCACTGTGGTTTAAGGTGGGATTTGTCTTCATGTTAGCTGTCTAAATTTCTGTGTAGTCAGTGGAGATACAGAGAGAAAAGAAAGGGCAGCTCAGAAGGATACTTCAAACAGATACCCAAATTAGCTGGAGAAATTGCCCTCTGGAGGTGCCTCTCTCTCTCTTCACTGATGTTAGAGGAGTTGAAGGTAGACATTAGTAAAGAAGCAGCTTGGGGTTGTTCTTTGGCCCAGATCCCTACAGCTGTGGAAGAGCTTACAGCCACGCTGTTAAGCTCTGCTGTTCTTCAAAGTGGTGAGGAGGCATCTAAACTGCCTGTTGGGAATGGGACTTGGCCCGTGCTATCTACTGAACCATGTCCAGGGACTGTCCAGGCCAATGTTCATAGACATGGGTCAAAACCTTGCTAGAAGTTTTCATAATGTAGCCATAAAGTCAACTGATTCCTTGCACCCAGCAAAATTTGGAAATGCTGTTAGATTTCCTCATGTAGGTGTGTCCAAAATGACTTACACACCAATATTTTAAAGAACTCAATTTAAGGTTAATTTTCCTATTAGCAATTGTCATATACAGTATTTATGTCTGTAAGTAGGAATGTGACTCTGTGAATATAAATGCAAAACTATTCAGCATGTATCTTCAGAGTCAAACTGGGCTCTTTTTCTCAAATAATGAGTAGTCACAGAAGCTTCCCAGTGCAGAGATCCCTTTCAAGGTCTTACCTGTTTCCCCATTGCTTCCAACAAGGTTTAACAGACAAATTTGTTGGGATTTTGCTGATGCTGTACAAGGAGGACTATGATATAGTAGGGATGATAGGCATCATGCCAGTAATACCCTGAAAAAATTAATAAACCACCATCTCTGGTAGAAATATGCCTATCTCAAGTTGGCTCTCAGTATTTCTGCAAATGAATTCATTTGTTTCAGTCTTTTTTCATTTTTTTCATTCATTTTTCTGAGTATAACTGAAAAGTCCAGACAAATGTTCCCATGTCATGCCTAGAGGCATGGAGGAGCTTGGAAGATGGACTTGCCCAGTACTTCAGTATCCCCAGTCCTGTGTCTCATCTCTGTCAGCTTTTAAAACCTCTTGACTCCTGTTTTGAAGTAATATCTTATAAAACTGAATTGTACAGTTTGATCCCAGATTGATTCTTCCTCACTGAAAGCATTATAGTGCAAGTAATGGATTACCAGAAACGTTGTGGATAGACGAGCAAGGAAGAAAATAAAATACATGATACTCAGGAGATCTAAGAGTTATACCTCTACTTGCAATAACTCTTTTAGCCAAACTCCTACCCTACTAAAGAAGGTTCAGTTAAAAAGGTTTATTTTGTTTAGAAAGAGTAGACCAAGTCTGTGTTTATATATTTACCAATGGGTGAGTTGTTTTGTTATTATTATGAAATACAGTAGCACATAAATGGAATTTGTTCTTTTTCCATGTCATTCAGGTTACCAGCATCTAGGGGTTGTTCCTTGCTCTGGAGCATATGGACTTTAAGTTTCCTTGTTATGAGAAAAAATAGGTTAGGAATGTTTACAGATATTCTTCATTTGTCCTAACAGAAACTAGTCAAGTTGATAAATGTCTAGATTATAGCTTAGACACTGAAAATTTGGTAATGTTGCTTTGTGCTGGTTTTTACCATTCACATTTTCAAGCTGAGAGATACATTTTCTCATTTTTATTCTTTCAGTGAATACATTTTTATTACTGAAAAAACAGCTTTCAGTGAAGGAAACTGAAATGAGATTAAGCTTTTGGTTTTTTTTACTGCAGCTTCTGAGAATAGGACCATAAAAGTTCAGCAAAAAATAGCAATTGTTATTTACTTCAGACAAACCATGAGGTTAATCTCTGGTTAGTCTTGAAAAAAAACCAAGCGCACTTACAACTATCTGTGCATTTATGTTTCTCCCAGTAGGCCAATTAACATCTGCTTCTGCCAAGCGCTGATCACTTCCTATGGAAAGAGAAGGATTCTCCCCTCTTTCTGTCTCTAATGGAAGTTGAGGGCACTAAAACCCACTATCAGCATCTGGCCCTTAGAGATTAATGGCCCTATGCAAAGAGTATTACTAAACAATATACAGCACAGAAGGCATTTTTGGAACACTGCAAAAATAGAGTCCCATTTTAAGACTCTCATTACTGTCATATAAAACAGATGGGAAAGATATGAAAGTTTAAGATTATAGTAAAAAAAAAAAAATCCTGTGCCAAATGCAACTTCTGAGAAAGTTTGTAATAGAATGACAGGAACTAGATTTAATAAAAAAAAAAAAAAAGAGAAAAATTGGCAAACATTGCAAATGAGAAGACCGTATCGAAAGACATAGCTAGAATAATGATCTAAGAAACAGCACATGCTGGAAATGTCAGAAAAATGGAAAAATATGTTTTACTGCTGCTTTCATAGAAAATCGAAAGGAAGGATTATAACTTAAATGCAAAATAAGGATCAGAAGCAGGAAGATAAACATTTGCTCTTGGTAAACTTTGTCCACTGCAAAATTGGTGTCACTGCGGTCTTAAATGAAAAATTACTGTCATCATGTATATTGACTTTTTTACAGCATTGGGGCCCAGGAAGTGGAAATATATATAGAAGAGGAAGTCCTTTACATAAATTGTGTCATGTGGAAATTTTGTTGTGTGATATTAAGCTTTCTGTTATCATTCATTGTCTGTGTGAGTGCACAGGGATAATGATAAAATAGGGACTAATTTTCAAATGTCTGTGCATAAGATATGTGACTAAGTCTTTTAACACGAATACACTTAGTACATATCTTTTGTCACTCACCTCAGCAGATAAACTCATGGTAATTATCTATGTTCAGATAGCCAGGTTTAAAATGTGGGCCTTAATTTGCCATTTTAATTAATGGACTCAGGTTCTGAATTGCACGAATTTTCCTTTCTTGACAGATCTTGTAGAAGTGACAAGTCTATTTCTGTGTTTAAGTGCCAGTGCCTGGTACATCAGTGTCTGCTTATGCATCTGTCATTCTCCTGAGGACAGGTGATTTGGGTTTCAAAACTCATTTGTAATTACAGCTTTGGAGAACTTTTACCTGTGTGTCGGTACATAAAAAAATGATAATGCAGAAAAGTTCACCCAAACTGTGTGAAAGGCTGAGTGCAGTTTTACAACTTGAGTGACACGGGAAAAAAAAGCCTCTGAACATTTTAAAGCCATTATAACAGACTCGGCTGCTATAGATGGTGGAAGATGCCAGCCTTCTTCCCCAGAACCGCTACCCCCCAGGAGCTATGCTCACTCTTTTCTTTCACCTTTAAAGTTGACAGCAGTGGAGGCAAATGACACCAAGATGATACCAGAATCAGCAGCAGTCAAGTCAGTTTGTCAAACGTTCTTCTTTGCACAGCTCTTAATGCAGTTTTAATAGGTTTACTGGAGCAGATGGAAAGAGGAGCAGAAGAGAAATAGATGGGAGAGCAGGTTAAGGGTCAGCGCTCTCTGAGAAGAAAGGTTTGTGAGGGAGAAATGTAATGGTTACAAGCAGTAGATTATTGAAGGAAGGAGAAAGCATAGCTCAAAAACATTTGTCCTCTTAGTAATACTGTCTCTGATGCTTGATTTTTTTCTACCTACTCTCATTTAATACACATTGGGAATGTCTGGTTGAGCTCCAAAACTGACCCTTTCCTATATGGAATTTAGCAAGGAAAAATGCCTTAAAAAAGGTAAGACATATGAATGGAAGTGATGTGGTACATTTTGGACAAAGCTTGTTAGAAATATTGGAGAATCTTGAGAAAGACATTAAAGCTGCACAAGCAAAGGGCTCTCTCTAAATTCAGACTTGAAAAATATACAGGTAGGAAAAAAACCTTTTAGAAGAACCAGGGTGACTTTTGGGTTTTCAACATGTGTGCTCAGATGGAGAGAAATTCAGAGAGAGTGCTGAATGAATTTACAGGTTACAAGCTATATAAGCCCTTTATTTTAGAGCTTGGCAGCTAGTATCCAAATTGTTTTGTAATTCTTTCCAAGTTATTGATGTTTTTGGAATTATAATTATAGCAATCAGGGTTACTAAGTGCTTTATAAGCTCTACATTAGTCATGTTAAGAATTTTCGATTTTCACTTAGCTCATAGGCTATATTGAGACATTGGTGTATCACAGGAAGACCTTCGCAATCCCAAAAATCAGCCTTAGTGGTTTGCCATTCCAGCAGCGAGATCTGTGCTCTCTGCTGACAGACATCTCATACATTTCAGCAGTAATCTAGTTAAAGTACCATTTAACGTGATAACCCAGATGAGTGTGAGTTGCTACTGCCATCATATTAAATAAAATTACTGAGCTCCTTTTGTCACTTAGAAACTCAGTTTGCCCTGTACATTTTCCTTCTGGGATCAAATCCAGCTAAGTCTGTAGCTCACTTGGCACATTTGCAAAGATTTCGCTTGTAACAAAACAAAATGTAGATTCCTCTTTATGCTGTTATTTAATGTCAGAGCATAAGATATGTGGAATATATAGCCAGGATGATGTTTGCAGCCCTACGAAGGTATACGTTCTGTGAAAACTGGTAAAAAGCGAACAGAGGGGCTGGGTGTCCTTTCGCTGGTGACACCTGCTCAGCTGAATAACTACTACATTTTCAGCTGTGACACAGTCTCACCAAAGCAGGGGCTATGGAAATTATGAAGGAGTGCAAACTTCAATATTTAGCATCATTCTGAGACTGAAGAATTGACTTCTGAATTGATTTCAAAACCTCGTGTTCTCCATTTTTCTTCAGAAATCTTTGTTTGAAGTAAGTTGCCATTTGCTCCTTTCATCAAGTATTGTCAAAATTTCAGTGAAGGAGCTGACCCATTGGACTATTGCTGCTCACTTCCCTGGGAGCATGACTTGCAGCTGGGAGCAAGATTTATAGGCTTCAAATTATCCATCTTTGTTGCTCCCGTGTCAAAAGAAAAAAAAAAAAATAGAGGAAAGATCCACTTCCAAGACACAAAGCTCTGCTTCTGTGACTTTGGTGTCAAAGATGTCCTTGCCTCCTTTTGCTTGTTTAGATTTTATTTGTTGAGGGGTTTCTAGTAACTTCTGCCTGCAAGACCACTTTTGTAACTTCTTTTGTCCCATTTCTTAATTTAAATGTTAACCTTACTGATTCTTAAGCATCTTGATTTTCCTGGTGGCAATCTGTTTCCTTCTTTTCTTTTCTTTTCTTTTCTTTTCTTTTCTTTTCTTTTCTTTTCTTTTCTTTTCTTTTCTTTTCTTTTCTTTTCTTTTCTTTTCTTTTCTTTTCTTTTCTTTTCTTTTCTTTTCTTTTCTTTTCTTTTCTTTTCTTTTCTTTTCTTTTCTTTTCTTTTCTTTTCTTTTCTTTTCTTTTCTTTTTTCTTTTCCTTTACTTTCCTTTCTCTCTTCTCTTCTCTTCTCTTCTCTTCTCTTCTCTTCTCTTCTCTTCTCTTCTCTTCTCTTCTCTTCTCTTCTCTTCTCTTCTCTTCTCTTCTCTTCTCTTCTCCATTCCCTTTCCTTTTCCTTTTTTTCCCTCTCCTCTCCTCTCCTCTCCTCTCCTCTCCTCTCCTCTCCTCTCCTCTCCTCTCCTCTCCTCTCCTCTCCTCTCCTCTCCTCTCCTCTCCTCTCCTCTCCTCTCCTCTCCTCTCCTCTCCTCTCCTCTCCTCTCCTCTCCTCTCCTCCCTTCCCCTCCCCTTCCCTCCCCTCCCCTCCCCTCCCCTCCCCTCCTCTCCCCTCCTCTCCCCTCCTCTCCCCTCCCTTTTCCCATTTTCTATTGCCTGTCCTTAAACCAATGAATAGGCTTTAAAAAGGGTCTCAGTAACATCTCCTCCTGCAGAATTAAGCAGGCAAAGGGACCCTCTGTGCCTCTGACACCTTGATTATGAAGGGACAATGGCAGTTTTCTGCCTTAGTGAACACCAGGCACTGCTCCTCTACGGCTCTGGCATAGCAAGTCCAAAAATGCTAAAAGAATAGATACTGATGAGGTAGCTTTTTGCACAATCATAAATATTATGTGGGAAATATATATTGGATTCTCTAACATGCCTAGTGTTTTTAGTATTTTTAGATTTATTATTTTTCCTTCTTGATTTTCCTGTGTTTAGGAACGACATTGCAATCAACTAGAACTTCCTCAGAAATTAGAATAAACTGCAGAATTTGGCATTAGTGTTTTGTGGAAATTAGGAGGCATTGTTACATGGCATTTTAGTCCAGCACAATGCCTGCATAAATTCTAGCTGCATAATTTCTGGCTATACTGCAGAAAGTGATGGCCCCCACAGCTTCCAAATATGTTCAGTTAGCTTCCCAGTAACTCCACAAGGGATGTTTGTGTGACACACAAACAGTTAATTGCTGAATCAAAAATTAGTAATTTCCTTGGTAGCGGTAATCATGGTCTGGCTATATTTATACAAACAGAATGTAACTTCAACCAATAATTATTTTTAATGCATTATTTTTCAAAGATTAAAATAGCTCCTGGCATGTCTGTGAAAAAATAATATCCTTGAAATGGCAAGTTTTAGCATAACTTGGAAGTGTTGAACGTGAAAGTTATGTCTCGGAAAACACGGTGAAAAAGGTTTCCTTGATGAAAAAAAAAAAAAAAAAAAAACAAAACCAAAATAGACTAAAGGGGATTGCAAAGCAGCAGTAAAATAAAGGTGATACAGAAAGTGTGGAAAAGAAGACAAGAAATCTGCAGAAGATACAAAATTATTGTAAAAGGAAGCTAAAGACAGCAACATAATATCTATGACTGCTGAGATTAGGATCAATGAGAGGCAAATTGTGTATAGATGAATGTGAATTTTACATGCTGGTAACTGCAACAACCAGGAAAAATCGTAGTTTGGATATACAGATACGAGTCTCGGAGAAGGACTCAACACTAAGCAATTTTTCCAAAATGCTGTTCTGAGTGCAATACGGTGACTAGCAAATGTGGTGTGACCCTTGGATGAACAAAAAAAATTAGCAAGAAATAGAAATGTGGTCTAACATTTTATATAGCACTGATAAGATACTTACCAGGATTTTGTCTAAATCACTGTTTTATGACAGATGTGGAAGCAGTGAAGAGCATGACAAAGAAGATGAAAAAATAATCCTTCCCAAAACAGGTTGAAGGACTGCAATCTGTTCCATTTGCTGAAAGGGTGGAGGTGGTTTGATTACTGGGCTTGGATTCCTGCATCAAGAGAAAATATAGAGTTTTCGTCTCACTAGGAGAGATTTAAAGCAACCCAGTGAGCTGAAAGCAGAAATCAGATAAGACAGCACCACTTAACGGTGAGGGTACGCATTAGAGCACCTTACCAGTTCTTAAAATTAGATTAGATAACCTTCTTTAAAGATCTGCCTTAAATATGGCTTCTGGGAGACATCCTGAGCCCTGCACTTGCAGGGGTCTGCTGCCTTGTTCCTTCTGACCTTGCTATCAATGAAAAGACACATTCCATTTACTGATTTTAGGGGTTGTAGCCAGAACACAGTAAGATCAGAATTGCTTTCAACACGCTCCTAATGCTTCTCGGTCAACATGAAGATAGTGATTTGCATCATTGTCTTAATGACTTATAGTCAATAGCTATAATTAACTCTTCATATGTATATGTATATATATAATATGTATGGATATATATAATACTGAATGATCTAGGAAAAAATGGAAACTGATCAGGTCTTTTTTTTTCACGTTACAAACTTTAACATGTACCTCATGAAAACATTAAGTACCAGATTTAAAACTAAGAATCTGTGCTTTCTGGCAGAGTGCATAATTATGCTGCATAAATGAATAATTACAAATATTACGCATTTATGGAGGATAAACCTGCCAATGGATATTAAACACAATAGTGTGAATACTGTAGCTAATTCAAGAAAATATTAATTGTTGTGAACTGGGACAGTTTTCCTAAAAGAAATATCATATATATATATATATATATATATTGTTTGCAAAATCCTTGCCAAATATTCAGTACTAGCTATTGTCAGAACGAGGAGAGTAGATTAGGTGGTTCTGTGATCCAGGACAGTACCTGTTCTGTCCTTAAACCTCATATTTTAAGAATATCTAGTTGATCCCACGTTTCAGGAAGGATTATTTTCCTCCATGATCCAAGTTGAATATGTACACTCGGAAATGAATATTCTTTCCCCTTCCCTTAAAACATCAACGTTGGATGCAACTGGAGAAGACATGCCAGACTGAGTAGGCCAGAGCTTTGAGGGGGCATTGAGAATCCACTGCTTTTAGTGCTTGGCTGGTACATCTTAGCCAGCTGGTGAGGGTTAAATTTATCATGAGACTTGGGGACAAGGATGAATTTTCCACAAGTCAGATTAGAGGAAACCTTGTGATTTCTTTTAGTTTTTGTTATAGCTTGGAGCATGGATCATTTCTCACCTAATCAATTCCCTGTTATTGTTGAAGCCCAAGGTAACACCTTGTTCTTTTCTATTCCCTGCCCTATGGCACTTAATAATTTAGTTTTTCATGGATTGAAATTATGTAGTTTAGCTCAAATTACTGGGCTCAAGGTAAATGGAGGAAAATTAATGTCTTGTGTTACAGAGCTCAGTCTGAGTCGTCTAATCATTCCTTCTGGTATTGAACATAAAACTTTGCCTTGGCAGGTTAATTTGGCCTGAAAAGTCAAAAGTGAAAGGAATTTCAGAAACGTGTGGGGAGTTTTCCTGCAAACTTTGAAAACAGTGTCAATTAATTTTTTTTATTTTTTTATTGTATGACTCAGTTTGAAATCAGAACTTTTATCTAATGTTTCCATGTAGTTAAACGTACTTGAAACTGTAAGTTCAGAATATATAATGCAATAATAGCAACAATGTAATTAGAATTTGGAGTTCTTTTTAGGGATAATTTGGGGCCAGCCCTGCTACTAATGATTGAAGGAGAATTATGTATCTACTCCAGGGACAGTTAGTGCCAATTTGACCACTGTATACCGTGGGACCAGGATAAGTTTTCTCATTACTGATTTTTTCTACCATGACAGTATATAGTTATCATTATTTTGGTAGGGAAGTCCTTGGATAGCATGATATTAACTGTGCTGGCTATGCCTCCACCATAAAGAAGACCTTCCCAGAGGGGATGCTTGGCTCCCAGGCTTGGTAATACATAGTGCTTGACTCCTCAAGAGCAGGCATGTCATACCCACCCTGCACACCCCCGTATTTTCTGGACCTGATGTATTTTCTCTGTGGACCTAGAACAACTTCACCATTTTTTACAAGTTTTTCAGTACAAAATACCAGAGGAGGCAGTGTTGCAGTGCAGCAGTTTGATATTTCAGCAGAAATTTGAGTCAGTGTGTGGTGTGTTTTGGCACAGAGGATGAGTTTGAGGATGCATCCTGATGGCATAATGCTGGGGGCTTGGTCTGAGCTGTCCCCAGATAGAACTCAAATTTCAGCTCAAGGAGAAAAAATTTTGTTTCTTTGGGTTTTTTTGGTTTTTTTTCCCCAAAAAAATGCTGTGTGAGAACATATTTAGAAACTTATAGAATCACAGCCTGAGACCAGCAAGGATTAAGTAATTTGATGGTAGAGAAGCAGCCAGTGTTGGTTGTTTCCCCACTCAGATGCAGGGGACAAGTAGCTGGGGAAGGAGCAGTATTCAGAGGTTTCTCAGATCATGTTCTAGCTTTTCTTTTTCTTTCCTAGATCAGAAGCTAAATGTCACATGAGAAACTCGTTGGTGGGCAGGAGTTCTTGGCCTCGCAAAGAGCAGTGGCCATCTTACAGTTTGTGAATATTGTCTTGATCCTTTGTCACGGTGGCCTACAGTCAAGTGCCTTCACTCCCTTTTGCTCCCATTCTCCATCAAGAAGGCAAGCACAGTTTGGGAAGTCAACCCATACTCTATCTATTTCTTGCTTATGAATTTTCATGAAATAACTAGCTCCAAAATAAAGGATGACATGTTTTGGAAGGGGAAGGCTTAAGTTCAAACACTGGCATATTGTTCTATTAGAAAATTCCAATGGTTTTGCATAACATTTAGCAAAACCAGTTTCATTTTAGGATTGACTGAACCAAGTTGTACAGCACAATTATAGGATGATAAATAGAAATCACAATATTTGTTCTTGACAGACATCATTTAAGCTAAAGGAGAATAAAATTAATTTTTTTGGTATTACCAAGATTTTAAAGTTCCATCACCAGAGCACACATGTAAGAGATATTCAAAAGGTATAGTGAAAGATAATGAAATTTAAGCTTCTTATGATAGTTTGATCTGCCCCAATAAGGACACATGGGCTGAAATATAGCTGAGGAGGGATCATATCTCTTCAAGGGTTTCAGAAAACAATATGGGAGGTGCAAGAGTGCATAGGCTTCTGTGGCAGTTGTATAAATAAGAAAGTTATATAGAATAAAAGTCTGGGGAAAGAACTATTTATTCTATGTCACTTTGGAAATATTTGTTTGAATTATAAATCACCTCCTGGGGAAATGGCTTAAAATACATTTGGGTGAGATTAAACATGCAGTAGATTTTAAGCAACTGAGTGTAAAACTGAATTGTCAAACCACCTCCATGGCTCCCTGACCCTGGACACATGGAAAAGCTGCAGAGACCCCTGGTTTTGTCCATAACATGGGTGGGTTTTGTGAGAGGACCTTAGTGTTGCTTTGCCATCTCTTCCACCCTAGTGTCATCTTCCCTCCTGGAATAGCTGTTTGGGCTGGCTGGTTTTTTTGAGTGGGAAGAATTAGATGATAGAAAGTCACAACAGGCTGTCTTCTGCTGTTTGAGCTGAGCAATAGAAAATTCTGAGGAAACATATCTGAAGTTTCCCATTCGTGCAGAGCCTAGGCTCTCCCCTCTGCAAGTGAACTGTATCTCTGCTGTAACCCCTGGAGAAAACAACAACGTCTGTAACTCCTGTTTATTGTACAATGCCGTTACTAGAGCATGCTCCAGAACCCAGGAGATGTGCATTCCCCCTGTGAAGAGGGAAAAAAACCTGGAGAAAGAGGCATTAAACCTCATTCAGTATGACTGAGTGAATATTTCTGAGATATGGGTGTATATGGGAGCTTAAATTATAATCACTAACCTGTGTATTACTTTGGCAAGTCACAGAAAAGGTTTTTCACCAGCACCCAGTCCAAGAGCAATGACAAAATCAAGCTGGGAGATTGAATGGAGGCACCTTGTCTCCACAGGCTTATGCACCCCATGTCTTGCCAAGGTAGCTTGAATACATGAAGGAATTACTCACAGAAATGCGAGTCTCTGTGTAAGGCAGGGCAGCAGTATGAAATAAGTAGGTGGGCTTAGTGCAGCATCTAGTGGACAAATGTCCACATCACAAAAAAACTTGTGTTTCTGGCTGACTATTGCAGGAAGAATCCACAAGGGACTGTGGAGAAGAGCAAAATCCACTTTAGCTGTAAAAGGCATCATTCTTTCTAATAAAGCATACTGGCTAATGGAAGAAACGCATCCTAATATTACCCATTTTATAAATGTGAAATAGATAAATAGAGAACCAGAGGGAACATAGATTGATTTAAATGAAAGTGAATTAAATCACTGGTTATTATCATGAATTAAATCAGAAGCAGGAAATCTTCAGTTAATTTGTGATTTTTAGATTTTGATTGCATTTTATGTCCTAAAGAATCTTCCTCAATGACTGGTCCAATGACTTAAATGTAGTGATGTGCAGACAGATCCAGTTTTCACACAAAACTTGACTCTCCCTATTTCCTAGTGAGAAGAATGAGTTTAGAAGGGTGTGTGATACCTACACATTCATTGAATAAATTATATCATTTATAAGATATATTGTCTGTCTTATTTTTTGGATTTTTACATTGCATTTGAATTTAAATGGTTGCTAAGTTAATTAGAAAGTGGAGGATTCAAAATCTGATACGTTGATGTCTAACGGAGCAAACAGTTAATCAGTGGGACTTTCAAAACTAATAAGCAACCAGGCCCTTCATTCTCAATAACATAAATATATCTGAACTAAATCAGAATTAGGAGCCTAGTCTTGGTAGATATTTTTCAGTCTCGCATATTTAGGTACTTTAAAAAACTGGCCATGTGTTCTTTAAATTTTAGTTATTGTGGATCTCATATTCTCCTATCTGGCATTTATTTAAAAATTGGAAGAGGAGAACAGCATGTCTGCTAATTCATTTCTGAATCATTTTCTCAGATTTCAATGGATTAATTCACAGGAGGAAAATATTCCGACAGCATCTGATAATAAATAGATTCTAAAAGAAATGAAGGCAAATGCTTATTTACACAACAAAAGCAGAAAGTACTGGCCTTTGGAAAATGTAAATATTTACATTCAGTCTTTTGTAAAATCTACAATACAGGATAATGCGACATATTTATGAAGTTTACACTGTCATAAAATGAGCAATTTCTCAGTTTCAGCTATGTCATTATGGAAAAAGGTAGTACTCCTTAACTCCTTAGAATCTAGAGATGAATCACTGGTGCAATACACTTTGTTATTTCTTTAATTGGTTGTAGTGATTTTAGTAAGTCTAGGCTCAGCATAAGTCTTCATGAGTCATAATTTTAATATTTTTATATGTAAAAATAAAAATATATTCACCTTAAAATCTTAAATACCTGATTTTTAAAAGTTGTGGGTTTTTAATTTTAAAAAGTTTAACAGCCCTGCTGAGCACTGGGCCGTTATGCCTCCTTTGTCCCATATCTTGTCTCTGGATGTCAAGTCCTTCCTCATCAGGGCCCCAAGCACACATTGGACATGCTCATCAACTTCCCCCAGCCTTGGGCATATACACTATCTGGAAGAGGGAACTTGATGATGGAGACTGTATGTTTTCTTCCCCTCATCCTCTCACCTGTGGGCAGAGCACCAGGGAATGATGTCCACTGGCTCACTGGGTACCTCGAGTGAGCAGAGTGCTGTTGCAGCTGCTCTGCTCAGGTTGCCCCTCTGGTCCCCTTGCATCATATATTTGATTCTGTGGCACTTGTACCATTTTTCATTTCTCATTTGTGCCTTAACCATGCCCCAGTCAGTTGGTTTTCTCATTTTCCTCTTCTTTCATTTTTCTCTCCCTGGGAGATCTTTATGGTACAATAACAGTAGGAGAGTTTGTTTAAGGAGAGCATGTGATCAGGGCCACTTTCTGTGATCTTTCTGATGTCTACAAATCGATCCTGGATTCCATTCAAGTCTTTTGACATGCCTCCTCTTGTAGCCAGGTTGGGATGTTATCGTTTGGATGACTGGACAACTAGATGAGTAACAAACTGGTTGAGTGATCAGACTTAGAGGGTAGTAGTTAGTGGGTCGCTCTCTACGTTGAGACTGGTGACAAATGTACTCTCACAGGAGTCTCTGCTGGGACCTGTCCTCTTTATCAGTTGATCTTTGTCAACAAACTGCAGATGAGGAGCACATGTTCATCAAGTCAGGAGTCACCACCGTGGGGGCAGAAACTGATGTGCTCAAGGGCAGGGCTGCCATCCACAGGGACCTGGACGATCTGGAGGATGAGTCCAACAGAAACCTAATGAAATTCAACACATATGAACAGGACTAGAGACAGGCTTGCCATGGAAGTGATTATCTCCCTCTTCTCAAAGCTTGTTAGACCCCATACACCTTACAGAACAAGGATGATGCTGATAAATTCAAGCAAGTTTAGCAGATGAGCACCAAGACAGTCAGAGTTGGAGGATTTTCCTTTTGAGGAGATACTGAAAGACCCAGGCTTGTTCAGTGTTTGAAGGGATGGCTTCAAGGGCCTAAACACAGACCCAAACGATTACAAGCTGGTCCTCAAGGAGATGGAGCCAGGCTTCTCACAGTGGCATATGGTGTAAGTACAAGAGGTAATTGGTATATATTGCAATGAGATAGGTTCAGAATGGATATAAGGAGAAACTTTCACCACTGGAACAACCAAGCAATGGGCCAGGTTTCCCAGAGAGGCTGTGCAGTCTCCATCCTTGAGATTTTTCAAGATTTAGCTGGATAACCCCCTGAGTATCCTCAGCTGACTTCATAGCTGATCCTGCTCTGAGTGGGAGTTTGGACCAGAGATCGCCTGAGGTCCCTTCCAACATGAATTATCCTGTGATCCTGTGATATAAATTTCTTCACATTAAATAATGCATGGCATAGAACATTCCCTGCTCCTAGTAAAAACACCCTGGTCGTCCGTCTTCCTTCCTGCAAAAAATGAAACATTTTTAGAACTGTCAGATTTTCTCATGGTATGAGAAATGTGTCTGCACTGAAAAATGGCAATATATTCCATTGTGCAAGATATCTGTAAGAAACTTCTACAGAAACATCTAATATCAGGAACAGTTTGTTCATAAGAATATTCCCTTTTTGGAAGGGTCTAGAGTATGCCTAGGAATCATAAACTTAGCCACAATCTTCTCCATTGACCAGACACCAAGTTTCACCTTGATTTAATTATTTAAGATTTAATCTGGATTCTTTATTTTCTTCCTAGAACCAGTGTCTAGGTCAATACCTGGTAGCAGCAATGTGGTGATCATCATGCCTACAATTCACAATTTCTTAGTCTTGGGATATTTTTCAGTTTATCTTTCTTTAGAACACATAGTGGAAGCTAAAATTAACCTTCTTTTGGTTGTAGGGTGTTTCTAACCTACATAATTTCAGAGAAATACTTTAAAATATGACCTGCAGGCACCCTGATGTCTCAAATAAGAGGAACAGATTATGGGTACTTTCCACTCCTGCTTAAACTCCTCCATAGGGTCAAATTTCAACTGGTTGATATCACTGCATCAAAGTCTGCCCAAGAACAGTTGGTAGGAGACTCCAGATGGGTGTTTCTGGCTGTGATATTCATAATGGATCAGCAACCACAGTAGTAGATATAATTCTCCCACAGCTACCGAATCCTGTTCAGCTTCTCATCTTTATGTTCTGATGCCAAGATGTGACACAAGCTTCATGATATTCTGGCAGAGATGGGATGTGCCAGCAGGGAGGGAAGAGCAGACTGCTTGGGACATGGAGGGAAGGGTACAGGTGGCAGGAGAGAACAGTTGACAGAGCCTCAGGATGTCAACCTACATTCACATGGCTGCAACGTCACCTGCAGTTGCAGAAGCCTTGCAAATAGTTCTCTTAATTTAAAGGCAGATCAGGTTTACAGGCATAAGGCCCTCCCAGACTGTTACCCAAATATGGGACATGAAGTGGCGGGGAATCTTCAGGGTGATCAGTTCAATCTAGGAAAGCTGCTTTTACCAGTAGCCAGAAATCCCATGTGGATGTTAGAGGGAGGCTCAGCTGTGGCTTTGTGATTCAGCCCTTGGTTGTAAGGCAGTTTCCCACCTTCTGACTCTTGCCTGCTTTCCAGCACGTGCCTGGCTCAGCCTGACTACTCCAATTTATAGAATAGCACCCTTTAAAGCTAGACAGTACCTTCAGTCTGGCATTGCTATGTGGAATATTTACACAGATAATTCCTCTTGAAGCTGAGTAGCTTTTCCTGGTACACTGATGGAGGGTTTTGACTGCGTGAGCATCCTTAAACTCTGAGAGGCTGCATACGTGCTTTTTGTTGACATTTATTCTCACGTGCTAAATTCTTCAAATCTGTTGTTACACATAAAGATGCAGTGAGGGGAATAAAGCTGAAGCCACATAGGGGTTTTATCACTAGCAGTATTCATCAAAGAATATAAAAGCATCTTCTTGTAAGGTACATATGCAAGCATGTAAATTGTGTGCTAATAGTTCAACAATTTCTTTATGAACTCTCTGCCACAACTATAAAATAAATTGTATGTCACGTTGACACCAGAAGCAAGCATAATTTCCAGGTAAACAGCTGTCTAAGTACTTGTCCAGGAAATTTATGTAACTTTAGCTCCTTCCTATGGCTGAAAATGCAATAGACTAAAACAGACACCACCATTACATATTCTTAGCGAAAGAGATATAATTATTGGTTGTGACTGGAACTTGATCTTATTCAGAGAAGTGGTTTTATATTAAAAGAACAAAATTGCAGCATTTCTGTTAACCATCCAGAATAAAACAAGCTGTTATATATATTCACAGCTGAATGAATCTGTTTCTTTAAACACTGTAATTTTCAATAATACCTGCAGATTAGTTATTTAATTTTTAATTTATATATATATATATAAATATAGATATATCTATTTTTCACCTCTCCAGAACAATTTCCGCAACAATTTTCATTGGTCTAACTTTGATTACTACGCCTTTGGGGAGGTATTGTCATCTCTCAAACATTAGTATACACATTCGTAGCAATTGATAAATAACAGACAGAAATAATATGGTTAAGAGTAGAAACATAGGCTGGATGTACACCGACATTCACCTTTGAGAAATGTAGGAAAATTCGTATGTTAGGAGTGGCAGAAATAACCTGAAAGAGATATTTATCAGAGGATGGAGATCTTTAAAATGATAATGTTGAAACAGAAGTAGAGGTAATAGTAATAAAAGCTAAAGACCACAGTCCTGCACATTCATCTACATATATGGAAGGATCTGAACTTAAGGTCAAGTTACCACAGGTTAATATGATGTCACGTGTCTGTTGAGCATGTGATTGTCTGTGCCTGTGCTCTTGTCGTGCGGTAAATATGAGGTAATGCAATTTAATTTAATTTCCAGTAAAAGAGAAGTTTGCCATAGATTAAGAGTAAACATGTGGACTGTTACCACAATTCATTTGAGGCAAAATCAATTGTTAAATTAAGGTAATATGGCAATCGATCTGAACATTGAGTGTTTGCAGACTTAAATGTTGAAACAGTCACAACAGGGTACTCTTTGTCGAACTACAGGAAAGTGGTCAGCAGTGGTGCCGAAGATGGTGTTTGAATGTCCCAGAGCAAGAGCAGAGCTATGTCCTTTTGAGCAGTAGATTAGCGAGAAGCACCATTCTACAAATCTGGAGATCCTGGGTGCCACCTCTCAGCTGGCTCCCTGGGACCTGAATGCGTTTTCTGCTTAGTACCAGGACCCATTTTTAGAAAAACCCATTGTTAGTCTCACTGTGCACACCTTTAGTTTCCCAGCTCATTCGAGGGTCCTGGTTCTCTGGCTGTACACATTGCATAAATTTTAATTCACTCTTTGACTGGCTTTTGAAGCCAACCAAGCATGTTGGAGCAGGTCCCTGATGGGACACCACCCTAGAAGTGCTAGAGAAGAAAGTGCACAGTTAGGACACTATAAAGTCCTCCATCACAGAATAGTTTGTATCCTCAGACAGAGATGTCACTGGAATGCTACACAGATTTCCAGTGTCATGAAAAACCCAAGATCAAGTGCTGTGTAGTGTGGATGTGACTTGTTTGAGTTGTAGGGGAAGAAGCCCTGAACAGTTTTAGTATGAGGTATGATGCATTTCTTAGCCTGAGTGGATGCAGGATGCAGTTGGACATATTTTCTTTTTGGAAGGGTCTAGAGTATGCCTAGGAATCATAAACTTAGCCACAATCTTCTCCATTGACCAGACACCAAATCTCACCTTGATTTAATTATTTAACATTTATTCTGGATTCTTTAATTTCTTCCTAGAACCAGTGTCTAGGTCAATACCTGGTAGCAGCAATGTGGTGATCATCATGCCTACAAATTCACAAACGTCTTAAGAACCTGCTGGGTGACCCCAAGTCTATCAATTCTTTTGGTGAATCCTTTCTAAATTGTAGAGTGTTTCATTTACAGTCATTCATTAAATGACTTTCATAGTCTCTTATGCCATGACAATACATTAGAAAGAAGAAAAAAGAACACTAAATTCTCACAATATTTCTATAAAGGAATAATTTACTGAACTGGAAAAAATTGTAGTTGAGACTTCTAAGTAATGCTGTTCTTTAGAATTGACCCTAATCTCCACCATGAAGTGATAAATGGATGCTAAAGTATGTTATCCTAGGAAAGTCTCCTTGAAAGTCATTTAACAGCTAATCATTTGTTAAGGTCAAACATTACCACTTTCTCATGGGAGAGAAGTAGGTATCCCATCTGATTTTCCTATAGAGAAACAATTTTAGGAATATGTGCAGATTCAAGGAAACATCCCTTCTCTAACACTTTTCCTGATTTTGAATTTATCTCAATTTGGTTTGGCCAATATCTATCTCAAGTGCAACACAGGTGTCACATATTTGGGAGAAATAGGGTACATTGTTTTCTTTTTGTTTCAGGTACAGAAAAGCCTGGCTATGGTACCTCCACTGCCCCAATACAATTTTGAAATATGGTTAAGGGGGAAAGGGTATGGAGCTCTGGGACAACCAGGGCACACAAGTGGATTCTGTTCAGTCTCCAGTCCATCTTCATTTCTTGAGTCTCCTTAAGCTCTATACTAAAGATCATCTGACGATACTTATCTATTTCACTCAAGCGTAAAGATAATCTGTGAGAACTGTCCTGCAGATTTGAAGCAGCTCTGTGAGTAAAGTCTACAGTTAGGGAAAATGATTTGGACATTCATGGAGGCATAGTTGGCATAACCTGTTTTCCATCTTAACTCTCTTTTCCACACTCTAAGCTATAGTCATGCCTTAGAGGAATCAAATTTCACAACAAGGAGCTGAACACTATAAAGGATGTGATTGTATCATGATACTGCCTGAAACCTATTTTTCCTTCTCGTGAATGAAAGCACTTTCCTTCCAGAGTGGAAAGGAACATATGAATGTAGGCAAGATGATGACTCACAGCTGTAAAATTGCTCACATACATAACATTCATGAGCATGAAGGTCTGACTGCAGTCAGTGTGTGGCTGCAGTTCTTGCAGATGTGTACAAGCCCGCCAGCACCAACAGTGCGTTTGCTGAGGCAGCCCAGACATGAGCATGGGCTGTGAAACCCACTCAAGCAGTAGTGCAAGGATTTGGGTGGCCAGACCTCACTGGGTGATGGTTCCCATGTCTGTGCTGCTTTCTGTACTTGGGCTTAGGTAGCTTATCTCCCCAACTGGCACAGCTTTGTTTGCACTGTAGTCCTGACTCTGACTGGTACAGCTATATTTCCTAAGGATTTTAGTAAAAGAAACATTTGAGAGGTATTCTGGTCCAGACAATACACAAGTAAGAATCAGGTGAGAGATCATGGCTTTGCAGAGATGTGAAGTGGGGTAGACGGACAAGGAAGGGAAGGGAAGAAATGGGAGAAGGATACAACTTCACCCCTTTTAACAG
The DNA here is from genome assembly GCF_965140245.1 of Athene noctua. Classification (NCBI taxonomy): domain Eukaryota; kingdom Metazoa; phylum Chordata; class Aves; order Strigiformes; family Strigidae; genus Athene; species Athene noctua. Next base: position 257,810,488 of record NC_134037.1, on the reverse strand, counting down.
AAAACGACAAAATTCTTCACCCATTTTCCAGATGAAGGAAAGAAAAATAGGCAGTTTTCACTTTATAAGAAGCTTTTAAAATGACATATTTAATAAAAAAATTGACCTTAGAAATCCGGAAAGGGAGAGTGGCATTCTCTGTTGAAGTGGAGGAAGGAGCTGGAAGAGCCTGACAGGGTTAATGAAGATCAAATAAATCATTCCAGCCAGCAAGATTGTTGTGTAGAAACCACATTAAAGCACACAGACTTTTCTGTCACACAGTGAGCTGGTCGAGGCGACGATGCTTGCTTATTTATTTGTTTATTTATTCAATTTATAAGAGGCTCTGGTCAGCACACTCCCTTAGGGCACGTATAATAAAAACAGTACATCAATTAAATAGCAATGTTTACAGCATTGACAGAGTGCCTAACGCAGGACTTTGAATTACTTCAGGCCTGTCCCTTTGGAGAATACTCAGCTTATAGTTCTCACACATCTGGAAAGTCTGGAGGAGAAAAAGGCTGCATGAATACATGGATGTACCTTGAAGCACAGTTTGAAGAACAGCAGGAGCTTCAGCTGTTGTCTTATAGCTGTCAGGGAAGTGAATTCTCCAGTTCGGAGCCCTACATGAAATAAACCTGAGATTTTTAAAGCTATTTATGTACCTACAATCACAAGTAGGCACTAGTGGGTGTTCTTAGTTGCCCTGTTTTTTAATTTTAATTCCAAACTTGTTCAGCCTATAAGTGAAAATCCCACGAGGTACCAGACTGCATCTAACATTAAAAATCTGAGCCTTGGTAGACTACTGTTACAGCATTAGCAAGTCGGGAGAGAGGCAGCTCTGAGGTCTCTTTTATAGCTATTTGGTCAAGTGCACTTAGACGTAGAAGCATTGTTTATTAAGTCTGCCATATAACAAAAATATGCCCTGAGGGTAATAAAGAGTTAACTAAACAAGCTTCTTATACCACTCTGTTAATGTCAGCTCCCGGACATGCAGCATCTCCCACATGTGTCCTCTGTTCCTCTTTCCTACTTGTGTTGACTGTTTTCTCCACTTTGTAAGGCCAATGCAGAGTTAGCGTGGCCAGTGGCCATGAAGGATGAATGGCACTCTCAGGACAACTGTCCTGTTTCCCCGATGGCAGTTTTTGTAGAGTGGTGGTGGATCCAACCAGGGTGTCCCATCTTGTAGTCCTTCCATTCACGCAGACTAAGAAGTTCCTGGACAAGAAAGTTTTATTTTCATTCTCAAACACCAACTCTCTGCCAACAGGTCTGCAGGAATCCATAGGGAGGCCACAGGGAAGGGCCCTGTCTAAATGCATCAAGAGGAAGCAGAAAGACAAAATCTATTTAAATCTGACTCTAGACTTTTCTTCTCAGGTACCTTTAGACACAAAAGCCAGCATTACCCTGAAGACTTAATCATTTGGGGTGCCTCCTTTTTGGAATTTCCAACTTGAAATACCCCTGGGGTTGACTTTTAACAACAGCTGTGAACTCTTGGTTACGAGCAGAGTTACAGATGCTCTGCGCTATCAGTCAGACCTACAAATGTACTGCACCTACAAAATCAGACCAAAAGCCTTCTGGTTCAGGCACCCTAAAATCATGGGCTACCTCTGCACAAGGTTATATTAGCCCAGCTCAGTTTCTGCACCTGTAAAACTGGACAGATGATGTTTAATTGCCTAGCTCAAAGAGGTTTTGCAAAGATCAATTAGCTAATGCCTATAAAGTGCTCTGCACGGCTCTGGCACAACCGCTGTCGTGGCGTAGCACTACCCATCCTCGCCATGCTCAGTAGGAGCACTGTTGCTTTAAAAAGGGAGCTTGTCCAAGCTCTCCTCCTCCACTGGATCTAAGATGGATGCTCCTGCTGCAGCACAGCCTGTAAGCAGACTTTGCCCAGCCTGCTTTTTCTGTTTTTCCTGGAAGCTTGCTCCAGACAAGTCAGCTGCACTGCAGACTGAGCAGAAGCAGGAGGGCAGCTCTCCCCAGGTAAGCTACCACCACCACCACAAAGCTGCTCATTCCCACACCTGGACGGGGCAGCACCAAGGATGCTGCCATCCTGAGAATTATGGTCCTCTCCGTCCGTGTCTCTAGCAGGCTCACAACAGCTCTCAGCCAGGCAAGAGTCAAACAGCCCTGGGCCTCTTCTCTCTTACACTTCTTTCCTGGCTGACTGGCATTAATTTAGTTACCAGGAGGACAGGGAGACTCCTGTTCCCACACCCAAAGCTGATCTTGTGCACGTTCCTTTGCATTAGCATCACCTCAGTGGACGCATTGCTGAATGACATGGGAGCTGCCTGCAGCATGATGGTCCTGAGGCTGTTGTGGGGCCTGGCAGCAGACTTTTCACCCTGTGGTGAGGAGGTGGTCTTCGGTCCCCGGAGAGAGCCGAGGGATTAGCTCAGAAGGGTTCTGCAGGCTCTTGTAGGCCTGCTGCCACCGGGAGCTGTTTAAGCTGCATTGGCTCCTTTCCCTCAGAAATGCATTGATTTTCCACTAAGCTTCTCTTCTCTGAGGCATTAAAAATGTCATCTTTAGAGGACTGCAAACTGGGCACTCCAATAACTCTCCGAAGTTTAGCTTTATTTCATCTTATTATTCCCATGGGTGCTCTGGAGGAAACATTCCCTCTGTATAACATTCATTTTACAAAGGTCTTTCTTCCCCTGCCTCCTCCCCGAGGTAGAAGTTCCTGACCAACACAGAACTGGAGGCAACTAGCTTTTCTTTAATGACTTTGATTTACAGGACTGATTCTCCTTGGCCAACAGTAACACACCCTGCTAATACTCACAGCCCTGGGGACAGAGAGCGCTTGTGCGGTGCCAGCAGGGTGGAAAATCCCTGCCCTGACTTTTAAAGGCATTTTAGAAAGAGAAGGGTGCTGTAAAGGGCCAGTGGTCACTGGTCACTGGGAAGGAGCACAACAGGACCTTTGTTTTCAGCCCGTGCTTCTCCCTGAACACACTGCAGCAGAGGGTCACGCAAGGACTGTGAGCATCGCGGGAGCACCTGTGCCATGAGAGCACCTGTCCCAAAACTCCCATGAATGAGAGGACTAAGGATTTCCAGGCAACCCTGGATTAAACTCTCTTCTTATCCATCTATTTTTTGTGTCCCACAAGGCTTTGCAGTCTCACTTTTAAAGCCGTGATGATGGGCACCAGCCCGTGGAGGCAGGGACAAGCTGTTGGCTGTGCTACAATATTAAAAACACAAAAGCAACACCCTCCCAGCTTTCATGGAGTAACCTTTTCTTTTCCCACTGTGAAAAACTGATCAGGCTATGGAGCAAGACACAGAGGAACAGTTAAGAGGAGAGAAAGTCTTTCAGAGGCATTTTTCTTCAATGGCCCCTTGCTGTTATTAGCAGCTCAGCTGGTTGGCCTCTCTGTGGGGTTTGGAGTCAAGGGCTGCCCCCTCTCCAAAAACAAAAAGATAGAAATCGATGGTTTTCACTTGTCAACCATGGTTGTTTCACAGCTGTGGGATAGATGCATTTAACAGAGGGATCTGCAATATTTGTTCCCCAGATTAACCTGTCAGGGTCATGTAAAAGGATCCTGTGTGCCTACTGTGTCCAGGGCCAATGTCCATGGCCCGTTCTGAGCACACTGCGGGTAGAAAAGCCAGCAAACAGAGAACCTAAGCAGATGTTGTCATACGGCTGTTTCTGCCACAGTTTTGTGGGAATTTTGTTGGAAAATGCTGTAGAATTTAGCTGTGACAACAATTGCATCTCTTATTTGCTTTCCACTGACATTGGAGTGAATTAAGTTTGGGGTTTGGGTTTTTCTTGGTTTGGATTTTATTTTATGGAATGATAATTTCATAGCTGAAAAGACATTAAATGCTAAAAGCTGTGAGAATAGTGGCATTTGCCAGAAATGAACACAGAGTTTCCTGTTAAGAAAGTCTGAGGAAAATCAGTGACAATCTTCCTGACTGCTGAGAACTGCTGGAAAACACTCACTTTTAATGGGAAATGGGGAAAATGGATACATTCATATATAGAAAAATTGTAAAAAAAAAAAAAAAAAAAAAAAAGGCAAATATATGGCATCTGGTCAATCAGTCCTTCCTTCTTCATATATTGGAGAATTTCCGAGCAAAAGAAAATCCTCACAGAGGAAACCAAAGGTGTTCTCCTGGTGTTTCTAGCACATGTGGCAACAGCCTGGGTTCATCTCTGACACGAAATGTGTGTCTGTTATCACTCAGCCAGGGTGCCTGCACACTAACCCATAGTAAATCTTAACGATAATAATATGGAAAAAGAAATGTAAGACTTTACAAAAGAGGATTTGGTTTTAGGCTTGGTCCATTTATTCATTTATTTATTTTTGTCTGCCTGAAATTATAGCTTTGTTTAATGACTTTCTTGCAAAAAGCTAGTAATGTTGTGAAAAATTCATTTCTCCAAAGTGCCAAAAAGCTGGACCTTCTCATGAATTGCGATGCATCATCGGTTTTATTTTTATTTCTGCTTTCATCAAGTCCCTTTCCTTTAGGCTTATCATTCCTCTCTAAATAGTAGTACCATATGACACAAGAAGTGAAGGCTGGTTTCCGGTGGTTCCTCTGTGGAGCTGCCAGCAGCAGTGTGAACTTCTCAGTACTAGAGATGGTAGTATAGGCACTAGCTTTCCAATAAAAGCAAATTATGGGAATGGCATTTGAAAATCAATGCCAGGCCCTTATGAAACACTTTCAGGAAATGGTCAAGGTAATAATAATGATTTTTTACTTGCTTTTTTATTTCTTTTTGATTTTGTGATTTCTTCTGTCTCCTAACTTTTATTTAGATCATAACAACATTTCACACATGACTCTTAAAAGAATTAGACTCCTTATTTTCCTTCAGCCAGGTATAGTCCTTATTGACTTCCCACCTACATGGACCATTAATGATCACCAGAATTTGAATTTCATATGATCCAAAGGCAATGAGGTCTAAGCAGTGTATTCATCTTCTCAGTAACTAGAGACACATTTCTTGAAACTGGACTTCCCCTTTGAAACTCTTTTGGGGATGTAACACACTGTTCTCCAGCTAGTCTAAATCCCAAGAAGAATTGCTTCCAAGTACTTTTTATTGACGTCCATATCCTGAGCACCCTGGAATTTGTCAGAGGAATGGCACGTGTAAAGTTCGATATATATATATATGGCCTGAGAGCAATAGCATGAAATACAAATGTGAAGTCCAATTGCATGAATACCAAATGTGTATTGATTAGACAGGCAGCATAGAAGGATGGGGTTGGGTAGAAATGAATCCCAGAGTGAGTGTCAGTGAAAAATGTGAGGCTATTGCAAAGCTAATATAAAAAACTTGGGCTATATTTAGAGAGCTACTGTAAGCAAGAGATGGAAGGAATTATTCTGCTAGGCAATGTCATGGGTTGGATACACACTTTGAGAGGGGTAGAGAGATTTTACAGGAGAAGACCAAGGACACTAAGGATTTTAGAGTACATGAGCTATGGTGAAGTTTGAAAGAATTAAGCAGAAGAAGTTGGGATAAACAATAACCATCCTCAAATATATAAAAGCTGTTGTTATAAAATGACTGAGATCTATTAGGATACACCTTTTCATTATGGCAAAGAGTCCAGTTGAGAGGATACAGCACCATTTTCTAAAATCATGAGTGACGCAGAGATGAGTAGGATATGACTGTTCCTTGTTTCTCTCATAGAAAGATTTCGAGACAGATGATAAAGATATCAGGAGCAATATTCAAAATAAACAACAAAAAAAGAGAGATTGTCACAGGAGAAGTGGAAGACCTGAGGAATTTTCACCATGGAAGTAGAATTTTACATGGATTCAAGGGGAGACTGGAAAATTACTAGAAAATTACTACCAGTTATTGTGCTTCCTACTGGGGGAGTCTCACCTGCACACAGCAGGAAAGACGTGTGTGCAGAGCTGGTGGCCATGTGTAGGAGTATGGCCAGGCTTATGCCTCTATTTAATGCATATAGTAAATATATGTATGAAACTTCAGTGCATATTGTCATCACTGAGCTAGCTAGTTTCGTGCTAATGAAAACACAAAATTCAGTCTAGGCTAAGCCTTCTTCTGCCCCAGCAGTCTGGGTGAACGCTGAAGTTCTTAGTCCTCAGTGAGCTCGAGCTGCGTAGTGGCTAAACTGATCTTTTCAAGTTCATTTAAGTACATGGGTATTACACTAAAATCACTTGAAGAAATCAGTGGGTCTACATTAAAGTGAGGCGTATATATTCTGAACGTGCTGTGTGCGTGTTTTCACTGTGTCGGCAGGACCTGTCCTTTATTTCTGTTTAAATTGTGACAGAAAATCTTAAAGATTCTCACACAAGATATAAATACGAATCTTCAGAAAAGCAGAGCTATTTTGTAGCTATTGATGACTGGCAGTAATATGCTTGTTTTTTTCCTTCAAGCTGATATTTAATTCAAGTAATTTTTCTCCTCTCATTTTTATTTTAAATTTATACCTGGCTAAAGAAGTTACTTTAAAAAGTTATATGCAGTTGGTGACTTTGTAAATGATTTAACAGATCAAAATTATTCACAGAAATAATTCAGAGAGCTTTCCACTAGTTAAAAATGTAAAATTATGCTGGTAATGTGGCACTTTAAAATGTGTAAACACTTCTCAACATGAGTACTTTTTGCAAAATTCCCATTAACTTAAAAATCACTGTTTATATGACTGTGGACTTAGAGATATGGGCATTTAATTGGAAGGTATTATCTCCATCTTCATGTGGAGAGATTGAGTCATATAGTGCTTTTTAAGCTGCCTACCACATCTGAATTCTTGATGCATAGGTGTTTTTCAGAGCTTCCGGGCTGTCCTCTGCTTATCTATCTGCTTTCATGCTGTGATCTCAAGCTGCTCGAGAAGAACTTTCTATCTTCATGAGTTGTCCATGCCTTTGTCAGCTCTAGGTGAAGCAAAGCAGGTCTCCACCAGCAGGCTCTGCTGCTGGCAGGAGCCAACTGGCAGCTCATCTCTGTCTATACACAGAGATTTGGGAAAGCCAACCAGGTGCCACAAGCCACCGTGTGAGATGCAGCAGCTGCTGCTCAGGACAGTGGCAGAGGTGGGTCCCAGCAGTCACAATGGCATCTTGCAGAAGTAGCAAACCTGTCTCTACACAGATGTCCCCAGGGCTCTCTGTCCCACCTTCACCCCAGTGGTGCTATCCATCTCCTTCTTATGGCAGGATTGGCCCAGATCTAGTCTAGTCCTTGAGCCTTTGGACATAAAAAACAGTCACCTTATCACCATCTCTAAAAGAGGAGGTGAAAATTCAAACTCGTATTAACTCTTAGTGCAGGTTCAAACATAGCATTTCATGAGGTGTGGACAGATCACAAAATAGCAGATCCTCCATCAGTTTTGGCTGCTCTTGAGCTGATATCCAGTGATTGTAGGGTCTTTCCTGGATGGGCTTAAATGATGTGTGCTCGCAGCCCAGAAGGCCAGCTGTGACCTGGGCTGCATCAAAAGTGTGGCCAGCAGGTCGAGGGAGGGGATTCTTTTCCTCTGCTCTGCTCTCGTGAGCCCCCCCCTGCAGTGCTGTGTCCAGCTCTGGGGCCCCCAACAGAAGAAGGACATGGACCTGCTCGAGCGGGTCCAGAAGAGGCCACAAAGATCATCAGGGAGCTGGAGCACCCCCTGTGAGGACAGGCTGAGAAAGCTGGGGATGTTCAGCCTGGAGAAGAGAAGGCTCCGGGGAGACTTTCTGTGAGTGCAGTGATAGGACAGTTTTAAACAGAGAGTGTAGATTTAGATTAGATATAAGGAAGAAATTCTTTACAGTGAGGGTGGTGAAACACTGGCACACGTTGCCCAGAGAAGCTGTAGATGTCTCATCCCTGGAAACATTCAAGGCCAGGTTGGACGAGGCTTTGAGCAACCTGACTTAGTGGAAGGTGTCCCTGCCTATGGCAGGGTGGGGTTGGACTAGATGGCCTTTAAAGGTGCCTTCCAACCCAAACCATTCTATGATTCTGTTATAATTGTTCCAAAGGCAGGTGGATTTTCAGGGAAAATAAGCCCAGGCTTCTGATACATACCAACAGACAAACAGCAAAATAAAGGTTTGTCATCTCCACTATTCGCCAAAATGACCAGAAGTGTAATCACAAAAAGTGTAGGCCTAGCTGTGATCGTTGAAATATCTGAGTAGAATCCCTCCAAATGACAGTACAGCTGTGAAGACTTTGGTTTAGTCTAGAAGTTTGAGGCTGTTTTGTTCTTAAGGAACATGTGACAAAGTTCTGTGCAGTCATTTCTATTTTGATAGGGGATCTTTCAAGTTTGTTTTATATTTATATTCTCTGGTTCCTTTTGTACATGCTGCCTGTGGTGTATTGAGCATTTTCCCTTTTCTCTTTCATCTAATATGATTCTTTGAGAAGAAAACTTCTCTTTAATCACTGTCAGAGACAGGTTTATTTTTTATGAGGCTTGATTAGTGTACAGGGAATTCACATAGGAGCTACAAAGAAGGTGATTTTGAATTCTAAGAAAACGTTAAAAAAAGAGGAAGTTAAGAATGCATATTGCTTGGCCAAGGGTCTATAGATCATCTTAGTCTTATGATATCTAATGGATGTGGTAAGGGGTTAGAGGAATTTTTAATGGTATAGTAATGTGACAAAAAGTTGAGGAGTGAAAATAGGGAAGGGAAAATAGAGAAATCTATACTATAGTACCAAAACGTTAACATTTTTTCTCAACTGAAACAGCAGAGAATTAAAAAACAACACCAGCAGAACCAAACAATTAAATATCCTAATATACTCAAGGGTGAATATCTAAAATTTCTTTGTGACTCTCCAGGTCTTTTATTTTTACCTATATTGGTCTTCTTGATTCTCACATGATATGTTGGGTGCTGGGCTAAGCATTGCTATTTGAACTAGGTCCGATGCAGGAGGAAGTATATACACATTAGATGAGGAAGTACCATGAAAACTTGACCATATTACTTCCAGAAATGCAACTCAGTTTTTCAAAATTACTTCATATATTTCCACATAATTATGCACTGTGAAAGGCAGACATTGGAGAACCTGAAAAGTTTGGGTGAAGGCAACTGCCAGAGAGACTGGTAGAGCAGCAGAAATTTTATGAGCTGAATAGACCAAATAGAAATTATAAGTGGAGCAACAATTCTTGTTCCTCCTAAATCCAGCAGGAGAGGGAGAGAGTAACTTTTGCAAAGACAATAGCAGCTGACTTTTATTCACTGGCAGGGTCATTTTACGCTCCAATTTGCTGGGAGTCTCCCTTTTTGCTAACAGAAAAAGAGGTGCACTTCATTGTGGCAGCACAGTGATTGCGAGCAAGCAGGCTGGATCAGTGCACTGAAGTCTGAAGAAAGGTGGAGGGCTCACAAAACTCAGCAAATCTGTGGACTCTCTTTTCCATACAGTAACACCCACAATGTATGTTCTTCTGCGTATCACATCAGATAGAGCAAAAATGTGGACATAGATTTTCAAAGAACCCTTGCTCCTAATGTATGACTGTGACTTAAATGCCTTTCCTGGCAATTAGCAATTTGCTTCTGTGTCTGTGATGAGTGCTATTGGAAGGAAAAAAAAAAAAAAAAGGAAAAAGAGGAGGATCTCTGAGCAATATTTTCTTATAGCAGTTTTCTATACGTGGTTGTCACTTAATTGAAATAAATGTCTTGGCCAATTGCAACGAGTTATTATTCCAATCTGTCATTGAAATGAATCTTCCTTTTCTGATCTTTTCCCAGATGACTGTGCGTCAGGTAACTGTTTTTCACTTGAAAGCAACAATTAGTTTTAAGTGTGAAGGGATGTATTTCGTGCCTTGTGCGATACTCAGGTGATTGATGTTTGATGCATCTTAACACTGAAATGAAATCACAGGTGAAACCTGTTCTGGTAGAAAATCTGCAATAGTGTCAGGGACTGGGGAAGAAATGGGAATTTTAATGAACAGATAGGTCCTCCCTTTTGAGAGCATGAGCCAGCTGAATGCAGTCAGATCCAAAAGATCCAAGAGGCTAACTGGCTGATTTTCCTTCCCTTCTTTGAAATCTGAATTTGGAATTTAATGCAGGTGATTTTAATTAGGCCCTGTGAATATTAATCAGCAATCACACTTTATGAGTCCACTTTTAAATCAGGACATTGTGTTTAAAACACTGAAAAGTGCAGCTGTGATATATTCTTAAATTAGACATGCTAATGATTAAGACAGATTGAGAGTGTTGCTGATCACTTAAATGTCTAAGATGGGTGAATATTAGAGCTGCTAAAACAGTTTAATAGCACAGTTTTCTGGCATTTTGTAGTAGTGTCTCCTAAAAATATTGTCATGCCACCCCCATCCCAAATTAACGCTTCTAAGGCCAGTGATGTAGTGTGCTCACACCTTAAGGTAGCACTGTGATTCATGTTTTAATGATAGTGGCTGCTGGCTGTAACTATGGAATGTATTGTCATGGAAACTACACTTTTCTATATTTACACCAATGCTGGTTATGCGAGAGACAGTACTTGAAAGAAAATCTGTATAATATATAGCTTAATAACGAGACAGTCAAGCTAGGAATAAACAGATCAAAGATTCAGCAATGTTACAGCTGCTGTTTGTCACCATAGTACATATCTAAACAGGCTCAGTCACTGCTTCTAGTGATAACTAGCACAGCAAGTCAGAAAGAAGTGCTGCTGAGATGTCACTTTGGACTAACAGGTCAGACAAACTTAGATTATTGATAGCTGATTGATTGGCATCTGTGTTGTGAACTCCCATGACATGTAACGCTCCTGTCCAGGCTGTTAGGGAAAGAAGTATGAGCTGGGTGAATTGAGGACATGGGGTTGTAAGAGCCTGTTATTTGCAAAAATAAGTCCTCAGAAATGGAACTGGGTTGCAACTCTAACTGTGGAGCAGTTCTATCTGTCACTTCAGTCTATGAACTACTGTCATTGTACTGAGCTTGGGCTCTTGCAAGCTCTAAGTTCAAAAATACAGAGTGAGAAACAATAATCAGAAAAAATTATACCAAATTGAAATGTAGCTACACACAAAAGTTGGATAAAAAATAAAATTATTGTATGGTGCAAAAGAAAGAGTAGGAACAAAGCTCTTTAAGAAAATGGTCCTTTTTTGTTTTCGAACTTTGAAAAGCAAGGTTAAATTATACTGAAGAAATTTTACTTCAGATTTAGATCTATACATACATGCAATATACAGGCATGTATATATATTTACATAAATATAAAATATTAATAGATGAGGTCTCCTACATTCGGGTCTGCAGTCTCAGGCAGATCTTTTTAAAAATTCTGGACCACTTACTCCCTATACTGCTTGACCTGGCTGTGCACAGAGACCTCCATTTGCCGTTTTCTCCATTCTGTTGTATAACAAATTTCTAGTTTGGGTTTATTACAGAAAATTGTTTCAGTTGTGCCTTAAGAACTCACTTGCAATTGCCAGGGAGACAAGCTGCTCTCATTTCTTTAGAAAGAGTTTCTAATTTGATGGGCAGAGCTTAGTGAGTCGCAAAAAAAAGCAGGGTCAAGTCACAGGGAAACAACTGCCGGGTTTACCTTGCTATCAGCTGGGAAATCATTGGAGGCATCATTTTGCTGTCTATATCATAGCCTTTTCATTTGATATTTGTGTGCCTGCCATGACCAAACCTAAGACTGGAGGATATAATCATCCAACTTTTGATATAAATAATCCTCTTAAAAAGCACAGCTAGTGGTTTGCTCATCCAAATTCTTTATTATGCATTTTCAGCTGGTGTTGCTTTAACTGAAGGAACAGCGACAGCTGTAACTGAATCCAAACCGGCGTTATGCTCCCAAACTTCTTTAATTATTGCATTTCTGGAATACAGCAAGCCGTTTGCAGGTTATAGGATAACAGTACTAGCTGGAGTCAGTTACTTTGCCTCAAATGCAGAGTTTAAAGACGGTCGAGTTTTAAGCTTCATGCTAGTGCATTTTCCGTGTAACTTCATATCTTTAGTCAGTGTCTCCTGCAATCCTTCAACCTGTCTATTTGTAAATTTGTGCCTGGAGAAAGCTCCCATGTGGCAAGCCAGGATTGGATAAATGTTACTTGTATTTCTCTGATTGCAAACTCCCAGCATCTGGGATTTTCAGCTTTGAGTACAGTTTGTTTCATACCGAGATTCATCTTTTTGGGGAAAGCAAAGGTCATCGCTCCTCCGGAGTTGCGACTGATTTGATTCTTTCTCTCGGGGAGGCGCTGGGAAGGGAATCCTTACTGGAATGCATATTGATAAAGGCTGAGGATTCTGGCTTCTTAGATAAGTAATTTTTTTTTCTCTTCTCTCCCCACAATGACTATGTATTGCAGCAACTCACTGGCTTTTTACCAAATCAGGAGCTGCAGTATTTTTCTTCCGATGGAATAATTTCAGCCCACTTCAGCTAGCATGACAATCTTATGTGATTGTTATGAGTAGGCGTTTACATCCTTTTACATGCTAATACTGCCACACCTGCTAGTCCCCCTCATTTCCATTTCTCTTTTTTTCTTTTTTTTTTTTTTTTTTTTTTTTTCCCGATGTAAAAACTAATTTCCCAGAGGAAGGGAAATCCTGAGATTCGTGATCGATGCTGCATCGTTGATTCATCAACAAAGAAGGGGATGGCTGAATGGGACACAGGTAGAGATTCAAGCAGGCTGCTTCCGACCAGCAAGAGAAAAGCTAGCTGTTGAGCAGCATATGTTGCCACTCCATGTGCTGTATTAGCTACTTGTTTTTAGCCTTCAGTAGGCTGCCACTACTGCAGCACTAAAGGAATGTGCCCTATTGTTAAAAATCCTGACTGCTTTACACCAATGATTTGCCACTGCAAAGTTGCATGCACCAACAACACTTTATCGTTGATGTTTGGATGCAAGGTAGGATGTGGTTAATGTATTTAAATGCATGCTGTAACTCCTTTGAATATCTGTGCTATTTAATTTCATGTCTGACTAGAGATTTCAGTGCAAATTGCGATACGTTGACTATAAATTAGGGCTTACAGCCGATACGTTTTAAATGTTAGGAAAAAAATCAGAAGTAAAGCTTTCTTATTTCCCAGGGTTGTACAAGTCTAGATTTACATAGGAGAATCTAACCGATTATGAAGCATTTGTTTTAGAGTTGATTGTATACTTAGCTAACAGTGCTAAGATTACTAAACCACTACTCTGCCATTTGCCTGGCTTTATTGATTTTGATGTGTATACTGTTATTACAGAAACACAAACCAGCAAGATTGAATATATATTTTTCCATTTAGATTGCTGAAAAGGCTTTTAAACATAAGAGCAATACTAAAGTATACAGCCCTGCTCTTCTCTGTAAGAAATAAAGTAAGCTCCTGAACCCATTTTTAAGTCTACAAGAATATCTTTAAATAACTGTTTTCTTCTAGGGACTAGACAATCATTAATTTCTCTTTTAAATTTAAATCAAAAGGTGGCGCAGTTAGCCAGAGAAGTTTCTTTTCTGGCTGTGTAATGCCATCCCACCCCATTTTTTTTAAACAAAGGTGTTGGATTGGACTGTATTTTTCTCCATATACAGCCTGACTTGACATTAGAGTATTACAAATGTTGTTTGCTATTTTACTGAAATAATATCAAAGTGATGGCATGTTTTTAAAACTTAAATCTTTGGGTAAAAGAGTTTTGTTCTTGGATCACTGGATCAATCATGATGCTTTTACAGGGGGGTTACAGATTTTGTCCCATTCCTTTTCCTTGCTATCCTTAAATACTAGATGATATTAAAACTGTTCCTGTATGTTTAAATAGAGTAGGAAATAACCAGTTATATAAAAAATGGTAGTGATAGTAATTATTTTTAAATCATCCATGTAACTTTTTAGAATCTTCAAAAATGGTTAAGCTACAAAAGCAAATTTTAGTTGTACAGTCAAAAAACTAGGAAACACAGTATAATTTACTGAGTTCCTATGTGACGGACTAGTCTAAATAAAATAAAGTAACTTTATGAAATAGGTTATAGATGACCCAATGCTCCCTAAACGTAGTTCAGCTAGAGGTTAATGACAGATCATCCACTGCTTCATATAATAAACTCAAACTAGGTTACAGTCAAACGTTTACAAATTATCTGTCTACCTTTTCCTTTTCCTCAAACTATGGCTTGCCTACATCTCTGGTTGCTTGAGACTTTCCTGAACTAAAGTTTCTTGTTCCGTTCTTCAGTTTTAAATAAGCAAAAATATGTTCTATTAGCAAAAGGGTTATAATTTAACTGCTGTGTCATGATGCCACTGGTGATATAAATAGCATCAAGAGTTTTAACAGTTTAAAAGCTCTTTTAATTTGCATCTTTTTCATAAGGACAATTCATATTTAATTTTTATTTTGACTTTAAAAACTTAAACCCTCTTGTTTTCAAGTGTTAAATTCTAATTAATAAAGGTGAATTGGTAGTCAGGGGAAATCAATTGCAAGCCACCCCACAACAAAGGTAGGCCAGCGGCCTAGGGACTAGTATCCAATTTGTATTCCTGCCTGTAAGCATGATTTTCAAAGGATATTCTTTGATGCACTTAAGTTCTTTCATGATTTTCAGATCCTGTTAGGAAGAAGCAAGAGAATAAAAATCATAAATTCCAAACTTTTTTTTTTTTTCCTCCTCTTTCTTTAGCGCTTCAGGCTCATTAAGTTAGTCACAGTCAATGTTTTATCTTCTTGTGGTGGTGTATGAACTACTTCTCAAATGAAAAGTGGATGTGTGGGATAGTAATCACTTTCAGAAAGATGAGAAGGAGCACGAGCAAACTGAGTTATCTTGGGTGGGTTCATCATGTCAGATTAGCACCCTTTGATACCACTATCAAGCATACATGAGATATTCTGTATACATACCAGTGTATCACCTCACTTCAAATGCCTTTTTCTCATTTCCATTTGTTCTGCAGCCCATATCTAAATGCATGACTTCTTGCTTTGGATGCATTAGTTTGTATTTCTAGATTTATGGGTGCAGACACATTGTTAACAAGCAAAGAAGTCTGAACAAGAAGTGAGGATGTTTCTTTTTAGGAAATCTTTGAGTTACATGACATGAAATCATGGATCTAAGCATTCTCATAATATTATGACTTCTACAATCATGTGTTTCTTGAACTTGGGAAGGAGAGTAATATACTGAATGACACTTTATTCTTGGTGACAGGAGAAAATAGGTCCTCAGAATAGAGGGAGAGTTTTAAACTATAGATCGTGGAATAGACAGACAGCAAAGGAATTAGAAGTTCAGACAAATATCTTCAAGTGATAAAACAACCAGGTCAGTTTATTAACTAGCTCCTTTCAAAAGGACAATGCAAGTTACAGGAATGCAATATTGCCCACACTCTTGATTTACAGTTTTTACTTTTAATTTTGTGCCAAATACTGTCTTCTTTTCCTATGAGCACAGAAGCGAGTGAGAGAAATGTACCACATCAGAACCATCACACCCATTTTTATCTGTTCCCAATGCAATAATTTTACAGTCTGCTCACTCCTAACAGGTGGTGCCAGGGAGTTAATTTGGGGGGGCAGGAAGAGGGTGTGTATGTCTTACTACACCATATGTTGCAAAGAAGGCAGTGGAGGAGTCTTAACTGTGCCTGTGGGAAGCTTTCCTTTTCAGCTTGATTTCCTGGATTTTGATAGTTGACCTCGTCCTGGACCTTTACTTTCAATGATGTCCAGTTTTATGATCCTTGACCTTGAAATTGCAAAGAATTCAGAACAGGTTAATTTGAAAGGCAGGGCAGTGTCTACCTGAAGTGCTACTATTGCAACCCACTTTAACATTTCTAACCCCTTCTCCCATTTCTGGTATGGAAGTACCAGTGTTTCCATCACAGAGGTACAGAGCCCAAGCAGAGAGGGGATAAGCAGGTTTTAAAATATGGCACTGAGGTGCCGGGAGGTGTTTTCCAGAATTGTCTTGTCCATAATCTCGCAGTGCTGGGACGTGAATGTGTATCCCCTGAGTCCTAGAGTTGCTCCACAGCGACTGGGCAGATTTGTCTGTGGATTAAAGGACAGTTTGTGTGTAAGAAAGACCTGCGTTCACAGATCTCCATCGAGACGAGTGCCAAGGCATATATCAGGTTCTCACTGAAGATGATGAGACTTAAATGCATGCTTAAATGTCAGTGTGTGCTTACTCACTTTGCTGAATTGGGCCCTGTAATAGTTCGTTCAGTATTGCAAAGAGTTATCTTCCGTCTCTTAATATCCTGTTCATTTTGCTCTTATTAGGAGTGCCAGGAAGGGATTTCAGATTGACTGAGATGTTTCTTAAATTACATTTCAGTCACAATTCTGACACTCACATGGAAGTGGTTTTCTGTCTTATTCCTTTACTTCTATATATTGAAAATAGATATTGAAGAGATTCCATTGAAAGATGAGCGACTTTCCTGTTTCTCGACCTTGACCAGGCATTTTGATAAATCCTACTTTCCTTTTGATTTAGGTTTATTTTTATATCTGTCCTAGCATAATTTAAAAGTTGGGCTTTTTAGAAAAGGGATAAAATATACCTTCCTCTCTTTCCTGTCTCCTTTCTTTCCTCCTTGCGCATTTATCACAACCAGTCCTCCAGCACAATAGCTGATTTTGGTATTTTTTTTGTACTATTTCTTTTTTTTAGCTGAAATAGCCAAATAGTGACCTATTCCACTATGCAAGGTGAGCATGAAAGTAAACCCACTTGTTTCTTCAGCTGCCAAAAATTCTATGTTTTGCAAAACTGTTGCAATACAGAAGGGTTTTTTATTAAAACAAATAGTAGGGAGCATTACTGAATGTCTTGACATTTATATTTATTATTTTTATCATGATCAAACTACTAGAAAACTACTAGTTTGGTGTACTGGCAGTATTAGTCTCTTGAACAAACTCTGGTGTGTCACAGTTCTTGGCTGAGAATAGTCTCTATATTGTTATAATTTAGGCCTGGTTATTGTAAGAAATAGTAATTTGAGATGACAGGAAAATACTTCTCCAACTAAGTATGATACACAGTACACCATGCTCAAAACCTTGCATGCTTTAGCTTCTTGATCCCCATGAACTCAAGTGGGATTTTACATTTCATGGGACAGTCAGAGGTGCTTTCTGGATGAAAGTGGATAGAATATTAATTCAAATTATAAACGAACTTTTGAAATTCATCTCCCAGCCCATGTGTATCTTTGGTTTGCATTACAGAAAGATACACACCAGAAACACACGAAGTAGTCTGCAAAATCTGATGGGTATTCAGTTTATAAAAACAGATTAGCACTATTTCAAAGCAAAACACAAAACATATGTGTAATGTTGTATTTGAGTCCTTCTTACCAAGTTCTTCATTCTGTGGATCCGTTCCTGCCTCTTGCTGATGTGAACATAACCTCTGACTCCACTGTCATATTTCAGTTCTGATTTTTGGGGGGCCAGAACTGGACAGATGTAAAAATTCATGGTCATTCTGACTTCTGTGATCCATCTATAGAGACTGATATATTGTATAGGGTTCCAGAACTCTCTGAAACACTTTAATGCCTATTCATAGACAATCAGCAGAGCAAGTCAGCTGGAACGTTGCTGCCACTTGCTATGCATAACATTTGACAGTGGCACTAAGAAACTTACTTCCACATATTATTTGTGTTAGGCCACTGTAGTGTTAAAATAAAAATGTTCAGCAATAGAAGGAACTGCAGAAGAAATGCAGGATTGCCGCTGGCAAGAGGCTCCAAGTATGATCAGTTGTGTCACAGAGGATTTGTGCATTAGTGTACTGCTCAAGGCAGGGAGAGTTTTCTTCTTTGGCATAGCATCTATGCAAGGTAGACATGGGGTGTAAGCTCAAGCAAATTCAGCTGGCCCTATCTTTTTTTTTTTTTTTTTTTTTTTCCCTGTTAGGCATTGCTTAACCCCCTACACTTTAAGACTCTTGGCTTAAGAACAAGTACAAGCCCTCTCCAGCAGCTTCCACCCATCATCAGTGTGTGCGTGTGGAAAAAGATGAACTATACTTGTGCTCAAAGGCCACCAAACTGAACTTTTCTGAGGCCAAAGTAGCAAGTTATAAGGCTTGGGACCCTGCCAGGAGCTCCTCCCAGTGTTGAAAAGTTTATAAAGTGGATCCTACTCTTCAGAACTTCTTGCTGGGGAGCATTGCACTGATGAAGTACTGTGGTATCAGAGATTAGACTGTGACTTTGTAAGTGATCCTGAGTTTGTTATCTTGAACTCAGCATAGGTGCTGCAGAAATCAATATTACAGGAGACACAAGGAAGGCAGAAACCTAAAGAGAGGTAGGGGGCAGCAGCAGGAAGGTCCAGGTGGAGCAAGTAGAGGAAAGGCATGAGGAAGGATGATGCAGACAGCAGCTCGGGGATAGAATGAGAAGGTGTAGCCTGGGCAAGGGTCCTGAGGAGGCGAGCAAAGGATAAAGCAGCACCGGTGAGGTCTGGGTAGATTGAAAATGGAAAAAAAAATCTTAGCTCATGTATCCTCTGAAATGATGGGGCCATCCCCTCAGTCACGTAGGAGGTAAGTCACTGGTTAGGGAATGCAAACAAGCGTTACCATTTCAGTCTTGTCTGGAGTGAGCTCACTCACTAGCTGTCACTCACTGGCACTGGCCAACGTCTGGGCGGGCAATGCCCAGGCATTTTTCTAAAAGCATCAAGATCAGATGTTAAAAATATTTCTTCTTGTGTGAGAATACCACGTCTCATTTTTTGCCACTGTCCTGCCCACGAGCTCCCTGTACGCTGTGAAGGAGATGGGTGGCTGGTAGGAGATTCCCTGAGAAACTACTCCGTAACAAAATGTGCAGACAGTTTAAATTAAGAAAACAATGCTAAAAGTGGCTTTTTTAATAAAGTTTTGTTTTTTGAAAAGTGTATACACTGAAAGAAACTTCTGATGTAGGTGGGATCTTCAGTCCCTACATAATATTGAATCATTGGCCTTTTTTCCATATTTTTCCAGAATATCTGCTTCTAGCTGCCATCAGGGGCTGGACACAGGATTGGATGGCCCACGATGCTTGCTGTGCGTGCTTCTGTCAGCACAACAAGAATATTTACTGGTAGCACAGCAATGGGGTCTGATTACTTAAAATTCACCTGAAGCTGAAGAATGCTATGAATACCTTCTGTACTGTACCTTTGAACATATAGCCATGGTGGGAAATGGATTTCTTTTTAAAGTTCGTAATAAAACAGAGTTCATTGTCGAGATTCTCACCCACTGTATTAGAAATATGACAATAAAGTGCACCCATGGAAAAAGTAGGGCAGGAGGCATATAGCTAAGGGTTACTGAGTATTTTGAAGGGGAAGTTCAGAATTTGCTCAAACACTCCATTTTTTAAAATACATTTTTGCTTTCAATTATACTTAATAACTGCATAAAATAAGGTACTTTCAAGTAGAAATATATAAATACTGGAATGGCTTGATGCACACTTACACGAGCTGCTTGATTTTACAAACTAATTATTGACTAAGAGAAGGCTATATATAGACACTCAACTGTGAAAGATGTCATAGAAGAGAACGGTGATAAAGAAGTGTTATATAAATATGTTTAAGTGATAATAGCAATAAAACTGAAAACTGTCACTGAACAGTTCTCATAATCTTTGAAAAGTACCTTTTATGTTTCCAAGGTATCAGTCGGAAATAGTCTCACTATTAAAATATAGGTATTTATTACTTTAACTTTTCTGATTATATTTCCTTCAGCTTTAAGCATTTGATATAATATTAATAAACATTAAGGACAGGATTTTTCAAGAGAGTCTACTTGGGGGTTGTGTTGAATGCAATAGAAACCTGAATGGGAAGAAAGATTCCCGATGGGGATTCGTGTGACTCCCTGTAGAAGTTAATGATCTGTAATCCCAGGAGAGATGGCACAGAATAATCTGATTAAGTATTAAGGCAGTTTGAGCAATTCTTTTGAGTCGCTTGGCTATTGAGTGTATTGAGAGTATCGTTAGGAATCTGTAAGGTAAAAATGTCCCTCTTCACCCAGCTTCAATAAGGAATTGCACCCATTAACCCAAACGATCCCCACCATGTTGTACATGACCAAAAAACAGGCTCTCTGGGAAAATGTCTGACTCTCAGTGAAACTGAAAATTTTTGTTTTTCAATTTTCCTTTAAACTGACATTTCAGAAACCTTGATTCTGAGAATCCTGACACATCATTTTGGGGAAATTTCCTTTAGGAGATGCTCACAGCTGTTCAGTGTAATTAAGATGGAACATGCCAAATACAAGTTTCAGAAAGATGTAAGCTGGTGTCAGCACTGAAGTCCACACAATGAATCACCTGGAGGCTCTGTAGCTATGGCAAGTATGGTACAGAGCCTATGTCAACACATAGGTGCCCGTAGAAGGCAATGTAAATACATACAAGGTCACTGTCTTTGCAAGATGTGAGCTCATCCCTTAGGGAAACAGACCCGTAACTACAGACCGTGGTCCAGCTGCAGATGTCTTAGGGTACACCAGGCTGCTGAGTAAAAGAAGGCTAATGAGTATCCTCAGGTGCTTGACTCCTGATAGTCCATACTGCAAAATTGTTAGATTTGTTCCTTGGCTGTATTTTGGAGTGCTCCCAAGCTCTTTCAAGACATCTCATAGGCATGGCTTGAAGGATTGTTCACTTCAGGGACTTTTTCCAAGTGAGATCATGGATGAGACTGCAGTCTGCAGCCAATCCTCTGGGCTATATCATCAAACACCTCCCACCTCTGCCCTTTGCCTTTACATGATATTTGAAAGCCTGCAACAGATCTCCTCAGTTTCATTTAATAAAAATGCCACTTTAGTAGCAACATAGACACAAGCCTCTCTCAACCACTTGGCCTGGGAACCAAGGATCATGCTAAAAAATGGATGTATTTAGCAGAGTAGACGTAGTATAAGGGTCTCGGTCATGATTCCATAACTAGGAGCTTGAAAACTCTGACAAATAGGGCAGAGACTGTAATAGCTCTGTCAAGATTGGTTCTTCTGGACCTACCACTACCACACCTGTGACAGTCCACCTGGAATATACCCAGGTATATTGTGTTAGAACTCCAGGCTCAAATCTGTAAGAAGCCTTGGACTTAGGAAAAGGCAAGCGACCCTGTGTCCAGCACACGGGAGTACTCCACCCTCGAATACTTCCGACCAGCTTAGCTATATCCACTTACACTTTATTAACTACAGATCATGCAACTCAGAGAGGAGTTTAAACTCAGTGAATTGAAAGGTTACATACCTATAAAGGCATTTAAATTAGTGATGCATGCTTATCTACCACCTTGTAAGACTGGTATATAGTTTATAATGACCACTTGTTAAAATATGGTGTTAAGGTATGTTAGTCCTGGCACTTAGACTATTTGTGAGAGGTATTGCCAGCTGGCAGTGAGATACCTTGAAATTCTTATGTATCCTGGGGATATCCCAGTCTGTATTAAACATAGTTCCATAACAGGAAAACATTGAGAAAACAGTCATTGCCAGAGAGTGGTCTGTGGCCTTGATTTAGGACAGGGAACAGGAACTCCTTATTTTTATTCCTGGCTCTCCCATAGAGTTTCCCTTTTGGCAAATTTTGCCTGCATCTCTTTCTAGAAAATCAACTTGATAATACCCGTCTCAGAGGAGTATTGAGAGTTAATAATTATTGCATGTACGCAGCACTGAAATGAAATGAATAGTGTAAGTACAATGTACCATTAGTTTTAAGGCCTAACATAAAGCCATGGTGAGGCTAAGATAGGGGATGATATAAGTGAAAATGGAATTATATTAGTGAAAATCAAAGCATTTCCTCCTTTTTTTTTTCTTTTTTTTTTTTTTCTCTCCAGCCCTCTCCCCACAGTATTTATTTCAGTATACCTTGAAATACTATTGTTCATCTTTTCTTAAAGTTTTTCCTCCAGGTCTGAGCTTTCACTGCCAATTTTTGCCTATAGCAAATTGTTATGGTTGAATTGCAAGTCCCTAACAAAGGGGGTTTGAAAAGAAAGTGCTGACAGGCTCTTATCTCCACCCGTCCAACTAGTGCTACTATCATCTAATTTATTATATAAAGTTGCTGTAGGGGAGAAACACTTTCCAGGGCTCTGGTTATTTGACTTTTTATTTTGCAAAGATTGTTTAAAAATAGTCATAGGATGATGATACATGGAGGCAGGAAGCAGACAAGCAGATGAACATAAACCTGGTTCAAGGAGGAAAATCAGTAACTGCATCACACAAATTTTATGACTGTTCAGGAATTCTGGTTGGACTGATCGCTAGGAGGGACATTCAGCCCAGTTCAGGAGGCTATATGGCTCTCTTAAACTGCACACTAAATCCCAGATTCTGCAGTCTACAATAAATTAAGCAAAGTGCCATAGAGTGCCATCAAATCCAGGACACAACACTCTGCAGAGCTGAGGCTGAAGGTCTTTTCAGTACTGTTTGTAACAGTGTTTTGCACTGTACCTATATCATAAATAAAATTTATACTTTTCCTACTCATTACATTCCCTTTCCTGTGTTAGTGTTTGCATTTGGATGTCTGGTCCTTGGCTTAAGTAAGACAATAAATTAGCTGGGTAGGAACTAAACACTTGACAGCATAAGAAAGTGTAGTACATTTTTGCACTGGCAAAGTTAATGGAAGACTAATATTCCATACACAGTAGTTTGGGATATAAAATAACCAGGACAATATGTTTTCATAAGACAAAGTTTGGTGATACATTTTGAAACATATATTCCTTCCCAGAACAATTAAGAAAACTCAGGGGAGCAGGGGGAGAGCAGAGGAGGGAGAAGAAGATGACCTAGAAAATGCACTTGCGGATCTAAATTTGTGTGTATGTACGTATTACAGATGAGCCTGTTGCACCTCCTCCCTTAAAGCCCTGGTGTTTTGCACTCTTTACTATATGCATCAACCCCATGTGAGTTCCAGGCATGCAGGTCTTTAATTTTCCAGCGTTAAGGGCATGTCTTTCCAGTGTCTTGAAGTTCAAGGCCTGTAAAGATATTGGAAGCTAGCAGAGACAGAGGAAGGTGAGACTTTGTGAGACAAACTTTCAGAGGAATGCAAGATCTAGTTATGAAGAAAGAGCTTTTGTATTAAAAATGTGTTGTTGTAGGGCCACTGAGCTTCACGCTTGCTTCCTTGGGTCAGGTACAGCTGTAGGACAGAGGAGCATTTTCTCCCTCACAGAGCTGGGAATTGAACCTCAGGCTATTGCATCTTGTGCTGGAGCTGGCTTCCTAAAACAGAGGTTTAATTTGCTGTCAACAATTGCCTAATCTGTACGGATCCAATGTATAAATCTCTTACTGGTGCTGGACTGCGGCACCTTTTCACAGAGCGTTAGCAACATCTACTTTCCCATGTAATTGGAATAAAAATGTTCAGTGTGCTGAGCCAGAGAAACAGAGCTGCTCTCAAACTAATCCACATTCTGTGTGCAAACACCAGCTATTTCTTGACTATTTCTATTCACCAGGAGGGACAGCATAGGGCTCCATCAGTTAATAAAGTTTCTGTTATTAAATGAGAATTAGTTATTCTGCAGTCTGATGATTATTCTTCTACTGTCTTCAGTTTATTCATAAAAGAAAAGAGCCTAGATAGGAACGGGTCATCTCACATTATAAGAATGTGCACAAAGTTATCACAGAATTGTAGAAATGTTGATTGGAAAGGACCTCTATAAATCACCTAATCCAAATTTCACTGAAAACAGGAGAAATGAGAGGTGATTTAGCATGCAGCTGTACACCTCACTTTGCAGAAGGAACGGCTCTGTTTTTAAGCAGTGCCAGGTGAACTATCTCTTCAGCTAAAAGAGAAGGAAATCTAGAAAACGTAATCAGTGTTTAAAACACTGAGCGTTACTCCCTGTTCTTCCGTTGATCCAATAGCAGATGTGGAGAGAGTTGATTTAGTCACTTTTGATAAAATTAGGAGTGTCCAGGGGCTAGGATGGTGGGGGCTGCTGTTACAGGGGTAGGATTTCACCTTTTTCTCTATTAGTTAAAAAAAGTTCAAGTAGAGTGTGTGAGACTCCAAGGTTGAGATCCTCAAGATACTGAGGTACCAGTGCCCTTGGCTTTTGATGGCAGTTAAGCACCTTCTAAGGACCTGGCCCTGTGGTACTTCTCTTGCTCCAGTGCTTCCTTTATTCATCCCTATGCCTTATCTCCTACTTTGCTTTGCTTTTCTTCTCAAATATGCATATGTGCTTTCTTTGCTGTTGCTGGCTCTCACTTAAAATTCACCGTTAGACCCCAGGTCAGTGGATGTGATTGAGAAGGAGAATGAAGTTAACAGGGCATTTCTAGAGTAAATGGCAGACAGGAATAGGGAAATGTGTCCATAACCTTTCACATATATGTACACATGCACAAACAGGTCACCAAGCTCTGCACCTACCTGCTACATTAGCAATACTCCCACTCTTAAATTCTGAAAATTTGGTGACTGTAGGCCTTGGATGAGGTGGTGCGTGGGTGGGAGAAGTGGAATGTCTGTTTAAGACTCTAAAGCTACATTTGAAAGTGTCAAAAATGTTTGTGATACAGAGGTCTATTTGCCTTATATAGAAAATGCACATTGACATGTCCCTGAAATTTCTTATGCAAGATGAGAAGTCAAACAGGACTTTGAATGATGCAGAAAATAATAACATGATTTGTTGTCAAAAACTCTAGGTTAAATCCTGCCAATGTATTTAAAGTATTTCTTTCTTAAGAAGGTTTTAACTTTTTAACTTCTTGAATTAAGAACAACTAAAATTAAAAT
Source organism: Athene noctua (assembly GCF_965140245.1). NCBI lineage: Eukaryota > Metazoa > Chordata > Aves > Strigiformes > Strigidae > Athene > Athene noctua. The sequence continues at coordinate 257,785,593 of NC_134037.1, read as the reverse complement.
AATCCAAGAAAGGGAAAAGGAGTAGATTCTGCTCTGAATTTCTACATAATTTATTCCCCTACTTAGACGGTGAGAAGTTGATGCAGAGACCAAAGTAAGTCTGATAAAGCATATCGTATTGAAATACCTCCATATTAGTAATTCCAGATTTGGCTAAACCACGTAGACTGATTTAAAGCCTCAAATACAGCACTTAAGAGGATGTCTATCCTTTGGTGTAGTTTAGCTTCAGAAATTAGGGTTATGGCTTCTTCTTGAGATGCTTACATGCAAAATTTTCTCAGTCAGAGTTGGTACCTAAAGCAATTTGGTTACTTGGTCTGAAAATATTGCTGCCTTTCCAAAGTGTACAAGGCCTCAGAAGACTGGCTTCTCTTGCTTTGACTATCGTGATTAGATTAGCTTGAAAAAAGCTCCACAAAGAATCAAATGACTATAAAGTGCAACACTACATGTGATCCGTTGTTATCTGTTGGACTTTAGATGGACATAGGGTCAACAAGTTTTGGCACAAAAATTTACCAAAGAGGACTAATGTAGTCATGCATTAGATGGCTTTTTTGAGTGCAAGTCGAAGCAGGCAAAAGTGATAAATTAGAGTAAACATGGCATTTATTTGGTGTTTCTTAGCTATTATATTGTTATTTTCTGCATGTGAATAAAAAGTTCTGATAATCTTCATTCACCAACTGCAAGGCAAAATTCATTTTTCTGCTGTGACTAATATGGAATGGTTTCTTTTCATCCAAAAAGACTGGTGTGTACTGCAAAGAATAAGAAAATAATGAAGCTGTAGCAGGACAAAAGAGAAGGTGCTGAAAACTAGAAAGACCTATATAGTTTTTGAACTTGTTACTCTGCAAATTACATTTTCTGTGTGTGAAGCTTTGAAAATGAAGTGAATTTCTCCCCTTTGTAATAATGTTCTTGAGCCTACACTGTGCAAGCAAAACAATTCTACGTCTGACACATGCCTGTAAAGTGGTGTTTAAAGTTACAGTGCCATTCCCAAAAGATAAAGACCTTGTAGGCATCTATATGTATGGGTCAGCAGGTGAGATCCCAAAATGAGTGCAAAGCACTTTATTTTTATTTTTTCAGTCTGTTATCACTAAATATTAAACACCATAAACATGGGAAGAGACACCTGAGCACTTGGCAGCTTTGTGGTGGCGGCCTTCTGGCTCTGTTACCAACTACAGCTGTTTTCATTGCTTCTTTGGCTGCAGACAACCTATTGGCCTTGCCTGCAGAGTTGATACAAACAACCATTTAGCAGCTTGCTGCTGAGCTCTCCCTTGACCCCCAAGAAGAATGCAGCCTGCTTAGAGACCTATCGGCTTGCTGTTATTCCCTGCTCCCAAAGGCACCGTTGTGCTCGACTGCGTCTGCAAAGATCAGTTTCAGGTGCAATCTCACAACAGAAAACACATTTTAGAACAAATGCACCTTGAAAATCCGAAAAAGCTGTGAATTTTTTAAGGAGCTCTGTAATTGTATCTGTTTTTTGGTTGTTTTGTTGTTTGTTTGTTTTGTTTGTTTTGTGGTTTTGTTTTTTTTTTCTGAATATCTACCTTTTAAATAATCCTCTATTAAGTGTATTGAGAACTTCCAGCCCTGAGAACCTCAGGGCAAAATTCAGTTGAGCTTCTTCTTATTTTGTGCTGGGAATGCTTCTGGAAAAGGACTGTCCATCTCTTTGTCACATACATGGTTGAACTAAGAGAAGACAGGAAAGCTTGTCCTATGGGTCTTGGTGACCATTCCTTCTTTCTTTTTGGCTCTCATGTTATTTCAGATGAGAATTGAAGAGAGATCTCTGTTTAGGCTACCCAGTTCTTTCAATCCACAAGTCTCGATCTTTTGAGACTTTAGGAATAAAGCTAAAAAGTGGGGTTTTTTTCTCTCACTTACCAAGAGAGGCTTTGACTTACTTAGAAACAAGATACCTGTACTGCTCTCAAACTCCTCAGAAAGCCTCATATGAATAGAGATAGGGAGGTCTTCAGTGGGCATTGCATGGAGGGAGAAATATGATATTGGGGAAATATTTCTAGTTTAGATTAACCTTCTATTGATTTCAGTTGAGATTTTTGTTGGATTCCGAAGTTTGGTACAAACTTCTTAATGAGGAGCTTAAGGTCTGGGTTTTCCTCCTAAAATCTCTTCTGTGGGATGTTTTTCTTGTATTTGAAAAGACAAGCAGGGATAACAGTAATGAAATTAGAAAACACCTGGTGTAGCCCTTGTATGTTGGGTTTTTGTTTGGCTTTAGTTTGTTTTTCTGTCTTGTGGAACTGTACAGCTCCTTATTTATCTTAAAAAAAAAGAAAAAAGAAAAAAAGAAATTTAAAAACTGATAGCAGCTTTAATTTGGACTCTGCTGTTCCAATTTCTAGAGATGCAGTGTATCGTTTTCAAAATAAACTGGTCCTCTTCTCTAGAAAGCTTTGCAATGTATTTGAAAATCCAAAAAATAAGTGACATTGTCCTATCTTCATCCTATGATGGAGTAGTAACCTATCTTGCTGTACATCCATTTGATTTTTCAAGGACTTCAATTAGATACTGAAAAGCTGTAGAGCCATTGATTGTCATTCGACTTACTGTGAGTAAAACAATATTTGTTTTTACTGTATCCTTCAAACTGACTGAGCTAAGCAGTGATGTGTGGCAGTTTACTCTATAAAATGTTAACCCTTGCCTCAAGGAGATTAAAGCTCTGATTTCTTCTATTCTTGGCTCTGCCACAGACTACTTCTGTGGCTTCAGTGTATGACCTGTAACTATATATACATGCTACGTATTGTATTATTTAATGCTACTATCTAGTCCTATTTCCAGCACCATGATTGATGCTTGCAGGCGATTCAGTTTTATGCTGATTTCACCAAAAGCAGTAGCAGTGTTGTCATTGTGTGGGCACCCAGCTGGGGTTGCATTAAGCAGGCAATCTACTGCAGAAATATTCTTACAGTCCAGTCAGTGACAGAGATGGGAACGAAGGAAACACAGGGCTAGATGAGGAGTTCCAAACAGCACCTTCTTGTCCCCAGGTTTCTAGGCTTAAGCGTCCCCACTACTAAAAATATTGCTGATTATCCCTTTAAGGGAAAATTGTTAATATACAAGATCTAATTACCTCTGTCTAAGCTGATACGCCTACAGCGCCTTTTACATAACCCAAACACTTGAGTTCCAATTATACAATTATATTTTAACATGTATTAAGTGCTATTCTTTTAGGGAGAAGACTTATAGTGAATATTTTAACTAAACTCCTTCCTCAATACAGACCTATGTGGTAGTGTCTCATTCCATTACAATGCCAAAGACTTGTTTTTTCTAAGTTCCTTTCCCCTTGAATACACCAGATGGCTCTTCAGAAAGCACATTTTCCATGTCTGCAGCACTGACAGCAGTATCTGTACATGTATATTAACTGCAGGCTATGAAGCTAATGTTCTTGGGGTCAGTAGTGGCAATGTTGCTGCAAGAAGATCAATAATGCTTGTACAGTGCAAGTATCTGTTTTGTGTACAACCTATGGCAAAGTCCAAGTCTCTAGAGGAAGCAACATGTTCAAATGTGGAGGAAAGGCTGCTGCTTTTTTTAAATAGTGTGTCTTGCTCTAGAGATTGATAGCACAAAAGATTTAGTTTACTGAAAAGACAGATGACTCCAATGACCATTCTTATTTTCTGGTATCTTCATGCAACTTCTCTAAGACACAGAAGCCCTCATCTGGAGGGAAGACTTGTTGAGGAAGGCTATTTGCTGCATACTTTCAATTGTTAACATCAATGAGGTTTGTAGGTCACCTCTTCTGAAAACCCAGAGCCTAAGTTTAGAGTGAGGATCCTGAGTGTATTCCTACACTCAGAGCTAACTCAATATTTCTGAATATTCAGTCAAAGTTAGGACTTGGGCTGAAAGAGCACAGGAGAAAAAAAAGGGATGAACCAATAAAGAGTGGAGGGCAAGCCTGGAGAGCAAGGCTGGGGACTGCTGGTACTCCTCATGGTGGAATAAATGCGTGTGGGGCAATGGCTGCTGGTGGAGGGGAGGAATCAGTCCCAAAAGTGTTCTGCTTCTTCCCATCCCTCAGCGTCAGACTGTGACAAAAGCTGGCACTTGTCTCCCTCATCTGAGCGGGGCGTGACATTACGGTGCAACAGCACAGCTTGTGCAAAGTTGCTTGCTGCCATGGAGGTTACTTTATCAGCAGCTGAACCACCTGGTTTAATACTGACGCAGCTATTTCTATACCATAGTCATTTGTGAACAGTCACTTCAGTTTAAAATACCCCTCGCTTAGGAAAACAAGTTTTGGAGATGTTGAATGAAGTTATCACATTGGGCTGTACCCATCAGATAAAATGAGTTCTTGCCTAAAGGAAATGTGAACACAATTAATTGCAAGGTAAAACTAAATTATTGAAACATTAGACTTGTGTTATTTTAAAGATACAAAACCAAAAATCTAGAGATAAAGTTCCCATGGCAACCTTAGCTCTGTCTCCCTGTGTGCAGTGGATGTGTATGTATGTTTGTGTAAAATAGGATCGGTCAGAGTGATTAAGGACTTGCTGATCAAGAAGGTGTTAATCAGACCAAAAATCTCATCTTTAAAAGTGATTTATTCTTGCCCTTTCTCTAGCCAAGTGTTGCAATGTAGAGGAGATTTTGAATTTCTGTCCAGTCTGATAAGTGTTCATGCTAAAACACAATGTCTGAACAATCCATATCTTGTCATAATTCTGATTTATCATTTTTCAAATTTAGCTATGATTGTGACTAACACCCTGAAGTCATGAATCTCAAGAGCCAGTAAGATGAAATTGGCATCCATCTTTTTTCCAGTGACCTCACTAGTATCAAACATTTGATTATACATTGCACTTTGATACTAACACTTAATACTGCAGAGCTAATTTCACCCATAAAGTTTTTTTTTAAAAAAGATTAGGCATCGTTTGCCCATCCATCAAGGATTATGGAGGATGCAGCAGTCTGGTGATGTAGCAAAACCATCTCCAGTCCTCCTGTATCACGGGAAGGAACGGCATTTCTAGCAGGCATTGACATGGAACACTCCCTTCATCCCTTCATCTCCATCCCCCACCTTGCCCATGTTCATTTTTAATGAAATGTACACATCAGCCATCACTCTCATAAATGAACATCTTAAGTTCATGGAGCCCCTCATGGAGCAAGGGGACTGATGATCAGGGTGCGGGAGGTGTTTTAGTGCTGATGTTGGGAGAGATTGACAGCTGTAAGAAATTTGAGCTATTTTGTGCAGGCAGAGTCAATACAGGAAAGTTTTGTGAAAAAAAACCCCCACATACTATACTCTTGTGAAATGTGTCTAGATGGTGAAGGCATTAAGGGGTACTATTCATTTTTATTACTGTCTTGAGATTTAGTGAATGGCATGTTCATGGTAGTGAGCTTTACAAGTATTATGTAAAGTACTTTTCTAAACTACAGCCTCTTTTTTTTTTTTTTTTTTATCTGTAGCTGCCCTGTATCTCTATTTTCAGTGACATAATTCTTCAGGGTAGTGGCTCAGAAAGAGGATTAATGCGTTAGAGGAAGAACTGAAGGTGTGTCATTTTTCCTACACAAATAAATACACATCCTGCATCTACTGAATATGACCATATTCTTGCTGAGTTGTGGTATAAAGTCAAAAGAGATAACATTATATATACATAACATAAGCATAATGTATGTATAAATGTATTCTGAACAGATTAACAGAATAATATGAAGATTTGCAGGCTTCTAAAATCCGAAAGATATAAACCTAAAGTCAGAAGTAAGAGTTCTCTGTATTTAACAGCTGTGAGTATATAATGCAGATATAAGTATTAACTCACTGAGAATTCATCTAAAGAAAACTGAGAAATATCAAGAAGGAAACTTCATGCAAATTCAATTCTGTTATCATTGGGGGGATTATATGTTAGAACAATTAAATTTGGGAATGTCTTTAAACAGTGACTCTCCTTTAAATTTAAGAAAGCTGGATCTACTGAGGTAGAGCAATTATTTCTGTTTTTTAAATATACACTTTTCTCCTGTGAGTCATGAGGTCAGTGTCTAATACTTAGCATCCTGCTAAAATTAAACAGCATAAAGATTTCCTGCCAACGTATTTCTGCATTGGTATATTTTAGTTATTTGGATATAGCTCAAAAGCTGAAATGTATATTTATACCCTGAGGGCACTAAAAAATACAGCATAGATGTACTCCCCAAATGTCTTTCACCATCATTACTTTTCGTTTGTTTGTATTTTGTTAGAAAGACAGGTTTGAAATTAACTTTAAAATCAGGTGGGATGTATTTGCAACAAGCCTCATGAAAGACACCTTTTAGATTAGTCCTCTCTGAGATAACCAGTGAATGCCTCTGTGTTCATGTCAGATATAGTCTGTGGGTCTCGGGAGGTGACATCAGATTTCTTTGGTTATTCTCAGCTAGCTGAAACCAGACATAATCTAAAGGAGACCTCTTGCAAGTGCTGTCAGAACGAAGGGGATGCGGAGCACAGTTCATAGAATGAGTTAAAAAGAATAGAGAAAATACACAAAGGAGGAGAGTGAAACACTTCAAAGCCAGCCTCGCCAGGGCTGAAATTCTCCAGGAAGGTGGAGGATAATGAAAGCAACACTACTCTAGTTTGCAAGCAGTGAATGCCAGCAAAGGGCAGCTTCTTTTCTTACAATCACTGTTTTGAAAGCCTTGATATGTTTGACAGTTTTTGTTGCCTCAGCCAAAAAGACTATAAAACTGAAGTAAGGAAGGATGAGGAATGTTCTCTACCCCACAAGCATGAAATATCAATAGTGGGTTTAATCAGTGATACAAAAGGTTGAGAATACTCTGTGAGCAAAGAGCCGTTTGGCATTGCTGGGGTGTTGAGTGTCTGGTGAGAGACCACGTTGGTTACATGTGCATTGAGACATAAGCGTAGTCTCCTGTGCACCCCACACAGCCGATCCTCGGCGTGGGCCATGAACACGTGGTGACTCTATATTCTGTATTGCATACACTCTGTGTTTGTTTTCTCCCAGTCATTCAGCTGGAGCTCTGCCAAGAGCTTGTCCAGCCTGCTTAGCTGTCCTGTAGCAGAAAATAGTGGAAGAGGGATTGAGCGTGCCCAAGTCACATCCCAAGACAGCTCTTGTGACTGGGAGGTAAACAAAACTCAGGAACGTCACTAAAAATTCCAAAAGGAAAAATGTAAGAATTTGACAAACAAAAGAAGGGACCAAGTCCAGACTGAAGGTAGTGGGTGAACAATTATACTCTGATTGAGAACCTCAACATTGTAGAAGAGCTAACTGCATGGCATCACAACTCTGCAGCAAGAAGCATGCAGAGTTCCAGAAGCAGAGTTAGTTAACAGAAGCCAACCCACTGGGTGTCACAAAAGGAAAGATGTGAGAAGGAGGATGGATTATATTGCTTTGCAAAAGTTGGCATGAGTCAACGAAGTGTTTTGTTCAGATGAATCCTCATGGGAGCAACGAGCAGCAGTTCATTAGCAGATAAAACCACTATTGAACTGGAAGTAAATGTGACATTTGTGAAGTTGGACATGGCACACACACCATTATGTTGCCAGAAACAGTTTTCATTGTTGGAAAAGTATAGGCTTGAATACCAGATAATAAATTTACTACTGATAGTAAAAGAGTTAAATGCTGCACCTATTGCCATTAGAGAAGCATAGTCACATCAGTGTGCAAAAGCTAAACAGGGAGAGAGCTCTCTGAAGACCAGAGCTTACCTTGGAGACCCCACATGAAAAAAGTATTGTACTAACTGGATGGATGATCAGTACATTGGAAGACACTTGTCTTAGAATGGTACTGAGTAAAACATACTTCTTTTACTAGCTGAAAATATGAGAGCTCCTTTTCCTCATCAGGAAGCTGCATTCCTAAAACTGAAGGAAGCATAGTGGAGGTTGGACAAATATTCTCCAGGAGTAATAAACCTGCCAAAACACAGATATTTAGCAGCATTTAAAATGCCATAGCGTATCTGAGACATCCCCCAATGTGTTTATGATAGATATGTCACCACACCTATAGGAAACCCAAGCCTTTCTCCAGTGACAGCTGAAGGCCAAGCAGGTCTCTCCAGTACTAAAATGGCATAAACACCCTCATCTCAGCTGATGAGCATGGTTATGGTCTCCAACAGTATCAGAAGGCACAGTGGAGACCAACTAATCTTCAATTCACACATTTGGGTAAATGTCCCTTACCCCAAGGATCGGCAGAGTAATCAGTTATTAGCTCTGGGAATGATGTTTTCGTCAAAATTTATACCAGATATTTTAATGAGCTTGATGCATCAGCAGATACCTTAGAAAAACAGTACATTTAAGCTTTTTCCATCCCTGGAAGAGACTTTTTCCTTTTATTGCCATTTGAGTTGTGCTGAACAATCTAAATGTTTCCCTGGGAAGCACATCTGTGATATCCTCACAAACAGTAGGACCTAGAAAGGTTAGAAAGCCATGAGCAGAAGCTCTCTGGAAGTAAAAGTGGGCTGCTGGGTCAAAGCTGAACTAAAATCTGGTTTATGTTATATTTGCTTTTTGGGGGTACTGGTAGATTATAATATTGATCCATGTTGACACTCATATGCTCAACACACATGGTTTCTTTGAGGGGAGAGCAACACAGGGACATTAATGTTTTAATCTTACTATAGAGTTTGGGAAGCTGAGAGAATTAGAGGATCTTATTTCATTTATGACCTTCATAAGTGAAATACTGTTTCTTTCAATCCTCTTATTCCACTCTGTGAAGCCTGGAAATAACTTTGGCATGAGAGGTGATAAAGACCAAACAGTTTGCTGTAATACAGAAGAAGACTTCAGATTGTCTGGTGCAAAGATCTCATGCCCCTGTTACTGGGAAATCATCTAAGCTAATAATGACCACAAACCAACTGCCAAAATGGCTTGGGAAATACCAATTTTTTCACAGATAAAGAACATTTTTTTGGCGTATGTTAAAATGTATGATTCATTAACTGAATATAAACCTGTAAGAGAGATACTGGTTGTAGAAAAAGTCTCTCATGCATTTGACAAAGGTTCAGTAGTCCTGAGCCTAAATTTGTTTCCTAATAACTGGAATTTAATAACCAGTCTGGTCTCAGAGGAGGTGTTCACAGAAGCTGCCAGAGCAGATTCAAGGTAAGACACTGGAAAATGACTACATTTGCCAGTGGCATGTATTTAACCCTTATTACCAATTTTGGCAAGAATGCCTGGAACAGATAGATGTTGGGCATTAGAAAGAGGATCTCCAAAATGTTACAGAATAAATATATTAAAAGGAAGGTCATTTGGAGTGAACAATCTACAAGACAATGTGAGAAATATATATATTGGCTTCAGCTGAAGAGCAGTAGTGCTGACCTGAACTCTTGCAGGATACGCAAGCCTATATGATGCAAAAGAGGCTCATGTCAGTTATCAGAATAAAATGGCTCCCTGGAAAAAAAAAAGGCCTTTATTTCTTTACATTTTGGGGGTGGGGGTGGGTAATCCTATGTATTTATACTTGACGATTAGCATTACTTTATCAGACAATGCTCCTGTGGAAGAGGAGCTCATGCGTATCAAATCCATTTTTGCTGTAGCTAGTACACCTGGCTGAGTAATATCTGAGAACAGACCACAGTTTACTGAGCATGTGTTTAAGTACTTTTCAGTATCTGTTTAACCATGTAATCTCTTATCCCCATAATTCCCTGTCTAAATGGCTGGTGAAAATAATGTAAAAATACCCTCAAAACCACTGTAGCAAAATCAGTCAAACTGTGATCCATATTCAGCAATTTCAGATTCCAGATTGGCTCCACTGAAGTTGTCATCACTGATAACTCTGATTAATAGAAACGTAAAACCAGGTATATTTGCATTGCTAGAAATCACCCCTAAAGTCACTGGAGACTTGCAAATGGGAAAAGACATGGCAAAATAATTGATACCATTTGAAGTCTTGGATAGTCATACTTCAGGTAACGGTATTGTGCACCTCTGAGAGTAGAAAGTGTCTGTGTCTACACTGCTCAAATGAAGGTCCATTTGCACAGCCTGGCTCATATCCACACTACTTAAGTCTAGCCCCTTCGAGAGCAGTTTTGGCCTGGAAGGAGCCAGCTGGAGTAACCCAAACCAGCCAGGGCTTCAAGTAACATCTAACAGTGAGGATGGTGAGGGTCCAGGCTAGAACCTGTTAGCCCCCTTTTTTTTGGTGATACGGCCATTTCCAGGAATAGTGGTGGTACAATATTGCTGCAGGTTGAACTAACCAGCACAGGCAGTGGCTTGAACAGGGAGCAACCAAAACAGGTGGGGTTTTATCCACTTGACAGCACTAGTAAGAATATTTCAGTTGAGATAAGTTGGACAGAAGCAACAGCTCTGGAAGTCTCCAAACTAATTATACTTCTCTGGTAAGGTTACTTATTAGGTTGAGCAAAAGTATGTTAGCTTATACAGCTGGTGCTTTTTAAGCATTGTTTTTTGGGGTGGGAATGAAAGGCAGGCTTTGGGGACTGTTGTTTTAATGGCTGAGTTTCCCAAACAGTAGAGTAATATCTTGTTTCTAAACCCTGAAGTAAGTAACAGACAAAGGATGATAAAGATCTCTTAGAAGACCCCTGGGCAGCAAGTGATCACTGAATGCCACAGGAGCATCAATCAGCTGAATTAATTTTATCCAGTTCATGAATGGAGCATAATACTAGGATTAGAGAGATGTGGTTTTGCAATAGTTATATTAATATTTGTTTTTATGCAGTTAGTTAATTGGAAAAGGAGATGTTTTATGGGTTGACAGTTTAGAATAAACTGTCAGTAGCAGTGAAAACTAGTAGTTTAGCAACAGAAAAAGCATATACTTGGTAACCCACATGTGAAGGACTGACATTTCTGGTCTTGTCTGATACAGTTCTTTCACTTGGTTCCTCACTTTTCTTTTCTTTCACTTGTTCCCCTACTGCTCCCTTTCCCTCCAGCCCATCCAAAAGAGTATTAAACAGATACTGATAGTATATACTAACTAAACAGAACCATCCTTGATGCTTCTATGCAGGCAGATACATGTATTAGACTGCACTGAACTCCAGAGACTTCTTTGGACCAAGCGATGCTCTTTTCCACAGTTCCTCACAAACCCTTTGTTTTTACAGAAGCAATTGGCTTAACAGAAGATAAAAGCAATGATTTTTCTGGGCTTAAATCCCAATGTAGATTTATTTTCTGTCGGTTGCACTCGTTCTTTTGAACCCTTCTATGCCTGTGCCTCTGTGCATTACTGTATGGCTTTATAAGTTCCAGTTTTATTCCGTGTCACAATTATTTGTGTCAGTCAAATATAATGATACATGATAACAAATGTAGAAGCTTTAATTTAGTTATAGTTGCCACTTGACAAAGCCACTTTTTGGTGGATTAGGAGATGAAGCCAGAACTGTTTTAAGCACAAACAGAAAAGTTGCTGCCTGTTTTCCTGGGCCTTCATGACTTTACTTTTGCTTCAAATCAATAGGGCATGAGACATGTAGGCAGTCAGATCCTGATTGCAGAAATTCTAGATGCAGCACGCCATCCCAATCCCCACATCCAGATCAAGGATTAGAAAGGGAGGCCGATTGTAATGTGGTTATTATGTAAAACATATGCACCAACCGAGGCATTGTGTACACTACCATAATTATCCACTGCTGACAATGAATACGCTGGTGCTGAATGTGATTAACCTGCAAGCACAGCCAAGAACTATTCTTGTTTCAGAAAGCTCATGTTAAACCTGCCTGCTTGTGAAACTGTGTTCAGCGCTGCTTTAATTGCACCCATTGCTGACACACATTGTCAATAACAAGCATTTCTCCTGCTGTGGACAAAGGTAAAATGTAAGGATGCTGCAGTGAGCCAAAGCTTGAAAGCCTTCACTTAGCTTGAATGCTCAGGATTTAAACTACTGGGGAAACTTTATGTCTCTGGCTATTTATTATTACATACAGCATGTTCTTGGAAGCCACTCCACATTTAACAGCAGTTAAATCCATCTGCTGCTCCTGAATTTTCATTTCATTCACAAGCCTGTTTTAAAATTATTTTTGGACTTATCGCTAATGTGCTATCAACTGTTTATTATTCTGTTGTAAGTTGGTAAGAAGAATGGCTCAAATTTTAAAAGGAAATTGTAGCCTCCTATATATTTTTGAGCTTTTGATTGAAACTTGCCTTCCCTTTCATTGTCTGAAATAATTGAAATTTAAAGTTTAAAAGCAAATTTTTGCCACAGAATTTCATCACATCGTACTAAATGCTGATTTTAGTGACTAGTAATTGTATATGTGTAAATTCTGCAGAATTCATCTAGTAATTACATCATTGGCATAAGGAACAGACTTGAACTTAGCACTGTGATCACAGATACTATTCAGTATATTGAAGTTCCTGGAAGTGCAACAGTTTTTCATTGCTTTATTTAAAAACACTATCACAATTTTCTTTCCACTTCTTTTCTCCCTGTGTTCATGTTTTATTACTGTTACTTGGCATAGCAGTACTTCAATGCCCTCTACCTAAGATTAACAGGAACTTTGTAGTTCCTTGAGATTTTAATGAGATCTTCTTCACCTTATGAAGATTTTTTTTAAACAGAAAACTTGATTTTCCTCAGTTTTCTTTGTGTGTGTATGATACTGTATGATTTTCTTGTATGAAAGTAATTTTTGTTGGACCGAGGGACTTCCCAGTATTTAATATGGGCTATTTTTTTTTTTTCCATGGCACTAAATTGATCCTTTCTAATTCATAGATTAACAAGTCTTTCCAGACTATAGGTATGTTTAAACTCTTCTGAAGTAGAATACTTAGACACCGAAACTTTTTTGTCTCAAGGTCTTGTGTAAAACTTTAACTGGATTTTTAAAAGTTCTCCCAAGGGATCGTAAATGTCATGGTAGTTCATAACATTTAAGGTATCTTGAAACTTATCTTTCTTTTTTAATAAAATAGCAGGATATTCCAATTTTCTATGCAATAACTCCTAAAATCTTATATTTAAACTGTATATTTATACTGAATAATAACTAGTATCAATGACAATGTCTGTTAGAAAATAGAGGAGCTCCTTACAAAAGAAAAAGACTTTAAGTTGAGATTCAGTTGTCTAAGATAGGCATCTAGTGCTATTTTAGATGTCCTGCAAGGGCTTAGATGTGCGTGTGACTGTTAGAAATGACAGAGGGAAATCCATACACTTCTGAAGTAGCAGCTGAAGACAAAGTGATACCTTAGTGCATTTAATGACACAAGACATTCCCTATTTGGGAAACTGAATCACACCTTTAGGGCTGTCACATTTGTAACATACAATTTGATGCCTATGAAGAATGCTGTTTATGAATGCTACCTCACTGGCACTTGAGTAGAGTTTATTCAAAAGCCTAGTTCTACAAAGAGGATTACATTTCTACATTGTTTATAGCACTTAGTGCCATTCATATGGTCTTACTTTGAAAGCAAGCATATATATATATTTAAAGAAAAAAACTAGCAGAGAGGAATGTGCCTTTTGCTGTTAGCTTACTATTAATCATCTGGTTCCCAATTCAAATTGTTGAAATTACCAGGGAGTAAGCTTCTCATGGAAGCAAGCTATGGAATGGTAGCGTGTAGGGCTGGAAAGGATTTGTGTCAGTGTCTCAGCACTGAAGAGGCTGAGGATGAGGCAGCTAGAGGCTTTTTTCACAGCAGCAAATTTAGGATGATTTCTCTAGATTCTGTCCTTAGTGGAGACAACTGATTGTTATTCCCATGTAATATCGTGGGTTTGGTATTTCCTAGGTTGTGATTTCTGAATCCCTCATCACTCTTCTTCTTCTTCTGCAGATTTTCTTTGCCTTTTTCAGTACCTATCTTAAAACATAGTACACCCAAAACGATACAGTTCTGCTGGTGTCTCATCATCAATGGTTACAGCACAATAGTTATAACCCATGTCCTTATACACAACAATCATTCTGTTCCTTACTCACTTGGTGTTTCTTCCATCAGAGCAGTGCTTGCTCCTCTGTGAGCGTTTCTTCTGTTTATGAGCCACACATTCCTTTTCAAAAGCCTCCAGAACCAAATCCACAAACTAAACTACATAAAAGCAGAAGCTCGCTGTGGTCAAAATGCATCATCCTCAGTGGACTTGTCCTTTAAATACCTCCCAGTTGCTCCTGGAAGGCTTGATCCTGATTTATGGGCATCCATGGCCACTCCTTGTGCTGTAAAAGAAGCTACTTTAGATTTTGTTATGTCAAAAATCCTGTCCATATGAGCTCGATCGAATATTTAGACCTCAATTCATCCCACTTCACTAGGGAATGCATCCTCCAAAGAGTGACTCAGTGCATTTAAGCCCTGAGCCATTCTCGGGAGTTTCCCATGTCTCAAAGGACTCTGCTCCTAGCTGACACATCTAAATGCCTGAAGTTTGACAGCACCAATATAAGCCTCAGTTCTTAAGAATAGTTGTATGACAGCAGTGATCCTTTTAAGAGGAGCTAGAAGGTTTTTTTTTCCTTAGACTATACTTAACGTTAAAACCTGTTATACCTTGAGTTTTTTGACAACTAGTAGCCATTCTTTATACCAACAATCTTTCAAGACTTCCCTGAATGACTTGTTGACCTAGTGGTTTTATGTTTGCTGTTAAAAAAGACTTAATCTTGCAGGGGAGAGTGAAAAAGTGTTACTTTTTTATCCTTTTTGTTTTTAAAAAAATTGTATTCTTTAGTAATATAGAAACAAAAAGTCTCTGAAGTAATATACTGCAAGGCAGTCAGCATTACATATGTGTCATATTGAAAATGGCCTTTGTAAAAATGCTGTTCAGTACCTTAGGCATTAAACATTCTGTAAAAAAAAAAAAAAAAGCTATTGGATGCATAGCTACATAGCTACAGACATGGTAGTTTTGCTCTCAACAAAAGCTGTGATCCTTGGAACGTTAGTCTCCCTTTTACTGACAGAGCTCTTCCAGATTGTTGTTGTTTGTTAAGAACTCATGTGTTTTCTACAACAGCATTGACTCATGCCTAGGTGGGAGCCTGAATTCATTGCAGATTTTCCATTTCACAAAAAATTAAGCCTGACATTCATTAAAAGCAAATGTATAGTCTCCTACTGTTAAAACTTCACAAATGCATAGTGATAATTAGAGTGGGTTTAAAATTTAGAAGCAATGGGGTTATTTCTAATTTTAGCTAGAAAGAGGTGGACTGTCAAGAGAATGTTTATTTATTCCTTATAGCCTTTTAACTTGATTTGCTAATAATTACTTGAGATTGATAGATGTTGCATACTAAAAATAAACTGAAATACAGTAGTACATTGTTAATTCCTGTGAAAAATATATCTCTTGCTTGTTCTCCCTTGAAGAATAAATAGGTATTCCAGAGATATTTATAATCAATAATATGCACTCACATTTTGAATATTATATAATATAACGCTATTTCATTTTTGTTAAAAAGTGTCTGGGCAATTCAGCATGTATTAACACCAGTTTACAGCTTGAAGGGAATAGGTGGCATGTCAGATTATTTCCCAAAGCAGTTATAGCAAAAGTAAGCCCCCAGCCCCCCCAAAAAAAGAACTTGGGAAGCAAAAACACACAACTAAGTACCATATGCAAACACGATGAAAAATCTGAGTTTGGAACGTGTCCTGAGTAGATGTCTCTATGTACTTCCAGAAAGGCCAAGAGGAAGAAAATCCCACAGGTAGAGGCCTTCAGCTGGGACCTTTTCCTGAAATGGAATGGACTAATACACAGGTGAGAGTAGTGAATTTGGCTGTGAGAAGTAAGTGAGGAAAGGAAATAGTTTCTGGATTGTTGCTTCATAGTATTGCAAATTTTTTCTCACCAATGTTCCCCTAGACCCAAAAGCACCCGTTTCAACTAAAAAAAATATTTGTGTGAATCCTTCAATTATTGCCAAGATGCTGTGGCATGTAAGATACTTCAGCTACTGATCAAACAATTTGGCCTATCAAGAAAACAATTTGTCCTCACCTGACTGTTGATATTTGAGGAAGCCAATGATACTTCATGGTAGTCAATGGAGAGACTTTTCCTGCATGCAGTTCTTCTCACCTGTTTTGGATGTATCCTTTAGATGGAGGTGGGTCATGCCCTGAAAATGATTGTCTCTCTCCATTGTCTAGACACTCTTTACAATCAAATAACAGATGTAAATGTCTAGACTTTAGATATCATGTGGTCAGGAAAATGTCACTTTTAACTTTTTTCTAAGATAAATAAAAAGAAATTTCTTGTTATTGTCTGTTGGCCTTGTAGAGATACAATCAATCTCTAAGGTATAACAAGCAGGACCAACATGGATATAGGACAGGAAGACTGAGTATGTTTATGTAGAATAGTGCTGCTATCATGGACCTGAAGAGCCTGAAAGACAAGAGCTTTGTTAAAGATTTTTTGTTCTTTTTATCAAAGAGAGTTTTTGATAGAGGAGTTTTCATTGAAAGCAGTAGTACAAAAAAATCCTCCAAATCAAACAAAAATGCCTGTGATGCTATTGCACCAGGATACTAACCTCCATAAATTTCTGTTATCAAAATATTCAGTTTAGTTTATGTTGCATTTGTGTACTCAGTTTTCAGTGTATGACCTCCCGCCATTATGATAATAGACGTGTGAGAAACTTGATATTTTGGTTGTTTGCCAGCTGGGTCCTTTGCAATCTCAGGAGGAAGAGAAGGCAGTTTAAGATATCAGGATAATGCACACTAATGGGATATTTCTGGTAAAAGTAGTCTAAAGTGATATATTGTTGATGTCCAAATTGCTATCCTTTGATTTCAGAGTTAACAAGACACTGGGATAAATAGGGCAGATGACAATTCTTAGTGACCCTTGCACAGCTCTCTGCCAGCTGGATATCAATTTGTACTGGCTTAGGATGTCTAGGTAATTTTCCTAAAGGTAAGGGCCAGAAGTATGTGGTACTTAAAGTGGCAACCCAGGATGAATTCAGCGGCAAATATAATGGATAGGACCCTTTACGGTATATATCTGGACACTCAATTTCTGCCTCCTAAGATTTTGTGAAAGGTTTAATGAAGCTTATTTCTTATTTTACTTTGGATGCACATAACTAATATTTGCTGCTTTTTTGTAACACCAAAAAGAAGAAGTGAAGCTAGTCAATCACTGTTTAATTAATCATGTCATTTATTCATGCAAAGATGAACAGAAACTCTGATACCTCTTCAGTACTGAGTGGCACACAGTAGGAGGGAAATGCTGTTTGCTCTTTAACAAGCCCATATGGTGGTAGGAGATCCAGTGTCCCTACTATGCAAACAGCACTGAATCTTTACAAGCATGTTAAACAACATCTGCCAGTGATAAAATAAGTAAAGCAGAAGGTTCATTGCTTGATAACTTTCACCTAAGAGCCTTAAAAAAGGAGGATTTATTGAAATATCTTTTATATTCTAAAGAGATGGAGTGTGAGTATCATGCTATTATTTTTACCTTTTATTTTCAAATAATGCTGTCAGCCCTGGAAAAAACTATTGGAATGATTAATGAGGATTTATCTAAGAATAAATTAATAGTAGGAATATATTAATGGTAGTCATCATAGTTTTAAAACAAAGCAATTATGTTAACTAAACTTTATTTCAGAATGTGAATTTGCTTAATGGATGGTCCTAGGTGTTGTTTAGGCTTTTGTAAGGCATTTGATTTAATTTTACATTGTATCTGGTATAAATAAATAACAGTATACTTTATCAAAATAATATTCCTTAAGGACTGACATCTCAAAGTACTAGACAGTAAGAAATGACCCTTACACAACAATTTTGAGGGTTAGTCTTCCACAATTTAGAACTGGATGTGAACAACATATTTCAATATTTTCACAAATCATTTGGAAGGCAGAATGAATTTTTGGAGGGTTAAATTTGCAGATAGATGATCCAAAGATTGAAAAAGTGTGAAAAAAAGAAAACACATTAGTCAGAGCAATTCACTTGTAGTCTATCCTGGTAAACAGAGCCCACACAAACAAAATTATCATTACCTAGAAGTATTGCACAGCCAGAAGGAAGCGATGCCAGCCATAACATACACAGAGGGGACCCCTACAGTGGAAATAAGTGACAGTAAGAATGTTCCAGAGGAAAAATAAGATAACTCAGTAGGGCTTGTACTATGAACTTTAAATGTTGTGGTTTTTTTGTTTTTTTTTTTTTTTTTTTTTTTTTTTATTTAAAAAAGACAAAGTTAAGAATAATATGGAGGTTTTGTTAGTTTGTGCAACAGTGAGGTTATGGAAATGACTGTCAAATTTTGAAGTCTATACTTTTAGAAGATATTAAATATATATAAAGAGAGGGAAAAGAGAATAGAGTGGAGAAAAAATTCTTCCAGAGAGAGATGTGACTTAATGACAGTGTATTCCTGTGTGGAGACTGGAAATAAGAGGATTCTTCAGAGTAGAAAGGAAAAGCAAAATATGTACCAGGGTGAAAGAAAACAAACGCTGTGCAGGAGTTTTTAGCAGTAAGAATATAGGAAAAATTATCAAGGGAAGTGGTAGATTTCGATCTCGTTATGTTTTCCAGATTAGATGCTTTTCTGAAATAGATATGCACACTTCGGTTTGAGAAGTTATTGATGTCAGTGTTATGCGCTGCAGTACATTAGGCTAACCTCAGTGATCGAATGATCCTTTCTGCCATAAACCCTGCATCTTTTAGGTGGCTCTACTTTGCTCCAGCAGAGACAGCAACACTTCTTCAGCACAGGAATGTGGGATTAGGTTATAAAGTTGAGGGAGATTCAACTCATATAACTAATGCAGTTTATCACCTTCCTCCCCAGCCAGTAGTTCAAACAAAGAAACGTGGAGCTGTATTACTTGGTCTAATGAGAGCATTTACATCCGTTTTACTTCCTTCCCATAGATCAATGGAGACTAGCATGGCTTTCCTCATTTTACATTTTCTTTGGCCTGAGATTTGCAGCTTGCATTTTAATGCAACCACGAATCAATCAATCTCTACGCAGAAGCTAGAAGGCATGCTACATACAGCTACATTTGTAAATTTTGCTGTTGGCCACTTACCTAGAAAGGCTCCTCACAAAAAATAAGTGACACCTGTATTCTTTGTCATCCACATTTATGTTATTAATGTCTCAGGGAAAAAAAAGTCACAATATGTTATGAGATCATTGAGTTCACTTTGTTGTGGTTTTGTTGAAGACACGTCTCTTTTTTTTCCCCTTTTAAATCCATAATACACCAGATCATATAAAAAGCTCAGTACAGCCATCTCCTGGCCTACATGTGTGGAGGATGAAGTTTGAATCCATCCAAGATAATTGATTTCTGGATTAATTTTCTATATTTGATTTGTAACCTGTATTACCTGAATTCTGATAAAAACCAGCAAGGTTTGGTTGAGTGGGTTTGATGTTGTCTCAGTGCTGTGTGACTACCATCTACATATCAGTGATATTTTGTATAACTGGTTGAAGATCAGATGGTCTTTAAAATGAGATTCTAGATTTAAGATATGTTGTTTCAGTCCTGGCTTTGCAATTAGTCTTTTGAGTCATCTTGGGCAGTTTGCTTCATTCACTTTGCCTTTGTTTTCCTACCTGTAAAAAGAGAGATAACATTTTCCTTTCTTTTGAAAAGTGCTTTGAGAAGCATCATACTGCCTGAAGAGGACTACTTTTATCTGTTTTAAATATAACTAATTCTTTATTGTACAACCATTACACGTATTCTGAGTGGTGAATGATATGTTCTCATACAGTAATGTTCTAGAACCTTTAGAGATAAGAAGAAACTGAGACCCACTAGACTACAAGTCTATAGATGCAGCGATCAACTTCTAGAGAAAATATTATTAAAACTAGCTTCGTTTTGTCCCCCTACTACACCCCATTCAAGCATTTCTTTTCTAGCTCCCTGCTTTGATTTACAAGTAAAATGAACTACCTTCACTCATTCCCCTCCTACTTACCTACTTATCTTTCACTGGGAGAAAGTGACTGTCCTCTCCAGTTAAGCAAGGATAGAAGGGTCCTTTGTTCAATTGTGAAGTATTTAAAAAAAAATCATTTTTATACATTTTGTTCAATTCACTAGCAAAGTCTGTCTTTGTCTATGTCTAAAAAAAAATTTAATGGCTAGGTAGCTAGGCATCTATTACTTTGGCCAATTCCTGATGAGAACTGTTGAGCAGTGGTTTATGTCTGTTGTCTCTTGCTTTACACTCAGACTGGAAACTCTCTGAAGTTTGGCCACTCCGTTTTTACATTCTGGATTTGCTGAAAGCCTTCAACACTAGGATTCCTGTCCTTATCACTGACACTGAGATGCTATAACAATAGATATGGGGCTAATCAGAAGTTAACTTTCTTTGGATAATCTTAACTTTTCAACAGAGAAAAGGGAACTGAGATCCTGTACTCCTTATTGTAATGTGAAAAAGGCAAGTAGAGAACAAAGGCAGAGTTTGAGTCTCAAAATCTGATTGTATTAAAGTCGAATTTCTCTGATGTACAGATCCACTTTCTTTGTGTACTCATGGACATATTTATTAACATAGCTATTTAGCTTTTTCCCCTGCTAAGTTTTCAGAAATGAGTCTTTGCTTTTGCCTATATAACCCTATAGAATTATGAACTCACTCATTTCTCTGCGAAGAATTTTTGTTGCTGAAAATATTGCATGAGTATCAGGAAGTCTAATTTTGACCACTGTTTCTAGATGAACAAATACTTACAGAGGTAGACAACATTTGAGAGGCTTTATTACCAAAGATCTTTCTTCTGGCTTTAATGCTACTGAAAATTGTCTTTGTTGTTAAAAAACAGGAATTTATTTACATTTAAAAGGGACACCTATTTGTGGGCAATCTTTTCAAAGTGAAAGTCTTTAAGTTGTTGTGTGGCTTCTATTAACAGTCATCATTGATATTTCTTATAATATTAGAAAAGTAATTAGGTAAACTGTCTGTAGTGGCCCCGGCAGACACATTTTATCTGAAGTGATTTATTTCTGTATTTTACTTTCCTGCATAGAAGAGTGCTCACTAGAGCTTCCAGTTACCAAAACTGAACCCTGGAGTCTTAAATAATCTTACATCTCCTCTTCAATCTTCAGCAAAGGTAACTGCTGTTTTTAATCCTCAGTTAAGTAATTCTCACATACTTTCCTGCAGAGATCTAATATTAATATCCAGATAATGTAAAAGAAAACTGAATATACAGATAGTAGTTTTGCTCAACAAAGCTGAAGAAAATAGTGGTAGCATCAGTATTCTTATTGCTTGTCAATGTTATATGGGATAAAGTGAGTGCTGGAGCTTGAAATGAGTTTTTCTTGATTTTTTCACTCCTGTGATGTAATGCAGCATGGGCTTTTTAATTTACAGCAACAAAATAGTTTGGGGTTAAATGTTACAGAGTCAACGAAGAAGTTGTTCTGCTTTTAATTGATGCTGTGACCTACATTGTTCCCCAAGGCACTACAGACATTTTTTCAGAAAAGTCTCCTGTTAATTATAATTGTATTCTGTGGTGCTGGGTCAGTTGTCATTTCCATTATATAAACTTTATAAACTAAGGGGGTTTAGTTCAGTTATTTTAAATCACATTAGGTAAAGATTTACCATTGAGGCTGGTAGCTCAGGTATAAATGTTTTCTGAGATGATGGTGGCTCCAGTCTCAGAGTCCCTTCTGTACAAATCCTTGTAAATTTTGAGTTCTCCACATGGTATCTGTGTAGTTGTGCAGTTGCTGAAGCCACTTCCTGAATTCTTGAGAAACAAAGCCAAAAGTGCTGTATATTTGTGTCAGCTTAAATACCCATAGCCTCCTGTAGTGCAAATATGTGGTCCTGACCGTCCACTAGCCCTGGTTTCTGGAGGAAGCCCTGACCTGCCTGCACTGCTGAATATACTCCATATTTCCTCCCAGAGGAGGCCACGTCCCTTCATGTGTCCTGTGGTCCCTACACCATCTGCCTCACGGAAACAGTAACATGTATATTGGTAACTTGGGTGAAAGATGGCTTACATTAGTGCAGAAAAGTCAGTCAGCCCTTTTTAAGGAAGGGTAAATTTATTTCTCATCCCTTGCCAGTAAAACTTAACAGTTGCCAGACTTTAATTATAGGCCCTCTGCATTCCTACATAGAGAAGCTTATGTGGTCAAGTTATAACAGCAGACCGTTCTTAACTTCCTTGAGAGATTTCTTTTTCCCTCATGACAGACATAATATTTTTTATTTTTATTTATTTTTTTAATATCAATTTACCCTGGAGGGGGCTAAAGCATGCTTAGTTCCATTATAACCTGCTTACTTGAAACATCTAGGATTTCTTGATTACTTAGGTATAAAGTCAGCTTAGGTTAGATAAGCAGCTAGCTATCATGAGAGCTACAAGTGCTTCCCAACTCTGAAAGACTGACCCAGAGCTTCTGAGGCTAAAGAATCAAAAAAGCAACAATCTGTAATCTTGCAAGTTATTGGACAATCTTTAAATTGAGTGAAGTCACAATTACACAGCAGTAAAGAGCTGAGAAAACTTAAAAAGTCTGGTCATAGTCTGAATTCACTGCCTTTTAAGATCTTTTAAACTTTTTGCAGCTAAAGGTAATTTTCCTTCAGAAACATAAGTGCTTTGACTGCTTCTGGAGACAACATCCTTATTAAATACTTTAAAATGTTATTTTTCAAAGTCAAAAAGTTGGGATATCCCTGAGCATTTGGAACAATTGATGTAATTATTTAGCTCTGGGCATAAATTCAGAAATTAGTCATATTCAACTTGTAGCTTAAAGTAAAATAGTTATTGCAGTGGAATAATCTTTCTGAGAAAATAATTTGTTGTATCTTGAACTGTACTCCTATGTGCCTTTACATTGATGTCTGCTGCCTCAGTAAACTTTCCTACTTAATTTTGTAATTTATTCAACCTCGAATTTAGGGACTGAAATTATTTTTCTCTTTGCCTCATAATTGCAAATCTTCACTAATTCAGAAAAGCACAAAGAATGTCATTAAATATGACCTATATAAACAGTGTCTTTAATTTTACTGGTAATATATGCCCTTTCTGTAGATAGCCCAAAGCCTGTTGATCATATAAACTGTTTCTAGGAGGTTTTCAGCTACAAGTGGAACTCTTTTCATATGTTATTGAAAAAGTATTTCCCAGGGTAAAAGTGATTGTGATAAAATGATATCTTTACAGTACAGAGTTGTGTTTCATGAAAACAAATCAAACTGTACTTTTTTCTTTCTTGGTTCAAGAGAGAAATGTAGAACTTTCCATAACTCCAAGTGACTATGCCTCTGGAAAAAAAAATGTTTGATTTACATTTTTTCTTGATGATGGACTCTAGTTAAAAACTTATTTTTATTCAGACCCTTTATTCAGTGAAGTACTGAAAAGAGATATAGGAATTTGTAGACAATTTTAGAGAACAAATAAACAGGTTAAAATAAAAAGCAAACTAATTAACTTGTCTGGCCTCAGCTTCTACCATTGGAGACTTTTTTGCTGGAATGCCTTTGGCACCCAGCTCTCAATAACAAAAAAGCAGAACTTTTATCTTGTTCTTGCTTACAAAAAAACATTGGTACAGATTGCATTACGAATGAGGAATGACTGACTTTAATCTGTAGCTAAAGCCTGTAGAAATTTTAGACATTAAGGAGGAGTTGAATTCTGTAAAGCACAGACAATTAAGATACCTTTCCATGTTCAGCATCCTGAATGTGAGCCAAACACGCTCTTTATTCCAACTCTATTTAATAAAAATAAAAAAGTTGCTTGATTGTCTAATTCAAACAGAGAAAACCTAGAGAATTAAAAAAAATATATACTTTTACTATAGGTTGGTTTATCTACAAGGCAGAGTATTTTGTTGACAGATAGAATATGTATAGCTTCTTTACTACTTAAGCTTTCAGTGCTGCTACAGGTTTTAATTATCATGGAATGAGCTGACTTAGATCTTCCCACGTGCATATTAAATTGTAATGTATTCTCCTTACCTAAGAACAATTATAGCTCACTTTGGCCATAGGTATTTGAAAATTGCAAGTTTTGTTTTGACAGATAAAACTTATCCTAGTTACATATTTATAACCTCAAAGATGCAAGAAAATATTGCTCATTCTAATTTCTGTCACATATTCAAAGGTTTCTGTCCCTTTTAGTGACCTTGAAGGCCTCCATCCCTTTAGAAATACACAATTTGGCTCATTGAACTAAATTTCCAGTGACCAGTTTCTTCCATTTTGCTTAGAAGTTCTGTCAAAAGAATTGTTCTTTTCTCACCTCAAATTGTTCTTAAGTTTAAATTCCACAGAACTTCTAGATCCCAAACTTTCAAAGCTCCCTTTGAAGGTTTCTAAAATAATAAGGGCCTGAAATTATTTCTAAAATAATATAGGTCCTGAGCTACCTACTTTAACTTTGAAATTAGTTCTACTTTGAGATGGAGTTAGACTACATGGCACAAGTCACTTCCAGCCCAAATTGTAATTCTATAATTCTATGATTCTGTGACTTTCACTGAAATTTATTAGGGATTGATTTTGGAGAGTGAAATTACAGACTAAGAACTAAACATTGCAGGCATCCAAATTTAAAAATCTCAACCCCTGTTTCCTAGCCACACCTTTGTTAATGTTTAGTTCATCTTTTCCTTTCCTGTTTCATTTTCACTCCTACAGTGCTAACCTGCTTTTTTCTGGTGTATGTACAGATTTGTAAGAGAAATAATAAATGTGTTACATTCACACAATCAGAATTACAGAATCATCTAGGTTGGAAAAGACCTTGAAGATCATTCAGTCCAACCATTAACCTCACACTGACAGTTCCCAACTACACCAGATCCCTCAGTGCTATGTCGACCCGACTCTTAAACCCCTCCAGGGATGGGGACTCCACCACCTCCGTGGGCAGCCCATTCCAACACCCAACAACCCCTTCTGTAAAGAAATGCTTCCTAATATCCAGTCTAAACCTTCCCTTGTGCAACTTGAGGCCATTACCTCTTGATCTATCACTTGTTACTTGGTTAAAGAGGCTCATCCCCAGCTCTCTGCACCCTCCTGTCAGGGAGCTGTAGAGGGCGATGAGGTCTCCCCTCAGCCTCTCTGCTCCAGACTAAACCCCCCCAGTTCCCTCAGCCACTCCCCAGCAGACCTGTGCTCCAGACCCTGCACCAGCTCCGTTGCCCTTCTCTGGACACGCTCGAGTCATTCAATGTCCTTTTTGTAGTGAGGGGCCCAAAACTGATCCCAGGAATCGAGGGGCGGCCTCACCAGTGCCGAGTACAGGGGTCAGATCCCTTCCCTGTCCCTGCTGGCCACGCTAGTGCTGACACAAGCCAGGATGCCATTGGCCTTCTTGGCCCCCTGGGCACACTGCTGGCTCCTGTTCAGCCGGCTGTCAATCAACACCCCCAAGTCCCTCTCTGACTCAGAAATCTTAAAATCTAAGCCAGAACTTGTAAAGAAAAAATAATCTATTTTTCAAGGAGCTTTTCATTAATCAGTACTAACAAAGCGTGCAAACTCAACTCCTTTCAGAGATTTTCTTTCCCTGCTTTGTTTATCGCTGTTGTGAAAACTGGGAACTGGAGAGTAAGGCAATAGCATCATAGGAGCACAGAATGAAAATGCAGGCCTTCTCCCAAGATAGTTTACAAATTAAGTAGAGGGAAAAATAAAAGAAGATGAAGTAGAGAAGAAGAGGTACAAAAACATACTAAGAAAACAACAACTATGTATAATTTTTAATTAATTATTACTCCAAAGAAAGATGACAAGAAAGTAGCTTCGTGGGATGTTTTGCTGTCAGATTCCAGGTGCCATTCCTGGGAGCCTGGTGGGAAACTGAACTTGCACAAGATCCAGTTTTACTCTGCTTTGGGGGAAATCTCTGAGCCCTTGTAACACGTGCAAAAAAAAAGTAGGTGTTCACTTACATAAGGCATCCAAAAGTACCTACTGGAAGTGGACACAAGGCCATTGTCACATGATCTTAATGTACCAGATGCTTTAGGAAGAAAGGGATAGAACTTCTCTGACCATTCTGAAGAATTTATTAACACCATTTTTACCTCTGCAACACAACCATATGGGGAAAAATAGTTCTTTCCACTGTGAAGGATGTAGGTTGTGCTCCCTAGGCCAAGAGGTAATGAACCAGGCTAAAAGTGTACTAACCACACATTTTCCAGGTGTTCATACTCCTGGCAATAACTATTTTTCATTTCTCCTGCAGATGCATTAGCAGGGCTTTCACAAGGCCATTTCAAGCAGTAATGGGGAAAAATGCTAGATCTATAATAAATGGCTGAATCTTACTGACTCTTCCCCAGTGAAATGGAAAAACAGGACAACTGTAATTTGGAGATGTTTGGAGTCTGGTATCAGCAGGTAGAAATTTTACCTACGTTTACAGAGTATAAAACCCTTCCTATAACTTTTGAAACAACCAGATGACTTCTTGAGTTATGAATCAAGATTTTTAAAAAATCTTTTGAGGGTTTAGTATTTTCTGCCTTTCTTCCTAGTAATTCAGCAGTTTAAATTAGGTCATTGCTGAGCAAATTCCAAAGTTTTTCTATGAATGTCAGCACTTGCCACCTTTAGCTGCTGGGAGAAAGGTAGCTTTTGAACAAGCAGTTGATCTTAAAGAGTGAAACCTCTCTTCTTAGGTTAGCTTTCTAATAGCACTTTTAAATGTTTTCCTAAGGTCTGTATATTGTTGGTAAAGAGGATGACTTATGATGAGAATGAGTGACAATGGGTATATTGGGGCAGAAGACAAGGAGAGATTGATGAGAAATTACAGAAACATACATGAAAAGGCTCTATAGAGAGGCACCAGATGGGGGAGTGAGTCTGAACAATGTGGAAAACATATTGGAATGGAGGGAAAGAAAGAAATAAAAAGTATTAATAAATTGCCTATGGAATAAGTGTCTGCTGTTTGCCAAGTAGAGGATATATGATGGTAACTGGCTAAAGTTCCTTTTCTCTTGCTTTCTTAGTTTTGTGTTGACTGTATTTCATAAAAATGCAGCAATAATCTGCAGCAAGACTAAGATTGAACCACATCTAAATCCATAGAGTAGCTTTTATTCTTTAACATAGGAAAACCCTCTAAAGAAAGAGGTGGCCTGAGTTTTGTTAGTGTCTTATAGCAGATAACACCAGCAAATTCACATAAGATGCAGGTTTGAAAAGTCAAGTATTATATTATCTAGTCAAGCAATAATATATATTATCTATCAGGTTATCTGAAGAAACAGGACTTTACATGGCAGCTGTGTATAAAATCTTACAGTATATGTGCAGCTGTGGTGGTATTTGAGAACCGTGATTTCAGAAGTAGTTAATATGAAACTGTGAAAATAAAACTTAAATTATATCAAGCTATTGTACATACTGCTGTTTTAGTCCTAGAAATTAGTTGGGTGGTATGGCACAAAGAGGAGGCTTAAACTGTGGCAAAACATGGGTTTTATCCTGGCTTAATGTTGAGGTTAACAGGCAAGCAGAAATCCTCTATGCCTTAGAGTTATGTGTGTTGTGCAACTTATCCTTCATATAGATCTGTCTTCATATGATGCAACTAATTTTGTTGGTCTTTTTCAATATTCTTTTTTAAATGTTTTTTACGATAATGAATGACTCAAGATAAAAAATAGGTTTTATAAGTGGAGGCTCAACAGGTTCATGCAAAGGGACTGTTTCAGAAAAATTAATATACAGGACATTTTTACTGTTTCTGCTCTTCTATGAATTTTCAGATCTCATAAAACAGACTGCCCTCTAACTATAAACATGACCAGGCATCTCATATTCTGGTTAAATAACCCAAAGAATTCATTATCCAAGCAACTGTCTGTGGCTCTTCAATAACAGTGGATTAAAGAACTGAAAACTCATCTAATTGCTTTTTTTTTTTTTAAGAGCACATGAGAACTCATGCCCTTGGCATCAACTTTTTTCTTTTCAGTGGGACTGGCTACTAGCGCACAAGCTATGCCAGTGTAAGGAAACAGGCTATTGCAATATATTCTTAGATTGCTTCAAATAATTAAGTTCTAACTTTTTTTAAGCTAATTCTAGGAAAGAATAGCATGAAACCCTATCATTTAACATTTGGTTTGTGAAGCAAAT
Organism: Athene noctua; assembly: GCF_965140245.1. Classification (NCBI taxonomy): domain Eukaryota; kingdom Metazoa; phylum Chordata; class Aves; order Strigiformes; family Strigidae; genus Athene; species Athene noctua. The sequence continues at coordinate 257,757,278 of NC_134037.1, read as the reverse complement.
ATTTAAAATAAAATGCAGCTTTGAAATAGTGCTCCATATTACACTGTCCTGGAGGCATTTGTAGGAAGTTAAGAGGTGTCACATAAATAATGCCAGAATTTCTTGAATTTGATGTTAATGAAAGGGCTGAAATATGACCTATTAAAAACAGTGATTTTATAGCTGTATAATATATTCACAAAACAGCTAAATTATTTGCTCGGAATAATTTGATCAGCTGCTTTTCCCTCCCCCTCCCCCCCCCTTTTCTTTTTTTTCTTAATTTTAAATACGGGCGCATGTGACTTTACAAGTGCAAATCAGGCCAAAGTTCTTAGGAGTGAAGAAAAATATGTATCTTCACAGGCTTGCAGAGCATGGTTCAGAGAAGTTAAGCTGTCTCTTTCTGTTGAGCACACATCAGTATATAACCCTATACTATCAAAGGAATTGCTTAGTTCAGCTTATTTACTCTGCTGGGAGAGGGCATATTGGAGTTCAGTCCTCTTACTGTCTTCATTTGAGATGCTCATCTGATGAAAGGAGAAATGATGCAGAACATGTCAGAGTCTTTTACTGATGAACTTGCTGTTAGAAAAAAAAAAACAAAAAAAACAAACAAAAAACCACCACAGTTTCTGTTTTGAAAAGTGTGACACCATGACCTCAACTTTATCCAATAATCAGTTTTGTGCATTTGAAACTGTCAAACTGTGATTGAAAGCTTGATTTATTAGAAACTCTCTAATGTAAATCATCTAATCTGATGCCTGAAACATTTGTCTTGAGCTTGTCATACATCCTTATTACAAGCTTCTATTACAGAAATTTTCTACCACTGTAAGCACTTCACAGATCTGAGAATTTGAAATCAAATGAAGAGTTAAATGGAAATGGAGATGATGGGTAAAGATGTGACAGTCTAGATCACTTGAGCTGCCAGTCTTAGGCTAAACAAAGCTTACATTCCACTTCCAGGTGGAGGAGAAAATGATCGTTTGCTTTCTTGAAAGATGCTTAGTTAAATGTAGCTGCTGACCAACAGTCCTAATCATAGTGAAACCTCTTCTTTACAGGCTTTCTGTGAATTGCTGCACACAAAATGACGTTTCATATACAGAAACCATCTGTTAATTGTGGCTGAGTACCATAAATATGCATGGTACTGTATATACCTAATATGCCTAGGCTGTCTGTAGATCTAATGGAATAACACAGAACATAATTCAAAGGAGGGAGATTCAGAAGTAAGTTGGGAAAAAATGGGTAAGCTTCACAAAGAAGACATGTATTTTCTATTACCTCATCCTTGGGCTTTTGTATTTCTTAGGGATTTGTTGGGGCTTTTTTAAGGAGGGGAATGTGGATGCTGTTCTTACCGTAGTGAGAAATGTGAAGAGACAAAGTTGAGGCAGTTACCTGTTGTGCTGTAATTTAAGCTTTTAAGTGCCTACAGCCCCTGTGGATGCTGGGGTACCAATAATGTCAAATAGCTGTCTCCAGGGAATAAAGGGTGACAATGACTGATTAAATATGAAAACCTATTTGTAAGAGGCACATTGCAAAGTCTGTGTCTCAATTACTTTACAGTTCATCGTGATGAAAAGTAGAGTCTAAGGCTTTGGGCAAGTGGTGTCTCATTCTTTTAAAATGGAATGTGGTTTTAATCTAATTTAATTTTATGAACCTTTGGCTTTAAATCCAGACCTACTAGGTGACAAATGTATTTTTAGATGTAGGAGGGTCCCACAGATTAGAAGCAATATTTTTATGGGTCCTTGGGTATTTGACATGAAGAACATATAAATAGCTTTGTGGGGTAAGCACAAATTTTACAAGGTGCACTAATGTAGATCCATTGGAATGTTGCTGAATACTGCAGCTTTGCTAGTTTAGCCGTGAACTGTTCACTTAAAATTAGTCACTGCTGACACAAAGCTTAAGATTTTCATACTGTACTGTGTAGAGAGATTTATGACTTTCAATTGATGGCTAATCTAGCCTGCTCATTTGTTTTTATCTTGTATTAATATGTTGACATTGGTTCAAAAAGTGTTCCAAAAAGTCAGTAGGGAATTGCACTGACTTCAGTATTCGCTTAGTGAATGCTGCACCTCTGTTTCTGTACGCATTGCCTTGTTAGACTTTAGAAAGAACATTTTATTTGTCTTTAAGAAAATATTCAGAAAACACTATAATGTTAAATATCCCGTTCCCAGCAGTCTCCTGGAGGGAACCGTGTAACTGTACCAGAGCGAAAGAGGAGGGCAAGGCCATATACAGCACAGCTTTGTAACAGGTTTGCACTGACAGTGAGAAAAGGACCCAGTTCCCCTCTCTCTCCCACCACTAATCAGGACAAATTGAGTCTCAACAGCTCTTCCTCACCTGCCTATATATCTCATCCATTAGCTGGAGCACAACAGGATTCCTGAGTTATTGTAACATTGCCAACGTTCATCTCGGTAAACAAAATATGTATTTCACTCTGGTGAGATGATTAAGGAAACCTGAGTGAAAGCATATTATGGAAGGGAAGAGTTTGAAAAAAAAAAAAAAAGAATGCTAATTCTGACATCAAATTATACACTGACGCAGAAAATGAATCAGAGTAAACCATTTCTAGCACTCAAAAGCATGCCAATATAGGGACTGCTAATGAAAATTGGTCTAATAATTTGAAACGCGTGCATATCAAATACACATATGCACTAAAATATTTTGAGTAAATGGAACTTCTATTGGAAATTCTAATCAATGCCTTATTAAACATGTTTACATTTTCAGTCAGATGCACACTATTTAATCTGTTCCACTGGTGGACAACATTTGAGGTTTCCATCTTCCTCATAAATTACACTTCAGATTTTGATGAAAGTATCTTCCTAAATTAAGTATGTTGGTTGCCCATCTCGTTATTTCTCTTGAGAGCGCACTGTTTCTCATTTAATTGCATTTGGGTATTGCTGCATTTGCTTGGTTTCAAATACCGTAATTAAAATAACAACAGACATTGATTATGGCAGACTTATGACTAAAGCTTGTGACAAAATCTTACTAATCCCTTTTCTGCTTACTCAGGCAATTGGTATCATTCTGCCTAAATCCTGATATTTAATAATATATTAAACTTATGATTAAGTTTGTTGTCAGCTAAATAATACTTATTTTTTACATTGGTTATAGCTGTACAGATGCCCAGCAGATTGAGTGTTCTTTTACCAGTATATTCTCATATTCATATATTCTTTGACACCTCTGCATATACTATAAAATACAGGGCGGGGGGGGGCGGGCTGTGATGGTGTCCAAATTTGTCACAGAATACACGTGTTAATATCCATTAAAATGTTCAAAGAGCAATATTCATCTTAGCCTCTACATTGAGAAGATATCAAAGCAGCTCAGCAGTGTGTTATGAGCAGCTAATTGGAAATGTCTGCTTGCTGTTGGTGTCATTCCATCCTTTGAGTGAGATTTTGATCAACTACAAAATCTCACCCAGGCTTACTATTTCTTTTTAATCCTGGCAAGGAGCTCAGAACACATCACTTTATTTTGTGAATGCTGCCTGCTCATAGTGAGGAAGTTCATAAAGACCACACACTAGCAGTTCCCCAAAGGATAAGTTAATGAAAATATATCTGATTTTCTGCTGTGGTACATATTGGGTTAACTGATGAAGATAAATTATTTAATAATCATCTTAGTGAGGATTCAAGATAGAATTAGTGCTATGCTTCTCAGTCTAGTGGCTAGACCAATTTATATAATATATCCAAAACTCCATATGGGTCCCTATTCCAAGACATGGAAATAAAGTGTTTACACTTTTCAGATCATATTCATAAACATGGAATTTTCTAAGAGCAACCTTCATCCAGCCTTCAGCCTGTTGCCTCAGGATGTAATACTGGATTCTCCTTCCAGTGGCGCTGCCAAAAAACCTGGGACTTCTATTTTAACATGGGTATTTCAAGGCACATAATACTGAGAAACATCTGTGGCAATTAATAAAACCAAATTCTCTGATATTTTAACATAGTTTATATATAATTATTCCATGGGCCAAAAGAAATCACAACATTGAGTCTGATACCCTGACAATATTTGTGGAAGTGGACAAAATTTCTTGTCATTTGGTATGACCTCTTTATTGCAGTGATATTTCTGTCATGATGGTTCATCTCTGAAACACTTTCAGGAGATATTAGTGAGAAGAACTTGCTTAATGTACTAGTCAGAGAGAAAGGACCTGATGCTGCCAAAAGAAAACAGAATGTTACAAGTAACTCAAAAAGTGTGGAAGTGGCATGGAAATTAAAAACCAACCTTAACTACAGAAGTCTTCATTATACTAGCTATAATGTATTATGTATAACTATAATTGGGAACATGTATTCCTTCAGATTCTTGTTTGCTTTTGCTGATGTCAAACATTATCCAGATGGTATAGTTCATTTACTGTAATCACCTCCTTTTTATCTTACGCTTTTCCTGATCTGTATTTCTCACAGTCCTTTTTTTTATCTTTTTTTTTTTCTTAGAAAAGATAAAATGTCCTTCATTCTTAGCCCTATTGCCATACTTTTCACTCCCTTAGAATAATTTCTTAATTCATAAACTTATTTTTTCCTTTTTTCTTAAACATGCTTTTTATCTCTGTTTTCAGATTTAATGGTCTGAATGCTTTAGAAGCAAATACTAGTTGTAAAGAATATTGCCTGCTACTGGAATCATTTTCAGATCTTGCAACAGGAAAGACTGTATGCATAAGCTATATTTACTTCACACGTATGAATTCTGAGGTGGGATGCTTATGAACCAAGACATTTTTTATACCAGCCTAAGAAGCACAAAATTATCTGCACACAGTTTGAAGGAGTGATTTTTTTGAGAATCAGTGGAAAGAAAACTATTCTTAATGAGACCAGATAAACTACAATAGAAATTGTTTCCTCTCTTCTTAGTGAGTGTCTTAGGCAGGCGGTGCAGAGGACTGTGTGACTTGGGTAACAGAATGGGTGTAGCATCAGCCAGGGGAAGGGGTGTTGAATTTTTCTACTGAAATAGCTTATCTTTGGAAGCACAGACTGGAGAGCCATGAACTCAGTGTTTATTCTCAATCTCCCGTCTTTGCAGACTTTCTCTTTCAGTATCCACAAAATAAAGACATTATTTGTATGAAAGTTTTGGGATTCCCATTAGCTAATCTCTGTAATGAATGCATAATACAAAAGAATTAACATATTATAGAAAGACACACAAGCACATGATTAATCTCATGTATTAACTTTTATTGTCATCTCCATTAAAATGAACAATTTTAATATCCATGTGGAATTTAAATTACACCTTTTTTTTTTTTTTTTTTTTTTTTTTTTTTTGCCTGGCTATCTCCTAGCACTCAACAGTATAATCTAAATCTCCCTCCATTTCTGTGAGTTAATGCATATTAATGGGTGATATCATCAGCATAAGACTTTAGAGAGATTTAAGTGTATATAGAAAACTTTTCCAGGCATTGTAATGCATCTGACAGGTATCTGAGAAAGAATCAAATCAGCTATTTGAACAGTGCATGTTACTCATAACAAGAAGTAAAAATTAGTGAAACTTCCAGAAAAAAATCAACTGATGAAATTTAAATTTTAAATCAGTATTACCCAGGCACTGGGATTAAAAATGTTGTTTGTTTGTTTGTTTGGTTTTTTCCCTCAGCAATGCTAGTGTCCAGAATGATGATGATGTCCTTAACATCACATCAAGTACCAGTGATTGTTACCACCCCCTTCTATACCTCCATGGCAGTTCTTGCAAATCTTCCTGCTCTGACGATCTAGCAGGTCTTCTCCAACACAAACTCAGGGTTTCCCCACTTGTCACTGTTCCAGGTGCTCCTTCAAGTTTGTGTAGATGATCACATAAACTAACACTTCCCATATACCCATCTATACACTTCATTGCAGGTTTATGCTGTGCTTTTGTTCTCTTCACACTTTGGCACATGCTGCTAAAGCACCAGTTCATCAGAGAGCCTGTTTAAACAGTTTTGGGAAGAAATGGGTTCATGTGTGAATTCAGGGATTTGGTGTCAGTAGATCTTGTGGCAGACGTGAAACACAGGCAGTACACACTGCTGCCTGATCTCTATTCTCCACTCATCAATCCACAGGCAGCAAGATCTGGGGAGTTTAAGGCCAGGAGGGGCTGTAAGAACAGGCTGCTTGAAGAGCTGTTAGATTTAGTCACATTTCCTTAAGCCAGAAACTTGCACTGGACTAAAGAACATTTGTATTTCAAAGACATATCCCCCTGCAAGACCTTCAGTCTTGAAAGGTATCAGGTAACAGAGATGCCATCACTTCCTTGAGCAGTTTGTTCTGATGGCTGCTTTCCCCGCTATTAGCCTGTACCGCATTTCCAGTGTAAAGCTGTCTGGCAGCAGTTTACAGTCAGTGATTCTTATTATGGCTTTTTCTACTATATTAAACACTGCATTCAAATCACTTCTCAGTCATCAGATGGAAAGTTAAACAGCTTGAGCTTTTTAGCCTTTTACTGAAAGAAAAATTTCCCCCATCCTTTGAATAATTTTTCTTCTCTTTCTTTAGGTCTTGTTTACGATGTCCCTATTAAAATGTGGACACCTTAATTTTATGCAGTAACCCTGCATCAGTGTTATGGTGCACTATACTGAAGTAAATTGCTTCTGTAGAGTGCTTACTAATTAGATCTATCGCTCTTCAAATGTACATCTGGTGATTAAGGTCAGTTTTTTCAGAATAAGCGTATAATCATAGAATCACAGAATGGTCTGGGCTGGAAGTGACCTTGAAGATCATCTAGTTCCACCCCCCCTGCCATGGGCAGGGACACCTTCCACTAGCCCAGGTTGCCCAAAGCCCCGTCCAACCTGGCCTGGAACATTTCCAGGAAGGGGTCACTGTCACTACAGGCCCTGGTTAAAAGTCTCTCTCCATCTTGCTTACAGGCCCCCTTTAAGTATTGAAAGGACACACAAAGCTCTCCCCAGAGCTTTCTCTTCTCCCAGCTGAACCCCCCCAACTCTCTCAGCCTGTCCTCATAAGGGAGGCGCTCCAGTCCCCTGATCATCTTCATGGCCTCCTCTAGACCCACTCAAGCAGGTCTGTGTCCTTCTTCTGTGGGGGCCCCAGAGCGGGACACAGTGTTCCAGGTGGGGTCTCACAAAAGCAGAGTAGGGGGTGAGAATCCCTTCCCTCAACCTGTTGGCCACAATTCTCTTGATGCAGCCCAGGATATGGTTGGCTTTCTGGGCTGCAAGCACACATTTCCAGCTCATGTCCAAATTTTCATGATTTTCTTGTTTTATAAACCTGGTAGGAGATTCTTTGCATGTCCACCACAAGCCCTCAATTCTTTCCAGAGTCCCTGTTTTCCAGTGTTCAACCCCTCTTTCTGTAGACTTCATCTATTGTCTTTATTCCTAAGTATATAACTTACTTGTACTAAAAAAAACAAACCAAACCAAACCCAAAGAGGAGTAATTTCAACTAAATTCAAATACTTGCAACATGATGAGTCAGTCTATATTTTCTTTAGTATCAGCGGAGAGAAACAGACACTTTTAAGGTGTTAATAATCTGAACTATCGTAGGCATCTAAAAGTGCCAATTTCTCTCCTTTGACTGTAAAAAGTAGGTAGCTCTTACAGTGACGTGACTGGTTCAGATAACCACAAACTAGGCAGCTCGATTTGGTTAGGTAAATCCCATCCCTTCTGAGGGAACGGACCTCTACAGCTCTGCCTTCAGTATTTTCAACTTTGCTAATCCTTATGTCATCCAAAATGTTCAGAAGTACTTTTATGTATTTCAAATCATTTAATGAAATTGTTCGGTAGTGCAGGACTTGCTGCTAGACCTACAAATCTACATTAGAGACATTTTCATTCAAATCATGTTACTCCACTGTTGATTACTTTTTACATTTATCATCTAGCCAGTTCTTTGTCTGTTAAATCTATGCTTTAATGCTGTTTAATAGTGGTAATTTTCTATGTAGTTCTCATGTAAAGGCCTTTCAGAAGTCTGAATATTTTACATTTGACAGTTATCTTTGTCAGACAAAGTGGTATGCTCAACAGAGAATGAAATCAGGTTTAGCAAGACCTGTTTTCCATAAAATCTAGGGCAAGCACTTAGCAACGTTTTTAATTTCTGTGGAACAGAAAATCTCTGATTTCTGTTGATGTGCCTTTTCTAATTTTCCAAAGACCACATATAGCAACATAATTCTTATGATCCTTCATATTCTTGCTCTGTAGTTTTTTATATTCCACTATTAAATTCCCAATAGATTAACCTGAACGTCAACTGCAGCCATAATACCATAGAAATTAAAATCAATATGAGAATATTTTATTAGTTGCTTAATATAGGAATAGATAAGAAACGTTCACCTTAGCTATGGATTTTTATCTATATGGATTTTTAACGGCTATAACTCTCCATATAAGTTTAAGCGTATTAATGTAGTTTTAGAGGTCAAGCTGCATTTTTTTTTTTTTCACATTTGAAAGGCTGACACATAATCATCAATCATACTTTGCTATTAAAATCATGGACCATTTCAGCTGTTCAGATCATCTTTTTGACCAGAACACATACAAAGTTTCTTTTGCTTACTTAAATAAGTGATATTTGGAAAGAAAAGGTATATCTTAGTCATCACTATCAGGTCTTCCAGTAGAATGGATTATAGTGCTCAAGACATTGTTCGTGAACTACATTAAGATGTACAACTGCTGTTGTAACTAATAGTGTTCTTGCTCTCAGAGTCCTCTCGAATAAGTTTGGAATCCCTGATATATAAAAGTATATCTTGTCTTTTTTCTCAGAACTGCCAGGGACAATGAAGTACCTTTACTTTTTCTGTTCTAATAGTTCAGGTGACATTGGAGCCAAAGCAGCAACTGGTAATAACTGAATGAAGTCATCCAGACTAGACATCTCTCCACTTGTTTCATCCAGACTACCAACTTACTCTGTTTTGTGTTCTGAAAACACCAAATCATAGTGATTCATTGGTTTCCATGGCTTGTGAGCAATATTTTTTATTCTTCATGACATCAGTCTTTGTATTTTTTATATCCTCATATAATAATTCCATGCTTATGAGAAAACTGGTGTTCCTTATTTGCCATCATAGGTACATTCTCTTGCCCAAAAGAGCTGAGCCATGTGCCAGAGAGAGATTACTTAATATGTAAAAGATGTTTAAATATTCTTCCAAAATTGCAGAAACAAGATTTTATGGATAATTTAATTTCAAATTCGTGAATAGGCTTTGAGTTGGAAAGCTATCCAGATCTAAATTCAGCCTTACTTTATTTCTTTAAAAAATAAAATGCGTATTTAATCACTTACTATTCATTAGCTTCATGTTTTCTCTCATTCTATAAGATTTTAGTGGCTATTATGGATTTTTTAAAGTCAATAAAAATAATGCGGTTATATTATGAATATATGGGAATTAATTTCCCTAAACGCCCACTCCTTAATCATCCTCTCCGATATAGGCCTTTGGCTTTTATTCCTTCTTTCAGGCACAGAGCTTATTTACCATTTCTGAGAAATCCTTTAGAGGTTGTGACTATAAATACTGCTAGTGCTTCCATTTTCAAGACAGGCATAGAGTATGCATCTACTTTCTTTCAATACCGAAACATCAGAGTGGTTTTTATTTTTCACCATCACCATATGTGTCACAGAACTGCTGAACTGGAAGGAACCTTGTGAGGTCTCGGTCCCAACCTGCTCTTCAAAGCAGGGTCGAGACTGAAACCAGAGCAGGTTGTTCAGGCATCCAACTACATCCCGAAAACCTCCAAGGACTGAGATCCCACAACCTCTCTGGACCCCTGTTCCAATTCGTCATTATCTTCATAGTAATTTTTTTTTTATTATTATGTCCAGATGGAACCTCCCCCAATTCAATTTATGACTGTTGTCTATTATCCCACCAAACATCTGAGTAGACAGCTTGGCTCTGCCTTCTTGGTTACATCCTTGCAGGTATTGAAAAGCTGCCTCTAAAAGTTCCCCCACTCCTCCTCTTGCTGTTCAAAGGCAGATGTATATCAGTTTCTTTACTTTGTGGAACATTTTCTTCAAGCTTCATTCATGCTAATTTGCATGAATTTCACACACTTTTTTTTCCTCAGTTATGCTACAGAATGCAGTCGTTTCTATTACTTTTAATTTATTAAGTCCAATTATTTTTTCTTGGAACTGACAATATCCTAAATGAACCAAGTTTTTCAGATCCTAAATTTTATTACTCATCCTTTAATACAACATCTAGTTATGCTCTGTTATTCAAATCTTCATTTCGCCTGAATAGCTTAACAACTTTTGTCAGTTAGATGTTAATTATGCTTGCAGTAATTGACCTTTGCACCTATACAGTGCAAATAGGTGCGTATATGTAAATTACGACTTATAAATCTTTCAGAAGGCCAGCAGCATTTGACACCAACTATACATCTTCTGTCTCTCTTCTGTGTGTTTTGAGCTAATAAAGCAGCCGTTTGACTTGAGTTACAATATTCAAAATACAAATATTTTTTGTGTGTAATTATGATGAATATATTAAAATGCAAAACCTAAAGTGGTCCCTTAATATTCTGCTTTGTGTCTGGACCCTCCGTCTCTTATCCCATAGCAATGACAATTTTTGTACCTTTTATACAGATCCCGAATTATCTGCTGGGTTTGGTTGGTTTTTTTGTTGTTTTTTTTTTTTCATTGCTCCAGCTAATGGAAAGGAATGATGATATAAGAATCTTTGTTTTCCTTTTAAAGGAGAATTTCTACTCATGATGACTGCAAGAAAAGACAATGAAAGCATGACAGAAAACATCAGTAAATGTTGTTTCCTTTACATCACTATTTTTTAATATTTCTGTCTTGTTACAGTATTTTTAGATGAGGGTGTTTTCTCTAATGTTAACATATTTTAAATAAAAATATGTATTTTATTCATTTTTTTAATTTTTTTGACTGCAACATTTAACTCAATCTAGATAAAATGGCTTATATTGGGTAATTAAAATGATAGTAGTTGTAAAAAAATGGATTCTGGGTATTAAGCTTCTTTCATTTTTACATTTTTTTTGAAATAATGAATGGAGCAGATACAGCTAATGTTCTTCCCTGTGCCATGGGAAATGCTGGCTTCTGGAGATAGGAAAATGATTTTCACAGTGTAATGGGCTCCTCCTTCCCACATGGCAGAGCTCCAGGCTTTGTGCTGGCAGCAAGCTGAGTGCAGGGAAACTCAAGCTAAGAGCTTTGTGGCAGATGGAGCTAAATGTCAGCACCTCAGGCATAGATTTTCCCAGTGCTGGGCAAGCACAGAGGGAGCCTTGGGATGTCAGGACCACCATCACCTTCTTTTTCCCCCACAGCCTGAGCTTTTGTAGGGATCATTCCTGCATCACATGGTGCAGTCTCCCAGCTCTTCTGCAGGTGCTCTGTAAAACTGTCCAGTGTTAGTGTCATGCCAAGCTCCGTGTCCATGGGCTCAAATAGCTTTTGGGTTTCTTCCACCAACAGGCGGATTGGGATAGTGAAGAGAGAGATGCACAAATTCATTAAGCCGTCTCTGCCAACAGCTGAGGCTGTGTCCTGTGTAGGTCTGGTAGTGGTTGGCGATTAGATGTTGTCTGCACCAAGGAGAGCAGCCTTTGTAATCTGGAAAACAGCAGACTTGGATGTTGTGGAGGAAATGTTGATTATTTGTACCATTGGTCACTAATGAGATTTCTGCAGGTCAGCTAGGCTCTCTAGCTCCAGGACAACAGAGACCACAGGGCTGACTTAGATTATCTTGCAACTTTGTGGATATACATTAAGGCTCTTCTATTCTTCATTCCCGTTAGTACTTTTATTTTCACTATTGATGATTTCTCTTTGCAGATTCGTTTTTCCTGTAAGTCAGAGAGTGCTGACTGTCATGCTGGGCTCAGTACTTTTCATCAGAATTGATGCAGCATGAGCCTTCATCAGTGTAGGAAAGACTAACATCTACAGGCTGCATTGAACACCCTTGCACATAGAAAGAAACATACAATGTGCACCGGCCAGTAGATGAAATAAGCTTCTGTAGGTCATGGTAATGCTCTTCCTTCTACTCCAATTCATGTATGGAAATCTTGATTCAGGCCATCTGGGAATTAAGGGAAGTGCTGCATCTGCTTTACAAATATTTGAAATGTCACTGTTCCTCTGAGGAGATTTTGGCTTGCTTGAAAAGTAGTAGTGCAAACCTGCATGCTCATTAATTTACTTTTGTGTTCAGAAATGGAATTCACTCACTGTTAGAACAACCTCCAAAACTTTATTCAAAAAACCAACTCTTTCTGCAGGAGCCTGTTTCTTGGCTTTACATCTTATGTTATACCTGACAGAATGTAATTTATGTAAATAATCTTTCATTGTTTCCTCATTTTGGCAGGACTGTTGGAAAATTGGAACGCCATTATTTCCAGTGACTCAGAACAATGCCCAAAGGGATGAGATTTCAATTTTTTTCCCTCTGTAATTTTCTTTTATCATAAAATTTGCAGGCTTTATGAATACTTTGCTATGCTGTAAAGTTATCGCTACCAGTGATACTATTGTAGAAATGCATCTTTAAAGGACATAGGCTCAATGAATGAAAGTTGGAGATATTTTCAGATTTTAAATTCCACTGACAAAGATTTTTTTTTCTAGGCTAATGAGATGATTTCATAGCATTTCCCTTTATTAAAAAAAAACAAAACAAAACAAAACAAAAAACAACCAACCAAAACAACACAAACAACACCACAACAAACAAACAACAAAAACCCTCCAAGTCTAACCTTTCAGGCTAAAAAGACAAAATTCTTATTTGCTAAAAAATAAGGGAATCTCTGGAGGTCATCGTGTCCAGTACCCATCAAAGTAGAAACAATTATGAATTTGGAAGTTACGTCGTCTTCGAAGCTAGATCAGGTTTCCCAGAACCTTGTCCAGTCAAGTGTTCACAACCTCTCTGGGTGATCTATTCCAGTATTTGATCACCTCTGTTGTACTTTTTGTCTGTTGAATTCTGTATTTTTGCTCTGCATTTCTGAGAGGAGTCTTACTCTTTCTTCTTCGTCACCTCCCATCAGGTAGCTTAAGGAAATGTAGTTTCCTTCCTTACCCTTCTTTTCTCCAGGCGGTACAAAGTCTTCTCTCAACCTATCTGCATCATGTGCTCCAAGCCCCTGATCATATTTCTGGGCTTCCACTGTATTTGTAACAATATATTTCTTCTTGTGGGGCACACAACACAGAGATACAGTAGTCAGATGAATCTCATAGTTGTTGGATGATGGAAATGGTTAAAAGATTGGTATAAAATCTGCAGAAATCAACATGAATACCTCTAGGTACTGTTTCAGTTGAGGGATGTTTAATTACTTATTATTAAACATACAATAATCTTTGTATTTTGTAATTCTCTATCAGTTAAGTAGATATAGGAAATACTACAGCTGTGGGAAATTTTTGGTTATTTATCTGATTATAATAGATGATGTCAGTTGTTATACCTGAATCTTGCAGTTACTTTTCTTTATCATATAGGTCTATATAGGTACTCCACTGTTGTTAACAGACAAAAATTATTTATTTTGCATACAGGATTTCCTTCTCTTAAAGAGTTTACAAAGAGTGGGTACAAATTAATGTGTATTTTTTTTCAAAAATGAAGTTTCCCCCAAATCAATGCTATTCTAGCTGTGGTATTGAAATGCTGTATTTTCATCTCCAAGCCCCAAATTAAGGCTGACATATGGGTGATTCCCACAGCCCTTCACAAAGGGGGGGTGAGTTTCCCTCTAAGCTTCCCTCCAGGGTGCTGCGGCCTGGCAGACAGAGCCATTGGGTAAAGGAGCCCCAGGTCCAGCATTGAGTAACCCAAGGTCAGGTGTCCCACTGAGGGATAAAAGCTGGGACCCCTTGCAGGCAGGGGCAGTGTCTGTGTGTGAGGGGGATGTCCTGTGCAGAGTTCCCTGTTGGGGAAGGACCTCCCGCCTCCCTGGGACTGGGCTCCAGTCAGGTCTGGCTTTTGTAAATGTGGGCTCTGTAGGGATTCGGTATGTGGCTTCCTTGGTCTTACGTGTTTGGTTTGTTGACTCGGTTGTCTCCCAACCCTTCTATGGGAAACTGCATTTCACCATTTATTCCACCCATAGTATGTTGTTTGGTGTTATTGTTGGGGTCAGTGGGATTGATGTTGATTATGTATAATCTGATTGACTTGTTTGTACCCCCAGTGCTCACCCCTGTACTGACCCTTTGTATCAAATACAATCTGGTTATTTGTTCATCCTTATGCTGGCTGTGTCCTTTATGCTAGGCTTAATAACTGGCAAAACAGGTATTCAGTTGTTTGTCTTGTGAAGTCCTAGAAAAAAAATCACAAATGTTGTTAGAACTATTTATATAACACCCCTAGTACTATTTGATACCATATTATCATCAGTTAACTAGTGCAATTAAATGAAAACATATGAGATCTACAAATTCTACTCTGAATTTACCTTAAGACATCACAGCAGGTAGAGATTTGAGGAAGTAGTATAACGTGTTGATGTGTTAATAACATATTGACAGTTTACAGAAGCTGTAGCAGAGTGTTGATTTACATCCTAAGGGATCTGTGCAAAGAATTAAATTTTGCCTAATAGGCATCTGAGAAATTTTGCTTTCTACCCCTTGTAACTGTTTTACTCTAAGTTATCCTAAATATGCTCTGACTGCATGTAAATACTCAGTCTATAGAATTGGAGGACCTGAATCAGCATTGAAACAAACCAGCACCTCTAGAAAAGGAGGATCTATGTTGCACTTTGCACATTAGACTGAAATTACTCTGAGTATAGATGTCAGCTCTATATGAAAGCAATATGAAAATAATGCTGATAATAATGCCAGTGAACCAGACTAGCTTTGTGCAAATAGTGATTGTAATGAGAGTTTTCATTCTTTCACACTTTGCAAAGAGCTGCCTCACAAATAGATATGATCATAAGTTCTTCATTAAATATTCTTTTCATTTAGAAACATTTTAGTGAATTTGTCATCTCATTAAAACTGGATGTGGTGTCCTGTGAATGGTGACGGAGACTTGAAAAGACTTCATTCCAAGAAGTGAGGTTCTGGGTCAAAGCTCAGAAGTGATCATACCATGCAGCATTCCTGTAATCTCAGTACAATTTAAAATTATAAAAATAAAACCCAACATCTCCTGCGCTGACTAGAATTTAAAGTGTCAGATGTTGCACCCTGTTATTTGCACTCTAGATACAGTCCCTTGAAATGCAGCTGATGATTCATTGTACCTCTGTTAAAAGTTGCTAAATGTAAGTAAAAATGAATTCTTTTTCTTCACCACTTCTGCAAATTGTATGTGAAAGACCCAAGTACCAGGTATTTTAACTTTTCATTATTATCAGAACTTTCTGTAAGAGACTAGGAGATTTCTTGTGGCTGAGGTGTAGAGGGGCCAAGGAAAAACTTGTAGCCCATTTTCCTTTTGAGCCCATTTTGCTGCCACCTCATTAAAATCAAGAGTTGTGCTCTGTAGCCTTCAAGGATGTTTTTCAGCATGTTTGCTTGCTGCTGAAGGCTACCAGACTCTTCCCAGGTGTACCCTAAGTTGGCCCATGCAAGATGGTTTTGTCACCTTAACAAATATAGGAGTACCAGCTATATTTACGTGCAGTCTCCTCTAAGTGTCTATCATACCATGTTTTTTCAAGTCTTTGGGTGAATTCTGTGGTAAGTTGAGTGTAGCTGACTTTCCCTTAAATATTCCAAGAGCACAGTGACAGCTTCATCTCAAGCATAGCACTAGACACTACGAAAGGCAAAACATAACTCAGTAACCCAGTGAGTTGTGTCTTTTGACTTGGCTGCTGAGTCACCTCTCAGTGCTGAGACTGCTAGAGGTCCTGGAGCAATATATCTGTAAGGTCATTATAGTCACAGACCCATTAAACTATGAGACTTGGAGCAATCAGTAGTCAATCTGCAAGTAACTCAATTGCTAGAAGACTTCCTAAATTGGCTAATTTGTTAAAGCAGCAATAACAATGAAATTTTCTTGACTATAATTTCAGGAATAACAACATCTGTTGGAAAGCACTTGAGAAAACTTGCATCAAGATAAATTTGAGTATCACATCCATTAAGAACAAGATAAGCTTAGAAGTCTTTTTTTCCCCCTAAGTAAAAAATTCAGCTGCCCAGATACATCAACCTTACTCATTTACACAGCACTGGCCGTCTTTCTTCTTCCATAATACAAGAATGCTTTATTTTCTCAATATTTTATTGTTAGAAGTATTCCATTTTCCCTATTGTATCTTGAATATAATGATTAATATTTACAAATAAAAAGCATCAACTTTCCCACACTAAGAAATCAAAGCATTATTTCTACCCACTGGAAAAACATCTGACGTTACTACAACTTGCTGATATAGTTTATTTGCTGCATGTAGAGAAGTTAGTGTTGAACTATTAACTTCAATGTAATTCTTCTGCTATCTATTCTAGTTGCCAGCAATGAGTAGTGTTCTTACTAAACACCAAAAAACCCTAACTGATCTTAATGGTGCTATCATGCACCATTAATTACTAATAAAATTAATAAATTAGATAACACATCCTTTTTATTTGTTCAAATGGTGTAAATGTAATTAGTAAAGTGACCAGTAACCATCCCATGGTATTTTGTGTATAAACTGATAATGAGGTTTGAGCTTCTGAATTCTTAGTACATATTACATTGAAACCCAATAAGAGTAGCTAATGAAAACAAAATATTTAATTTTCTTTCTGTTTTTCTCACTTAAGACAGTGATATTCATTGAAGTTCAGGTTTATTTCTAGATTCGTAGTGCTTTAAATATTTAGGTTCCAAATATTTCCATCAGATGATTTGTTAGGAAAGTGCTTGTCTACAAACTTTCATACAAATTTCAGAAACATTTATCTGTGTTAGAAATATTTAATTCAATCTATTCCAACTTAAACTGGACATCAAAATTTAGAGGATATTGATGAAAAATAACATTCTGAACCAGACAGACCTGCAAATCTAAACAGAGTTCTGGGGGATTTGTGTAAGGAATTAAAATAATTAAACATTTCACTTACCTCAGATGTAGCACAGCCAGTTTGTAGGCTTACATGCCTTGACAGACCAACTATCATGTGCAGATTACTTTTTCATATGACATATTCACCTTCCTCTCATGATACTGAGAAAAGAGGAGGACAGTGAGCGGGTTGTGAGCTGTGTGAGTCTTTCTAACGGCCTTGATTTAGTCCATTCTTGGACTGGTTGATCACCCTTGTCTGACTGTACTCTTTGTGTAATTGTCAAGTTCTGCTTGACTTGTGCTTAACAGGCATGTAGGATGCGTGAAGGTTTTTATATATGAACTAAGATGATATAGGTGACTACCTTGTGGGGAAAAAAAAAGTAAGCACTTTTTTGTGAAGATGTTGGCCTAGATAATGCAAGGCATGGCTCAGGGGTGTAAGGTGAAGCTCATTACAATTTTAGTATAATTTAACAGTAGGTATGATGAAGATGAGGCCCACAAGTACCATTTAATCTAAAATAGCAGTATACGAACTGCAAAGGTTCTTCTGAAAGACACTGACTTATGTAGCCTGAGTCCACTGCTGTTGCAGGTCACTGTTGTAAGGGTTTGATTCCTAGGCAAATCATTTAGGTACAATATGAAAGAAAGCAAGGAACCCCTGCAAGCTGATAATTACACAGAGGAATTTGGCTCCATGCGTAGTCTTCTGAAAGCATTTAAAAGGTATTTAAATTAAATTCCATAGGAGAAATTATTCTGCTTCATTGTTCTATGGATGGTAGCTCAAAGATGAGAAAGAAAATATTGTGGATGTTCACCCATGATTCTGGAAGAGGTTCTTTTAAAATGTTTCAGAATTAAAACTCGTTTGGACCATGTTTAGTATTTTAAAATTACTTTAGAATGCCCAACAGGAATGAAACCTGGTAGTGACCCAACAGAAAAACTACTAAGAAAAGAAAAAGGCACCTACAGGACAAGTGACAGGTTACACATTACTTTAATAAAATCTTTCAGGAAGGAGAAGTGCATATGTAAGTGCCTAAGGGACTTGACTCTGGGACAGTGTCTGCTTTCCTACTTTTCATTTAATTTTAAAGTTCTTACCTAAAAATATTAAAATGATCAAAGAATAGCAAGAATAAATTTTAAAATCTGAAAAGCAACACAAGATTCCTGAATCTTACTGCACTTCCTGATTCATTAAATACGTCTAAGCTTAATGGCAGCGTCTCATGCCACATTAGTGCTGATTCACGTAAAGAATAACATTCTGTTAATTTAAGAAGCAAAGGTCTAAAACTTTCCAGTGCCCTGAGAAAAGAATTTTAAATGTGTCTTTTCAAAATAAAGTGATAGCTTATTTTTCTTTTTGATTTTTTTAATGTTGTAAAATATAGTCGCATAAAGGCTTGCTAATCAAAATCCTCGCTTTTATAATTCTAGCAAGATTTTTTTTAATACCTGGTAGCTCTTTTTATTATAGTCAGTTGAAAAAATGATGATTCTTTGGCGTACTCCATTTTCCTGGAAGAAAACCACCTGTATTTCTTACATAAGGCTAATAAGATGAGTTCTAAGACATTTCATAGAGTGCTCTGGTGAATTTGGAGAAACTGAATGAGTTGTTACTGACTGTCAGTGGTATCTCCCTACAGTATTTGAGAGAGAATGCATACAAGAGAGATCCTGTCTTGCTTGCCTTTTCATTTGTTTTTCTTCCTCTGTCCCTCTTTGGAGACTGAATAAAATGGACATAAACTCCATTGCTTTATCTTTTCATATACTTGCTCTTCCTTGCACATTTTGGGTTTTAGAACTACCAAAGTTCCAAAGTCTTAAAGAGATAGAAGGAGGAAAAACCCTCAGTGTACAGTTAACAGCTCCAAGCAATTATAAACTCTGTTTCAGTATGAGGAAAGAAAATTTAATCAGATTTACAGATGTTTATGTACAGTGGGTCAGATGGGGAGCATCAGTGATGTCTCCTAGGATTTTAGCAAAGACAAGCAAATTTCAGAATCTTTGTTGAAGCAATGTATCCTCTCCAACAGAATAATCACCTCCATGGGCACCCAGATATGATGTCAAGTAATTTGGCAGGAATGTGATGTTTCTCAGACAAAAGGGAATGCAAGACAAGAGAAGCAACTGCAGCAGTGAGGGTCTGGAAAAAGTGGCTGTGAGCAGTGGGAGGCAGATGGGGAAGCAAATTTCAGTCTGCAGAGAGGGGAGAGAAACAGTGACCATTGCACTGGAGCTATCACAGCACAGTATCAGTTAGCATTAGCAAAAATGAACACGTATTAATGAGGATCAGATATTACTGGCTAATCCTGTGCTCATGTGTGGGCATAGCCTTGGTCATTGCCTGGCTGACCCATTGCCTATTAATTTTGTATGCTCTAGCTGAAATTCAGTCCTTGTTGCATCCAATAAGGGGGCTTATGGAGACTCTAATCAGCTCAATCAGCCCCCATGAGGGGCCCAGTATTAGCCTGAATGGAAGGCAGAGTTGCTCTGGATTTCCACAATGAAGCTGACAGAATAACTGGTCTTTTTTAAAGAATCTTTGAAATAGAGATACAGTGTAGTTTTGTCTGTAACAGCCTCCTTAAAATGTCATATACTTATTCAGACATTTAATAATTTATTGGCAAAGCATGATATTTTGATTTAATAGTTGATTTAATATAGAACATTTTAAGAAGGTGGACGGCATTACAACCTTATTGGAGGCACTTCCATTCTCCTACTGCATTGTGAAAAGGTAGTTAGACTACATACACTTTAAATCTACTTTTTAAAAAAGAAAATCTCCTGGATAAGACATTTAAGAGACGAGCTGTATTCAACCCGATGTGAATAGAAAGAAGTTGGGAATGTAATTTCAAAATGGATGTTTAAGCATGCCCAAGTCAGTGTAACATTCTCTGGAAGAGTAGTGAACCTGCAATATCTGTAGAGTTATTTGTGTAACAGTCAATAGAGCTAAGTTTTTACCAGAATCTTTTTCTATCACCGGTATTTTGGAAGCTATCATATTTGTGACCAGTCTGCATAACCATGCACTGCATGTCAGAATGTTATATGGTTGAGAGTCATATGACATCTATCCTGTCCGTGGGCACAAGGGCTCCGGAATAGATTACGAGGCAGGAGGTGGCAACTGTAGGGTGTCTGGGTTGGGTGGACAGGGGATGCTGGAAGACACCCTGTTGTCACCTCCTACTGCAAAAAAGGGTAAGTCCTGTATCAGACTGCTTCATGACTGATTGTGACACAGCCTCACTGCATTCACAAAGCAGGTGACCCAAAAACCATTATACCTTAGACAACAGCCTGTCCTCAGGTTTGAACTGTGCCCACAACAGTCCATAACTATACAACTAGAAGAGTCCTAATGTTCATACTCCCATGCCCACAACAAGTTAATTTCACAAAAATTTCTTTTTACCCCCACGATGGCAAGGAAAGACGAGTCTTCCTATACACATCTCTGCGCTTGTGTGTATGTAGTTATACACACATATACGTGTCAGAACTTTCACATT
The DNA here is from genome assembly GCF_965140245.1 of Athene noctua. Lineage (NCBI taxonomy): Eukaryota > Metazoa > Chordata > Aves > Strigiformes > Strigidae > Athene > Athene noctua. The sequence continues at coordinate 257,736,566 of NC_134037.1, read as the reverse complement.
CCTTAGAAAATCAATGATCTCTTCCAATTTTTCTCGCCTACAACTTCTAGTAATGCAGTAGCTTCTTCAAGTCTTTCTTCATCCCACGTAATGCTATTTTCATAGAATGCTGTGATGACTAGACAGATAAAAAAAATTCTAGACAAACCATCTTCATCTTTTCAGACTTCATATATACTTATTAAAACAATTCATGACAGTCCGTTCTTTCTAGGAAGTCTGATCAGGACTTAACTAATTCCAGTGTTAGCAATCATATTAGTTAGCAGTCTTACAGCATCTTAAAGCATATTTTGGACATGAGATTAGTTGCTTTTTTGCTATGTATGGCTTAGGATAAGCAGTTGATCTCTTCACTGACATTTTCTTATTTTACTTCTTGACTTACTGTTACTTTCATTTTCCCTGTGTGACCTTCTTTCTTAGTTCTTTACAACATGGCAATCAAATACTAGTTTTCTTTCTATTCAATAAAATCTAAACGATGTACCATAGTTTTTCCTCTTAAGAAAGAAAAATGGCAAAATCTGTGTAACAATTGAAAGAAAAATCGCAACAACTCCTTGCCATATGCTGCAGAATAATTTCAGCAAAATATCACATGTCTCTATAGATTTAACATCGATGTGATAGAAGGTGCAGTTATTCTGTCCTATCTCAGAATGTTTACAATGGAGTTCTTTTTATAGTTAAACCACTATGTTCTATAAAAATTATTTTTTCAAGGCAAGCCATACAGGGTAAATGATAGCCTTTGCCTCATGGTATTGGATAAATGCCTCTGACTCGATTTTTCTTTTTTTCTCCCAATCTCTTTCATATTTTGAACACTCAACAGCTTCATTTTTTTAAAATCTAAAATTATGCCACTCATGTACAACTTTCATAAAAGCACTTTACCTTATGACTTTTCAATACTCTGTGGATAAGATATAGAGGCAGAATCATGTATTTCGTGACAGCCAGACCTCTCCGTTCACTCTTTTAGACTGACAGTAGTGAAAGAACTGAACAAACTAATGGCACTGTCACTTCATGTCCAATTCAGAGCACAGATTGCAATAAGCCTTTGCAGTGCTTAACTACAGTCACTGGAAAGCTGAGATTTTGCATTAGCAAATCAACAACAGTGTTTGCCCTCATTAAATCAATACTCGTGACTTAAGAGTGACTACCCTCAACAAAACTGACTCATACAGGGTAAAGTTAGTAAAACTGAAATCAGAATTTGATTCAGAGACTCCAGGAATCCTATGGTGCCAGTACCATTAGGAACTGACAGCCTGTCACCACCCCTGTTAACATTTTTGTACTGTTAAGATAAGCCACTATCATGCTCCTATAAAATTCATAACTGGTACAAATAGAGTGCAAAGGAATACCCTGAATTTTAAAGAGTAACCTGTTGAAATGAATTTTCAAAGATCCATTCATGTAAGGATTCTGTATTATGTACCTTAAAGACCACAGATAAAGTGAATTCTGGTATACTCGATTTATATATTTCTTAGTCAAGAAAGTTCCATATTTTTGCCCTAAATGTGTGTCTTGGTATATTCCACTAACAATGGAAAAAGCTTGAGCTACTTTAATCTGTCCATTAACTGCATTTTTTAACACTATCTTATCTTAACACTATACATTATCTGGCAAAGCTTCGTCTTAATTTGTTTTCTGATATTCTTTGGAACTTAAAATAGAAATGTTTTTACCAGGGGATGCCTGGTTTTGCTTGGTCCGTAAAGCCATTTACATGAGATTTTTCTAAACAAACTCTGTTGTGACTTTAGGATTAATCTAATGCTAACACAACAGATTTTGGACTCTCCTCTGGGATCTGCCAAACCTTGCTCTTGCCCTTAAGTCTGTGTATATGTTCCTTTTATGATTAATTTAAACATGACTCTGGGATGTGGCACCTGTTTCCAAAAGCAAAACTTAAATATGGTTGCATTTTTATTCTCCTTCAACTTCGACTAATTTTATATTTTATTTTCCTCAGCTTGTTACTATAACTGAAGACGGGGTAACAGATACACAGTTTCCACTTATATAGTGGTGACATACTCTCTACAAAAGGAAGACTATAAAAAGCCAGTTTAATAGTTAAATACTGACTGTACTTAAGTAGTATGTAAGTTACTGTGGAGCTTCTCCATTGAAATGAAATAGTCCTTAGGCTAGCAAAATGGTAGCCTAAATTTTTCTTTGTAGGAATTACATTGTTCACAACGCTACAAGTGAATCTTTTACTGTGTTATGCAACTACATTCAGCTTTAAAGTTCAAATCAATATTCAAAACCAGACATAAGCAATAAGAGAAACCAAAGAACCACTGATGAAATGATGTATTGTAACAATTTGGGGCAACATTTGAATCAAGTAGCTAGTTTTGACACCAAACTTTTTTTTATTGTGCTCAGTCTATGAATCCATATATCAGAATGTAGTTTAGTCCCAGTGATTCCTATTCCCATTATGTTTTATGCATTAGTTTTATCGGTGGCTGTTTATGCACTTGATTTAAAATTTAATCTACTACGACATAACCATTCAGCCCTCTCACTGAGCTTTCTGAATTGGCAAGTAAAGAGTGATTAGAAACAAATTTTATGTTTTGCATTCTATCCCTTAAAATTCCTATTGTACAAACATTATGGTCCCATCAAATTTCCATTGTAGCTCATTTGCCTCATATAACCTTGAAAGAAAGGGAATACTGATTGTCTACTTTAGTATATTAAAATATGGTCTTCCCTGGATCACGCTTTATAAAAAAAACCCAGACACTTAAGATTTTATTTTATTAGATACTAAAACCTTTGTCCTGTGGCAATCTTTTATCATGTATAAATAAAATGTTTTAGAATATTTTATTCACTTTGTAGACTACGTATCCTGCCTTCTTAACAGAGAGCAGTATAGATACCTTCTACTTTAATTTATGTATTTTAATGTCTGTAATTTATGATGTGCTTGATTCATTTTGTTGGTTTTTAAAATCAATCACCATGTTTTCTATTTTAGGCCTTTAATTGGGATGGTTTTAAAAATAGCATTCAGTGCATGTGTTGTTGCCTGTTTTAAAGGCAGAATTTCTTAGTGGCTTGCTGCCATGGTGGAGACAGAGGATTCAAAAATCCCAGGGCAGGTTGTTACCTGTGGGAGTTGCATACATATCTCAGACCTGTTTCTATGTGAAGGAGTGTGACACAGCACCCAGGACAGACCTGAGCTGGTAAGCGAGTGGAAAAGCATTTTGAAAGTTTGTTCCAACAGGCACAGCCTTTTTCATAGTTTCAGATACCAATATAACATCATGATGATGAGAATAGGCTTTTCATACCAAGACACTTTCTCTTCTAGTTTGCATTTCTTGTCTTTCACTTCTCTTGCACTATGTGCCTGTTGTGCTCACAATGTCAGGTGAATGTGCTGTAACCATCAGTTATAATCTCAGGAAAACTTTTTTTTTTTAATTGCAAGATTCATCACTGATAATCATTGTATTCCACTTTGAGTGTACTCGGCACTGGTGAGGCCGCCCCTCGATTCCTGGGTTCAGTTTTGGGCCCCTCACTACAAAAAGGCCATTGAATGACTCGAGCGTGTCCAGAGAAGGGCAACGGAGCTGGGGCAGGGTCTGGAGCACAGGTCGTACGAGGAGCGGCTGAGGGAACTGGGGGTGTTTAGTCTGGAGCAGAGGAGGCTGAGAGGAGACCTCATCGCCCTCTACAGCTCCCTGAAAGGAGGGTGCAGAGAGCTGGGGATGAGCCTCTTTAACCAAGTAACAAGCAATAGGGCAAGAGGGAATGGCCTCAAGTTGCACAAGGGAAGGTTTAGACTGGCTTTTAGGAAGCATTTCTTTCCAGCAGGGGCTGTTGGGCATTGGAATGGGCTGCCCAGGGAGGTGGTGGAGTCCCCATCCCTGGAGGGGTTTAAGAGTCGGGTCGACATAGCGCTGAGGGATCTGGTGGAGTTGGGAACTGTCAGTGTGAGGTTAATGGTTGGACTGGATGATCTTCAAGGTCTTTTCCAACTTAAATGATTCTGTGATTCTGATTCTGTGAGTGTAACGCATTTATTATTTCTCTTACATATCCGTACATACACTTAGAGCTTCAATTACCATTAGTTTGATTTGGGAAGAATTAGAAGGTGATTGGCAGAACTCTAAAGATTGTATGTGTCTGTCAAGAAGTGACTGTAGGCAAATGAAAATTGTTTATCAGCTCTCTGCTGAGAGGAGTTTTATTAGCAGGAAATAAGAGCCCAAGCTAAGGCAGATGGACACTTAATTTCATTTTACTGCCAAGGAATTGTGGCTCATAAGTACATAATTTCACACCGATCTGAACAGAACCCAAACACAACAGTCTGGATCGAGCTTAGAGAAAGAGTTTAACCTTGGGCAACTTTGGATATTCTAACTTTTTTGCTACTTCTTTAGCTTTCATGGAAAGAGTTGGTAGCTGGTTTATTCTTATACAACTTTGCTGAAGTCTTTTTGTCACTATCTCTGCTTATATCAGATGAGGATGTGTCCTAATTGGTTTCAGTTTACTAGAGGAGTGAACCTCTAGTTTCAGAGACAGAAGTGAGTAAGTCTGTAACTATTCAGCCAGTGAGTATAGTCATGTCACATTTCCAGGAAAAGTGAGATAGATGAGAGCTGGCATCACCAAATAACCTTGAAAAGCTTCACATTAATAGATGAATAGCCTAGTTAAGCTAATCAACTTACTAATCATTTGAGCAGTCACAAACTGCTTAGCTATAAACCTCTGCATATTCAAATTCTAGTTCACAATTTATCCTCATAAATTGCCATTTATTATTTGTACTGGTCATAGTGCCTCTATACCTTGAATTATGCCAGACTTCAAGCAAACACAGAGATCTGCATTCAGTCCGTGATGCTACTGTTGTCTAGGGAGCAAACCTGGTCCATCCACCATATCTTTGTGTTAACAGCTTGTTCAGTTGAATATCTCTTATCCTCTACCCACTCTAGTATTAGCTGTGCTCTACGGATAGCACATATGCTAACACTCTATCTCCAGGTCCAGAGCATCCCACACTTCAGAGCACATGGATTGTCCCCGACAGCATCTCAAAAAGCTTCACAGTTACACTCTTGTGTAACGCCTTCCAGCTAAAGAGGGACAACGTTTCTGAATCTACAGGACCAGCAGAGCATGATATGGAGCTCCACCACTCTGCTTCTGAGAAATGGGCTGGAGAAGGGGAGGCCATTGAGGGGACGGCACCCCCAAGGTGCCAGTGGGTCGTCCAGAAGGCCTGAATTTTTCCCCCATCATTTCAAACAGGCCATAAATCACACACTTCATTGCACCCCAAAGTCAAGAGGAAGGGTTAGAGTCTGGTCTCCAGGATGTATTCGCAGTGCTCTTCCATGGAGGTGGAGAGATCTGATAGATTTAGATATGTAACTCTTATATTATGCTGTCTTGCTTTCCTCTTTCCAGCATTGAAAATGTCTGGCAAAATTTTGTGCTGATAAATCTTTTTTTAGCTCATGTTATGGCCCTGCAGTGCTATTACCACAATATGTTAATAACCCTGTGGTAATGCCATTATTACTCAGATGTGTAAAAGCACATTGTTGTAATAATACATTGATTTGTGCCCCCGCACTTGCTGTGAAGATAGGAATAGCCATGTTTTAGGCTACCATGATGACTTGCACTAAATGTGCAAGGATTTGTTATGAAACTTTTGACTAATTTCCTCAAGTTCCTTTGAACAGTCTAGCCCTAGTTCTGCACAAATTGAAGACGTCATTACATAGAATCATAGAGGAATTCATAGGATCACAGAATCACAGAATAGTTTGGGTTAGAAGGGACTTCTAGAAGGTCATCTAGACCAACCCCCCTGCAATGATCTTCAAACAGATCAGGTTACTTAGAGTCCCATCCAACCTGACCTCGAATGTTTCCAGGGATGGGACATCTACCAGCTCTCTGGGGAACCTGTTCCAGTGTTTCACCACCCTCATTGTAAAACATTTCTTCCTTCTGTGTAGTCTGAATATACCCTTCTTTAGTTTGAAACCATTACCCTTGTCCTCTCGCTACACGCCCTACTAAAAAGTCTGTCCCCATCTTTCCTGTAGCCCCCTTTAAGTACTGAAAGGCTGCTATAAGGTCTCCCAGGAGCCTTCTCTAGGCTAAATAACCCCAACTTTCTCAGCCTGTCCTCACAGGGGGGTGCTCCAGCCCCTGATCATCTTTGTGGCCTCTTCTGGACCCGCTTGAGCAGGTCCGTGTCCTTCTGATGTTGATGTCCCCAGAGCTGGACACAGCACTGCAGGGGAGGTCTCATGGAGGGGAGGAAAGGGGCAGAATCCCCCCCCTCAACCTGCTGGCCACACTTCTCTTCCTGCAGCCCAGGATACGGTTGGCAATCACCATACAATCTGTCATGATAAAACTATGTAAATAAAAACACTATTTTGAATCATTCTTCAGAAGTATCTGTATATAAAGCCTGTATGATTCAGCATTGAAAACATCTATAAATATAGACTTCTAGTCTAATATAAAAAATAATTGACAAAGAGTGTTCTAAGCTAGAGAATCAATTGGTCTTTTGAATATTGGCACTTATACACCTTAATAGCTTTTTATATAAATTCTCAGAACAGAAGTATAGGGTTTTTCTTAGAGGTGTAAAAGCAGTAGAAATGTAAAATCAATAAAATAATTTTTTAAAAAATATTTTTTATAAAAATTATTTAAATTATTTAAAAAAATCAGTTTTATAAGTTAAGGTGCACAGAAATGATCCGATTTGTAGCATGTACTCTATGGAAAAAAAACCCAATATTTAATATGCAAAAAGTTTTGTAGCAAACAATTGTGATTAAGGCTAAAAAAGCAGATGGAACTGACTCTGGAATACACTGCTAAAGTTAAAAAAGTTGGTTCGTGTTATTTACCACGGTAAGACTTCAATACAGATCAATAATATTAAATCATTATATATTTCATTAAGTTGTAGACAGAACACTGAAACAGTGTTATAGTCACACTTGGCCATTTTCAAATTTGCATTAAAATGGATACTGTCATTACTTAATAAAAGCTATCATATGTTTGAACTGGTGGCCTTTTCTTAGGAAAGAAATACATAAGGAACAATTAAAGTAAAAATGTGCTCACTTGGTCACCATGGCATATGTACAAGCACTGAATAAAGCACAGTTTACTTGTAGACTTTTTTCCCAAAGACAACTTTTTGCTGAAATGCAAAAAAAAAAAAAAAAAAGTGTTTGACTATTTTATCACTACCAATTTTCTCTAATATACTTTTCTAGTCTTGATACAATGGTAATGATGTAGGAAGGCTTCCAGTCCTAGTCCAATTATGTGACCCATAAATTATTCTCCTTTATAACCTCTCTAGTCCTCCTAATTCCATAGCAAATGTCTTTGTATATTCATCACACCTGAATTTCACGAGTCAGTGCTTCAACAGATCAAGTGTGTGTGGTGAACGAGAACAAATGTAGTGGCTTCAAGTTATGATTTTCAAGGTCACAAATATATCACATGAAAAATATTCTTGAATTTTTGGTCACTGAATCAGTAAGAAATCTATACTTGTCATCGGTATTACCCTTCCATTTCCTTCTTAAGTCATAAATGTTAATTTTAGATTGCCAAACCCTTGAAAATAAATTAAATACAATGCAGTTACTATTAGATAGGGTCAGTTTCTGCACTTAGTCCTGCACCTCAAAGCTCGTGGAAAGTTTAAGATGTTTAATGAGAGCAACAGTTTATAGATAAACCTGTAACCAGCAGAAAATGCTTATATAGTGTCATGAAAAAAAAAAAAAGCAGCAACTTACATTGAAAGCAATACATAAAATGCAAGTTTTTTTCTTTTATTTGGATTCATCTTTGTGATCATATAATGCAAAATAAACAGTGACCCTATCCTGATTGGAGTCTCTGTGTGTTAAAATCATAACTGTTTTAGAAATTATTAATAAATGTCTACAAATAGCACTTTGCTGTTGCTACAGAAAAGATTAAGGATAAAATGCCAATGCTGAAAGCCCGCCATTATATGAAAATGCTTACGGTCTTGGATCACAGAATAGGCCAATATTAATAAAAACTTATTTGATTTAAACTTTTTTTAAAATAATAATTTTATAAATATATGCAAAAATTATATACATATTAACATTTTACAAAAACTCTTTAATGATAACATGAAAGTGTGTTTTTTCTAGACAAAATATTTGAAAGATTTAGGTATTATTCTTCATTTCAATTACATGGCAAATTTAACAGATCTTTAAAATAATCCATATATTTTATAAATATCTAGTTATGGCTAGCTTTAGCCTTGGACGTGAACAATGACTCATTTTTCATAAGATCCACACCCATGTACAGCTTTCCACTGTTGCAATCCGCATGACAGATACGACTGTTACAATCTATTTCTGGCAAAAGAAAAAAAATATTACCTGCCACTGTTAGATACTTTTATTTCCTGAGCAATACTTCTCATTTTAGAAATAATTTTAGAATGAAAAATTTAAAATGTCTTTCTTTTATATTGTATGAAATTGCCTTAATATGACATTGCATTCAGAACTCTCAATACATAAAGTTAGTCTGTAATACAGATTATAGAAGGGGAAAAAAAAAAATCAACCCAGAGGTTAAAGAATAGCAAAAATCCGTATTTACTTTTCTGGAAGCATGTCAGCATAATTTCGAACTAGGAGAATCCTATTTAATAAAGCAGCTGGGCCCTGGAGACCTGGCCATGAAGGTGTCCACAGGAGGAGGAGTGCTGAAGATGTTTTTACCCTACTTAAAGTAGTGACCACAGCGGAATTGTGACTAATGCAGAAGTATTGCCCTGTCCCTGCACACAGCAAGGCCCACACTGCCTTCCTCAATGCTTCCAACCTCACTAGAGCCAGTAGCTATTTGTTAACCTGTGCTGATGGATGCGTATAAGGGTGGTAAACAGCAGAGGATCCAGTTTCAGCACCAAGAAACAAATGGTAGCCTCAGGAGAGACAGTGTAAGCAATTCTCCACAATCTGCCTATACTGTCTGCTAAGTGATGGAAAAACTAAGACTATTGTCACTACTTCAGTATGTGACAATAGCTTCAGGATGTTGAGATCTGCATGGGAATTATTAAAATAGGTTATGAAAGGTTTGGAGGCCATTGCCTGTTCTGGGGACTCCACTGTGCTAGTGTAAACATTCACAGTGAAAAGCGATCAAATTCTGAAAATCATAGTCACAGGACACTAAGCTCATAGCTGCACGGAGGGTTAAAAAATGTATCTAAACCATGAGAAGGTCCCACTGTACTAGCCTGACCTGCCTGCAATCTGCTGGATGTTTCCATTTGACGGATGGTCATTTTTCATCTTAAAATATGAGTTCAGTCATGTTCAGGGGAATTGCCTAAAACTCATGCAAATATGAGATCCTTATGTATTTGGTAAAATGCTGCCTAGGGATCTGAAATTTTCAGCTCTAGATACCCTCCAACAGACTTCTGAGACAACCTCAATCCCCAAAGGTACTGTATTTCTAAGAGATCCTGCTCACTCTAAGTGGAAACAGAAAAAAGTACATTTAATATAATACTGTGTTCTTAAGCACTGTCCACATTATTATTTACCCATTTAATAGATTCTAAGTCATTGTCTAGTAAAGTGAAAGTATTTAATGTATGCATAGTAATACGCATGGATGTCAGGAAAATAATAATCTTGGATACATTTAAGTACTGGATGTATTAAAAACAGCTTGCGCTGCTAAGAGGAGAGAATACAAGTCCTACGAGGTCTTCCTCATTATCAATTTCCAGTTAATATCCAATATAACTTTAAAACAATGTGATCTATCAAAATAGATTGGGGTGAAATTCGCCCTTTAATTACTGGCTGTTGTTAACTGATGTAAAACTCACATACCACGTTTAATTTCCTATTAATTGCTTATCTGTGAAAACAGTCAGTACCTAACAGAAACAAGTCGGCACTGCAGAAAAACTGGGTGAAGAAACACTGTATAAATTAGCGCTGATGCGGTACCTGTTAGCATGATGTCCGCATGTATTGCAACATTTCTGACAGATTTCTGCCTTCTGAAATTTTTAATAAAGGGAAAACCTGAAGCCTGTAAAACTTTTTCCATCTTCAGGCAGATAAGTATTTTTTATAAATCTTTGTTTCTAGGAAGGGAGAACAATACCAAATCATCTACATACATACAAGTTGAATGCTGGCTGCATAAAATATGAAAATATGTGTTACTGAGGTTAAAAATTGAACCAAAATTTGCCCTGTGCTCCTACTGGTTCATGTGCAGGCATATATACACTGATAAAGGGACTTTCATGTGGATTACTCATTAAAAGAATAACACAGTGGCTTCAAATTATGTTTGCAGTGTTGCTTAAACCCCCAAATTAAGGAAACGTTTGACTAAATACAATAGACTTCTGTTACATTAATTGGCCACTAGAAAAGAAAGAATTGTCAGTAATCTGGGATCTCTTTTGTGTAACTAATATATTTGTAGAAAAATACAGAGCCCTGGGAAATTCTTGATAATTTCCTCCACATCCATATGAAAAGCAGGGTCTTACAAAAATGCACTGCTGAGACTTCCAGCATCACACAACAACAGGAAACACCGTCACAATTATCCTTGCAATATAATGCATTCTGATTACCTATGTACAGCAATTATGTAAAATAACAGAGCTGTTAATCTGCTATCACTGAGTCACAGAACTCATGTGAACAATCTATGTAGAATGAAGTAGAAAGGGGCCGTCTCTTAATTAAAGGTAAATTCTAGAACATTCTCAGAGAGTAACTCCAGAGTTTAAAAAATACATCGGTGATTCCTTCTTTCATCTAACTTTTGAATATACACATGAATATGGATTTTCCCTTTTTCTTAGGCGCTACTGAACCTGTGGTTCTTGCCTTTTTCTCTTTAAAGAAAATCATACAGGTGGCTTTTTATACAACACAAAAATATGTGTTTCAGTTTGCCAGATTATGTGTTTTTATTAGGAAAGAACTACACACAGGCGAGTTTAAAATATATCCTAGATTTTAAAGGAATTAGTTGAATGTCTTACCAGCCCCCTTCATTCAAGAAAGCCATTGAACAAATCGTTTTACTTCTTGTGAGGGACAAATCTATTGTGCGAGAAGTGCACTGGCTTTCTGTCCATCACCTCTGTTTTAGGAGTTTAAACTGTTTTCTCATTGTACCAGATCCAGATCAATAAAGCCTTTGACGATAAGGACTGGGTTGTCTGTAGGGAACAGGGTTGAGTAATTGCAACATGTTCCCAAAGCTTTCATTATCTGAATCTGGGTGTAACCAGGTACAGATCTTATAAGACATTTCTGGAGACTGTGTTTTCGTGCCCCTGTCAAATGCATTTCTCAGCAACTATTACTGAAAAGGCAAAAAAGGTACTTTAAGTACCTCTGCCCCCCATTTTAGCCCTTCAATACAGCCAGTCCAGTAGTGCTGTTTGTTCTTTGCTTACAATTCAAGGGCCCAGCTATCAACCTAGACATGAGGTCTGGATGAAAGCCCAAAGAAATTAAAGTTCTTCCACAGACTTGAATAGAATTTAGGTCATTTCAGAAGTGCTTGATATTCTTTTGATTTGAAAGAGGAATAGTACATCCAGCAGTACATCATTATAAAAATTAGGTCCCAGGTTTACTAATGATCATAGGCTGAGTTAAAATGATCAGATTTACTAGAGTTTAGGAAACTGGCATATTAAAAACAAGTAGCTTTTTCTTGCAAATGGCAATGCAAACATAAGTATGTATTTCTAAATATTGTATCAATGCTGAACAGCAAAAGCTTTGTTATTCAAATACAGTCTGTCTTAGATCTGGCTGACTATGAAATGTAATTTCATTGGGACTAGAGCATTTCATAAGAACATACACATTTTAATTACCTTTTCCCTCAGGACATGATCACATTAAGTTTTTACTTTAGTTTCTTATTGTGATTTACTTAGTTCTACTAATATTTTTAATGTATTAATATATTTTCTTTTGAACAGTCTGTATTCTAATATTTCAGTATTGTAAAACATGCTTCTCGATATTTTTTTTCAAACTTTAAGTGAAAAAATTTTAATTTCACTCTTTCCATTCTGTGAATGTCTAACTCTAAGCATTGAGAATTGTTTGTTAAATCCAAAGAAACAATAAAATACCTTAAAAAAAATTAGATTGAGGGGAAAAAAAAACACTTCATCCTCCGTGCATTTTAAATTCACATTTTAAGTCTGACCTAACAATCATAAATGGGATAACTTTTTTTTTATTAGTGAAGACTGATATTTATGAAGTAGCACTGTAGGCACATCAGTAAAGCTTTGATTGACACTTTGAGAAAACAGTCCTTTTTTTAAAACTTGCTTCTGCCTTGTAAGTGAACATGGGCCACTTAGTTTACCATATGTTTATCTTCCCTCACAAAATCGGCATGTACATTCCCTCACAAAATCGGACCTCTAAAATGAAGTCCTTTTAGTTAGATTAGTGAAGGTACTACATAAAATGTTTAAAAGTATTCGAATCTCTGTTTTATTACTTAATTTGTTAATTCAGATTTTATTACTAATAACCTGAATCTCTCAGTTATGTTTTCAGTAGCAACGCCAAAGTTCATAGAAACTGACAGAACTGGGTTCACCCTGCAGTAACTTGCTAGTCTGAGGCTGAATCTTTAGGGCTAAAACAGCTCATGGGAATTTCATCAAAATCACAACCAGAGACTGTTGTCCACTATTGTGTCAACATCGCTTTTCTAAACATTGGGGGTGCTCCAGTGGTTACTGACAATTTGGGAAAGAAAATACCAGGTTTTGTTGAGGTTCTTCTAATAGCAGTGAGAAGAGGCTACTGAACAGATTGTAAAATTCAGTTATTTGCAGATGCTTTCTAGAATGGCTTTTACATCCAGTAGAATATTAGAAAGTTCATCAGCAGTGTAATGCTTCCTGTACCTTGCAGAATCATCTATGAGAAACAAAACCAAAACTGGAGTGTGCTCTTTACCTTGCAGGAAATCTGTTAGCAACCCTTCACATGCAACAGAGCTTCTATCCTTATTTATTTTATACTTCTTTTCTGCATTAAGACTGTTAAACCCCCTTTGCCACCATATAGGGTTGCTAAATTGGATGAAAACTATGCATTTGCTCCCAGTTAAAAATCTCCTTGCACAGCTCATGTGTTGTATTCCAGCCTTTGTATAAATGAGAATCAGGTTTAAATTAATGGAAATATTGCTATCACTGTCATTCTTTTTTCTCCTTTCTTTTAACATACATTTAATAGGTTAAGATCACTAAGTGTCACCTGCTGAGAATTGATTTCAAGCCAATAATGTCCAGAAAATAAATTAGCTTTTTGAAAACTCATGAGTGAAGCCTAGTTCAGACAATACTTTCTCCCACGTGACACATTTATATGCAGTAAAAATACATTTTTTTCACAGAGTTGATAATAGCTTTTGAAATTATAAGCTGATTACAATCCTTCAGGAGGCTGCAATTAGTTGGTTATTTGTATACTTTAAATATTTTAAAGAGCAATCTTGGGCATGTCCATCAAGGCAATTTTCCATCGTTAGCCCTGTGGCTGCCTTGTGGAAAACCTCTGCTTCCCACCTACACATATGTAAGATTTCTACTAACATCCCCGTGGCATGCTCAAGTGCCAAATTCATATTGTTTTTTCAGATCTTGAAGCAACTGGTAGATGTTTTCTAGTCACTTTGTGCTTACAGGGGAGTGCAGCAAGATGACAAAACTTGTAGCCAGTAGGAACAAGAACGTCACACCAAGGACAAAAGTAGCTGCAGGTGCTGCCCAGTGAGGTGCTTGCCTGCATGTGCCACCTCCAAGGAAAAGCTCCTCCTCCTCCTCCTGGTTAGCATGGTTTAGCAATCCTGTTTCACTGTGCAAAATGCTCATTTACCCTCTCCAGTTCTCTGTTCTTACCAATTCCACAGGTTTTTGTGGTCCTAAAATGTTACAGCCCATGACTACAAGTGAATTTTTATGGCCCCTCTCTGCATACAGATTTCCTCTGAAATAAGAAAGTGATGTGCAAAAAGTTATGTTGCTGATGTCTTTAAGTGTTCTTTTACCTAGTGATTTTTAATAATGAAGCTATGTTTTCTGTTGCCTATAGCAAAATATTAGGTATTTACCATGAAAAATATTTGATTGTGGAGTTGAATTATTTCTTTAGGCTTTAAATACAGTTTTTCAGAGTTCCTTTTTTACAATTTTATTTTAAGTAAACTGCAACCCACCCATGTTCCCTTTACTAATAATGTCCTTGTTCTCGTTCTAAATTGCAGTGTAGTGCTGGTGATTATATCCCCAGTAAGAGTCCTGTCAAACTCCAGTGTAAATAGACCTTGAAGAAAAGGAAATGCATTGACCAGAACTTAAAATGTCAGTTTCACCTTGTGTGCAGATGGTGATGGATTTTTTTTTTTTTTTTTTTTAATATCACCTTTCCAGTTCCCTCTTGGATAAACTATAAAACTGTGTAGTGGATGGACTCTGTTTTACATGCAAAGGCTGTTCTTTTGTATCTACTGGTGTAGACAGGCCTGCTATTAAAACCCCTAAAATTTCAAGAAGTTTTCATGGTAGTACCTTTGATTTATTTTATTGCTTTCTTCTATCTCCTTAAAAAGGTGTTTGACTACTTTTGTATTTTCAACAACTTGGGTCTGAATCATGTGCATGGAATTAGGCTTTTGACTACCAGAAGCCTTATTTCTCTCCTCTGATGAGCCTGAGTGGAGAATTTTCTGTGACTGAGCATCAGTGTATGATTTGGAGACTTGGTTTCAAATCCTTGCATTGCCATAGATTTTTTGGGTAATAACAATTGCAGGAACATGAGGTGTCAGAGCTAGCCTAGTGCTGCCTGGCATATGGCTGTAGGCACTCAGCAGGACTTTCTAAGGGCTGCAGCTTTGGGACTTGGCTTTTAATTTGCTGAGCATAAGTAAAATTTTTCAACCTTCAGGAGATACTGCAAAATAATTTGTTATCCAGAGATAACAAGGAGAACTGAAGGATGTTAGAAAACAGTGGAGTCTCGTAGGAATCTTGGTCTGGGACTTGTTGCCTCCAAAAGCTTTACTTTTGGATTGAAGGGTTCTGTTCCTCTTTCATATTTTGGAATTTGTTTATTTTAGGAGATAAATGAAGTTAACATATAGAAAACAAAATCACAAGTGAAACTTAGTTATGGAAAGCAAGTGCCCATATATGCCCCATGCTTGTTCCCAGGTTTACAGCCATCAATCATCTTGTAAGTATGAGGATGTGAGATGGAAAACGTGTAAATACTGTTGATTAATCCAGACTGAGCCCTAAATAATATCTGTTCTTCCCACACTGGAAAACATAAACAAATGAGCCAGGTTTACAGGCAAGTAAAATGCCAATTTATAGAAATAATTTCGGTTAAAAAAAGCATTTAGTCTGCTGCAGTTGGTTTTCCTGCCAAAGAATTTACTTACAGTAAGAAGTGTGCTTATCCTATAGCTGCTTCTGATATCTACAAACCTGCCAGACGGATTTGTGTGTCAGTGGTCCAGATGAAATTTTGAATATATACCTCTAATAATAACAGAAATGTGCAATGGGAAATATAGGTGTGGATTTAAGCCTGTCACGGACATAAAGTAAAATAGAGTTAATTTATGTTTAGAGTATCTTATTTCGTGTAAAGAAATCTATTTACAAAATCATCAGAGTTTATACTGTTGGTAATTCTCAACCTCATCGTGAAACTGATATGGAAGCTTGCCGTTGTGAAGTGAACTTTTTTTCTATATGAATAAAGTTAGTGCATTTGGTCATTATGATCCCACTCAGCAAGTGAGAATCTTTTGAATAAACCAGACATTCTGTGCTTTAGCTTTTGCAATAACAGCATTCTTCTTCCCTATACCTATTCCCTTCCTAACACTTTAAATGTTTTAGGTGAACCTATTTTTGCTATACAATACAGTCTTCTCTCTGCCTAAAAAATGATAAAGCACCAAGAAAGAAAAATTGCAGCTGACATTCCCAATGACTTTACATTTCAAATTCAGTAAGATAAATTTACTAACACCCTTTTAAAGCCCTTTTAAATGCTCTTTACTACTGATGTCTATACAGGTGTTCCAGTGCAAGCTGAGATTGACAGCTTTGCTTACACTATATAATATTGTGCATATATATTTGTGTTCATGTACTCTCTAACAACGGTCCTGTTGTAAACCTTGTTTTATATGTCAGAGCCATGGTATTTCCCTAAAAAGAGAGACTGTCTCTCCAGCTATTCTGGCAATATTATGTACATTGATTATGGGCCTCTCTGACCTTGTCTGTTTTCATCAATTACCATTTTTTATATCTATCTCCCCACTTCTTGCAGTTGACAAAGGCATTTTCTGTATTGCTAGTTTAATTTCCTTTTGTTCCTATGTCTACAAACGATGTTGACATATTTCAGTTCTTCAAACCCTTGCTTTCCCTCTGCTGCTCTCCAGCCACCCCTGAGTTTGTTACTGCTATGATACATGTTGGCGTTCCCAAGAGCTGCAAATTCCTCCATCTAGCCAGCAGACCATGAGTTGATTATTAAAGACTGTAATGAATAAAAGGGACTTGAATGTTATCTTTTTATTTCATTTCTGAACTCTCTTTGGCCATTCATGTGTGTGTGAAATTTCTGGACTTTTTTTGCTTGCTGTTTGATGATCTGCCCTAACTCTTCAGGTAGTCTGTGCTGCTGATGTAGAGCTCAAAAAATGTTCAAATCCCCCCTCCCTCCTTTATTTGGTGGGGAAAAGTCTTCCATCCCCTCCTCTCTTCCCCATCTGGTTCCTCACAGTGATTTTTACACCTCTCGTAGGCATCTCAGTTAGTCCTGCAGGGCTGGAGTAGGGCGGAAAGCAGCATAAATCATCTGTGAACATAAAAGGGTTGAGAGCACAGGAAACCTCTCTCCATTAGCAGTGATCATTCATTCAAGTGATGTTGATCACAAATGGATATACTTGCTGGACACAGCACTATCTGGGGATTTTCTAACGAACCTCAGGAAATTAAAAACATATTTTCCGCAGAAGGAGAACATTCTGCATTCAGTGGTTTCTGCATATCCTGAGGAAAAGATCCGCCATCAATATTCAGCTCGCCACTTGTGTTATTAGTCCTCAGCTGAAATGGCCATTTACAGAGGGAGAGGGAACTGGGTTCACTGAATATTTCATGTTATTTAAATTAATTGTCATTATGATGGCTTTTGTAAAGCTCTCACACAAAGGGATGGCTGCAGACCCTTAACTGTTAAGCCTGTGCATCTCACCTTAGACTTGTCAAATTTTGATAATCGGATTTCACTCTAAGTGATAAGGCTAAAGAAATAGAGTGATTCTTGAGACCAGATGTGTGTGCTGAATTTCTTCACTTAATGAGTAGTAGGTGGCTTAACTAACTTAGAAATAATTTAACCCCTCTTAAAAATTCCTTTGAAACTTGGAAATATAAGCGATTGCACAAGAGATCAGAGAGGTTCAACTCTGCAATAGACAAAATTGCACTTTTAGGATATCTGTGAATTCCCTCACTCTTGAGGGTAAATGCAAGTTTTAACATCATCCCTGAGATAATTTCTTTTTGTTTTGCATTGTTTTGTTTTATTAATAATTCTCTCTTTGGGACTTAATTGGCAGACAGATTAAGAATGTCTAAAGATAGAAACAAATTTAATTTAACAGTAGTCAGTGTGTGCCCAAATGTTTATCCATTTTTTTTTAGCTACATTAAATTCCTAAAAATTTCTATTATTTTTCTCTTCTCAACCTTCAGGTCTAATGAATAGTATTATTCTTTCTTTTAAGCCTTCTTTTTCCATAATTTTAAATATATATAAATATAAAATAAGTACATTGAAGGCATTTTACATGAAAATATTTATAAAACAAGCTCTTGTTTGGGGGCAGGGAATAAACAGAAAATAAAATTTGTGTGAATATGTATATTTGTTGTCTGCTTATGTGATTTCACATAACTAAGTTAGTTGAAACTTGTGAGAAAACATTTTTTCTTTCGGAAATGCTTCATGGGAATGTATCCATCTTCATTAACTGTCTTAAAAATAATAAAAATTACATTTTCAAACAACGAAATACTTTATTTCAAATCTCCCTTTTAGTTTTGTTTTGCATTATGTGATAGCTTGTAATACTTTTAAAACTGGCACTCCAATTGAAGTAAAGCAGTTGAGTGATATGTTGATTTTCTTTAGCCTGTTTTTTTCAAGGAAATTCCTCATTTGATTCACTACCAAAGCAGCTTAAGCAGTTTTTGAAACAGTAGAATTTAATGTGTATTATTTATAGCCTCTGGGTAGTGGTAAAAATAAATACAGATATTACCATTAATTCCACTTGGGGTATCTTTTGGTTTTTATCCTTTTCATGGTCTTTTGGGACTTTTCTGACTACATTTTCTTACTGATAACAAGTAATATAAATTCCACATCCTACTAATGAGGACCGAATACTGATTTCTGATATAGTCTAGAAAAACAGCAAACATATAAAAATATACTAGTACGTGACATGATACAAATGACAGATATAAACTCACTTAAGTATTCATGTTTTGAAGGTAATGGCCACTCTTTCTTCTTTGGATTATTTTAAAATAAAAGTAAAGAAGAAACCTGGCAATGGCACCTTTTGCAACTTCAGATTTATAGGATACAAAAAAGGAGCTCCACGTATTTTGTAGAGCACTGCAAATATGTGCCATATATAGTCTGACAGTGTTTTTTACATAAATTTTTTTTCTGAGAAAATTGAAGCATTCTGAAGCTGGAACAATGAACAGCATGGGTCCAGAATACCTGATTAGCCACTTATGCATATGACTCTACTTAATATAGCTTGGCAATATATATCGAAAGTGCATGTGTTCGAATTATTTCACAGGTAGGTCAATCTCTGATAGAACGCAGTGAGTTGTCAGAAGGTATGCAAGGGTGTTGGAAAATGCAGACATCTGACCTATTTCCAGGTGAGTGCTGAACACTTGCAAATGAGCAGCAGTGATGTGTGAAAGTTAGTGAGGTGGGAGGAACTCAAGAACCGCCAATTTTCACACAATAAGCATAATAACTTAAACACTTCAGAAATTTTGGTATAACAATTGAATTCATGTCGCTTGGAAAACTTTCGCTTCCAAAAAAGTAATTCAGAAGCTTTGAGAATAGACTTTGTCCTGTTATGTATTTGGGGGGGTCTGATTTTTAAGAGATAGATTTGTACAGAATTTTGTTGTAAATACAGTGAAATAAGACATTAAGGCAACATTTTTACAGTGGATCCATGACACTTTTATTTATTGGAAAGTTCAAAAAGAGGAAGTGTTAAATCCTATGTTTCTAGCTATTTCACTATTGTAATAATATTTTTTAAAAACAGCAAGGACAGGCGGTACAAAAGTGAAATATTATCCTACATTTGTTCAGACAGCTAGAGCACATCTCAGAACACTAGTTAATCATCTGTAAAAGAAACTCTTCAAAACACTTCCTGCTGCACTATTTAATCATCATTTTGGTGGTTAAAAATGTTAATAAGGCCACACTTTTAATAAGCTAATAAAGATGAAAAGTATCTATGAGAACATGGACGTCTAGGGCCAAAATATTATTGGCAACTGGGATTTGACTAACTCTATGTTCAACATTGAGTCTAATAGTTTGCGTGGCAGCAAGGGAAATTAGATGATGCGGTCCTTCCCAAGGGAACTGCAGAAGAACCAGACTAATTTAACACCACCTGGAGATTATCAACTTTCAAAAATACAGATGTGTGTTCACAACAAGTTGTGGCAATTCCCACATAGGCAATTTTCACTTTGGTTTAGTCACGTAGCAATTAGGACAAAATGCCAAGTCACTCCACTGAAAAATAAACACACCTCCCAGGGGGAGAACACATCCACTGTTTATCTCAAAGCTTGAGAGCCAAAGGAGCTTCTGGGTGAGATTCACCAGTGCCAATATCTCGGCTTTTGGGTAGTTAGTGTCAAGCATGTAGTACCATCAAAGAAGGGCAGTCCACCCCTTTCTGAGCAGCAGAGGTGAGATGAATCACTCAAAAAGGTGCATTTTCCTTGGTGTGGATAGTCATTCACACAGTTGTGATTAATGTTTTCAGAATTGGCTCATACAGAGATGTTTTATAAATAGTAAAATGTGTTTTTCCCACTTATACATGATAGTTTGATGTGAATAACATTATATATATAGCTGCTGACTTTTAGATCAGTGATCCAACTGCAACAAAGGTCACCAACAAGTTAAAGTCATGCTCGCTTTCTCATTGTCATGATAAAAAATGAGCTGTATTTCTCAGTTTGATTCCCAGGGAGCATTTCTTTTCCTTGGCAGAAGATCACAGCTCCAGACTCAATAAATTGTTTTCCTTGTTGGTATTATCAGCTGAGTGGCAGAGGATGGACAGAAAATGCAGAATGACTTGCCTGCTCTTGTAAAGGTGGTTTATGCAGAAGAAAGGATGTGTTTTTTACAATTTTTTTTTTTTTTTTTTTTTTTTCGGGGGAAGGGGGGAAGTTTACAATGCCACTTCATTGGAAAACATAGAGAGATCTAGGTCTTTGTCTATCTATCTAGCACTTAGTCAAGTACTGAAAAAAGATTGAAAATGAATAATCAAATAGCTCTAAATAGGCCATATTCCCAGATGGATATTGCAGATCTGAGGATTTGTCCCACTGCACATATAAAGCTTTGGAAAATATTTATTTATATAATCAATCAATCCATTTGTTGGATCAGGACTTAAAAACTCCTCTCTTCCTAATAATAAAACTGTTGTGTCTAGACCAAGCTATTTGCTTGGGATTGTCTGTGAGTTTTGTTTTGTGTATCATTTTATAACAATGTCTTTCATTTCAATGTTAACAGTGCCTCATGATTGCCTTATGATCTGGGCTGAATCTAATTTTAAACAGGATGGGTCTTGCTTTGCCCTCATTTCCTAATAATTAAGAACAACAGGAAAGGTACCATGACATTGTTATTCAGCTGACAGTCATTTACGCAGCCTTCCTGAAAGATAGATGTTAAGAGCAAAGGAATTTAGATTTTATTTTCTTCATGATATTTTATACAAAACATTTACTTCAGCTGGAAACTTGAAGAAATTCAAAAACATTTGTTACAATATCTAGATTTTTTCAAATAAGGATTCTTACTGAATGCAGTAGGGAGTTAACCTTTTAATTAAGCTAGTGTTACTGCAAAGAAGGATGGCTTTGAACATTGGTAAGGTCAGTCGGCAAGAAAGAAATGTATTATTGCTTCAGAGATAACTCTACTATCTTCAAAAACATTCAGCCTTCCCCTTTGTCTTCCCCTGCTTTCTGCAACTATAAAACCTACCAAAAAATTTTATCAAGAAAGGAGCAAAATACTGTGGAATTCAGCACAAAGAGATGCAGACATAGTGGTGAGGCACAACAGTCGTATCCAACAGAAGAGTCAGGCGATAGCTTTTAAAAGCAATAAAGTTTGAGGTATCCAGGTTAAGACACATGGAATCTTGATTTTCAAGAAAATCCAATGTACTGATAGTAAATTTCCATCTAAATCATTGTCTGGTGCCCAGAGAGTCTTCTATGCCATATAATATAAATTTTTTGAATTTTTATAGAATTTTTCAGCTCTAAAGAACTTTTCAGACATTATTAACCCTGCCATATATACACTATAACATGATACAAAACAAGTACCTGATCATTTAGGCACGGACTCCAGCTTATGTTTGCAGAGACTGAGAGCCCAGTTGGCTTATGTAAAATGTGAATGCTCAGATCATTTAAAAATAAAAAAATTGCTTATTCTTCCAACATAAGGATATACCACAATAACAATAGCCCCAACAGAGAATCATTGTCTCTATCCAGCAGCGTTATTTCTGGTTGATTTTCACATTTAAGTTCAAATGTGAAAAATGCTCACCTGTCCAAATAAGATCAAGTTAAGCTTTACGTGCCTAGGTCTAAAAGCATCTCTACAGATAGCAGAAATGTGTGCATATATCCCTTAGTTTCCTGCAATTTTGCTAGCTACCTGCAGTTCTATTCACCATAACCCACTCATTGCCTTGGTTTGGGCTAAACCCTGTGGGACTTGAAAAACTAAGGAAGGCTGTGCTGGCAGGCTTGCTTGGCCCTTCAGAAAACGCAGGTGTGATACCTTTGTTAGTTTAATTTTAAATAGAATATATAGAGATGATGATAAACTGTTCCCTCTTAACTTCAGGTAAAATATAGCCCAAGGAATGGTGGTTCACTCCCTCTGTGGGCTCAAAAGATGTAAGCCCATTAGATTTTCCCATTACATTAAACTCAGTGTACCTGCAAGTAGTGCAGTTTAATGGGATACTCTCTCCCTGTCCAGCTTATCACCTGGGAGGAGTTTTACCTTGATGTGTTGCCATCAGATCAGTGAGCTGATGAAGCTTCCCCTGGAACCACAAACTCCTTAGATTAGGAACTAGGCTGGTTGTGTAGAGATGAAAAGGTGGAAATACTGATTTTGGTGATAGCCACAGTAAAGCAAATATTCCCTTGTTCATAAATAGCTTCAAGCTTCTCTGTATTTGGTTTACAATGACAGCTACTTTGCCCGCTTTCACCGTAACCAGGGCTTTATTAAAGTATCTGAAAGTGTAGATTATTTTGCCACAGTACTGAAAGGCTGTAGAAGGATTAAGACCCAAAGGTCAAAGCTGCTTTTTCAGTAAGTGCCCTGCTTTAGAAATGTTGATCTCAACCCTTATGGGCGTCGAGCACATGCAAATTCACCTGGCACAAATGTGGCTTGCTGGCCTATTGTACAACTAGTTAAAATGCACTAAATCCATCTTTTTGTTAGTAAAAATTCATAGCTTTTAGAAGAGGGGACTGATAAAAATAGTAGATATTTGAGATTTGTAGTAACTTTTCCAGCAACAATTGGTTTGGTACAAAAACGTTATCTTCAGAGCTAATGGTGTGGCTTCATCAGAATGACAACAGCGAGATTATTTTTCAAATTTATGCACACAGAACATTTTATATTTTTTATATTTTTATTTAAGAGCCATTTTTCCACAAATATTGAAAAATTCAGTACTTGTCTGTATACCTTCTTCACAGTAGAAGAAGCAGGAATGCTATTAAAGTTTATGAGGATTTTTTTTGTGTGTGCATATGTTGTGTTGAAAGAAAAGTTAAGGGATGGCAGGGTTATAAAGTTAACCACTCAGATTTAGGAAATGCAAGAATTAAGATGGTCTAAGCAATTTTATTGCAAGCCCTCTGTGGCCATATATTATAATGCAGTATTATAATATAACTCAAATACATTTTTATTACACAGTTATTTTTGTTTTCAGAGGCCCTCTGCTTCTTTCAGTTATGTGGAGTGTTACTTCATATGGCATTTTACATTCAACATATGTCTCCATGCATTATTTAATGCATGCAGTTCAAACTGTGCCCCATTAACAGAATTATTAATTTTTTCATTGATTTTCCTATTATACTGAACTTGATGACTGTATCCAAGTATCTCATAAATATTAATGATTTATTTTCATAATATCCCTGTGTGATTAGAATTTTTACTCATTTAACAAAATGATTAAGATCAAATGAGTGTTCTATTTTGTGTCCATTTTGCAATATCAAGAATTAAATTCATCTCATTCAAAATGCTTAAATCCTAAACTGTTCAGTCCAAGTTAGAAAAAAATGAGAGAAAAAATGCCTTCAGTGAGCAGTTCTTTGATAAATATACATATAATATTATGATGTTCCAGTTATTAGCAAGGGAACCTGATTGATCTGCTTATACCAAAAGGTTAAGTTTTAGGTGGCCGATGTTAGCCGCTACCAATTCCATCTTTGACTTCTTGGAGGGCACAGAATTGCATTGCATTTTTTCTGTACAAAACCCAGCTCCCTCTGATTTCAACTGAAGCTGCTGCTGCTCAGCACTTCTGCAAAACCTGGCCATCTGTGTCTACCGAGACCTTTCAAAGTGAGGAATATCCCAGTTCTACACCTGTGAAAAGTTAGGTCTTGTGAAATGCCTACAGTTTCATGAGATTTCTCTGCTGAAAACAAGAACAGAAACAGTTATTTGCAATAGCATTCACCTGTTTTAGCCTGAAAGATTCCTTTCGCCTCATATAGCCTTTGTCCAGAATTCTCCAGTTTCTGTAAGAAAGTATACTGGAATTCCACAGACACACAGTTCCTGTGTCCTTCAACACAATTAATTCTCAAAAAACTGTCCTGTCTGCACAGGAAATGAGATAGGGTTCATAAGAAAATCTTACTTCCTTGACTGTTGAGCACTTTATTCTGCAGATTTATCTTTCTTTTAACCTATGAACTGAGTATTAATTTAAGAAAAGCAGTCTAGTTTTCCTCCTAGATTTCATTTAGACCTGTGACTGCGGAAACAGCAAGGGTATCAATGGGAACAGTTATATTCAAGAAGTCTGGGAAATAGGAATGTGTGCACAGTGCAAGGGTCACATTTTAAAATGACCCTCCACAGCCTTAGATGGAAAGTCCACACAGCCTAGCAGGGGGCAGGGCCACCATCTTCAGAGGCACAGGCCTCTGCCACTTCAGTAATTTCTGGGAGAAGCTACTGCTATGAAAATTATCTTTCCTGTAAGCCCCCTTTTAAGTGCTGGAAGGTCACTATAAGGTCTCCCCGGAGCCTTCTCCAGCTGAACAACCTCAACTCTCTCAGCCTGTCCTCACAGGGGGGTGCTCCATCCCCCTGAGCATCTTCGTGGCCTCTTCTGGACCTGCTTGAGCAGGTCCGTGTCCTTCTTCTGTTGGGGGTCCCAGAGCTGGACACAGCACTGCAGGGGGGTCTCACAAGAGCAGAGGGGGAGAATCCCCTCCCTCGACCTGTTGGCCACACTTGTCTCGATGCAGCCCAGGACACAGTTGGTTTTCTGGGCTGTGAGCACACATTGCTGGCTCATAGTCAGTTTTCCATCCACCAATAACCCCAAGTCCTTCTCCACAGGGCTGCTCTCAATCCACTCATCACCCAGCCTGTATTTGTGTTTGGGATTGCCCCGACCCATATGCAGGACCTTGCACTTGGCCTTGTTGAACTTCATGAGGTTTGCACTGTCCCACCTCTCCAGCCTGTCCAGGTCCCTCTGGATGGCACATCCCTTCCCTCCAGCGTGTCGCTGCTCCACACAGCTTGGTGTTGTCAGCAAACTCGCTGAGGGTGCGCTCAGTCCCACTGTCCATGTCACCAACAAAGATGTTAAACAGCGCTGGTGCCAACATCAGCCCCTGAGAAATAGCACTTGTCACTGCTCTCCACTCGAACATTGAGCTACTGTCTGCAGCTCTCTGAGTGTGACCATCCAGCCAAATCCTTATCCACCAAGTGGTCCATCCATCAAATCTGTATCTCTCCAATTTAGAGACGAGGATGTCATGTGGGACAGTGTCAAATGCTTTGCACAAGTCCAGGTAGATGACATCAGTTTCTCTTCTCTTATCCACCAATTCTGTAACCCTGTTATAGAAGGCCATCAAATTCATCAGGCATGATTTGCCCTTACTGAATCCATGTTGGCTGTCACCAATAACCTGCTTATTTTGCATGTGCCCTAGCAGAGTTTCCAGGACCATCCACTCCATGATCTTGCCAGGCACAGAGGTGACACTGACTGGCCTGTAGTTCCTTGGGTCTTCTTTATTTCTCTTTTTAAAAATGGGGGTTATGTTTCCCCTTTTCCAGTCAGTGTGAACTTTACTGGACTGCCACGACTTCTCAAATATAATGGAAAGTGTCTTAGCCACTTCATCTGCCAGTTCCCTCAGGACCCTCACATGCCTCTCACCAGGTCCCATGGGCTTGTGCACCTTCAGGTTCCTTACATGTTGTCAAATCTGACCTTCTCGTACAGTGGGGAATTCTTCATCCTCCCAGTCCTTGCCTTTGCCTTCTGTGACTTGGGTGGTGTTGCTGGAGCACTTGCCCATGAAGACTGAGGCAATAAAGTCCCTGTTTTATGATTTTTCTATTCCTTCTCTTTCCTAGAGAAATCTCAAGTCCGCATTCCTTGATTTGCATTACATGTTATAGATCCCTTGGTTTGTTTTAGCATTGACATGTAAAGCTCCCTGTATTGGATTACGTGTGCATCCAAGAGAGAAAAGAACTCAGGGTAATATTTGCATGTATCTTTTTCTTACTGGTAATGCTGTCTCAAGGAATTACTCTGCTCCTTGGCTTTTCATTCCTGCTCCTGTGTTGCCTCCTCCCCTAGAGCTGACGCACCCATTTTTGTGGCTGGGAGCTCCGTAAGCACATAATTTAGCTTCAGACTCAACCTGTAAGAAAACCCTAATCTTGATCAGTGACTGATCAGTACAACAAAGGAGCAGGATAGAGGACCAGGGCTGCACAGGGGAGACAGATGCAGGAGGTGGAGAACCACCCATGTCTAGCACTGCTGTCAGGAAAAAATATACCCAGAGGCTGCGTGAGACACTTGGGCCTAAGATGAACTCATGGGCATCATGGGAAAGGCTACAGCACTAGAGACTATGCCCAGAGGCCATTCCTTCCTCGAGACCCCTTTCAGTGGGAGCTTTTGGGGAAGCCTAATTAACACTTGAATTAGCACAGTCCCACTGCATCCCTTCAGTCTGCGGGCTCTCCACAGTGACCACCAGCAGGCGCTAACATAGGCAGCATCCCAAATTAGAGCTACGAACCTGGGCAGGCCTGAGGGCCCAAAGAGCCCACCACAACCTCATCTACTCAAGACCCATGAGGGCTAAGAAATAGAGTTAGGGAACAATCTTGATTACCCTCTGGGGTAACTTAGTAGGTGCTATCCTATTGACTGATGCTCAGAAGGGCATTGGGAAATAATACAGTGAAAATACAGAGTTAAAGCTCTAAATCAGTACAGAGATACATGCAAAACTAAGCAGTACAAATAACTTAGATTTTTTATTTTTTATAGTTAGATAACTGTGAGGAAGTCACTAGTGGTGTGCACTATGAAGAGGAGTCCTAATTTTTTAATAAATTCAACTAACTAGGGCACCCAAGTGTGAAGAATGGGGAGAGGGTTACAGCTGCAAAACACGAATGACCTGCTGTGTCACGTTCTGAGCAAAACTGGACTAAATTAAAATCTGCATTTTTGGTACAGAAAACATACGAGGGACAGGCCATTTGTTCTGTGATTTTTGTTTGTTTCTCTGTATCATTTGTTTCAGGCAAGAATAATTCATTATTTATTTCTTACATTACATGATTACTTCGTAATCTTCTGATATAAAACCAGGGTGTTTGTTTTGCGTGCTGCATTCCCACTGCAGGCTTATTGGCAGGGAAACTGAGACTCAGCGACTGGTGGCATTTGCCAGCTCCATCTCTCCAAATGCTCAGTAGTAACTTCAGCACAGCCACGCCATGCCAGAAGCTGTTCTTCAGATCAGCCAAGGGTGGAAAAGGAGAATTTGTGAGGCTCAGTGCTTCCACACTGGGAGATGGAAGCAGGAGAATTGGAGGGATCAGGAAATCGGCGTGGGGACATGGTGCTTCTCAGGGTTAGGAAGGAGCTGCAGGGGAAAGGAAGCAGGAAGGAGGGAGATATTGAGACATGACGACTTCTATGGTGGTGTGGGAACATGGATATAGCCGGAAAAAAAAAATCTTTTGAAGGGAAGAGTTAAAAACTATAAAAAGGACTATGCAACCAAAGTTATTGCAGGACAAAGGGATGGAGAGTTGGCTACAGCCTGGTGCTGATAAATTGTATGGTTTCACCCACGTCTTTCCTTTGCTTCACTTAAACAATCAGTATTAACTGGACTTTTTTTTTTTTTTTTTAAGTCACTGATTTTTATAGTCTGCAGCCACATTCACCATTTAATACTAGCAAAGCCACCCTCTTAGAGTGTCTTTTTTTACACTGGTACTTCAAGTTAAAAATCTATTTTAAATTATTGGATAGCAAGTAGCAACCTCCAGAGGGCTAAACTGATGCTGTTAACAGGTCCAAAATGCGATGCAGCATATGGAGCTGAATACCTCATGGTACAGATTTGCATGCAGGCGGTTTTAATTAGGATTTAGAATTCCTTGAGGAATGCAGCATTCTGAGCGAGTCTCAATCTTGTCAATACGTAGTGGTTTTGTTCATGCTAAAGCCTGAAAAAAAGAATAGGTTCCTATTTGCTTGTAACTTTTGATGCTTATATGACCTGTTAGAATTTTCTCCAGCTGCCAGCTTTGTGTATGATCATTACCTGTTTCTATGTACGTACTAGAAAAGATTGTCATCTGGTTTTAATAATGTTGTACCAGGTCAGTTCAAAGTAAAAAATCATTTGAAGTTTCGTGACATTGCATAGCTACTTATTTTTTCCTGAAACACTTCAGTGAGAGACTTTGCTTTAACTCGATGGTTATTGTGCCATCTTGTGAGCGAAAGGTGCAACTACGTCCAGCTAATACAAGGAAGACGTATAATACTTTGGCTAATGCTCATTTAACAACTTCTTCCTCATGAAAAATAAAATTATTTCGAGTTTCCAAAAACAGATGAGGTGAATGATGTAAAGCATATTTTTTCCACTTGCATTTTTTAAAAAACTGAGCATATATTCCTTACAATGGGCAAATACAGGCTTATTTCAATAAAGTCAGAGAATAAATCATGTAGTGCTATTTTTCTAGTCTGACTTCTTGTTGGACTAGATGGAAAAATTATGCAAGTTCTCAGTATTCAGTGTTGATAGTGTCCCTTCTGTGAAACAATTTCGTTCTTACAGGAAACCTCTTGTCCTCTAAAAACCACTGTGTTTCTCAGAGATAGCACCGTATAAATTAGACAAGGCACCACTAGCTATTACACTGATGTGGAGAAAAAACTAATTCCTGACCTTAGAAAGTCTGCTGTCTCCTGGAACCTTTGTGGGGTAAAAAAACCCCAAAACAACAAACCAACAACTAAACTAAAAAAAAAATTGTAATGTCAGTAGCCAAACTACCACCTTATTTTTTAATAATTATTATTACTGTTAAAGTCAGTGTTGTTGGGCTTGGAAGAGCAGACTGGAAAAATCTCCTGAGTTCTAGCAGTGTTTAATTAATTGATTCTCTTTGTGACCTTGAGCAAGTTATATTTCTGTGCCTAATTTTACCCACCTTTAGATGATGCACATAGTTTTTTCAACAGGATGTTATCAGACTTGACAACCACTTGTAAAGCTCTTTGGGCTTCTTGGATGAAAGGTATTGCTGTGATATGGTGACAGGCTTGTTAGAAATCTACTTGATAAGCAAAAGAGCAAGTCATTCACAATAAGTATAATTATTCAATGATTTAAGCTTCTTAATCTACTTCCACAGTCTTGGCAAGCAGATTGTGATTTCTTCCATTTTATATAATGAGAAGAGTATTTTTTTCTCTTTTTACTCTATAGATTGATTGCAAATATTCAGAATTCAAGCTGTGTTGCTCATTTGCAATCAGTTGGATGAGTAACATTATTTCTACTCATGATTGGATGAATGCCCAAGGACTTGTGTGTGCAAATTGTAAAGTTTGTTTTCTCAAGATACTCATCTGTATGACATTGAAATTTGCTGCCTTTGGAGAGCAGTGCCAGTAAAAATCAACACATTGAAGACCACTGAAAAAAATGAATCCAAGAATGAGACAAAGTGGCACTACATTTATTTAGTGGGACTTTGCAGGTTGAACTTTTGTCTAAATGGACCAAGTCCATAAGGGTTTCAGTTTTTGCCTGTGCTGAAACTGCAAACAAAAGCAGTGTATTGAATTCTGGACCTAATATCAAGCGGAAGGGAGGTGGTGTTTGACCTGTTCAAAGATAGCTCCCATGTCAAGGTTGCAGCAGATGACTAGCAGTGGGGCTAATCAGCACGGGAGTTGAGAAATAGCTCAAATCCTGGGTTGAGGGAAAAGGCAAGGGAGCGAGGGATAAGGAGCCGGTAGTGCTGGGACTCAGTTACATATCATATCTATACCCAGATTGCAGTGGGACAACTGGACCTGCGAGAAGTCATTGTCCCTTGTGGGAAGTTTTCTGCAGAAATTCCTTTACCTGTGGTCTCTAACTTATGTAGGTTATATGAAGACCCACAGCTTCTAAGGTGCAGAAGTCTGGCTCCTCCTCAGGAGTCTGAGACTTGAAACACTTTGTTCCCTTCTTTTTCAGCCCTCCTATTGCAAGCAGAAGTAAGGTGTGATGTATTGGAGTGTGGTCCAGCCAAAGAGCCATGCAGAGAAGAACAGGGACATGTGTTTTTAGATGGCAAGTCGAGTAGAACCACATTCAGAAGCTTAGGACACAGGTCAATTTGAATTGATCTAAAATTAAATGTTCTGTTTGCATTATCTGCAAAGCAAACTGATGATAACTGCAAAAAATACTAAGGGCTTTTGTAAAAGCCTGTTCTCTTTGGCCCAAAATCGAATGACAAATTCACAACCATCTTAATTAACTGATAGTCTGTCAAAGGTAAGTTGTAAGAACATCCGTATTTCCATACCAGTGCAGTAGTCTGACTTTTGTAACTTGCATTGTAACTTCCAATTTATTTTTTTACTTTTTTTTTTTTTTTTCCTCGAAAGCTGGCTTTATTTAAATTTAAGTCTTCTGACCATTACCTTCTGCTGGATTCATATCTTCAGTCCTATTTAGCTGACAAACACAGCCTTAGAAATGTTCCTTTAGACAGTACAATGCGGTAATAATCTCACATTGTAGAGAGAGTGATCTCTTATAAAAACGCACGTTCATATTAAAAATTCACAGCAGCACACTCCACTCCCCCATTATAGGTAATTACAGAGGATTTTAAATATCTGATGCTAGTTGGCAGCGTACAATACCCTGTCAGCAGCAGGCACTGATTTGTAATTTAATTATCATAAGACATCCACCTGTTCTTTTGTCAAATGAAGAGTAGCATTTCCGTGCAATCATGCTTTTCCCTCCAGAAATCCAAATTAACCCTTAGAGAAAACTCTGGTTTCTGGGGAATGTGGAAATTCAAGGACATTTGCAGGACCCAGTCAGGACAGAGTGATGGAGAGGAATGAGGCATTTCTGCAGGAGGGTCTCAGTTCTGGTTTGGTATCTTCAGCCTTACCAGTGGCTTTTTGCTGTGTCAAGCTGTTTGGGTTCACAGCTGAAAGCATTTCAGTGATGGGATGCTGTGGGATGAAATATGGAGGAAAATCAAGGAGTTTGGTGCTAAGAACATGAGACAAACACGTAACAGGGTTGACCCAGAAATTCTTTGGCTCATGCTTTGTGAAGAGCAAGGCTGGACTTGTGGTTGGAGGAAGATAAAGGCAAATGGAAAAGTCAAAATTTGTTCTGTAAACTTTCCAGTTTATGGCACACGGACATGGATATTAATGAATTTGTTGGGGTTATTGGTTATTGGGTTTATTTGTGCAGTTACTGGATAAAATGATCGATTTTAATTTTAAAGCATAGTTTTTCACAGGCAAGTCAACCAGTGGAGATGCATGGCAGTGTTCTGCTTTTCAGGAACTCAGGGCTCAGAGCCACTTTCCTCTGGGTCTTGGTTCTCATTTATGCAGCAGGTACACTGCAGTGCAGTGATGGGGAAAGGACTTACTGATGAACATAAAGAGGTGGTCTCTCCTTAATGCCACCTTACACCACTTCTTGTGCTGCAAAGCTGTATAAATGGTGTGACAAAGTTTGTTATGGCTTCTGCCACTGCTGTCTTGTCTCTTTGGAAAGTTGTCACTGGACATTTAAATTTTTACCATTTTGTGGGGAGATAGGAGGTGGTATTCTGCAGTTATTTCTCCTAATAGTGTTTTAGCAAATGACTCACTTTAAAGAGGGTGTCTCTGCGTAGTTGTCTTTTTTGAAAGAGTACTCGCTGGATTAAAAAAATAATTGATTGCTCGCGGCTTAAATGATCTGTGTGCCAAGCCTTTAATGTGACATTGGTTGGAGTACCATCTATTAGGCTGATGGCTTCTTGCCCAAATAATATTTCTCTGGTGCCACTCATTTTATAAATTCATTAATTACATTATCTAAAATGTGAGTATGTGAAGGGTTGCAGGCATCTACCAGAAAAAAAGAAAATAAAACATGTGTGCGTATTCTGAAGATAACTGGCAACTGCTGAACCATTTCCATACATGAGAGTGAAGGCAGGAATAAACTGGGATGATTTCCTTTGGAGGGATGAATAAATGAAGTGACGCCCCAGAGCTGAGCTGTCAAAATGAAATGCAGGAGCAGCAGAGAGCTCTGTCCTGCAACGTCCTTGTAAGCATACCTGAACTTAACTTCTTATATGGCCTTCCAAATAAATCCTAGTCTTTGATTTTGCTCATTCCAATATTTTAGTATATACCTGTCAGCTGAATTGGCATTTATAATGACACTATCTGCCCCTCTCTTCTTGCCACAGACCTGCAGATTCCCTCTCTGATTTACACTCTACTCTCCTCCTCCTGCTCCCTGCTGTAACATCTCAACATCCCCCACCACTACGTTAGGCCATGTGAATTCGTTCCATAGTCTTCTCCCCTAGACTCAGCGGTGTGTATGGGTGTCAGGTATTGGAGGGGAGGCTTTGGCAGTGGAGAAGGGGGTTGCAGGCATCTCTGTGAGGAGGGGTCAGGGCTGCCCCTGCCAGACACAGTTCCAACCAGTTGCAACCACCCCAGCCCCAGCACAAGGCACAGCTGGGCCCGTCAGCCACATGGATGATCCCTTTTTAAAAGGATTCTAGCTAAAGGACAGATTGGGTCATTTAATTTAATTTTTAGCACTATATTCCTTGTTACAAGCTTCATTTTGGATCTTGGACAAGCTGCTTACCTCCTGTTTCTTAAGATGCCTCTCAGTGGAGCAGAGCCTTACAGCACCTCACACCCTAATTAGTCTTTAGGGTAAGGGGAAAGCTTCACGGGAGAGTAATTTTCTGTCTGCCTGTGCTCTGTGGAAGTGTGTATGCACTCTCCAGCATCAGAGTACATGGTACTAAAAGGAAAATGACTCAAATATTTTGCAGAGAAAGGCTGTAGAAGTTATTAACACGGGGATGTGAAATGTGAGCTGATGCTACAGCTCAGCCGATCAACATGTCTTTTTTTTCAGTCTCAGCCTTTGACAGCGTGTCGTCTCAGATGTCTGTCTGATGGTGAAAGTTTTGACTACCAGTGTGAAATACCACATATTCTCTCTTTCATGAAATGTTAAAAAACGAATGAGGTATTCTCTCCAGAACGGATGAGAAATCCAAGGATTATATTATCTAATGTCAGATACTTTTTCTGTTATCCCATATTTACATTAATATATGTGAATTGCCTCCTCAGACCTTATTTGTTTTTCCTTGCTATCTTTTTTTTCTAGAAATATCGTTATCAAGATGAGGACGCTCCACATGATCATACTTTGCCTCGATTAACCCATGAAGTGAGAGGCCCAGAGCTTGTTCATGTGTCAGAGAAGAACTTGTCTCAGATAGAGAATGTCCATGGATATGTCTTACAGTCGCACATTTCTCCTTTGAAGGTAGGATCGGTGTTCATTGTGGCTTTGGTCCTCAGATACAAGAAAACATGTAATATCAAATGTCTGGGAACTTATTTTGTCGTACAGGCAGACAGGCATTTTTTTGCAAGGTATCATTGCAGATCAGTTGTCCTGTGATGACTTTTTAGGGCTCTCTATAGTGTAACAGGTGATGGTTCAGTTGGCAAATCTTTGTGTTGAGATGTGAGCTTTTTGCTTTGAGTGAGTTTTTTGCTTGAGCAAAAATCATATCTGGCAAATGAGTCTGTTTTTCTGTACATTGAGAAAGGAATAATGCAGGTTCTCGGCCTCAATATCACGGTGATTTCAGAATGGCAGACTTCCCTTCCTGATTGTCCTTGTTCAGAAATTGAAAAAAAACCACTGTAAATGTAACCATCTGATGGAATCCTAGTTTTTGCATCTCTCTAAAAGCTATATAGCTGTGCCAAAGTCATAAGTTATGCCTGAAAAGGGAGCTCATTTGCCACTATTCAGATCTTTACTACTTAAGCGCTTGCTCTTTTCTGTGGGTTTTGTTGCAATTCAAACTGATGTAGAGACATCTCTCTGTTGACTAAGGCAACTATTTCTAAAATACAGAAGTGTATGTGTGTCTCTGGTGTCCTCTGATATATCTTGCTGGGCAAAAAATGTTTATCTTCATGGTGAACCTGTATATTAACCGAAAAGAAAACCATTCCTGAAAATTACATTTGCTCTTTAATAAGGCTGCAATAGTTTGAAGATGTTCCTAAAGATTCTCTAATGAAAGGTGCATAGATAGAGTGATGAGCATGATGGTTTTCCTATTTTATTTTTATTAGGCCTAGGAAGGGAAGAAAAAAAAAAAAAAGAAGAATATATTTTACTAGAGATGGTGATGTTCTGGGTAATGGTTTTATTCTGGCAATTAACTAAGCAGCAAACAAGGCAGATGGGCTTTGCTCCTTCTGGTGCTCAAAGCCTGTGAAATGGGCATTGCTTGTGTAGCAGAGTGATTACAGTGTGGTTCCAAGTGAAAGGAAATGTTTATTATTAAAGATTGATGTGAATGCAGCTGGTGTTCGCTGAGCCTTCATGGAATAGCCATGTGAATTAATCTTTGTCCTCTGCTCTTGTTCCTGTGTGTAGTTTATATGTCATTTGTCTTTTCGTGTTTCGCTGCTTTCAGGGTTGCTTACCTAACTTCTACTGCAGAAGCCAACAGTATCAAGCAGTGATATATCTTCTTATGCTGAAGTAGATCGATTTAGTAATTTGGAAGGGATTACTTCCATGTGGCCTCTGTGTAACCTCAGGGGACAATCACAGACAAAGCAATTTCTTGCCTGGAAGGGAAACATCCTTGGTACTTTAGGACTTCTTGAGTATTAAGATTACAGTGGTGCTTCTTATCCGTGAAAGTCAAAAATAGATATTTTTCTTTACGTTTGGAGACTTTCAAGTAAGGCTTCATGATCCAAGTTGATAATGTAGCAATGATGATAAAAAGCTTATTGTGAAATGAGGTGAAAGATATCTCCAGATATCTACAGTTGCCTTAAAACAGCTCTCAATCTCATTTGCTCTTGTGATAGGAGAAAGTTGTTGTCTACTGCTGTTTCCTGAAGTGATGGGAGAAGAGGAGCTATATAGTATTTCCTCGTGGAAATCAGTGTCTTAGGAACATTCTCTCCTCAGCATAAGGATTTCTGTCTTTGCCCCTTTTCCTCCTTTCCTTCAGATTCAGTGTCTCGTGTCTGCCTCTTAATAGTGTCTCATGCCTGCCACTTAATCTAAATTTAGTAATTTGTCTCTTCAGATGGTTTTGAAGTTCCTGCTTTCCTTCTCCTGAAGTCTGTGTCCTGTCTTTTAACCTTCAATAGAGAAGAGACTCAGGAGACTGGAGTAAACCTTCTGCTAGAGCTTGTGGCACTCTGGTACACTTCCTATCTGAAATACCTGCTTTAGATTTAATTTTATTTCCAAGAATTGTCTGAAATCCCTGTTCAGAAGCTTTTTGTCATGGTGATTTCCACATAGTTGAGCAATAACATTCCAAACTCTCCAAAATCCAGTAAGAATTGGTTGTTGAATTATAGGCTTTCCATGCTATAGCCTGATATCATTAAGTATTCCACTCTCTTCTCAGCAATATTGTGTAAACATGGCTGCACTGAATAATGGCTAATCGTGAGGCATACTGCCTCTCAACCCGTAGCATGCCTTCCTAGGGAAAGGTAAAATACTGGTTTTTAAAGATTGGCTGGATAAGTGTGCCTGCAATTTAAATATTTCATTACCTTTCATGAGAGGTAGAACTGCTGAACTCCTGCTCTGAGGATATATAACAAATACTGGGGTCCAAATACAGCCTGTCAACTTCTTAGGAGTGAGAAGACACTGCCAGTTGCAGTGGGAAGGAATATACTGTCAGGAAACTCCGAGAGCTGTTTGCGCCGGAAAGGTTGACTCGTTCTGCCTCTTTTATGAATACAAGTCAGCATTTGGTGCAAAGGGAAAATGTGTGTAAAAGAAAGTCACAAGTTTGCTTGTACCAAGAGAGGGATCATGTCACCCCCCATGTGTCACTAGGACTGTCTGTCTGACCAGCCCCCCAGCACGTTGTGTGAGCAGGGGGTGGCTCTCTGACTGAGTGGGGTTAAGTCTCTGCCTGACTTTGCATTTTGCTGCCTGAATTTCACAGTGGGGTCTGTAACAGCAGGGTACACCTATCAAAGAAATTTTGAAGCAGTCTTTTGTGTTTAGTGGTTGCAAAATGCCCTAATGACAGGATGATTTGCCCAATATTTTTATGTTTGAAATAGTATCATAAAAGAAAAATGTATGAGCGTAAAAATAATCTAGTTAAGATGCTTTGGAACCAAAGCGCTGTCCCAAGGCCAAGCCACATATCCATCTTAATCACATCAGTTTCCCTAAGTGACTTGACTTTGGCAGAGGAAAGAGCTGTGTGTTTCCATACATTTGTGTTCGTCTGGAAAGAAATCTGCAAAGACCATGCAATCAGAAAAGTACCTTCAGGGTGGCTGGTTCCAGCTCCCATAACTGACCAGTACCACAACTGTCTCTGGAAGCCACATTGTCTGTACAGATAGACTGCTTGCTCCCATCGCCCTGCCTGCACTCCCAAGTTTCCAGCAAACATGTCAGTGTGCATCCGTAAACCAGCTTGTCATCTTGAGCCCAGTTACTTGCATCATTACAGTTACAAGTTTTGTGGATGGTTGAAGTTCAGGCAGAGAAACCATGGGCCCATCTATACCCCTGTGTACATCTCCAAGGAAAACATTCCAGGGATTCTTGAACGACTTTCCAACCCTCAGGATGGAAGGATTCAGCCCGTGTTCTTTAACACATGCATGATTCAAAAGGCCTGACATAGTCCATGCTGTATAGAACAGATGCGTCTTCAATTTGATATCAAGTTACTGTGTACAGATAACTAAAACACCTGGCTGTAATTTCATATTCCAGATCATGTGGTTTGATACAGCCCAGAAATATCCTAGTGGAGCTCATAATTATTGGTTACTTCAGACGGTTTTTTTAGATACCAAAATATAATTTCTTCAATGACCTTACACTAATTTTGTGTGCTGAATAATCAGAGATCTGGTCCTCAGACATTCTGAAAATCTCTCTGAGACACTCAGATACTGATTATAATGAATACTGTTTAGAAATGTGAATAGGTTTTCTGATATTGATGCTAGACATGCCTTAACTTTCAAATACCTAAAACCTAGTGTGCACTAGCCAGATTACTTCCTTCAGAAGATAATAATGAGCAAGAACTGTTGTGCTGAAACTAGACTCTCTTTTCACTCTGATTTTTACTTTTGTAATTTACAGATATTTTTGCATTAACTTTGCTTTTCTACTGTCCTGTAGCATTTCCCATACACTTAACTCAGTTCTGGAAAACGCTTAATGTTAGAAGGTGGAAAACTTCTCTAAAGGTTGATCTACTTACTAAGTGCGGAGAAGACAAAATTTACAACAGCTTCAGCAGCTTTGAATGTCAAACACTGAAGCGGTAAAGGAAGTTTTCAGTTACATGGCTGTATTAACACTTGGTAAAATGCTAACGTTTGAGAAGTTTTGTGAAAGAGAGAGTTACCCTACTTGAGATGATAAATGTTCTTTGCAGCTTATGGAGGTGATGAAATTGTGTTTTACTAATCTGTTAACCTATGTAATGTAATAAAAAGAGAACTTTAAAATATTTTCTTGCACTTTGCGTCGATTGACACTAGATGGTGCAGTAAGATCAGAATCCTTTGATCTGCATCTATAAAGCGTCAGTGACATGCTAGAGAGGTTTTCTTACACGGCTTAGAAAGTGCTAATTCAGTAAAAATGCCTTGTTAGAAATTAGATGCCTTCTGAATCCCTGGTGGGTTAAGAAATCTGAATACAGCACAACCATTCCTGAAATTCAGACATGCAAGTTCCATTTCTAAATGAAATGCATCTCTCTTTCCCTTCCTCCTAGGAATAATCAGTGTTCATTAAAAGAACGATAACTCTGGCTTCTAAATTAACCTTATTCTTATTATTGTGATGTTAGATTTCATCTTGTTTTAAGTATATTCCACTTCCTTTACATAAGCTTAAAAGTAAAAATCCATGTAAAGATCTTGCATCTTTTTTTTTTTTTTTTTTTTTTGTGTGTGTCAGGCTATTCCAACTATCTCCATTTCCTCATTTAATGCAAGGTTTGAGTGTAAGCATCAATGACAGTTGCACAAAAACAAGTACCCAGGTAAATTACTGTTATTATCTTAGCCTAATATATTTTTAAACAAGAAAGTTCAGAAACCTCTTCAGCTGCCTCTGCTTTCATGGCCT
Source organism: Athene noctua (assembly GCF_965140245.1). Taxonomy (NCBI): domain Eukaryota; kingdom Metazoa; phylum Chordata; class Aves; order Strigiformes; family Strigidae; genus Athene; species Athene noctua. Next base: position 257,697,910 of record NC_134037.1, on the reverse strand, counting down.
CACTTTCTAGAAACAAGGAGCCACTGAATATTCCTCCTTTTCTTTGTCCTGCAGCAGCAGCAGGGTTGCTGACAGCTTACAGAAAGTCAGGATTGATGGAATGACCTTCCAGTGGAGAGAAGGAAAAATCATCTCCACATGGAGCAAATGGGCAATTCATTTGCTTAGTGCTCGCCAAAGTTAAGGTTATACATTAATTGACATTTGTGCAAATTGCTTTGCAGAAGTAGGAGATTTGATTCTCCTGTCACCACAGCACATTGATTCCTTTTGTTCTTTTTCCTCGATGATGGAAAAGCCCCTGTCTTACCCATTCCTTCAGATTCTCTGTATCTAGTTGGGGAAAAGATGTTCGGTTTCTGCTCCAAGCCATATTCCTCTCTTTCCTAACTCCCATCTTTTGGTAAGTGTGTAGAGTGTCCTTTGCATGCCTATCATTCTTCTTTTTATCCACCTGGGTGCAGAAAGGTCATTCCTGTAAAGGCTCCTGGAATCTGTCACGCCCCCTTTACTGTCTTTAATGAAACAGCTTCTTTGTCATCTCCAAAGCCTTCCTTGTCCAAGAGTGAGTCAGACCTCGCTACAGTGGTTGCTGTGCTTCGACAAATTAACAAAGATGAAGAAAGGGACTCTGAGGATGAGCCTGGATGATTAATTTATCTGTGAAAAATGTCTTAGCCTGAGCTTCCCGGAAAATGTCATATGGAGTAATTTTTTTGTGTCTAAAAATGTAGATTAGGTAAGAGCTATTTATTTCGTGAATTAACATCAACTTCAGTAAAAATTGAGTTCTAAAGAGAATTTGGATAAAAGAGGTCAAAACATTCTATACCTTTTTTTTTTTTTTTTTTTTTTCAGATGTAACAGTAACATTTCTCAATTCCAAAAGTTTTGAGACTGTTTTTTTAACTATTGAATTCTGTGTAAAATACTAAGTCATACACTGGTCACAGGTACTGTGAAAACAGCACGCTCCAAGACTCTCATGATGTTTCAGTGGATCACGTGAGCTGTAGATTAACTCGAGATGCTGCTGCACAGCGATGGAAAATATTAGGAAATAACAGTCAACAGGCCTGTGTAGTTGTTTTAAATGAGCGACTGCAGGAAAGTCCTCTGCTTATGTAATTATAAATACCTCTAGCTACCAGGGAACCAGATTTACACAGGAAAAGCTGGTTACTGCAGCTTTCAGCATTACTATTCCTGATACTCCTGCATAAATATAGTTCCTGGTGCTTTGGGGGGTCATCTAACCGTAATAACAAATGCCATTTATTTTTCCAGAGCTGCTGAACATCCTTAATTCCTGTTACTGAGGAAGAACCCTATGTTAGAGCTGGAGTTCAGACAGGGAAGAGAACAAGATAAGGCTGAATTTGTTTTAACTTCTGTTGTTCAGGTGTCACAAACAGTTGCATCTATGCCATAGCACAGGTTGTGCTTCCAGAGCAAAGATGCTGCATTTCAGAGGCTCTTAAGAGACATGGAGGACTGTGAGAGGCTGATGCTTTGTTATATGTCAGGAACAGAAGTCTGAAGGTTTCTCTTGCAGTTACAAAATTAATTGGGGTTATACAGAGGACATATTAATGTATGCATGGATATATTAGCAAGCCATCTAAAATTTAATCTTGCATCCTTTTCTTTGCTTACACTGACTATGTTTCATAAGTATAGCTAATCTGCGTGAAGCATTTTTTAGCCCCAGGGTGGCTCACCCCAGAAGCAATGATCTTATAATAATACTTTTGATCTCTGCCCTGGTAGCTTCCTATTTTGTATTTTTGGGTTGGTTTTTTGTTGCTTTTTTCTTGTTGTTTTGTCCTCCCCCCCTCCTCCTTTTTAATATGCAGTTATTGGCAAAGCCCCATACTGCAGTCTGTATCCGTTAGAGAATTCCACTGAATATTCAGTAGGTTGCTTCATTAAGATACAACACTTGTTACATGTTTAATCATGTACTGCTTTTCTCTTATCTCTTACTGTAACAGCAGATAAGCATATATCATAGATCTGTATCTGTGATCTATGTTTTTTAATTTAAAAATGCAATCAGATTAAAAAAGAAACAAAGGAAACACAAATGTGACTATGCTTGTTCTTGCTCTTTGAGAAGTGGCAAAAGTAACCTTGAATCCTTATTTTATTTCATTATCTTTCAGGGAAAAATAGGCAGCTTAGAAATTAGTATTCTGAAGAATATTTTGTGTCTCGGTTTCATGAGGGTAGGAATGTCTTCCATTTTTTTCAGTCAATGTCTTACTCTAAAGAAAGTCTTAAAATGGTGCAAAATTTGAATGTTACAGTGAAGAATAGTTACTAATGAAGAATAGGCTTGAGGTTTTTGTCATCATAGCTAAGTCGATTGTTTTGTGGTTTTTTGTGTTTTGTGTGTTTGATTTTTTTGCAGTGGACTTCTGATTGATGGCTTTCCACATGATTTATGTTGTTGCAGACAGTATCTTGTTATCTTTCTACCTTCTGACAGAATTTAAAAGAAACCAAACAAGGTTGCTTCTGTCAGTGGGTGATTTAATTGGAGGAATCTCAGCAACTTAATGTAAACCTCAGGCATTGTAATCCTTTATTTTTTGGCAAAATAAATTATGGCCTCTGATGGACACAAGCAAAGCAAATTCTGACAGTATCTACTAGCCCATTATATGTTGTTAGATTTGTCTGAAGAATAAAGAAAAGAATTTTCAAAGGAATTTGACAATATTTTCAGGCTATGGACACTGTTTACTTTATATGCACCTCCTAGGTATTGAAAGTCTTTTCAAGTGTTAATCTGAACTGCAGTTTCAGGAGACTTTCTCTGTTCTTGATCTACTGGGTGATTAATCCATTAGTATTAATTAGCTGTTTTATCTTTTATTTTTTTCAGATAGTAGATTTCTCCTTAAGGATAGTCTTGTTCTTGAGTCTTATTTTTTGACAAAAGTCTGATATATTGCAAATATTTCTGGCCATGTTTCTCATTTATAATCAAGAAAATGAAAGATTCCAGGAATCGCTTTTTCTTCTCTAATGTTTTGTGTAGTATTGGTTACTCCTTGCCTCCCTGTAATTCATTGAGCTGTTTTTCTCTTGATGTATTGGCCATATGAAATACTCATAGAATATAAAATAAACAGAGAGCAAATATGCTATTTTAAAGGTGGAGTTTTTCCCAGCTGAAATAAATTAAATATAACCAATAAATTCATGGAATCACTACCAGATTCTACAAACATAAGATTTGTACGTTTTCTTAGTTCCTCTCTTTGAGTCTAGGAGTAAAAGAATATCAGTATATTTGTACAATATCTGTAATGGTGTTTGCCACCTTTCTAGAGTGTTTTGTGACCTACTGATGAAAAGTGCAATAAAGCATCTTGACAATATTAGTCAGACTGTAACAGGAGGGATTTTTCTGAGACATGTCAGACGGGTTTAACACCAGTTGTTTCCCTAAGCTCAGTAGCTGCGATGCCCTTCTGTCAGACTTCAGCTACTACGGACACTTGGGAATGTACTCTACATTTTAAATGAAGCATTAAACTGCCATAATACCTTTTCGCTGAGGAATATCCTGGTAATTTACTCACTTGGTAGAAGATATATGCGTTTATATATCCAATGATGTGACACATCAAAAATGTTCTGGCTTCTGTCAGTATCAGCTGTAAAAGAAAATACAAAGCAGAAGTTTGAAGCTCCGGTAGCTCTGGATGGGTACAGTCTCCCGCATGAAGAGGGCAGAATCTATTTAGTCAGACCTTATGGCAGAATATCTTGGCAACCTGACTAAGAAGCGCTTTAGCTAATACACATCTTGTTTCCAAGTGCTTCCTTTTTAAACCCCTGTTTCTCGTGGCTCTTATTTCATCTTGCTGTAATGTAGTTTTGTGGTCTATGGAGCTGTGAAAAAAACAACAGAATTTTGGCATTTAAAAGAAAAAAACCTATTTTTGAACTGGTTATTATTTTCCAACTTGTTTCAAGAATCTAGTCTAAATAAGAGTTCAAGAGATCATTATTGCATAACATCTTAATAACAATAGCTAACTGAGACTTCTCAGAAATATTTTTAAATGGGAAAGGCTTTTTACTGTTTGGTTCCCTTCAACGTACCTGTTTCAGCAGATCACGTTACTTGCTTTCTAATAATCTTTTAAAGACAATATTGCTACTGAAGCTGATGCAGTTGGGGAAAATGTCAAGAAATAGTCAGCAGGCTTGATGACTCAGGTGACTTTTTTAAGATCTGCACTGTTTACTAACTTGATTTGCCACAGTACTTTTTGCTGTATTTCGCATTCCCATACTATTGTTTTTAATTTCCATAGTCAATCAGTACACCTTTTTCTTCTTACTTTTTCTGAATTCTGAATTACCTTCAGGATCCATGTCTATATTTCTTCTTTAGGTATTTCTTCCTTACTTTTCTGTTACATCCACTCCTACACCTATGCATGGATCTTGTTAATACTGTGAGCCACTCATGAAGTACACTTTTGTACCAGGTAGCTGTTAACATGTAATGATTGATGCCCCTCTTGTTCAAGACAATTGCACTCTTACTAATTATTTTGCTTTTTGGCTGCTTTGAGAGAATAGGAGACGTGGTTCTGCCTGTCTCCCCTTTGTTTTACATGGTCTTTATGAAGAGTTTGTGTTATTTCTCTTACCACTGGAAGTTGGGTTTTCTTCCCCCCAATCAAAAGCAATATGAAATACAGTTGAATGTTATCAAGTCTAGTGGATCACAGCTGCCCAGTGAAATGGCAGCACTCTGGCCAGCTTTTATTTTACTAAGACTTACAGAAACTCTGAGCCACAGCAGTTGCGATTGATTTTTCCACCAACAAACTCAAGCACATTGAATTGCATTTGTTATCTTCCAAATGTGAACAGAACATATATAAGAGCTAAAGGTTAGTTTTTTAGGTTAAAGTGTATTATGCAGAAAATGACCACATTCTCAAAGAAAATGTACATAGTTGATTTTTTTAAAGTCTCCCTTCTACTACAGTTATAATAAACATCTGCCCGGATTGCTGTGTTGGATTTAATCAGCCCTTAGTGGTTGAACTTTGTGCTTCCAAATAAAAAAATTCACTAAACCTGATAATCAACTTAATACAATTATTATAATTGATAACCTGACATTGGAAACGCCGAAGAGAGTAATGGTGTTTTCAACAAATAAAGAAATTTCTACTTTGAAGTCAGTGTCACAAATCATGTCTTTGATCAAGTAGATGAGCAAATGCTAAGCAAGGAAATAGAATTTTCAGTCATAGAACACAGTATGTGAGTATAAAGGCTTATAATTAATACTGGGAATTGGCCAAAATAGCTCAAAGTTAACAACTTAACACTCTAGGAGTGTTAATGTCATCAACTAACTTCTGAAGACCACACTTGCATCTGATTTCACATTCAAATTGCTGCTGTTTCCTCTTTGGCAGTCGTTAGGCAGTTGGTTTCCTTTACTATTTTGCAACAAATCTGCAAACTGAGCAGATCTGAACTGAATTAGAGGTTTCAGCTGAAACTGGGTTATTTTCCTAATTATTATGTTCACAATTTTACTTCTGTTTTGAAAAGGCATTATTTTTTCAGTTTCCTGGAGATGTTGATATTTACTTAAGGCAAGTGGGAATCAGTGCAGTAAAGTGCAGACAAGGGTGTTTCTGATTTGCTTATACTTTACTAATAGCTGTAATGTCAGATAATGTCTGAAAAACTGGCTCCAGCAATCTCAGTTAAAATACCCCAGACAGGTTTCCATTTCTGAAAGCGTTATTTATCTACTCTCTCCTAAAGATACTGGGATTAGTGAATTTTAATCCTGTCTCTATTTTGGAGTGTAAACTAGGCCACAAGGACTACTAAACACTTGTACCTCAAAGACTAATAAAGAAATAAAGCGGCATATATTGAGAGAGGCAGCAATCAACCAGGCAGAGCATCATGTCAGTATTTATGTTTCTATACAGTAGGGAGAAAGTGTTGAGCAAAGCGGTAGAGCATCATTATGTCAGCCTATATTGCTATTGAAAAAGTGAAGTGTTTGGATTCCTTTGGAAAACTTATTTTGCTTCCTCTATTCTCCTTCAGCACCTCACCTACTGGGAATTTCCACATCTATGCCTTTGGAGGACTGTGCGTGTCTGTGCTTAGGGGCCATATCTTCCTCATTTGGAGAGCTGCATAATCAAACTCTTTTTACAGAGTAGATGCAGAGAAGCAGAATAGGTATGTTTCCCAGTACAGATTTTTTTTTTTTTTTTTTCAGCCCAGAATGACTTAGAAACTCTACGTACTGAACTGGACAATAGAGCCATTGGAAACACGCATCTATGGCTTTCCATAACTCTTCATATACTGACTTTATCACCACACCTTTGCTTCTCATACTTTCTTGCTGAAGTGGAATGACTCAGCAGCTGAGTTCCTATGCCAGGTCATTATCTCAAACCAGGGGGGATCTGAGCCAGTTTGAAGCTACATGAAATGCAGCAGGGTAGAGAAACAGCCTGAGGAAAATGCAATCTGGGCTTTTGTCCCACTGCTCTTTTCCTTTGTCACTGTCACTGTGCAAATTTTTCCTTTCTTTCTTCCAGTACAATTATTTTGTAGGAAAGTATATTTTACAAATAGTTGAGTGTGAGGAACCATGAGAACGGAGGTTGGCAGTCAGTGGCCAAAGTGCACATAGGTATATGCAGCTGGGGGAGCAAAGAGGCAGAAACTGTTAAAACGATAAGGGGGATATTTTAAAATATTTTAGCGACGACATTTTGCTACCTGGCATCCTGATTTGACTTTGTAATTCTTTAACTGCTCACACCTAGACCGTTGGTATGTCTGCAATGTTTTCTAAGCATATTTCTTTTGACAGTGTGGTAATATTAGGGGTGAACAAACTAGAGTATCTGCCATAAACCTGATATCCCAGTATGCTTAGAGATCATCTCACCTTTTCTGGTTTTTAACTCAGTTATAGCAGATAATTCTGGCAATTGGAACCCAGGTTTTACTCAGTTATTCAATTAAGCTGAAATTGCATGTAATGTAGTACCATAATTGTAGCAGAGGCATCACTGGAAGATGGTAAGTAGGTGAGATAGTAATTAAATTCTTCTGAACTTCAGTAATTTAATATTCAAAGGAGGCTGAGCCCATATAGTACCTGCTCGTTGCATTGCCACTGGGGATTACAGAGGAAGAAACCTTAACAAAAATAGCAGCATCTAAATGATTTTTGGTGGGCTTGTCTGACTGAAATTTGGGGTTTGTTAGTATTGTTCCACCATTCTGGATACAAACACTGTGGGTCACATCCATCTGTGGGTGAACTCTCTGCAGAATTCAGTAAGATCATGTGTGGGTGGATAAGTACAAAATTTTCCCAAATGATGCTAAACCCGGGGATGATGGTTGTGTTTATATATAATCTTGAAAAGCCAGATTCTTTTATATTCAGGCTTTTGGGAAAAGTAGGTTTCAGCCCAATTTAAGCAGGAATACAGCTCCCTTTGATTTTCAAAGGACTGTAAGCCACAAACTCTTAAACTCTTTTTGAGAATCTCATCTGAAAATAAAATGACAGGTGCTGGAGAGGATGAAATTCATCCGTTCTTGGAGTCATCCTCCTGTAGCACAGCTCAGATTGTTTTATCTTTGTGACATCAAGATTATCGACCAGGTTATTAGTGCAGTCCTTCCAGGACTCTGAATACATCAAAGCAAATATTCCACTGCCCTTCTCATTATAGCTATCAGTAATGATCTAAGCAAGACTGGTCTGGAGATTCCTCCCTAGATGCATATTCTTTCCAAGCCTCTTAATTCAATCTGAATGATGATGATGATAATTTAGGTTATAGTATTACCCAGGGGCTATTATTGTAGAGCAGGGTTCCATTGTCCTAAGCACTATACAGACAAGGAAGAGCTTAAATATTGTGATACCATGGAGTTGCCCAGGCTAAAACCAATACAAGTGAGCAGAAATTAATAGGAAACCCTGTGTATGTTCAAATTTTACCTACTGATCTATCTACTATAATCAAATTATATCTACTTTTTAACTAGTGTATAATTTCTTTGTAATTACTTTAGCTAGAGATGTTCATATCTTGAGGCTGAATTATAGACCAGTGCTATTTTATTACGTTTATTGTCTTTTTCCCATTAGCACTGTACTGATGCTTTGCATCTCACTGAGGGAGAAACGCATGGACAAATATACACATTTTGGAAAAAAAGCATTGGTGTTAATTGAAAATGTTTCTGAGAATAAAGTCCCTTTTTAACTAAAGAGACCTAAGCAGTAAGAATCTGCCATGATTGCCCACTGTAGAAATTAACCCCCTAACTAACATACCACCACTTATTTAATGTGTTAATTAATTAATGTCCTTGATTTAATTCTCCACATGTGCTGAACTGAGTTGATGAGTGTTACTATACTTTCAATTAGATGGGGTTTTAAACATAATTTTTATCATAATGGTTAGTATAAACGAGTTTTCTTAATTATGGTAGGGTGAATGCTTCATTAAGAGCTTTGAGATGTACTATAACGATGTTTGGCACATCCTTGTGGGGACCCGTTGTTCACAGGGACACCCATGTCCACCTCTCTTCTCAACTCTGCTGATGTTTGTTGGCCTACTAGGCGTGATATTGAAGACCTGTGATAGGTAGATGGTCTAACCCAAATTCTCCATTATTTTATTTATTAGAGTATTATTGTTATTATTTAGTAATGAGTTTAGTGTTCTGACACTTTGCCTTCAGGGAGTGCTGGTGGAGGGCATCACGGTATACTGTAATTCTATTCCCTGGCAATGTCTTGGGGGCTTCAGTGGCATTTGAACCTGTGATAAAAACTTATTAAAAAGAAATAAGTTAACAAGTTGCTATATAAAACCAAAAATCATTAGGGCAACACTTTACAGAATGTCAAAATGCAGAATTTGCAAAAAGTCCCTACACTCTGGAAATGCTTTCTCTTCCCCCCAGAACTGCCTGTTTCCTTGCGTGGGCAGCGTCTCCCAGCTTCCCTTTCCCTCTAAGACACATAGTGTCCTGAATGACAGCTCTGACTGTGAGGAAGGAGAAGATTCACTTGCTGAGAGACATGGTGGCTACCCAGGCAGCTGTACCTTGGGCATGAGTCTGGGGCAAGAACGAGCATTTGAGGAAAAATTAAAAAGATGGATAAACCAGGAAATAGTATTCTTTATGTTTTTAATCCCACCCTCATCCCCAATTTAGCCCTTCTGTGCCCTGCATCTACCCTGCAGCTCACGATTCACACTCTGCAAAAATTACCACAAGGTGGGAAAAGTGCTGGGAGCAATGGACAACAGTGTTTTGCATTGCTAACATTGCTAAAGGACTAATTAGTGTAGGTACGGTGCCAGACCATGTTAAACCCGTGTATTCATGCTGTGTTTTATCCAATCTCATCTATTTTTCTGAAGTGTTAAGGTCACAGAGCAGGAATCTACCACCCACTTGTCCTCATTGTCTTTTCTTAGCCTTGGAGTATCAGTGTCAGTGGCTCTTTTGCAGATTTGGGAGGGTTGCAGGGATCCAAACCACTCTTCTCAGAGCTCTCAGGACTGTGGATGTGCATCATGAACAAAACCCAGTCTTAGAAGCAAAGAACTTCATCTGCTTGGTATAGCCTGTTTTCCAGAGGTGTTAGTAAATTTGCAGCTGGGGTAATTTAACAATAGATTTTTAAGAGTCAGTGGTATTGCATATTTGCAAAAGACAAAAGTAGACAAAAATAATATTAATTATATAGAATAAGATCGCTGATGGGTATTTAATAAAAATATGCAGTATCATAGCTGTTCCATTCAGGGAACTGAATGGCAGCACATGTTTATCTTTCTTTTAAGAAACACTAGGGTTGATCTTGGGAATTACATATCAGGAAGTCTGTGCCAGATACTTTTAATGAGATAAATGTAATGGGATTGGAACAAACAGGAATAGCTTCTGTAAAGGAAAGCCAGGTTTCTTTTAATGGAATCTCTGATAGTATCAGTAAATTAGTAATAGGTAGAAAAGAGGCTGAAGTCATTTATTTGTACTTACTAAATAACTTTGAAAAAGTACCATCACTCTTAGCCACTAAGGAAATAAAATATTTCTGAAAATACAACACTAGAGAAGATTAGAATATAAGTGATCAAAACAATTGAGAAAAAAGGACTATTTGCAATATGGCAAAGGGGAAGCTAAGGTTATTCTAAGACAACCTGGACCAGGGAAAGTCTACACAGATTTTGAAATCTGTCTTAGATTATACTATAGAAATACAAATATTTTAATTATTTATGAGGGGTGAAAACAGGCTCAGTGCAATTTGCAGATGGCATACAATTAATCTAGATAGTGAAAACAAGACAAAGCTGTAAGGCATTTCAGATGAATTAAACAGATCTGGAAGAATAAGCAGATGATAAAATGTAATTTTGAAAAATATACATATCTACAATGGAAAGGGAAATATAAATTACTCATACATACTTAACTAACTGGATATTTTAGAGATGGCTTATAGCATTGTGAACAAATCTTCAAGTACAGTAGGGACTGAATTCACTAAGCAAAATATTTACAAATGAATGGTGAAAATCAAGAACTGAAATATTGAAAATATTCTCATGCCATAAGTTCTATAACATAAAGCTTTTAGAAATGGAAAAAGAAGAAAGGGAAATACACAGGTTGCAGTGGGAAAAGAAAGAAAATATTTTTTTGTGTTTTCTAACAAAATACTGTATTAGGACGTGATGCTAATTTGTGTCCCCTTCTCTGATTTTCTTCCCCTTCGGTCATTTTCAGTCAAATCTGAAAGAGATCAGTGGTTGAGAAGAAATTCCTATGACTTCTGTAAGAAGAGGTAACCAAATAGAGGAAAAATATAGCATGAACTCATCTGGTATTAAATACCAGTGAATCAATACAGCTATGAGAGGTGGCAGAGTGAAAGAAAAAGAGAGAAAATGTGAAATTTCCAATGCAGCAGAAGCTTCTCTTGGAGCTAACACCTTATTAGATATTAGAATTTAACCACACAGCTGAAAGCCATAAGAAGGGAGGCCTTGTTTATTCTGCTGCTCATGGGTTTATTTGTTTGAAATCTGGAAATATTTCATGAGAGAACATGATAAATCAGGACCTTCCAGAGAGGAGATTAAAAAATCAGAACATGTGAATCATATGCAACTATGCAGTTGTATATAAAATTATAATTCAGTACAGTTTTCAGTTACACCGTAGAGTACGATGCATATTGCTTTCCCATAGGTCTCTCTCTGATAAAACAGGTCTCTGTTTAATAGGACATAATAACCTTTTCAAGGTTGTGCAGATTGGAATCTCCAGAAATCTGCTAGCTCAGTGGTAATTTCTGGAATCTGCAGAAGAAAAAAAAAAAAAAAAAAAGCTGTCGTGTTTGAAATTCCTTCTTAAGAGGTGAATTGGGCACGCTAAACTGTGAGATGGGCTTAAAAGTTGCAAGTCATTTAGAAATAATAAAGATTTTTTTGTATTTGTTTTATTTTTCATTCCTGGACTCGAAGGTTTTATGGTAACTGAAATTGTAAGAATATGGTACTCTGTAAAAAGATTTTCCCATGATTATGTGACTCCAGTTTACCAGACTCTCAAAAAAATTAATATTAGTATCAGTGGCAGTATGGTCTTAAATACTTCATAGAAGGGAAACACGATGTACTGTTTTCAGTTCATACATTCACTCATACATGAGACCCTCCACTGGTATTTTATAGTATGTTTTTATACCAGAGATATATGCTCCTTGTACATAGATCAAAATAAACTAGCATGCATGACTTAAAACTTAACTTCTGAATTTTATGATACATTTTCATCATGCTCTTAACAAAACTTGAACATTTTCATTCGGAGCATTCCTGTTACCTTTCTGCATCATTGACTGATGAGATCATGCAGGGATTGAGAGAAACAACATATACATTAGTGAAAATAGTCTGGTTGTCTACTGATTTCATTTAATAAAAGCTGGTGATAATCATCTCGTTAAGTTCAGTGTAGACCTCAAAGCCCTAAATAAATGGAGGGAGTAATTTTCTGATGTCACCTCGGGGTTCTCACAAGTTAATGCACAACGTCACTCGGTCCAGAGTTACTGCTATAGAGCAAATAAAACTGTAAGGTTTTTCCTATCAGTTTACTAGTGTCAAGAAAGTCAACTACACAGTAAAAGCTTATCCTACAAGAATACCTGCTTGTGCATTTTGCTGTACGATTTGACAATTTGCCTTGTTCGAGAAGCAGTCTGCTGAAATTAATAAAAATTTTTTGATCTTTCTGAGACATTTAAGGAGTTGTATCACGTTTAGAAGTGAGGAAAAACTGATTCCTTTTTCTTGGTTTTAAGTGACATTGCTGCAAAAATACTGCTTTTCAGTACATAAAGAAATCCACGTGTGCATATTTATTATCAGAAATGATAGCTAAAAGATAAGAATCTAACTACATGGAGTGTTTACCATGAGTACAGATGGTGACATTTCTAATAGTAAATTTGCCACAAAAAAGCTATTTCAGTCTTACCTTTCAAGTCAAAGTCAACAAATGATTTCATATGAGTAAAGGAGAAGAAAAAAATATCAGCAATAGGAGTGTTTTGTATTGACATTTTTAATGTAAGCTTTGTTTTGGGAAAGTCAAAACATTTTATTTCAAAGCTGCAAAATAATTTTGGACTTGTCTTTTTAAACTGGCATTCTGAAATGAAACAAAACATTCAAAAGTCAATGTAGCAAAAGAAATAACGTTTCCCCTTCCAAATAAAAACTTTTGTATTGGACTGAATGCAATATTTCAGGTCTACCTGGCCCGATTTCTGTCTTTATTTGGTTATTGAGTGAATAATCTATTATTTGCACTGTTTTATGGGGAATATGTAACAAAATATGTACAGACTTTCTGAGAACACATGCAGCAAAGTTTTAGTTTTTAATCTTTATTTTGATTTATGTAGACATAGAATAAAAGTTACCTTCGCCCCTTAACTACGATTTCCACACTGAGTAATGTGAACTCTAGAATAGTAAACTCTTTCAGTGTATGCAATGAACAATTTATGGGTGACTTTGTCAAAATACACAGTTTTGCCACATAAATACTGCATTCCCACTCTGCTCTTCACAGGATATATTGAGTTATTTGTTAAATGTTCATGAGACACCTCTCCCCCAAAAAACCCAGAGGAGACTCACTTATCATCTTGTCACTGAGGTTTAAACCTGGTTTTGGAAATGTTTGGCTGTTTAATGTTGTACATCTATGAGGCTTTTTAAGGGTAAGTCATGTGTCCTTCCAGCACCATGGTCCAAAGGATAAGGAGAATATGGCTTGGAAGGGAGTGATGAGAGGTTCCATTTCTGGCTTTCTTTAAGTCCAGGGTAAGTGGAACAAGTCTCTTGCCTTCGATACCCACATACAATATAATTAACTAGTGTATTTGGGAATGCACTTGAATATACACAGTTTTAAATTGTTATAGCTCAATTTTTGCCTTTAACTTTTCCAGCCAAGGTACCTGGTTTGCTGTTAGCCAGCTCTGAGGTTGGGGTGATATGCATTGAGGCAGTGGGAAGGCTGTGTAAAAAAGTCCCTAATGGTTATCACATATGGTGTATTCCACTGTAGCTTGAATCCAAATCTTGGAATTTCCAGTTCATAGCTCTGTGATCCTCTGCTATGCCGAAGTCTTTGGTTACAGTCCTTCCTTCTATACCCCCACTGACCCCTCAGCAGATGAAAAAAGACAGGATTTAAATTAGCTCAGAAAGGATTTCTAACATCCAGTCATTTGTGAATAATACTTAGTTCTACTTACAGTACTGTACGTATTAAAACTTCTTATATTTAGAGTCAAAGGAAATGACAAACTTTTTCTTTTTACATGTATAACATACCTTGTAATTAATAACAGAGGATGTAGAGATTATACTCTGACAAGCACTTCATAAAAGTCATTCATAAACTATTCGTCTAAGTCATCTTTTATAGACTTTACCTTTCTAAATAATTTGTTGGTGTTTTAAAAAGCCTCATATATATAATAATTACACATGCCTGATCTGTCATGACATTTTGAATTAACCACAGTAAGGAAAAACAGAGAATCAGCCAGGTAAAATATAACTCTTGTCAAGTATGAGCAAGTCTTTTTGGAATGGGGAAAAAAAGATTGTCAAATAACATGTATTTTTTGGGTTTGTGTGGCAAGGTTTTGGTAGCAGGCAGCTACAGGGGTAGCTCCTATGAGAAGCTGCTGGAAGCTTCCCCCATGTCCGATGGAGCCAACGCCACCAGCTCCAAGATGGACCCACCACTGGCCAAGGCTGAGACCATCAGTGACGGTGGTAGCACCTCTGGAATAACGTATTTAAGAAGGGGAAAAAAACTGCTGAAACAGCAGCTGGAAAGAGAAGTGAGAATATGTGAGAGAAAGAACCCTGCAGCCCCCCAGGTCAGTGCAGGAGGAGGGGCAGGAGGTGCTCCAGGCCCAGAGCAGAGGTTCCCCTGCAGGCCGTGGGGCAGCCCATGGGGAGGCAGCTGTGCCCGGCACCCATGGAGCTCCACGGGGGAGCAGAGACCCACCTGCAGCCCGGGGAGGAGCCCACGCTGCAGCAGGGGATGCCCGAGGGAGGCTGTGACCCCGTGGGGAGCCCACGCTGGAGCAGTTCATGAAGAGCTGCAGCCCCTGGGAAGGACTCATGTTGGAGAAGTTCTTGGAGGACTGTCTGCTGTGGGAGGGACCCCACGCTGGAGCAGGGCAAGAGTGTGAGGAGGGAGGAGCAGCAGAGACAACATGTGAAGAACTGACCACAACCCCCATTCCCTGTCCCACTGTGCCACTCGGCAGGGGGAGGAGGTAGAGAAAATCGGGAATAAAGTTAAGCCCAAGAAGAAGGGGCAGGTGGGTGAATGGCATTTTAAGATTTGGGGTTTTTTCTCATTTTCCTACTCTAATATGATTGATAATGAATTAAGCTAATTTCCTCAGGTCAAGTCTGTTTTGCCCATGATGATAATTGTTGAATGATATCCCCGTACTTATCTTGAATCATGAGCCTTTTGTTTCATTTTCTCTCCTCTGTCCAGTTCAGGAGGGGAGTGGTAGAGCAGCTTTGGTGGGCACCTGGTGTCCAGCCAGTGTCAACCCACCACAGAGTGATGAAAGCATCAAACCCACAGTGTTTGATATTGTACTTCGTTGTACGTGTGTGCATGCATAATTGTTACTGGGCATATCTATATTTTGGCAGAAGTTCTGATCAGAGACAATGGGGAATTCAGCCTAAATACCATGTTAGCGTCCATTACTTGCAATATTGTCAAAATTGCATCAAAACCATGCCTTTTTAATTAGGCACCTGGTGTAAAATAGAGTTTCAAAGGGCATTTTACTGATGTGTTTTCGATCAAAAAAAAATGTATGGAAAAGAGAATTAACTGCATGTATAGTATGCTTTGGTTAGCTACCTAACATTTTGTATAAATAAGAGGGAAAAAGATTTAAAAGTGGGATGTCCTGTTGGAAAAGCTTTGGAGGATTCCAATTAAGGGACATTATTAAGAAATATTTCATAGGAATGATTTGGAAAAATTATGAGGCACCTTCTACTTTTTCAGCTGTGATTTCTTAAGCATTCTGCTCAAATAGCATTCTGTGTTATGTATATGACATTGCATATAACTTATTAAGAATTTCTAATGTATCATAATTTTCAGCTGAATGCACAATTTGATTTCTTTTCCAGACAAATATCATTTCATTTGTTCGAAGTTCTTTATCTTATTCCTTAGGAAGACTGAAAAACAGTTGACAGTCATGTTTATAGATGTGTGAATGTATATGTACTATATAATACATTTGCAAAGAAGCCCAAAATTCTTATTTAAAAAAAAAAAAAAAAAAAGACAGGCTGTGTATGTTTCTTCAGTCTTTTAAAACAATCCCATTTCCTCTTTATTACAGGGCAGTATGTACTTTAACTAAACCAGCTAGGCACATTTCTTCAGAGAGAGATTTAGAAAATATATTTTAACACTGTTGAGTAGTAGATAAAATTAAAAGAGACAAACACTGGAACAAATAAGGAACTTGTAATAACCAGTGGGGAGGGGTTGAATAAATTATTGTGAAGATGAAGTAAGATATGAGAAAGACAAATGAAAAAAAAAAAAAACAGAAGAAATAAAAATGTTGTGTTGTCACAATTCCATGCTACCAGTTTTAGTTCCATCCTTCTTTACTCTTTCCTTCAAAAATCTTTATATAGTTTTGATTTTGAGACCTAAGTGGGAAAAAGTGTATTTTCTGGATCAACAACTTAAATAATGTGAAGCAAAAAGGAAGCTAGTTGTACAATTCCAGCTGAAACATACCTTCAGAATTTTATTTTCTTTTTTTGGGGGGAGAATTATTTCATTTAGTATTTAATGCAGCATAATCATGAGGGCTACTCACAGTTCATCAGTGAGTTACACTCACATATACCTTTGAAGTATTAGGACTCCTGGCTTCAGGTGGTACAGGGGAGGACTACACGCTTATTTCCACAAAAAAATAGTTTTTGATTATTAAATATCAAAAAGGTTAATGATCTATCATATTTCTGAATGTTGTGATAGGTTAGTTTACCATCAAAAAGTTTCAGAAATCCCAGGACATGGTGAAAGGCCTTAAAATTTGTTTTCTGTACTAGCTGCCAAATAAAAACCTTTTTGTTCAACTAGTGAAGACCAAATTGTCTTTCATAAGCATTTATATGAAACTTATGCTGATCCTTTGATTCCTTCACCTAGGATGCTATTTTGTGGTAACTTGTTCATAGGTATTAGTCCCTGGTTTATTTTTGTACATTGAGTATTCTAGGTTAAATTTGTTGGGGAAAGCAAAGTGAACAAGAGCTGCTCTAGATTACAAGAGCAAAAGCACGTGAAAAACAGTCACCAAATGAGAAATATAATTTCAAGAAATAATAAATAAATACATTGAATAACTACATTAATTTGTTTCGCAAAATACTGCCTTAGTGTACTATAGCTAAGGTTTTTCCAAGAAATACATCAGAAATAAGACACTAGATGCTGTCTTTAAAAGTGAATTAGATTAAACCAGAGTGAAAGCACTCTCATAAATGCTAAATTAGCTAAATCTGGATGCATAAATTTATGGACACTTAACGGGACCATAAAACAGAAAATATATTTTCTGGCTGACTACTGGTAGCCCTTAAGATGAATGTGCTATATATCAGCTAATCATAGCGCTTGATGTTAAAAATATTTTACAAATACAAAATTTCAAAGTTAGTTGATCTCACAGCATCTCTCTGTAGTAGCTAGGTCTAATTACATCCTTCTACTAGTGAAGTGGGAACTTGAAACAGACATAGAGAACTTAAGTGATTGGTTAATGCTCACGGTGAAAACAGGATAAAGAACAGTTGCAAAAGTTCTTGAGAGCACCTTGGCTGGCCATTATACTTTATACAGTGGGCCAGGCACATAGTACACAGATTTGAAAATAGCACCATACAAAGGTTATCCTCTAACCCAATCATATTAGAATAACGACTGCAACCTTCAGTTAGGGTAAATCCATTCTCTCCCTTTCAGAGCAGAGAAAGAGTCAAGCACATTAAAAAGATCATTGATTAGATGTCTCGGAGACACACACTTCGGAGAGATATACAAGGCTCAGGGAAGGATTTCTCTCTGTTGGAACAACTGGTTTTAAAAAATGGTATTCCTAATATAAATGTTTATTATGAAAAGCTTATTTGCAATTCTAGTATAATTGAATGTTTTAATTTAAGGATTAAACACAATTTTTTTTCTTATCATTGTCTGTTTCCCCTGTGAAACAACTACTGATGCAGTGTATCCAGATTAAGATCGATTAACAATTCTGTGAATTTTGCCCAGCGGCTATAATCGTTGGTTGCCTTAGCAACTTGGTAGATTAAATCATAAGCTAAAATCCAGGGGGTTCAATTAAAAATTCTTGTTGAAATTCAAATTCTTTTGAGGGTGAAATGACCAGTGATTCAGTATTCACTTGAGTTGGCTACTTTTTCTTCAGTGTCATTAGAAATAAAATATTAATCTAATACAATATTCAGGAAATATTTGCCTATTGCAATTTACAATTGGTGCTGGTGCATTAGGAATAATGAAGTTTCCTGGTTTTGTTATGTATCAAGGCACAGGCTAAACTTTATCTTGCTGAAAGAAGAATATGATTTATCATATTCGCTAGGTAATTTTTCCTGTGTTTGATAATGACCAGAATTTATGCTAGCATTGGCCCTACACATAATTTAAGTAGTATTTTTTTAATGTACTTTTGATTATGCTAGGACTTTAATTCTGAAATGATAAACTTCGGTTTGCTGAATCTTGAAACTATCCACTGTCCAGTTTGTGGCTGCAGAGCAGAGCCAAGGTTTTGTACTCCGTTCCTCCAACTCCAGTTTGGATGTTTTGAGTAATTCCTGGATCAATACCAGGGCCTATTCAACTGGTTTTCAGTAACAGAATCACAGAATAAACTAGGTTGGAAAGGACCTTGAAGATCATCTAGTCCAACTGTTTTGACCATATTGGTCTTTCTGCTACTGATTTTCTTGCAACTATACTGTCTTTCAGCAATTCTAGCTCTTTTTTCTAGTGCCCTGATGACCATTTCTTTGGGTAGATGCACTTTTCCCATAATGCTGTTCAGGGAAGTCTCATTTATTGTCCACCAGGCTTTCTCATAAATACATTCTCATTAAAAAAAGATCTTTGTCTCATGAAATGACCTCCAGGTATTCTGGTGTGGTGCCAAAAGTATCAACACCAAACCATTAACACGTCAGTGATAGCCTTGCACAACTCTTGCCTTTTGTTCTCTCCCTTGCACAAAAGGAGAGCGAGATTATTACATTAGTGCTTTCTATCTTCGCTTGCCCTAATGAAAAGCTTTCTCCTCTACTTACCTTCCATTCCTGTGTCTCAGGTCTCACCAAAGACAGACTATCTGTTCAGACACTAAATGTATTCCACCCCACTCAAGTGAATTCAGAACACATTTCAGGTAACATTTTGTAGTTTCTTACTTTAATCCTCCTTAAAGAGTTAGCGTCTCTTTTTCCTCAATATATAGTCCTGACCTTCTTTGTAGACAAAGATGAAATGATGAGAGGAAAGAAAGTGGTTCTTTTGAAAGAATTAAATAAACAAAGTTAACTAAACAGAAATAAGTAGAGTGAGAGAAAGATAAATGTTGCTGTAATGTTCCAGACACTGAGAGAAAACCAGTGTCTACCATTCACAGTGGTAATGGAGGAAGCCACCCCTCTCATTCTCTGCTTAAGTTCCTCCATTACATTTTGGGTTTTGTTGCATATACTACATGTTAGCAAATTTACAGACAAGATACTGAACAGCTCTTCTAAAACTCTATCTCAAATGTGCTGAATACTAGTGGATTTCATAGATAAAAATGATAGTAATCAGAGAAAAGAAAGTTGATATAAAATTTAATATATTGTATAGATAAACCACCGTCATTTGGCAGCTGAATATAAAGACAAATCTGAACTCCTTTGGGCCCTCTGTCAGCAAGAAATCTTTGCAGCTATATTTTATTCTAAAAATTATCCCTTGAAACCTTTTTAATAATTCCAGCCGTTATAACAAATTATGTTAAATTACAAAGTAGGCCTAAAGCATGATCCTGGAAGCCTCAAAATTCTGAATCTAGTTTAGGACATAAAAGTGTAGCTCTGGGAGAAAAAAGTATAGAATAAAGTATAGGAATTAAAGTGTAGCAAGATAAAAAAGAAGCCTGTGACTAGAAGATAGTTCTTTCACATGCTCTGTCGTTTTTTTTGGTTTTGTTTTTTTTTTTTCTTTTTTTAGCATGCTAAAACCTTTGCATATGTTTTGGCTGGTTGAGAGGAACTTTCTGATCATTAAAAGCTAATTAATGGAGTTTAGTGAAAATGAAAGTTCTGATGTCCTTCTTTCTGGAAAGTTCTTCCTAGATTTTCAGTGTCATTTTTATAATTGACATGTATTTGCAACTTGAGAAACTTGTTATTTTTGTTTTATTTAATGTTTGTGATGGGTTTTGCAATTCCAACACAGAAATCTTGTGCAGAAGTGTCCCAAATAACTGCACTGAAATGTGTCTTTGCTAAACCTTGCTGCTGGTGTTGGTGAGAAATCTGTTCTGTTGCTGTGTTATTTACAGAGCTGTACTGCTGTTCTACACCATTCTCAAATGTCTTTCATTTTAAACTCTTCATTCTGGAATCACAAGTGCCAAACGCATACTTGCTTCATCTGTACTTTACATTCCATTCTTAATTTCAGTTACTAATTTAAAATTAATCAACTGGGAGTAGTCCAGAAGGAAATTTACATGATAAACGAATGGGTCTTTCTTCTCGGTTTCTTTATTCTAAAATAAAAAGGGCTAAAAGAAAAATTGGAGGAGGTTTACAAATAACTCTGTATATGTCCTTGGAAATTTAAACAAATTATTATGTATTTATGCATTATGTCTTTTGGATGTAACGAATAGTATAGAATCTTACCTCTCTTTTATTATATCAACCCATAAAGCAGTTTTAATCTGCATCCTTTGAAAGGCTCTATAGAGATCAGAATTACCATTGTCTTCCAAACTGGTGAAACAAAGGCATGGAGTAGGGTAGGGAACATTGCACAACAATTTCATTTTGCCAGCAGTTCAGCCCAGTTTCCTCAGTCCCTTTCAGTGCCCTAGCAATTCTGTCCCATCACTAATATTCAGTCTTTGTGCATAACAAAAGGATTGTTTTGTTCCAAAGTAAATTGTTTGCAACAAGTCAGAGATGCTTTAATAGGACAGCAGGACTTCAGACATGATGGATGAGTGCTGAAGGAGTCATGCTACCAGATGTTGATGGAAACTTGTCTATCCTAGCAATAGAGATTACGTATAGTCAGAGTGCCTAGTTTAGAAGTTTACATAATTTGCAAGGCAGATATTTTTGAAATCATGTCGACAAACTGCAAGCATTCTTCTAATGAAACTTTAACACTGTTAAGCAGGAGAGGTGAATTAGTCACCAACAACACTGAAAAGGTAGAGGTTCTCAACTCTTTCTTCACCTCTGTATTTAGCAGTACTGTTGGTCCCCAGACCTTGGGAACAAAAATCCTGGTTGATGCAAACACAGACCCACTGTCAGTGAAGGAAGAGTTTGTATGTGAACTATTACAGGAGCTTAACCCCTACAAATTGATGGGCCCTGACGTTATCCACCTGGAGAGCTGGATGATGTTGTTGTGAGGCCGCTCTTCATAATCTTTGAGAAGTCATGGAAATTGGGGGACATCCCAGAAGACTGGAAGAAGGCCAATGTCACCCCCATCTACAAGAAGGGTTTAAAGGAGGATCCAGGAAATTACAGGGCCATCAGTTTTACTTCAATCCCTGGAAATGTTATGGAACAAATCCTCCTAACGGCTGTCACAAATCAAATTAAGAACTCGATTGGGAATGATTCACCAGGGGCAAATTATGCTTCACAAACCTGATCACCTTCTATGACAAAGTAACCTGCTCAGTTGATGTGGGGCGAATGGTGGACATTGTCTACCTGGAATTCTTCAAGGCTTTTGGTGCGGTTCCCCACAGCCTCCTCCTAGAGAAACTGGTGCATTACGGTCTAGACAAGTGGTCTGTGTGGTGGGTAGGGATCTGGCTGACAGGCTGTGCCCAGAGGGTGGTAAAGAGCTCCTTTTCAAACTGGCAACCTGTCACAAGTGGGGTCCCCTAGGGATCGATATTGTGCCCAACACTGTTTAGTATCCAGTAATGACTGGGTAATGGGATCAGATGTACCCTGATGAAGTTTGTTGATGATACCAAGTCTAAACTGAGTGGACACTGAAGTGGACACTTTGGAATTCTGTGGTGTTCTATGATTCTATGACTTAAATCTAGATCTCAAACAGAAAAAAATCAAACCAGCAAGGGAGATATGTGATGGACTGTAAAATTAAACACTTTCCATTGTGCATGAGGATTTAAATGAGGGTTATTTTAGCAGACTGATGAATTGCCCAGCTCTTCAGCTTGCCTAGAGAAATAGCTGGGTGATGGTCACCCAAATTATAACAGAATACATAGCTAGCTGAGGTAGAACCAAGTAGTTTTTCATCTGTGTGCTATTCTGTGAACTCATAAAAAAACCTTCTAAGCCAAGAAAGCATCATTTAAAAACTTGTGTGTAGACTATAAGATCTATTGGCCAGGCTCTAGTAAGGAGATCTGCTGATGGAGAGAGATTGCTCTTTAAGACAGCTCTCAATGAGAAGAGTGTTAGGAGGAGAGGAGAATGGGTTTGTGTCATGCTGTGGACTTTAACAGATTGCTTTCCAACTGCCTAGCACAAGCAGAGCAATTGCTAGCATGTAGCATGTACTGAAGATGGGTATGTACCATGCTGCCTGGCAAGCATACAAGCAAATAATTGTATCAGCAAGCCAGAAACATGATTTTGATCACTAAAGCAAGGAGGCAAATGAGGAAATAATTTTAGTTTTTATCTAGGCTGACCTAAGAGATTAGTTCAGTAAATTTTCTCCATTTGCTATATCCTGTCTAGCTACGGGGGTTTTTTAGATATAAATTAAAGACTCAGAAAGTCTTTTATTGAAATTACTTTATCAGAGAAAAATATTTGAGTTTGGATGCTTGCTTTCAATTCTGTTTGCAGAATTGGGATCAGACTGACACTTTTTTTTTTTCCCTGTCAAATCTTTCTCTGATTTCTGGAATTAATACATAACTTCTAGCATTAATGCATAATAGATTGCTGCACTTTGCATCTTTCAGATCAAGTTTGCATTTTAATACTAAAATCAGGGTGTGAGTTAATAAAGTGCAGTGGCATCCAACTTAACTATTTCATCGCCTTCTGAAGATACTTCTACTGAAAAATATCAGGCATTAAAATAACATAAATCAAAACTAATAACCTTCACTAAGATATCTTTAATATATCCTTTAAGGTAATGTAGAACATCATGAAGTCTAACATGGCAGAAAAATGGAGTCTGAAGTCCTGACGCTGCACAAACTCTACTTATTCATAGCGCATGTGTGAAAGGAATGTTAATATTGGAAATATGTTTGGTATTGGCATGTTTTACAATTCCTTCCTTGTATCATAGAAGAGAAAACTCTATGGGCATTATTCAGCTCAGCGGGGGAAAAAATGTGTTATGAAATTTTAAAGTGATACATTTGGGGATGGTAGAGTAGTCTGGCAGCACATTAATCTTTACAAGGGTTATCTGTCCCAGGTGGAAAATACATGATAAGGTGCAATCCTTTTAAATCTCCTGGAACTTTATGGACAGGAAGGAGTGTGAATTTTTAAACCACCAACTTTTTGTAGAACTTTAATTCCTAAATATTGTGACCAAGGACTAACTTTAAATGGGTCTATCCCTGGGTATTGTCAAGTAGCATCTTCAAATTTGTGATTACACTTGCAGCCAGAGACTCTGGCTAAGAAATCAAATATACTATCTGAAACAAACTGTAGGCATGACATGCTTTAGCAATAAGGAAGGGTTATGGTGATGGTCCTGTATAAGAAAAGCTCTTTTTCTTAAATACTTACTGTAAAGTCTAGCAGAATTACAGATAAAGTTGGAAGACGACGTGTGTGTGGTGGTGCATGGCCCCATAGCATGAATGTATAGTTTGACTTTTAAACAGATCTTTACATGTATTTAAAGTACGCTGGGATGATCCAATGCCTCTCTTGACTTAACTGAGAATCTGCGTCTGTGAAACACAAACCCAAATATTTTCAATTCAACCTTTTAGAAAGCCAGTAGAAGTAAGAGGCAAAAAGGTATACCAAGACTAAGATATCTTTGAATGCCACCAATCTTATTAAATCAAATGTTCTTCTGACTGTTGCTCTTAACTACATAACTAATTATACAGAAGGAATATAATTACATATTCCTGTCTGTCAACTCATGAAAAAACACAAGTGAACATTTTCTGTTCAGTAGTGCAGGGTGTTTACAAATGCTATGTCAAGGCATGATTTACCTGGTTTATAGACATGTAAAACTTATGTTTCTCAGTCCAAGCTTGACATCACAGGTCCCATGATAGTCAGTGGCAAAAAAGTAGGCATGTTGTGTTGCTGGTTTTGTGTGATGGTTAGTCTGAAATTATGTGAGAAGTGATGAAGCACTCTCAGAAATCCCAGGAGCTCTGCACTGACAGGAGGCAGAGCTTGGAGTGGAGCTCGTAGGTGCTGATGGATTTTTAAGGATGATGCAACCTACATCAATCAGGTCCCAAACTGGCAATTAGGAAGGATGTACTGCATGGCGTAGGACATGGAAGGAGCTGACTGCTTTGAAGCAAACCAGGGTTTGACTATTCAGGGAGCCACAGCACCTAAAAGAATCTTGGTCTAGGGGTAAATCACACAATTTATGATAGCTAATGCCTTTGCAAAAATTTCTGAAAATTATTCTGCAGCTACAGCTTAAAATCTCCATCTCTACTATGTAATGTTGAGATCATTTGAATAACTGTAAGGATACCCAGATGAATTTGAGCCAAATAAGAGCTATTCTGGCTTGTCCTTTCAAAAACGTAACAGAAAACAACAGAAAACAAGTAGCAGCTCTCTGCTCATGGCAATTTTCCCAGTATCATCTGTGAGTGGCAGCTCTACCATAGTGCTTGAACAGCACTGCAGAGCAGGAGGTACTGACCTTCCCAAATAATTATGAATTTTTATGGAAGGAAGAGATCAGGAAATGTGCCTATAGCAAGGCCAGCATAACATACTAAACTGACATTGCTCTGTTTGGAATTGGTGCCAAACTGCCAAACTTGGTAAAACTAGTTTCTTTTTTGATGCAGTGCTGTATCTATGTCTCTGTGAGTGTGCGTGTGATCCAATAGTTGCCCAGGCATATTACTGGGGGAATCTCTATAATCAAAACATTTCACAATGTTAGTGTTTATTTAGCAGGTATAAACTTATTTAAGTTTTTAACTTATTTCTGGCTGTTTTGTGGTGGTGTTTCTTTTGATTTTGGGGGGGTTTATTCTGTCAGCTTTTTTGTTTTAGCCCAGGTAAATACGAGTCAGTTGTGTTTGAGTTTTTATATTTTCACATATTCTGCTTTATTCATAGCATTGCCTTTTGAGAGAAGTACAAAAATATACTCTATGTAGTCAATAATAAAAGTATATTATCAAAGCAAAGGAATGGCTCCTCGCCTGTTCTTCTTGGGTTAATGCTTTGTGTCATGGTGAAGAAACATCGAAGGAAGACTCCTCTAGTTCCTGCATCATACACATAAAAGGTTCTCTCATAAACTGAAAACTCTGACGTACAATGAGATGCTTAAAAAAATGCTTGAAGAGTGACAGATTTTTTATGAATTATGTATGTGGGTTTTTTTGTAAACAACTTGGTATATGTTTTGTTGCATTTCAGAAAGTTGCGTAATTTCTACTTCACAAAAATAATTATTGGTTAAGTCTTATAGGGTAGAAGTACAGGAAAAGGAATTTTGGGGAAAGAAATGCCAGATAACCATCTTCCGGCTGTTGTGACATCTATGTTTGAGTGAGCTGGGGAATAAAGGTAATTAGAGCAGGTTGAAAGGAATAACCCCATGTTCCATTTGTACCAAACAGAAAGACATTATAAATGAAAAATAAATGAGTAAGAAAGAAAGAGAAAGTGAGGAGGGACACTGACAATATCAGATAGGTAATCAAAGACAAGAGAGCACAGTGTGTACATTCATTGCAAGTTTGTTTTGCATGGACGGGTTTGACAGAGAATTAATACACCTCAGCCTGCCTCTATAGAAAGCTACATACTGTGTTTCATACAGCTAATATGCTACCTGTGACCCTAATGACAGAGGAGCAAAGAAAAGAGAAACACAGCAAATGAACATGGATGCCCTCCTAGAGATGCTCTGAATTAATAGAGTTCAATGACTGGGGAAAATTGTTCATATTATAGCAGTGCCAGCAGCTGTCAGCTAGGACTGGCTAGCAGAATAATGTTCTGGCGTGAAATATAGGAGAAAATAGTAGCAATCTATAATATTAATTGAAAGGTTAAGAAAATAACAGTGAGATGGAGAAGGAAATAAAGTCACAGTAGCTTGAGACTGTGTCTAGAGTCAAAGCATTTGCACAGTGAGGGTATACAGAAAATGTTTTGTTTTTCAGTATTAAGCATTTTCTGAGTGACTGCCAGATATAGTTTTCCTTTTTTTAAATAAATAAATAAATAAATAAAAATCCAGCGTATGCATCATACTTTAAGACTACAAAGCAGTTCCGTTGTGTCCAGAGTACAGAATCAGCAGCCTCCCTAAAGGAGTGCCTCTTGGAAAACTTCAAATGTTTTTGAGTTTTTTTAAAAAAAATATTCAAGTTATTATCCAGACTGACACCTTGTATTGCTAACACTTTATTCAACAATGCGTTGTGAAAGGTCATGACATCTATCTTGTGCAGTAACTTAGAAAATAGAGTGACTAACAACTGCATATCTGACACACCCCAGTTTTTGGCCTTCTCTCTTTCCACTCCTATTGCCCTAGTTATTTTGCCAGACTGTCTGTAAATGTGTCTCGGAGACAGATTGCTGTTACATGTTGGCTCAGCTATTTTATCTTCATTTTCTTCAAATCTTTTTGTCTGAGGATGCATATATTCACTCCTGAATGTTGCCAAATATAAGCATTTGAGAAGCTGATAGAAGATCTGGACTAGTTATGAATGAGGCTATTTATTTAATATGACATTTTTAGTCGCTAAATCACACACACGTAAATAAGCATAAATCCATAAATTGCCTAGGCATCTTGGACAGGCAAGCCACTTACATTTCTGATTCCCAAAGCAAAATTGATATTTATTAATCAACCTGTCTGCCTCTATAATAAACTCCTGTAGCTCTCAGTGTGTGGCCTCATACAATGTTTTGTAAAAATATGCTCCTCCCTAAGAGATTTAGACCAGCTGTTAAGTAAGCCAGCTGAACAGTTCTGCTCAGTTGCAGTCTAATTAGAGTTATGCACATTACTGAATTTTTGCTTTTCAAATCTGGTCAATATAATGCTTCGGTTCATATTAAAAATGTGATCTAGAATGCGTGTTGCTTCTCCAGAAATGTTCTATCATATGTGTGGATTAAAATTTGGATTTTTGAAAATAATACTACTGTATATCATAACACAGATGTAGGTAATTATTTAATCACAAAAAAATATGTGCATGCTTATAGGAAAAATGGTGCCATTTAGATTATTTCATACCATGGGCTATGGTCACAGCTGAGCAAAAGATAAATTGGTATTTCTTGCATAGCTTCTTCCTTTCATGAAGGATAAATTACATCAGAGTTAAGTTCCAGAATCAGTATTTATTTATAAATGAATTCAGGGCTTTTATGGTTGTCGATTTTTATTTTCATTGACCTGTGGTACACTTCTAAAGTACTTTCACATGTATTGACAAGCCTAATTAAGTGAAAGATATTACTTTTTTGTAGCTTTCTGAAGTATTTTCGACTTTCTGCTTTTTAAAGAAGTGTGGTTGGATGAATCAAATGTGTGCGACTTTTGCACCCT
Organism: Athene noctua; assembly: GCF_965140245.1. Classification (NCBI taxonomy): domain Eukaryota; kingdom Metazoa; phylum Chordata; class Aves; order Strigiformes; family Strigidae; genus Athene; species Athene noctua. The sequence continues at coordinate 257,670,130 of NC_134037.1, read as the reverse complement.
ACAGTTAGACCTTTCTTCCCAAACGAAGAAGTATTTGTAGATTATTTGGCTGGTGATGACAATAGCTAGATATGTTTTAAATGCCTAAATCATTATCATTCTATACAATACTATCTGGAATGTGGAAATAATCAGACTCTGTTTGTTCCAAGTGCATATGCATTCTTTTATAAATTCTTGTACAGTCACTAGAATTCTGAAATACACTTAAGCAGAAGAACAGAGGCTCTGCTAGAGTCAAATGAGAGAGAGAAAATGCCATTCATTAGGTAAAACTCCCATTTAAAGCAGTGGAAGAAGAAAATGTAACTCTTAGGAATTATAAAGTGGTTGGTTGGTTTGTTTGAAGTGAAACATCCTACAGACCATCCTAGGTATAATTATACCCATCCTATGTATAACTGTCTATTTCTTGATATTATTACTGGGAAAATTGTGGTGCCTAATATCAATCAACTGCAACTTTTACAGTAGGAAAAGTCACATTAGGAACGTACTGAATTTAAAACAATAATATTATATATTATGATAGTGGTTTAGAGTCATATTTTACTTATAATCATGATTTTAAAACCTGCCCAAGAAGGACACATATGTAAAACAGTTATTAAAAATTATATTCAATAACATTTTAAGACTCTATTAGTTGCTTTGATTAGAATTTATCAGCGCACATAAAGCAAACGGACCAGATGTTTAAATGTAACTCAGATTATACTATATCAGCTTTAACAGCCTCCTTCACACTATGCATTGAAAAGCATGGTGGAAAATTACCTCACTTTCTGAGGGCCAGGACTTTGCAGGTCGTTTGTAATTCACTTTGTTATCTTGGGCTTTCAAAGGGTATACACCTTCTTGTAATTTTGGACCACTGTCAACTTAAGTGCCTTTGTTTACCTATATTTCAAGCCGTGCTTGAAATTGCTTTCTTTTTCTTTTTCAGACTCTTGAATTGGCATTTGTAATGTAGTTTGCCTTGCTGCCACTCCATGTTCAGTGCTTGTGTAACTGAAAACGCAGGTTTTTCTCAGCAAGGCACACTGCACATTCCTAAACGTACAGCTGTGGAGACTGAAACCTAGGCTATGTGCCCTGCCCTAGAAACAGCAGAAATGGTGACTTATAAAGTACTGCCTGGTATTCTGTATCTCTTTGCATGGGCAAAGAAATGCAAGATTTAACATGTAACATTTATCCATCATATATTGCTTGGGATGTGCAGTGAGCATGCAGTCCGAGCCAGAGGATTAGCGTGTTCTTTCATACACTTGTTCTGATGGAAATCCCATAGGTAGGAATAGCCACGTTTTGCTACTGAGTTGTTGCCTTGAAGTGTACTGAGGTAATGCATTCATATATTGCATTTGTGTTGTCATGTTCTGTCCCGAGCTTTAATGGTGATTTATTGTTCATAATAGATGAGATAATCAAAAGGTATAGTGCTTTAGTCCTCTTCAGACTGAGACCATCTGAGACTGGAAAATTATGCTGCCTGCTTATCTCATCTTTAAATCACAACAAATTACCAATATATTTGTGGTATGCATTTGCAATCTACCATCTCTTTGTTGTCTTCCTACAGCATTACTGTAGGCAGAGTCTTCTCAGGTAAGTGAGTATTACTTAATCCGTTATTTTTAAGGAACTACAAAAGCATGAATGCTTATTATGTACTTGAAAGGGGAGGCCTGAAAGCAAGAAACAGACATGTTAGAGAGCATTTGAACAAAACAGTTTTGGCAGTGGGATGTACTTTCCTGATGAAAGCAATGACTGTGGGAGTGTTAGGCGGGTTACTGGAAGAAGTCCCCTCATTATCCGTTGTATATGTATCCAAGGCTTGCTGTAATAAAGATCTGATCTGGATCAGGGCTGAGGCTCACCATAACCCAGACCAACTACTATCATTAATTACAAGACTCGTAGGTTGTAACAACCAGTAGTGTCTGGGAGCCTGAGCCTGCTAGGATAAGGCACTACTTAGAAGCCTGGGCCCTTCTATCACGTTTAGCTTCATTGAAACCTTTCAAGACTTTGAATGGCAAAGAGGAGGGAAGTGGAGAGAACAGATTGTTTCTCTTAAGATCAATCAGAATTCCCCTCCAATGCTGGGAATGTGATTTTGGCACGTTGCTCATTATTTAATTCTCTTGGCTGGAAGCAGGAAGCATTTTAGAGCTTTTGGTTCAGTTCACTATCTAGCTGGCTCCCCTAGAGCCATATAACAAATAACTACAGTCCTTGGAGATGCTTGTTCTGGTGCATCACTGTGTGGAGGGCAAAGATGAGTTGTGAAATTCTGGGTATATTAAATCTTTTATGTGTTTAGCTGTGGGGAGCGGTGGAGAAACAGTCTTTCATTCTACTTCCATTCTGCTTCTGGGAGGTCTAGGCATGAAATATGGTGCTTACAAGTATACATGAAAAATGAGAAGCAGTTAATTGCTTGCTTTTGTGGTACTTTCTCTCCTTATGATGCTTTTCTAAAAGTTCACATAAGTTCATTCTAGCATCTTCACAGCGTCTGGGTGACATGTGACAAGACAACCGATGTGCCTGGCTTGGCAAAAATCAATTTGCAGAAAAGTGTGGGAGAATCTTTTAGGCTGCTAGATGTATGAATCAAAAGAAAGTATTTCCACTGCGATGTACAGAACAGAATTTTTTAAAATATCTGTTGACTGGGATCCCAAGGGAAAGTTAAATGTAAATGTAATTTAGACAGCAGTATTGACAGCCCTGGAGAAGGCTGAAATGTTCTGATTTTTGATGAAAAAGAAAGATAAATATTTTGACAATTTCAAGGAACACTTTCTCAATTTTCTAGTGGTTAGAGAGCTCAAAAAGTTTCTGTTTTCTTGAAACACTCAGATTAAATTTAAAAACTTCAAAGTGCTTGAAAAGATGCTATTTTTTATTGTTGTCCTAAAAAGCTATAACAATTTTTCTTGATTTTCTTTGATCATCTCTAGTCTGTCTGTTATCAAAGTATATCCCACTAGCCATATGCTGCTTCAATTCTATCTCTGATTTTCAAAGTGCCAAAATCCTCTGCAATGAAAAATTTCCCTCTACAACTGTGTTTCTCATACTTGTCCTAAGGAATGGGAGTAACATGGACTGGGATTGCACTTGAGCAGTACTGATTTAGCAAACATGATATAACAAACTTTTTTTTATCCGTTTTTAGCCTATAAATAATGAATTAGTTAAATGAAATATGTTTTAGACAGGTATAACTACATTTTATATTTTAATATATGCTACAGATTTTTCTGCTTCCGAAGATCTTCTCATAAGTGTAAGAAGAATAACTTCTTGTCCTTGACCTCATATTCCCTTACAGTACTTTTCTCTTGCCAGTCAAAATGGGTATAACACCACTCTTTATTACTGTTATTGCTAAAATGGACCTTTTCATGTGTCACATTACAGTGAAGCATTTGTGTAATCAGTTTTGTTACGGACTCACACAGACCTTTCAGCAGAATTCTGTTCAGTTCTGTACCAATCACTGTGTGGGTAAATGTTCTCTTTTTCTATAATGCTCTCTATCACATTACTTCACATTTGTTAATACTTTTATCTTTAGACTGTCCCAGTGCGGTAGAGCATTATTCTTTTCATTTTAAGAGTGAGCAGCTGGCTTGCAAAGAATAATTAACCTCATGCAGAAGAACTGTAGCAGAATTAAGGCAGAAAAGCTGATGCCTGTCTGCTGTGGTTTGGGCTGTCCTCTCTCTGCTTTGCTAGAGCAACAGAAACGTGGTGAGTTCCAGAAGCATGGAGACCTCTTCCTTCTCTCTGCCCGTAGGAAACAAGAATTGCATCCAGTCCTGGACAAAGACATGATGTTTACCATTGATACCTTGTAGCAGATCATCTTATATTTGGAGGGATTATGTAGTACCTCTTCCTCTGTATTTCTTTTTTGCATTTTAGCAAGAATACATTGGGTTTTTTAACCTGTGTCCAGCACCTAATGTGTTCAGCAATGTTGTTCTTAATGGTTTACCTCTGACATGACTTAACTTCTGAACAGGTATTGAACTGTGAGGCCCTCTCCCCATGAGCTGTGAAGCCTAGGAAAGCTGAGGACAGAGGTAAAGAGCAAGAATTGCAATGAAAAGCAGCAGAAGTCATTATCCATTGTATTTGTTTGTCCTCCACATGTGGGTTATGTGCTCTAACAAGCGTTAAAAAGCTGGCTAGGAGCTCTGGAGGAGGGGGGTGACAGGGGCTATGCAGGTAGGGGATGGCTCAGCCAACAGCAGAATATGGCTCTAGAGAGACTCACAGGTGGGAGTGAGGAACTGCTGCTCTGACAGAGGCCTGCGAGAGTGACCAAAGGCAGCCTCTGAGCTGACAGAGAGCTGTGCTGCGTGGGCTCAGTCCATACAGGTATACATTTGCCTTGCCTGCAAGGAGGTGGTGGTGGCATGTAGTTTGCAGCTATCCTGATTAATCTTATCCCTTGTACTTATTTAATGTTTCATAGTTCAATGAAACCTGCTTCGTGTGCATGAGGGTTTTCTGGAGAGCTTGTGTAAGGACAAGGGCTAGGCACATTCACCTCAAACTGTTAAATGAGGCCGGGTCAAAGGAGGCCATGTGTTTTACTGATACAGGGGCTATAATTCCTGGTGATTCTGCTTAAGCTGACTTTTAAATTTTGCTCTTGGGGCTGATAAAGTGAAAGTGAGATTTAAGGAGGGCTTTGAAAGAGAAGGCAGCTTGTAATCAGCCAAGAATAAAATAATGTTTATGATAGAATGATATATATTCCCATGCTTGTGCCTGCAATTGTTTTGGGGGGTTCTTTTGTGATTAGAAGTGAGATAAGCAGCTCATTAAAGGCTGCGTCACTTGATGTTGCTGAAAAAAAAGATCATATGGAAAAGATAGATCTTAGTGGTCTTTGTGGGTAGGTAAATGGATGTTGCCAGCCCTCCTGCTCCTTGCCTGCTCTGGACAGACAGAAAGCTGTGACTGGCACAGGTCTGAGTTATGGAGAGTGCACGCCACCTCTGCTTGGCTTTGGCCATGGCAAACTCTGTGGCCATGTGCTGGTAGAGAGGAGATCTGGGCTCCCGGGCAGGGTGTAGATTCTCTGATTTCCTGTATGGCTCTTGCCAAGTCATTTCTTTCTGCCTTACCTCATCCCTTTCGGAAACAGAGATAATATTGCACCATCACACAGAGTTATTTGTAAGTACAAATAAAACAAAAGTACTTAAACACTACGGGATGGGAGGCATATACACAATGCTGTAATAGAAGTGGTTCCACACTGAATTCAGTTTTGGTTAGGATTGTATTTGTGAAGTCCCTTGCAAAATGCACGGGTGACACACATAAGCACTGTTTGCAACATGCGATTCCTTCTTTCTTTTTCCCTCCCCAAGGATAAATTTTGTAGTTATATTATTTCCTGTGGGAGTACTTGCCATGCAAATACATAACTGTGCTACAGACACTGTGCTTTGATTTGATACAAGAATCTGAGCAGCATAATGGCACATCTGAGGATTTTATGCACCATTTTGGTTGTGATTTCTTAACATAGCAGAAAGAAACTTAAAAATATCTTTCAGAAAGGGGAAGCAGAAAACAATTTGTGCTGAACTAGGGACAAAGACAAGAATTAAGTGGCATTTATCAAGTTTTTATTTATTTTTAAGACTGCTAATCATTGTTATATTACTTGTGTGACTCACTAGTTTCCTATGCACCAGCAGAAACTGGAGTGGAAAATCAATTTCTAAAATCAAAATTAAGTACAGTAATTAGGTTTGTCTCTATTCCAAGGCTTAAAAAATAGAGGAAAAAGAACTGCCTAAATTTAAAACATTGTCTCTTATGCCATTATATTCTAAAGTGCTAGAATACCTCTTTGTGTTCAGGGATGTGCTGAATTTCAGTGTTTAGCATAGGACTTATTTAATTTCCATTTCTTCCCACAGTTAAAGCTCTATTTCATTCAGTTATGTAGCACACCACCTCATCCTCTCTTCTCTTGATGCGTTGCGCCACATGTAGCAGGTTGAGTGCCATCTACCACATCAAATAATAGAAGAGCAGAAAAACAGAGGTGATAATTGCATAGTAGAGGGCAGGTACACAATTCTGGGGCCTCACACTTAAAGGAGATCCACAGGAGGAAATGCTTGCATTTTATTTCTTGACTGCTCTGGAGTCCTGTGACACTTTGTACGTAATTCTTCATGCCCTCTGCTAGAAGACAGTTCTGCCATACACTGGAAATGGTGACAGGGGAGATGTCTGCATGCAGTGTCTTACGTTTTAAGGGGAAATTAGACCTGGGGCAAACTTGTAATGTCACTGCTGGGTTTCTGAAAGCATAGTTTCTAAAGAGAAAAGACTTGGCACAAGAAATATTAAGGGAGCAGAAAAATTTAAATTGGAAGAGAAGAGCATGAACCTCTGCCATCCGTAATATACAGCATTTCATTTGCACTTATTTTTTTCCATTTGTATCTCATCTTCCTTCATCTTCTGCTTTTTTTTTTTTTTTTTTTTTTTTTTCCGTTCTCTGCAACATTTCTTTGTCAGGATATGTGACTCTTCTCAGAATCACTATGGTCTATTCCAGCCATTGATTTAGAGGCTCCAAGGAAACATTTAGCTTTTAAGCAATCCAGATTTCCTCATCTTTAACATTCAAATCTAAGTGGTAAAACTTTTAAAATTGTATTATGAAAAAAATAATTCTGTTGTGAAACATCATAACTAGTATAAAATGTCAGAAGTAGAAACACATACTTGGCATTGGTGAGACCGCTCCTCAAATACTGTGTTCAGTTTTGGGTCCCTCACTACATGAAAGACATAGAGGTGCTGGAGTGTGTCCAAAAAAGGGAAATGAGGCTGATGAAGGACCCTAGAGCACAAGTCCTGTGAGGATCTGAGGGAACTGGGGTTGATTAGCATGGAGAAAAGGAGCTCTCTACAACTACCTGAAAGGAGGTTGTAGTGAGGTAGGTGTTGGTCTCTTCCCCCAATAACAAGCAGTAGGATGAGAGGAAATGGCCTGAAGTTGCCCCAGGGGATATTAGGAAAAATTTCCTCACTGAAATTGTTGTCAAGCACTGGAACAGGTTGCTCAAGGAAGTGGTTGAGTCACCATCCCTGGGGGTATTTAAAAGACGTGTAGATGTGGTGCTTAGGGACATGGTTTAGTGGTGGACATGGAGTGTGAGGTTAATGGTTGGACCTGATGATCTTAAGGGTCTTTTCCAACCTAAATAATTCTATGGTTCTATTCTGTGATAATCTTTCACCTGTATTTTAACTGCAACAGAGTGGGTTCTGCCCTGGCCCAAACAGAAGTCAGAATGGGTTTTGGTGGTGCCGACTTGGGTAACTACCCCTTGTGTAAGAGTGGCCATGGGTTTACTTTAAGAATACTGCCTGTTGCAATAGGAGGAGGAACATTTGTCCATTTGCCTCTGTTTATAGCAAAGAATGAAAAATCAGGTCCCTACAAAACCTTGGGACTTCCATCTACTTTAACGACTGCAAGGTCTGAATGCCTAAAATTTATATCTTCTGGATGGAGTAGCAGACATTAAGATTCCTGCCTTTCCTAGTATACTGGTCATTAAATAATATGTCTTGGCATCATGTAACTGTGTAAGATAATTAGTTGTGTTGGGGATGGAAAATGATTGCTTGTACAGTCAAGCCAAATCAATATATGTTGTTGCCTAGTACTATAAAAGAAAAAGCTACCTACCTTAGTTTCACATAGTCAGCTCTGTTCCTGTATCCACAGTTGTGCCAAGGGTTAACATACAAACCTCGAACTGAAGTGATTGTTTTAAATTTTTGGTATTTCATTTTTAACTTGTTCCATCTCCTGTTCATTTCACTGGAAACAGAGTTCTGCAAACCCTAAATGACTAATCTTTTCATCTGTCTTCCTATTCTTACAAGAAAGGCATTATTTATGACTGAACTGTATTTGTATTTTAAATGGCCCTGTCATCACATTTTATGACTGCTGCGTATATATATTCAGATAGAGGTAGGAGAGAAACAGGATCTATGGCTAACATCTATCTTCACCACAGGTGTGTGAGGGGGAGGTTGACACCCCACGTGTGCACTGCGAGAAGTTATCCCTTAACAAGAGAAGATTAATGCCCCATCTAAAGCTAAGCTGCATTTCTTCCCATGTGCTGCTTAAGTAAAATAGCAATGTTAAAATTGAAAGAGGCAGCTGACCGTCAGAAATACTGGTGACACTCCGTGCATACAAACAGTTGGCAAGGTGTTTGAAACGACCATCTGTTTCGGTATTGAGCATCAATTGCCATTGCTTGCAATGCTGGAGAGCCATGTCATAAAAATAATAGAAGTCAACACCATAGTTGCTTTATGCTTATACCCACGTGTCCACCTGTGGTAAGACCAATTCTTCTCATCGAGGCACAAGAACGTAATTTAATGTATAGTATAGATGTGGTTTGGTTTACTGAAAACCTCCCGCTCATTTGTAGCAAGAAGCCCCTTGTAAAATTTGCTCTTAACTGATTATCTCCTGTCTGCGATAATATTGCTGCTCAATTGCATGCATCTCTCTGCCCTTGTAATGTAGCACTTCAGTGAGCAAGCTAAAGTACATATTACTCCTGTGAACAGACAGCAGCTGGGAGCTCCAATTCTTCTTCTAAAGCAGCTCGGCTTGTAGCACTTCTGTAAAATGCAGGCTTCGTTATGGTTACAGTAAAATATTAATAATCATAAAATCCCCGGGTACCAGTACAGACCTAATAAACCTGCTATTGACAATGTATGGCAGACTGCTGCATGATGGAGCTCTAAGAAAATGGCTTGTACTCTGGCCATTGCTATATTGTAGGGTTTGGATAGCTCTGCAAATGTATGCAAATAGTTAAAATGCATTTCTGATTAGAATCAGAATTAGGTATTTGGGGAGATTTATCCTTCCTGATCTAACATTTTCAGTGGGTGGAGAAAATTACCTCCCTATTGCTTTGTCATTATTTCTTAAATGAACAATGCATTCTTTTTTTTTTTTTTTTTTTCCTTTAAGTGGGATGAATTGTGGCTTTTTATTGCTCCCTATTTTTCCTGAATAAATAGTTTAGTAAAGCTGCTAATGTTGATGATAGAAGTCATAAAAAGGAGGTTTTATTGTTTAATGAGTGTTTCCTTCGATTTTCTCAGCAGCTAAATATACATAAGACTATATAAATAGTTGCTTGAGAGAATGTACCCTTTTTTGGTTGTAGTGCAATGATTTTAAATTATACTTATTCTCTTCATAAAAGCATTGGAGCAAAGTGGGAGAGGTGTTCTACTGTTTATGTATATAATACACAAGATTATTTTTTCCTGTTCTTTTAACTTCAATGTTTATAAGTGTTGGTTAAGCTGTGCAATGATGTTGCTTCTCTTTTTCTGCACTTTTTTTTTTTTTTTTTTTTTTTTCCCCCCAATCCATGTTTCCTTACAGGGATATCCTAGCTAGAAACAAGATCTCTGATTTCTTCCTTTTCAGGCCATCTTTCTTCCTTTTCCTCCCTTCCCTCCATTATAGGTCACTCTGTCATCCCACAAATGTGGAGAGTGGTGTGAGTCTGCTATGTGGCATAATAAAGGTTTTGCACCTTGAAGAATCCATCTTACTATCAGCCCAGAGTTCAGAGAGTTAGAGTGGTGTTATGGACAGATAACTCTTCTGTATCAGTCATACTCTAGATGAGACATGATTTTACTCTGCCTTGTGGTCTTACAACTTTCTTACTGACAGGATTAACTAAATGTCTGAACTGGAAGTAATTAGAAACTATTACCTTTCAGAAATATTACCAGTTGCCAAATATTTTTTTCAGAAGGCTTTAGATGTCAAGCAAAACTCAAACATATACCCTGAGTTTCCTTGGCAAAAAAGCCACTATCTAAGAATTTCAGTTTAGTTAACCAACTTACCATTTTAAAATGTGTTGAAGGAATTCTTTGAACTCGTTATAATCTTAACAGAATTGAGCAGTATATGCCTTCAGGCTCAAAGCTTGGGCAATGCCAACCAGCTCCTGCATCTTGGATGTTCTGTGTAAGTTTTAAGTGGGAGTGGAATATTTTCCCTTTCAAATTCATGCACCCTGGAGAAAATAGTTTCAGCCATTCTCTGAAAATCCTGGGGCAGAAAAGGTATTTGCTTGGCCCCAAGAGCCCTATAGTAGATTGCTATGACTGTATTTCCTTTGCTGTGCATCTATTAATTTTGATTTGCTCTTTACCACAAAACAGCAGAGCAGAAATTATTCTTGCATGTATGCATCCGCAATGAGATCCTGCACGCAGGACAGCAGTGGTTCTCCCACATGTTGGTATCTCCACAGTTGTAGGTGGGAGGGCAAGGGGCAGGATTTGTCCTATAATACACAGTACTAAGAGATACAGTACGTAGCTATAAACCCCGTAAGGTTACAGCTTTGATACTGCCTCTGGCTGGGAGGAACATCTGGTTCGTCATATGTCTAGAGCCAAAAGGGTATGTTTCTGCTTATTGTTTAGAGATTATAACTGAAGAGAAGTGCAGGGGTTAAACCTGAAGTGTGTGACAAAAGGAAAATAGTACATTGCTGTTTCACTGCAAAATTAGGTGTTCACAAGCACTTCTCAACTCCTGATGTAAAATAACTTGCAATTAAAGGAAGAGGATAAAACAAGTTTAGGTAGGGCAGAAGTTAAAGATTTATTTGGGGAAAAAAAAGAAAAATGTCAGTTTTCTGTTTCATGGAGGTATTATCAAAGAAAAACCGAAGTCCTTGAGTGAATCTTAAATCCTTCAGCTAGGCATGTATGACATCAGCAAGTGAACTGAACAGCTATGATATCTTTCTGTTGAGAACTGAAACTAGGGAAAAAATATCTCTGAATAGATCCCAAACCACTAGAACAAAGTAAAATCCATTTTCCTTTCTTATCTTAATTGCACTGAAACACGTAAAACACCTGTTCCTTCACCTTAACAGTTAATATACGTTTCTATTTTTGGCACTTCTGTACCCCTCTCCTTTCCTGCAGTGCTGTGTATCTCATATTTGAACTGCTGCTGCTTCTGTTGCATGCTGGCAAATCGAAGAGAACCAAGGAGTTAAATTTCAGAACAGGAGAAGAGGAGGTGAGCTGTCTGCTACAGTAGTTTACTGCAGCTTCCTTTCATACTGACACATATGTAGTTTGTGGTGACAGTGCTAAAGAACTGCAGACAGGCACTTAGCAGACTGGATGTGAGCTGGATGCAAAGATGCCTCACCCTGGACTTCCTGCTGGCAGTATGTAAATACACCTGCAGACTGGCCACACTGGGTGGTTGGTTGGTGGTTTTTTTTTTTTTCAGAAGGCAGCATGAGAGGACCTGACAAAGCGACAGCATAGTTGAGAGACCTTAACCAGCATTAGATTTGTATCTCACTTGTGGGGGAAGTTTTTTTGGTATTTTTTTCTGCGCTGCATATTCAGACTGAAAGCTTCATCACTACAATGTTTGCCTCTATCTGGTATGCCAAGAAGCTGGGACGCAGGTTTGTGCATAACGCCAGGAAAGCAAAAACAGAGAAGGTATGTTCCTAGTGGGAATATAAAGCCTTATGTCTCATGCAAGCTGCCTGCTGGCATCCTGTTGTGTGTCTGGTTAAGCTTTTTTTAATACCCTGAAAAACGATCTATTGCTATTCATGATTTCACGCAAGAATTGTTGACTACTTTGCATATTATTAAATACCGGGGAGAAGATCCTTTCAAAAGTCTTTATGCCTTCTTTTATTTATTTTTTTTTTTTCAAGATAAACAGCTGTACATCTGATATGTTGTGTGTTAAGGGAGCACTCCAGTGAACTTGTTGCTGTGCTGCATTATTTTTACTAGTACAGTATTAGGCTCTTAAACAACGATTGATTGTTTGCTGCTTGTATATTTTTTTCTAGTGTGGGACTACTGAGAGTGTAATAACATGTTAAGCATTTAGAATGTTTGGGAATTTTGTTTCATGATACTTGTTGAAACTGTGCTGCAGCATGGATCCCTTTTATTTAAAAAGATACAGGTATGTAAAAATGCTCAGTACTATCTTTCAGTATTCTCATAAAATTTAACTATGTTTAACCAGCTGTTTTCTGGAGATCCTTGTAGGTAAGATTCTTGTGCCTTCTTTCTCCATGAGCAAAACTTAAGCTGTTTTAGAATTTGCAGTAATGCTAATTGGGGGGTATCAAGGCAATTGCCTTTTGTTCTAAATATAGAAAGCATTTAATTAGTAGACCCGCATTCTAGTTTTGACAATTAACATACAAACCATTTTCAAAATGGGACTAATTCCTCTTATAAACTCAGCATTAGACTGGGGGAAAGAACTTCAATGTAATGTTCTAAAGTTACCTCATTAGTCTGGTAATGATGGCTTCCTCTTCTTGCTGTCTTTGATGTAAGTCAACAAATTTATAAATGGGTTGCTTTATTATTTCTTTGATATGTCTTATGCTGCGTAATACAGCCACCAATCCACTAAGAAATTATCCATTGCCTGAATTCCTCTGTAACTGGAAAAGCTCTTCACCTAGAGAAAATGATTAGCAAAAATACATTATATTTATGGTTGAGGAGTAGATAATGGGCAGCGATTTGCCATTTCTGCAAAATATTCTCAGTAATTAAAAGGTGATGTGTGGTAATTTTGGAATTGAAAATCCAAGGCATTGGGAAGTTGTCCAAATAATAGTGATTTATGTATTTCACATCATATGCATGAGGGAAAACAGAAATGCAGATAGCTATACATGGGACTGTCAAACTTTCTTTGTTGTTAATCATATTTCAACAAAGGGGGGATCATATGAACTCTCCTGCTGTTTGTGTGTTGCTATGGGAGGAAAAAAAGTTGCAGACTGGATCTTGGTTAGTCCTGAGGGGCTCCCTCCAGAGGAACATTTGCTTTCAGGCTTCCTCCAAGATGACAGAGGCAGGATGAGTGGACACATTCCACTCCTGACACAGTGGGGCTCACTCAGCAGCTTTAAAAACAGATTTAGTATGGGTTGTTTAAAGCGTGTATGTGTATAGATTATTCCAATAACCTTGAAAACATTCATAAAACAGTGCCAGAGTATTCACTAAGAAAATATATTCTTCTCTATAGACTCCTGTAACAGAGACTAAAAAAAATGCTTTAAAAATATTGGGTCTTTTTCTCTTTGTCTTAAGGTATTTGAAATATTTCTGTATAAATCTATTATAATACTACTTATTCAGCTCTATATGACTTTCAAAATAATCAAGACAGCTGAGGTCTGTGCTATTCAAGCTTTGAAGCCATACCTCATAATTTTTAGAGAAAAGCTTTTTTGAACATTTTTTGAGCATGCTACTAGCATATTTGCAAGTGAATTTTATTTCTGCCATAAGACAGTAAGTATGCAAGAAAACATCTCGTTAAATGTTTACTTAAATTGTCTTATATCAAAACTAAAATTTCTTTCTTGGAGCTCACTTTTAATTATTTAATTTTATTTTTTTGTTTCCATAAATCAATGGTGTACTCCAGCAAAGGCAGAAAATCCCATTCTTAGCAGGATGCTATTTCAATAAGTGCTATTGATGATTGGAAGCTGATCAACACTGACATCTTCAGTACAATACCTTGATAACAGGAGAACACAGATATGAAAACAGGTCTATCAAATACCAAATTAAAAATAACATTTAGCTGCATGGCTTGTTTTGGTTTAGTCTTTTCTTGTTTAATGGTTGAATAATCAAATTATTATGCCGTTTTACCTTTTTTTTTCTGGAATAATAATTAGCTTTTTCTCTGTGTGCATGATCTGAATTAAATGTTTTCTTAATGTGCTTTTGGAGGTAATAATATGCAGCAATAATTTCTGATAGCCTATGTGTGCAAAAAGAGTTTCTTGTAGATAAAATCTGGATAGCAGGGATAAGAAGAGTATGGCTCCGTAAAGTATTTTTCTATTATGCTTAGCTTCTTTGGATGAGTACAAGTCAAGATTTTTTTTTTAAGGAGCATTTTTAAGAAACATAAATTTTCTATAAGCCTATTTGTTTTCTTAGGACCAGGAAGAAAACGGGGGCGACATGGCAGAAGAGGGTTATAGCATGGACTCATGTGCACACACACATATGCCCAAGCTGATGCTGTGGTTCCTTAAAGTGTCAGAACTTTGGGCTGGAATTATGCAGAGGACTTGAACTTAGATCTCCCAAGTGACTGTTTAGAGGAGCAGAGTTTCCAAGGTACAAAACAGAGCGTGCAGTGCCAGGGGGTGCACACAAAGTCAAGGCAAAGGATGGTGGTGATTGGGGCGGTCCTTTGTGGGGAGATCTAAGGCGGCATTAATGTGACAGAGTGGTGCTCCTCTGTGTGTGCTGTGCGCCTGCATGCGGGTGTCTGGTTGGGGTGATGTGGGTGGACTTGGCCCCCAGTGTCTCCAGAGCTCCCCATCTTTTCCTACACTGGAGTTCCCATCCCCATACCTCCCAGCTCCTCATCTCCCCATATCTGAATATGGAGGACCCTGCTTGTTCTTGATCCTGTGAGCCCTGCAGAATTACAGCCCGAGAACTAGGGGCTCTCAGGAGCCAGCACTCGGCTGGAGAAGCTATTTTTGGACTTGGTGAAAGCCAAAGGTAAAGGGTACGTGGCAAAGAGTTGGGTGACCAAAGGGAGGAGGTAGACTTGTTCTCATTAAGACTTGTGGTAGCTCCTGGGCTGGTTTTCTTATATCCGTAAGCAGTACCTGCTGTTGAGTACCAGCACTGCCTCTCCTGGCCTGTATTTCCAGTCCTTGTTTCCCCTCCAGCCTGGCATTTCCTTGGAGACTGTGGTCATGAGTCGCACCCTGTGGTAGGGCACCGTCTCATTGACTCCCACACACAACCTAAGGACTTCATGGTAGATAACAGGCTTCTAAAACCCAGACACGAACTCCTACTGTTAAAATTTCATCTGGAGAGTAGAGAAAACATCTGGGAAGAACTAGATGAACAGCAGCCTTAGGTGTCCTAAACATGGTGATAACGATACTTTCAAGTTAAGTAGTGTGCATCAACATTGTTATTTGAGTCATATCTTTATGATATATTGAAAAGCCTTATTTTAATTCAGAAATGGAAAAAATATTTTTAAAAACATAAAACTTAGATAAAATTGAACTCTTTTTTTTTTTTTTTTTTTCCAACTGGTCCTCGCTAAAACTTCTTTTCTCTATAAATAAAAAGGGATAATGCCTATTCATTGCTCTTAATGTTCTCATTTTGCCAGGAAAAATTCAAACATGTCAGAGTTCCTTATACTTTACTTTTTTTATTAGACTGGATCATAAACTCTTTCCAGCAAATGTTTCAGTTGTTATCTACAAGTTCTATCTCAATCTGGTTGTCTTGGCTTGATTGCAACT
This sequence comes from Athene noctua, assembly GCF_965140245.1. NCBI lineage: Eukaryota > Metazoa > Chordata > Aves > Strigiformes > Strigidae > Athene > Athene noctua. Next base: position 257,654,660 of record NC_134037.1, on the reverse strand, counting down.
GTTGCTCTTGCCCTCAAGTAGCGAGATATTTAGTGCACAGGAAATGCTGCCACTAATACTGCCTGAAAACAACCAAACTCCTTTCAAGTCAGATCTGCTCTTACCTGTTTTATTAAAGTTATTAAAATACTTTGAGTTTGTCACATGAAAGAATTATTGTTATGAGAGTAAACGTGATCATTTGAACATCGGAACTAGAATAACTTCAGGCAAAGATTGATGTCTTGAATTTTTCTCATTAAACCCCAATCAAGCAGAAATCAAGATATGTTAACTGCATGTGGTTATGCTATAAAAATAAGTGCTCTAAATGATTGGAAGAGGTACAGAAAAGTAACTGAGCAATTAATCATGTTGATCTGAGAGGGTAAGCTAAAGCAGTATGAAAAAGCTTCTGATAATGCTTCACTATATTGATAAAATTTGGGTTTCAAGGTTCAGTATTAAAAGTGGGGAAAGACTTGCCAAAGTCACCCTATCATTTCATTTCAATGGGGAATTTGAATACTATTTTTACTGTTTGTTCAGAAATGGGACATGTTTCAACCATGAGGCCCAAATTCCAGATTTGTTAGAATTCTGTTAGAATTAGTTATGTTGTTGAGTTTGTACATCAGAAGACAACAATCACTTTAAAAAGAGGTTTCTCCTTGTGCGTTATTTTTGGGAGATGAACATCAGGGCTCATGGAAAGTGTTTAAACAAGTTGACCTTTGCCATCCTTTTACAAAATAACATTGTTAGAATTCTTTTTCTAGCTTTTATATACCAGAGTGCTCATATGGTGATACTGTTTCTAAGAACTGATGTCCTGTATTTGTAAATACATGTTTTACCCCAGAAAGTTTAGTATATCATTTCCATTGACCTCATTTATTTATTTTATAATTCAAGATAGAAGCAATTTAACTTTTAAAAATGTGTGTGCTTAGAATGATACAAATAGCATGCAGTTTCTGGACTATCAATTGTAAATAAAAATAAAGATTACCCATAAGCAACATTCACAAACTGAACAGTATCATTTTAAGTGAGTAGTTTTAAATTTAATGTAGCGAAGACGTGATAAGTAGAACATAGCCCAGCAGACATTTTTTCATTCTGTGTGCCTGGATTTAGAGCTGTTTTGGGAAAATAGAGTATCCATGGTAGACTGTCAGCCTACAATGAAATATTTGCAAAAAGACAGGAAAATTTGCCTTACGAGGTTAACCGAAGTGGGTGTGTAAGAAAAAAATAGTCTGTAAATGCAGGTTTATTAATCATTTTTCTGACGGTGTCCTGTCAATTAACTCTTCATGTCAGGATGATGCTTGATATCTAGATCATTCTCATATCTGTATTCTAATTTAGCTAATTGCAGAGTAGGCTATTCTAGGCTATGTATTCTTGTTTCATTTTTACTTTGTTTACAAGTAGCTGCCCAGCAATCTAATTTGAAAGAGATAAGCAGTTCACTTGAAACAGTAATTACTCACAACATAGAATAGAAACTATGTGATTAAGAAATCATAACACATAATACCAGATAAACACATTTTTCCATACATTAGTTTTATATATATATATATATATATATATATATAATTCCAAGCAAGATAAACTCTCTCTTTCCTTCAATATTTGCATGTATACCTTAAATTTCTTAACAAGTGCTCTGTTTCAAACCAGAGTTTACCAAATTATTTCCAGTCCAGTGGGATTGCAATGATATGATAAAACTTGCAGGTCTAGTTATTGCCTTAGCTAGAGGTGAAATGACTTCTTTGCTAATGGACAAGTCCTGCAGCTGCCAAATGCTGTAAGGGCGGATGGATAATTCACTTGTATTTGGGCAAAGGAGGGCCCACATTGACCAGATTCAAAAAGATGACAAAAGTACATCACTTATTTGTAGAACTACCTGTTCGAACAGATACTGGAGATATCTTAGACCCCTGGAGGAATCTTTTCAAATGGACTTTGTAAGTGCTCTATTTTACAGTTTTATGGAGAGATCTTATCTTTTCACACATAACTGTGTGGAGAATAATATGTGAGTGTTCCTGTATTCAGAGCTCGTGCTTTTTGCCTTAGCACAGCTACACTTCTAAGACATTTTCTTATATTGTGATTTAATCCAGAAACATATAGCTACTCAACTTCTTCCCCCCCCCTGCTTTTTATTTGCAGTTGGTTATAATCCCATATGTGCCATGATTAATATATAACAGTAGGGATAAGCTGCTTAAGTAGAGATTTATTATGCTTATAACTCACTTCCCCCTCACAATCACATTAATAATAATAATAAATAAATTCAACTAATCTTGAAAAAATGCAAGAGTGATGTTTTAAAATAAGATACTGATCAACAGTAGACTACTGAAGTTAATCCTTTGCAATCCTTTATTTCAAAGTAATCTTTTTTCTTTTTTTCATGTGTGAGGGATTTTGCTCTTATTTTGCTCACCCATTCCATCTGCAGAGGCCCAGCACCTACCCATAGCAATTAATGAGCAATAAGGCAGAGTCCTGCTTTAAATTAGTTTTTGTTCATTGAAGATATATCTGTTAATCAGCTATAGGTCAACTCTTTGAAAAGAACAGAATATATTCTCTCGCGCCAATTTAATCTAAGAGGACACTAAATGAATTTTAGCTGGCTGCCATACATTGACGATGCTTCTTCTCTTTCCCCCACGCATTCTCATTCCGGCGTACACACTGCTGTATGTGTTTGCCTGTCAGGTACAACAAGGTCTTTAATTCATGACCCATAAGCGTCCGCGGTGCGTCACTTAAAACAGTTTTTTCCCTTGCTGATTTAGCCAGTGTTGTGCTCATCTTAGAAACAGGTTAATTAACTTTTCCAGTTAAATTTCGTGTTGTTTTCTTAAAAACAAAGCTAAGACGGACAGGAAGACATTCAGAAAACAACCGCCACACTGATGGTTGTGTTAATTGCTACTCCAAATGCTCATGCTGTGACTCAAATGGAATCAGTTTGGATCTACTTCTAATGAATAAGTGGGTTTATTATCATAGGCTACAAGCTACTCTTCTTTCAAATAAAATTTTTTTCTCAATTTCTGTTTCCTGGTTTCATTTAGTAAATAATTTATCGTCTCACCCTTGTTTTCTTTTTTTTAAAAAAGAGAAAAGTAGTATATCTACTGTATTTGTAACTTTAGTTGGATTTTCCACACTTGGTCTATAATGTATATCATGTTCTGTTAAATCCCAGGGTGTAGCATTGTGACTATATTTAATTCATAAGATGCTCATTATTTTATTGGAATTGTTTTCGTTGCATTTTTATGCAGTGTTCAAGTATATTATGAAAATGGCTCATGTGACGTGCAAGTATGATTATTGGTTTTTTGGCATTAGTTGCCTTTCTTTCCTGAATATGCAATTCAAAACAGCACATAATAAAATAGTTGTTTGATTTGCATTCTGAACTGCATTTGGCATCACTCGCTATGTTTGCAAATAGAGATCAGTTTGAAACACTGACAAGAAACAATCTGTCCTTTGGCATTAGAGTCCCTGGAGAAAACTGAGATGAGAATTCTCTCACTAGTTCCTAAGGTAGATTATCAAATTATACTTTACATGTTTTTAATATACGTACAGGCCATTACAGCTGGTATATAGGTAACTTGCTCCTGTTGGAAGGCACCCTGCCAAAGACGTGTGTGAAAACAGCTTTAATATTTAGTATTGTCATGTAATATGATTCTCAAGACAGTTTATTTTAAAGAAGGCACTATTTTTTTATGGTGCAAAAGAATTTCTCTGCCATACACCTCTTGAAATGTTGATGCATGTCAAGGAAAGCTTCGTTACAGCTTTAATATATGTTAACAGCTTCAGATGAGCAATGTGAAAAATCAGGGGATTAGCTGGTTCGTGCAGTATGAGAGTTTTCACCACCATAAAGAAGGCCCAAATGTTATGTGAAGCATTCACGAACTGTTCTGAAGACTGAAGCTCTCTTTTTCACAACAGCTTACATACAACTTAGAAAACAGCCAAACAAGGTTCCCCATGTTTCCCACTCCACACAAACTGCAAATCTTTTCAGAAATGACAGCCTTTAGATACAGAGAAGATCTGTGAAGCTACATGGCTTGCACAACTTTTAGCTCTTCTGAGATGACTGGAGATGATACCAGCGCTTTGTCAAGTGACTCATTATGTTCAGCTATCGTATTAGTTAAACAGTTAATTAATCTTAGCCAGTATTAACTAGTCTGAGGCTATCACATGCCTTTCATGAAGTCAGCAGTGCAATAAATTTGTCATTTTTAAACTGGAATTGGATTTGAACAGTAAACTTTGCATGAAAACCTTGTATTTCAGTCCTAGACCAAGAATTTCTGCAATTTACTTCAGTCTGTCTTCCATTAAGTTCTTCTTTCATATTCCGTGCAGTGGTGTTTAAACTGAGCATGGATTGATTAATGCTAGTGATATCACTCATTTTTAAAATGTTTTCCTTACAAGTTACCTTGAGAAGCGAGGACATATCATTAGGATATTAGATGCTGAAGTGTAATAAGAGGCCCACTACCAAATGTATACTTCTTTACTCTGTTTAGACTCTTGAATAACTATAGCAGGCAATTTTACAAATCTATGAAATATTCTTTAGCCTTGAGACATAAAGAAGTTGTAGAAAGTTGTGTTTTACTCATTTTCTGAATGTGATACTTTTTTCGAGTTAGCTGATGAGTTATGTGTAAATAGTTGCAGTTTTTTTCGCTGACAACTTTTCCAAAGATTTTAGGTGAATTATTTTTTACAAGACTGTCGTGTACTTTTATAAGGTAGCAAAAGATCAGGCTACTCTATATTATTAATAAAACCATCTTGGCAGTTGAGAAATATCAATTTGCTGTTTTGAAATAGATGTTGAAGATTAAGTGCGATACTGTTGGTACACTGTTTTCAGGACTACACTTACAGTCTGATCATTGTTTTGTTTGGTGTGATACTCTATTGAATGAGCCTTCCTCTTGAAATGGGACACGCTGTTATTATTCTTAACTTCCTCCAGCTTATATTGCTTTGCTCACTCTGTTCTTCACCTTTATTTTTGTTCAAAAGGTAAAAAAAGTCTCTGCCTTCCTCTTCTGAGGGCCATGTTATTTGAGTCAGTGAGACAATAGGAATGAATGGTTTTTTAAAAAAAGTAAAATAAAAAGATAACTCTTCCATCTTTCTATACATTTAACAACTTCTGAAACATTCAGCTACATTTATTGACCTAAGAATATCTGTTTTGAAAGCTCACTTTAAATAGATATGCTGCATCTTAGAATTTGCTGTTGAGTTTCAACACTGGGAAGGGTATATCCATGTTGAGATGGTTTTAGAAAAGGTCTGTGTGCAATTTCCTAAACTGCTTATGAGCCAGACTTGTAATATAAATCTGGATGTATAAATGCAAATTAATTTAAAACATTGTACCTGGAAGGTTTTGACAACTGAGTCTGAAACAAAGAATTATGTAGATGTGCACAAGAAAGATAAAACACTCAAATTACTCTAATTAGAGATGGTACTGTTAGCAAAGCGATTGCATTGCAAATGCAAAAAAAGCCCTGCTGTAAAGAATATAATGCTTTTTTCCTCCAAATTCTATTTAAGTGGCATATGAAGTGCATTGTGTTTTCAATTAATTTAAAATGCCATTTTAAAATTATTTCTGTTGAAAGTCCTGTGGGGAACAGACTTAACAGTAAATAGCGAACTGGATAGCCAAGTACATGATTCTTCAATTAACTGATAAGTACAAACCCCACAAAAGGGAACATGTTTCCTACCACTTATTTTTAAAATTTACCATTACTGTCCACAATACAGTTAAGACTTTTATTGCTTAAAAGATTGTTTAATTTCAACATGGCACCTTCAGCTTTGCTACCATTTGTAATTAAATATTTAGTTTTGTAGTAAATTAAGCATGTCGTGATCTCTGAAAAGTGGTTCTCCATTTACTGCTGCATAAATGTTTTACAAGCTGCTGTATTGTTTCTAGTAAATTAATAATGAAGATTTAGTTTTTAACTGATTAATAATCTAATTTAGTATTTAGGAGGAATCTAATTTAGGACTGGAAACAAAATTGAGGTAAACATATTTGGCAGTGATCCCAGTTCTTTGACAAAGTCACCAAGTGATAAGGAAAAAATGAATCAGGGTAAAAGAAACCAAGAGGTTGGAACTTCTGGGAGAAGAAGTGTTTCTCTGTGAAAACTGAAAATGCTTTCTAAACTGCAGTGTACTTGCACTTGACTTCTGTCATATTGCAAATCATCAGTACAAATTATATACGGCAAATTATTAGGATTTTGTAAAATAAAGAAATAGGAATTTGGCATCAGCAAAGTGCTACCTAAACCATCCGGCTTAAAGCAAGTTTATGGTGACATTGTAGACATACTGTAATACTCCATACAATATTACTTCCATTTCTGGAGCCGACAGAACAATAGCAAGTCATAGAATCACAGAATGGTTTGAGTTGGAAGGGACCTTAAAGATCACTTAGTTCCAACCCCCCTGCCCTGGGCAGAGACACCTTCCACTAGCCCAGGTTGCCCAAAGCCCCGTCCAACCTGGCCTTGAACCCTGCCAGGGAGGGGGCAGCCACAGCTTCTCTGGGCAACCTGTGCCAGGGCCTCACCACCCTCACAGGGGAGAATTTCTTCCTTATATCTAATCTAAATCCATCCTATTTCAGCTTAAAACTGTTATCCCTTGTTCTATCACTACTGATATAGTCCCTCCCCACCTTTTCTGTAGCTCCCTTTAAGTACTGGGAGGCTGCTCTAAGGTCTCCCCGGAGCCTTCTCTTCTCCAGGCTGAACACCCCCAACTCTCTCAGCCTGTCCTCACAGGGGAGGTTCTCTAGCCCCCTGAGCATCTTTGTGGCCTCCTCTGGATCCATTTGAATAGGTCCATGTCCTCCTTCTTTTGGGGGCCCCAGAGCTGGACACAGCACTGCAGGGGTGTCACACAAGAGCAGAGTAGGAGGGACAGTCACCTCCCTCAGCCTGCTGGCCACACTTTTCTTGCTGCAGCCCAGGATACAGGTGGCTTTTTGGACGGTGAGCGCACACTGCTGGCTCATAGGCAGTTTTCCATCCCAAGTACTTTTCTCCACAGGGCTGCTCTCAATCCATTGTCTGCCCAGCCTGTATTTGTGCTTGGAATGACCTCAACCCAAGGACCTTGCACTTGGCCTTGTTGAACTTCATAAGGTTTGCACTGTCCCACCTCTCCAGTCTCTCCAGGTTGCTCTGGATGGCACATCCCTTCCCTCCAGCGTGTCGCTGCTCCACACAGCTTGGTGTCATTGGCAAACTCACTGAGAGTGCGCTCAGTCCCACTGACCATGTCACCAACAAAGATGTTAAGCAGCGCTGGTGCCAATACTGACCCCTGAGCAACAAATTTGAGTGTGACCATCCAGCTAATTTCTTACCCACCTAGTGGTCCATCCATCAAATCCACATCTCTCCAATTTAGAGACAAGGATGTCATTCAGGACAGTGTCAGATGCTTTCCACAAGTCCAGGTAAATTATGACAGTTGCTCTTCCCTTATCCACCAGTACTGTAATCCCATCATGGAAGGACATAAAATTTGTCAGCCACAGTTTTCCCTTAGTGAAACCATGTTGGCTGTCACCAATCACCTGCTTATTTTCCTTGTGCCCCAGCATAGTTTCCAGAAGGATCTGCTTCATGATCTTACTGGGCACAGAGGTGAGACTGACTGGCCTGTAGTTCCCTGGGTCTTCCTTTTTCCCTTTTTAAAAACGGGGGTTATGTTTCCCCTTTTCCAGTCAGTTGCAACTTCACCAGACTGCCACAACTTCTCAAGTATGATGGACGGTGACTTAGCCACTTCATCCACCAGTTCCCTCAGGACCTGCAGGTGCATTTCATCAGGTCCCATGTACCTATGCACCTTCGGGTTCCTTAGATGGACTCAGATCTGATCTCCTGCAGTGGGCAGTTCTTCATTCATATGTAAGAAAATGTTCAAAAGTAGAATGGTTTAATTAAGGTGGGATGGGAAAAGCTCAACACAACAAAATCAGTGTTGTGAGTAGCTGTTCTGTCACAGATAGCTCTTGTGAAAATATGAAAATGAACAAACTATTGAAAACTGTGCATTTTGAGAAGTGGTGAAGCGGTTAATATCAAAGTAAGGTACAGTGTGCAGAGGAATGAAAATGAACTATCTGAAACATCTAATAAGGAGAGATACTTCATATCTTGCTCTTTGTTCTACAACCCGAGAGCCTGCAGGTTGGACTTGTGCAGCCTCTTGTTTTATCTGTGAGCCTCTCGTTTCATGCCTTCTCTAATGCTGTTTGGAGTGAAGAGCTCTGGTTTTGCTATACGTGGCAGTATCTTCAACATGTAAAGGTCTGACCTGAGGTAGTAACTGTAGTTAAAGTCAACACTTCATAGCTTCATTTAGTTGCCTTCTGAGGTTGAGATGAAATTCTTCACCCAGAACAATTAGCAGTAACTGTGCAGATTTTACCTGTTGTATGTGCCATTTTTAATTTCATACTTTTCCATGGCATTTTCTGTCAATAGGCCTCTTGAGTCAGTAGTCCTTTTCTGCTTTTAGGAAGTAGAGGTTTAATCCAAGAACTGAAATACTTAGGTTTAATTTTGGGGGTGTGTGTGAAACGTTATGGTTTGTGGTTTAGAGGATTCTCCTGGGTTGATCCAGTAATCCTTGTTGGCCATTCTTCTATTGCAATCTAATTTAAAGTCAAAATTTGGCTCTATCACAAATTTTCTGGTAAGAGTTACTTGAGTAGAAATACCATGGTTTATCAAAGATCAGAACCTGTCCTCCTGTGTTTCTCTGTACAAATAGGTCATATTTGTTGAGTGGAGAGAAGATTATTTTAATTGACATAATTAACTTTTCTTGTGATTCTTTTAGGCTTGAAAATGCATTTTGCTCTTTCCCAATTACAGCTTTTTCTCTGATAGAGCGAAACATGCTGTGTGTAATAATGAAGGTGGTTTTGGAAGGACTTAATGTATATAATTGGAAACTAAGATGAGGTAGTCTTCTACCAGCAGGAGGGTAGGAGAGCTGGGCTATATAATTGAAGTACAGTGTAATGGGATTACCTACAATTTTTAAACATTGCTTTCATTAAGGAAAATAATAAGCATATTTATTAAATATAGTCTCTGCTTGGGACAATATTTGTTATTATGAAAAAGCTTTTGTAATTAAGCTTGGGTATAAAAATGTATTGAACATACTACATCAGTTTCTGGAAAATGCTTTTGTGCATAAAATTTTACTAAAATAGAAAGAGCTTTCACAGCAGAGGCAGTTAGCCAGATATTAGTATAGCTCACATCTAGCATTCACTGTAAATTTTTCTGTGTGCCTTCAGTATAGTCAAGGTCAAATCAAAAGAAGAGTCATAGTCAAATATACTTAAACATTTATCTTTATCAAAGCTTGTAATGATTCTGCTGGTTTTTATGGTTATACTTAGTGGAAATAAGGGCTAGTTATAAAGAGTATTTTCTTGCTGAACCTACAGAAATATGATGTTTTAGGAATTATGGGATGAGTGTCTATGACCCAAATTTTTCAGGCGGCCACATAAAATTCTCCAAGGAGTCTTTCTTGTCCTTAAATATGCATCTGTGAAAAACTTCATAATATTAGAAAGCATTTTCAAACTGTTTAAGCATTTTAAATGTGATTGCTATGTTGTTGCTTGGCACATAATATGGTGATCCCTCTGGATGTTCTTTTATTTCTTTTCATTATCAGTTTCGAGGATTTCTTTTCAGAAAAGCACTAAATTAAAGTGTGTAGCTACTTTCCTTAATCAAAGCTTGTACAGAAAAGAACTGCCTTCAACAAGTGTTGCAAAGCCTTCTAGATTTCTTTTAGGCGTTCTGCTATGGTGATGCCTAGGACATGTTATTTGTTGGGTCATAAGGTGTATCTTTATCTAAAGGATATATATGAATAGGGATTTGCCTATACTGTGAGTATACATCTTAGAGTAAAAGTTTCTTCTATCATACTGTTTCTCTTAATTTAAAGAGAGAAGGCTGACAAGGATACATTGATGTACATTAAGGCTTAATGGATAATGAAATGATAAAACAGAGAGAAAGAGAAAAACGTTCCAAAAGTTCTGAGATGCTGCTGTTGTAATTTCATGCTTTTTACTTTGAACAAGGTGAATATATGAAGGAAAGGACAAGAAAAGAACACACAATAACAGTACGGATGAGGTTGGAAGGGACTCCTGGAGATTATCTAGTTCAACCATGTGCTCAAAACAGGTTGCTGAGGACAGAGTCCACTCAATTTTTTAATATCTCCAAGGATGGAGACTCCACATCCTCTCTGGGCAACATGTTCCAGTCTTTGACCACCCTCACAGTAAAAAAGCTGTCTTATGTTTAAGGGGAGTTTCCTGTATTTCAGTTTGTGCACATTCCCTCTTGTCCTGTCAGTGAGAACTAGTGAGAAAACTCTGGCTTTCCTCCTCCACTGAGGGTGTCTTCCTTGCTTCAGACTTTCCCATTTTTCTCAGGCATCTGGGATTCCTGAAGGCCAGCCTTACTAGCTAAGAGTGAGGTGAAGAAGGTGTTGAGTACCTCGGCCATTACCATGTCCTGTATCACCAGGTCCCTTGCCCCAGTCAGCAATGAGAACACATTTTCCCCTGTCTACCTTTTGCTGCCAAAGTGCCCACAGAAAGCTTTCTTGTTGCACTTCATGTCCCTTGCTAGATTTCTCTCTGAATTGCCTTTGGCTTTCCTAATCCCAATCTTGCATACTTGGACAGTATCTACATGTTCCTCTCAGCTCCCCTGTCCCTGATTTCACCTCTTGTATGCTTCTTTTTTATATCTTGAGTTTTGTTGGGTGCTCCTTTTTCATCCATGCAGGGCTTCTGCTACTCTTTCTTAACAACTCATTGGGATAGATCATTTCTTGAGCTTGTGGGAGACGATCTTTGAAAAGCAACCAGCTCCCCTGGACCTTTGTTCTATCCAGGGCTGTATCCCATAGGATTCTTCCAAGCAGATCCCAAGAAAAAATAGTCATAGGTTTGGCTTATGTGTGGTGCTCATTTTCGAGTGTTTTATTACTAGAGGAAATTCAGGTCCAGTCTCCAAAATCATTTGCCATACCGAGAACTGACAGAATGATGCCAACTCATATAAATCTGTACAAGTTGTTCCCGAGGGAATGTATAAAAATGGAAAATCTAATCTTGCATACTAGGTAAAAATGTCAACCTTTAATCACAGCTCTACCTGACTTCTCAGATGCAGATATTTTTTTTCTTTCCTTATTCCTTCTAAAGATGATTATATCTCATGCAAGGAAAATCTTCTGGAAGCAGGAGGTGAAAAAGAAAATTCCAGAAGATGCCAAGAAACTCATGTCATTTGTATGTATAAAAGAAGTCGTAGGACTTCAAGAAAGTGGGAAAATTATCAGCATGTATCAGCAATACATGGCTAAATACTAATCCAGTTTTAACTGTCCTAGCTGCTTTTGCCTCAGAATTGTCTTTTTGCCAAGACCAATCACAAAGAGCCTTGCCTTTATGTCAGTATGTTTGTGACTTAAGAGCAATTTGCAAAAAACTGGCAGTGTTGTATTCCTCTCCCTTTTCCCAGGTGGAGGGTTGTTCAGCATTTCCCATCCCAGCTTTCAGCAAGTTCTCCATTATCTTGTGCTTGCTAGTGACATTCCCACGCTTCGCTGAAAAGTTTTTTACTCCCCTGACATATTCCTTCCTTTCATTATCCTCACATAAATTTGGCAAGTTCGACCACATAGTAAAAGTTCCCTATTTTTCTCGTAACTATGGCATGCTGAAGTAACTTCAGACTCAAATACTGACAACAGAGTGAAGGAGCTTTTTCCTCTGTTGAAGACTGTGGGGATGTTCAATCCCATAATCTAATGAAGAAAAATGCTATCTTGATTATGGCAAAATTAATGAATTGTTAAATTTTTGTGTGTTTTTTGAGACACGTTAAAAGCAAGAAAATACAATATTGTTGAGAAGAAAATATAGATTTTATTTGGGGTTGAAACAGACTTAATGAGAATAATAGTTCCATAATTACTTCTCTTTTCTGCCCTAGTCATGATGTTGAAGGCCCAACAATTTTTGAATAGATTAAGTGTCTCAGAAGACAGACCATGAAGATGTCTTGCAGATGCCTGCCCATTGTTCACCCAGTTCATCCCTCCATCCTTCCATTCCTGATAATGAAACTCTCCATTCTGGCAGTTCATTGGCCCTGATTAAAACACCTACTCCCCCCTCAAAAAAACCAGAATTTATAATATTTTTCAATCATTTTAACAATTAACCCAATTTTGGGGGTCAGATTCTGACTTTACCAGGAACTTTAGAGACCACTTACTACAGTTTTACTTTTCTCCAACTTGAAGACTTTATTTCACACAACAGGCTGAATTGGATGACTTTTGGTTTTGTGATGTAGGCACCAGTTTTCTACAGGTTGCTGAGTCTGAAGAATTTAAATGGGTGACATGAAGGAAGATCAGATGTTATCAGTAACCAGGGTGAGAAAATCCAGTCACTGACAAAATTGGTTTTTTTCTAGAAATCTCATATATTAAAGAAAATGAAGAGCTAGAATTGAATAAGAAGCTGACAAGAGAGGGAATAAGAGAACTCAGAATCAAACTCACTTGATTGCTTCTTTGGATGTGGAATTTGTTTTTTAAATTTTCCTTCTGCAGTCTGAGAGGGCATTATGTTCATGGATGAAAAGTATGACTGCCACTTGGCCAGATAGTCTCCCCTGGTTTGGAAGAAGTGTGTTTAGAGAGTGCAAAGTGGTTTTCATGGTGAAATGCTTTGTTTACAGATAATATTTCTGACTCCTGTGAGAGCTGAATTAAAATTAGTAAAGCAAAAGACAAGAACTCAGCTTTGGAATCATGCCAGGTTAATGCAATAAAATAGATTAGGACCTAAGAAGACGAAAAAAAAAAAAAGTCCACTATAGATGCCAACTGAAAGAATAGAAGGGGCGAAATGTAATCAAGGTATATTATCTAGAAAAAAAAAAAAAAAAGGAGAAAGGGCAAGAATGTTGGAGCATGAGCAACCACAGAAGTGGCAAATGCAAGCAGCCATTAAGGGAAACTGGAAACCTGTAAGGCAGGATATAAATGCATGAAAACATTTCTGAGAATAAAAATACTGTAAAAATGGCCTTGTATTTAAAATATTGGATGTTGTTAGTTAATGGAGAAGAAGTAAGATCAGCAAAATAAAGGGGTCAGATCTCCCAACCTGGGAAGAGCCACATCAGACATGTCAGAGATGAAAGCGAGATGCTGAGAAAGCACAGCAGGATTATGGGTTTTGGAGCTGCCATATGCAATTTCAAACAAAGAACCTGTCAATTCTTGTCTTAAATTTTTTCTTAATTTTTTAGATTATGATATTAGTTATATCTTTTCATTACTTTGTAATACTTGTTTTCCCAAATATTTTTAAAATGTCTAAAGAAAAACTTGTAGCCTTAAGGAGAAAAAGATACACTTTAGTAAAAAAAAAAAAAAGGCAATGATCAGTAATTTTCATGAGTTATGGATAACAAAATTACGTGATTAAATAGTACTTCATATATGACAGAATCAGAAACCCCAGTTAGTGAAATATAAGTTTCAATAGTTATATGACTTTCCTGATTGTTCCACCTTTCCCTTGATTTTCTGAGTAGATTTAAGTGCTTTGGACTAGTTTTGCTCATCATTTAATGGAATGACTGTGGCAGAGAGGCTAAGTGATCTTATTATCAATGCAGAATATGAGCCTTGAGCTGAGCCTGTGCCAAAAGTTGCACCCAGTTTGCTGAAATGTTGATGGGTAGCTATTCATTTAGGCTGGGCTGTTAAGGACAGAACAGACCGTTGCAAAGACATATTCATGAGTACTTCTGGCAATAGATGCTGGCCTTCCTTAGTTACACGAGGTTGCTAGTTTGGGAAAAGATCTTTGATGGTTAGTTATTTTACAGTTTATTTGTCACTAGAGACTGTGATTAAAAGGCAGCTATACTTTCAACATGGCCATTTACCAGATTAGCAAAGTGCTCAGTAAGCAAGGTTATAATGACTGTAAATTGCCATGTGTTTCAGCTAGTTCCATATTCTGATTTGCAAGCATCTTCAGCAAACCAGTCTTCCACTAGAAAATATCTCCTGGTAATAGGTTTGATTAATTTTTTAATCTATTTTTTTCTTTAATATTTCAAAAATAATTTATTCAGGCTAGTAGCTGCCATGAGAATCTGTCTGCAATTCACAAAACTTGTGTTTCATTTTGTCTTGGAACAAAACCACATTTTTGAAAAGATGTGTTTTGGCAGATGGGATTGCTGTGGAGCCAGCTGCATTGAGTAGCAGGATGCCATGCAAGTAAGTAGCTGAGCAGTGCACGCTTATGCAGGTCTGCAAGTGGAGCCAGCTGATGAGGACAAGTCAGTCGGACCAAATCTCGTATGCTGCTGCTAGCTTGAGACTCCCAGGCTCCAAGAGTACCTGTCTGATGACAAAACTTCCTCTTCTGTGTGCAACATAAGAAGTAAGAAGTTATTTCTAAAGGAAAAGTTTGACAGCTAGATAATATTTAGGCTTGTCCATATTCTAAAAAATTCAGTCTGGGGATTTTCATTGCACTTCAGTTGTGTTCCAGCACTGATAAACCACATTTCTGAAAAGTTACCCAGAACATATATGTTCAACATATGTTGACTGCCTATTGATATTTTCTTATAGAATAATTTAGCACCGTTCAAGAATAGACTAGGATAGAATAGCATAGAATAGAGTCTTTCAGTTGGAAGGGACCTACAACCATCATCTAGTCCAACTGCCTGACCAGTTCAGGGCTAATCAAAAATTAAACCATGTTGTCAAGGGCATTGTCCAAATGGTCTTAAACACTGACAGGCTTGGGGCATCAACCACCTTTCTAGGAAGCCTGTTCCAGTGCTTGAGCACCCTCTCAGTAAATAAATGCTGCCTAATGTCCAGTTTGAATCTCCCCTGGTGCAGCTTTGAACAATTCCCATGTGTCCTGTCACTGGATACCAGGAAGACGAATTCAGCAGTAATAGTTCGATTATCCCACCCAGTCACCCAATTCTGATTTTATGGTATTGGAGCAATAACATTGTAAAATTCTTTTGATAACCTTAGTTGGTAGCTTCAAAATTGATTAAAAATCTTGAGTGTCTGTTTTTTAGGGTATTATCCTAAAACACTGAAGTATTGACTTTTCAGGAAGACAGATCCTTTGATGTCTTTTACAAGATACTTTGCAGACAAAAAAATAAAAGCTAAAAGATTTAACCCCTATTGGAGCAGATCAGGCTAAATCAGATTTACAAACTCTGATGTGAAAAGGAAGGGGAAGTGCAACTTTTTTTGTTTGAGTTCTTGCATGATGACAATCTGTGTTATGAACACTACTTGGAGAATCTTTCTCTAGTAGTGCTTTGTGAACCTATGAACCTTTATGCATCTTTATCTCTTTCTTATAGTTGTTACGTGTCTTCCACCATGGTAGTATTTTTCACTGAATTACCATAGAGATTTACTGAGGCTGTCCCAAACTTCCTGTGATTTTTATCTTCTCAAACTGCCTAGATTCTTTTTTTCGTTGTTCTTAAAACCATGTTTCATATTATACATAGCAGGCATTTTGGTTTTGCAACTATTAGAAGGATATTCATTCAGTCTTGAAACACACTAAAAAGACAGTAAGTTGAATACTGCTGTCTTACTGTGATTAATCAAGTTTCAATAAGGAAGACTTGGCATCAAGCTGTTCTCTATAATTGCTAATAAGAGAAGCATTATCACCAGTACCAAATCATAAGTAGATGGATTAATATTGTTATACAGATAAGTTTTGAGCAAAACCTAAGTTTGTTTAATTGATACTACAATACTTCAAATATGTTAAAGACAGTTACCATTGGATATCTCTCTTTAATGTGTAGGCACATTTTTCGAAAATTATTGCACAGAGGTAAAAATAAACCCATGACGTGTATCATTTATCACTCATTATTTTATTCATACTGTCACCATTTAAACTTTCTCTTTGCAGAACAGATAATAGGCAATCAGTCAGTAATTTAGGATGGCTTCTGTCCTGAATGATCAAAATTTCTCATAAATGTTTAAGACCTTTTTCTTTAAAAAAAAAACCCCAAACTTGTGAAATATAAATTTTTCCATTTCTTAGATAACAAGAACTGAAATATATGGGACCCAGAATAAACCTTAATAAAAAAATCCAAATCTAAATTTGTTCAATACTCTATTACTGTTTACTAGGCAAATATTATAATGTGGATTGCTAACAAGAAAACTCAGAAATAAAAATTTTATATATATATATATATATATATATAAAAATATTCAAATCTCATTCAGGTTCTTTTTTTCATTCAAATTTCTTGTTAAATTCAATTTCCCTATGAAGATCACATTAAAAAAAGTCCACTTAGTATGAGCCTTACCATAGTTACTGAGTTTAACAAACAGACTTCATTGAATTTAACCTGGGAAATTGTTGTCAACATGCAATGCACATGTGCTGGTAGATGTGAAATGACAAAGCCCAACATATGATAAAAGGCTTAACAAGTTGTTTGCACAGAGTGAGAGAAAGACACTAAGGATATTTGGCAATATTAGTCACAGTAAAAAATTCCACACATAGACATCCCTTTATAATCTGTATAATAAAAAATTTGCAAGATACAAATTTCTCTGCATGTGTGGTTTTGGTACAGAACACAAGAAGCTCAAAATTTGTATTTGTAAACTTGACCATACCCTGGAGAGGCAATTGGTGAATGAGGACACCTTTGTTTTGTTCCAACTTCCTCTCTAGGTTCTCCTCTTCCATTTCCTCTTTCACTTCTGAGTTGCAGTCTAGGCTGCCAGCTCTTCACAGCTGGAAGTTGGTTTTTTATGTGCACTTTTGTACTGTGGGTCCTCGTGATCTGTTGGATGACTCTACACCTGCAGCTCTGAGTGATTACAGATGGAATATGAATTAGGGTAAACACACCTTCATGTCATAGATAGCCATACTTTATTGAACTAGTTTGGTTTAATACTCTATGGTCACAGAAGAAAAATGTTTCATGCATGCACACTGGTTTGGTTAGATCTGCATCGTTTAATTTTTAGCCATGAACAGCAGCATATTCTGAGGTCTGGGTTCACCTCACTCAGCCTTAACGTAGGAGCACAGTCACATTGCCCCAGTCAGTGGAGAAGGTTACATTCAGGTGTGATTCATATTTACATATGCTGAATTGCTCCCTGGAAATGATTTATTCACCATATGGGGAGACAAAGTTGACTAAGCTTCTAACACAGGCAAATAAAATTAGCTGAAATCTCTCCAGGTCCTACTGTAGACATCTACTCCTCTTTCACCTCTTTTCTCTTCCTCCCTCACAAAGATGAGACTGCTGTAGGGAACACTGTGATCCTCTGTAGAGTTTGGCATAATGCCTGGTGAGCAAACTTCCACCCTTCATGAAGGTTTCCTTTCTGAAGCCTTCTATAAAATCACACAGTACTTCTGAGTGCCTGTATGACTAGTCCTAACATATGTGCGGTAGTAGATCTTTGTGGTGAATAATGGGAACAAACTCTGGATTTCCTGGGGAACAAACCTTATGTCAGTAGTTTTCTCACTGCCTTTTCCTAAAATTAGGCAAGGAAAACCCAGCAACTGGTTGGCAGAAAGACAAAATGCCAATAGAAAATGAGTTGACACTAGTAAAAAGTGCATATGCACATCTTGAATATGATGCTGCATTTCCTATAGTATCCACTGTAGATGAACTCAGAAAAAAATATATTTTGAATTTCAAATGGAGTAAGGTCATAAACCTCAGCAACTGCATTCAGTGCTTCTTCAGCAGTTCAGAAATAGGAATCATAATTAGTGGTGAGCTACGCATCTGTGTTTAATGCAAAATTCATTCCACATCTTAGACGGATATGTATGACTGAACTATTGATTTTAATTGTATCTGTCAGAATTTAGCTCCTCATTCACACATACCATATACCTTCATCATTTGTAGGCAGGCACATGCCTCTTTAAGACTTGTTTCCTATGTAGATAATATACTGCAGTTCCCTGGAGACCTTATATGCATATCACAAAAGCCAGCACAAACAGCAGGCTTGCTAATACCAAAAGAAGTGATTAATATTAATTCCTATACGCCACTTTTGTCAAAGGTTTTGGTATCAGCATTTTTTTTGTGTCCTGAGAGAACATAAAATAGGAATACAAATTCTAGGATGCCTGTGTAGCAGTCTACTTTCATGTCACAGGTTGGTATTTTTTAACTTTACTTGCATAATAAAAATGGTACTTCAACAGGGTTTCTTTCCCCCTCTTGTTTTACTCAACCGTTATTCCACATGTTTTTTCTTTAATTTAAGAAGAAAAAAAAAAAGTATGTATCATTACACAGTTACTAGAGATGTTATAATAGCTATTACAGTACTTTAAAATATATATTACAGGTAATCAGCAAAAATACGTTCCTGAACACAGTTTTATATAAAAACTAATCATGTGTCAAGACCCTCTCATTTCCCATCTCCTTTATTGTTTTATTTCCTTTTTTTATAGTTGGAAATGTCATCAGCTTATGAGTGAGAAGAAAAACTATCATGTGTACTTGGTACTTGATAATAACGGGTGTGTACTTCTGTAGAAGCTTTTCCAGAGCTAGTTAGAACAAAACTGATCTTTACTAAAGATAATGTCTTTAAATGTTCCAGTGAAAAGTTAAGTTATACTTACTACTGACCATCTGAGCAGCACAAGTGCAGTTTAAAATAAGGGTTTATTGTAACTATGATTTTATAAATTAGTAAGTTATGTTCTCCTGTCTCAAAAAGGATAATATATAGTTTTCTGCTTATCAATGGTTTATCTTGTAAGCTTAGTATAAATGGCAGGATCAACAATAGTGGAAACACTAGAATTTGTTCCAGTGAGGATCTGGATATCTTCTAAATATTTATGACTAGTGATTTAAAAAAAAAAAAAAAAAAAAAAAAATTAGTCATTTGGAATTCTGTTTTCTTTTTATAAACCTCTGAAATGTCTACTAAAACAGTTTTATATCCATTTATGATTCTGTTTAGCTTTTGAGATCTGGAAACAAAGTGCTATACCCTTCAGACTTATCCTAGTTCTTCTTTATTTAAATGTGATTTTCCAGGAGGTTTTCACTAGTGGAATTTTTCAGATACATTGCTTTTTCTATAAAATGATATCTTTTAGCAACTAATTTGAATTTTTAAAAAAATAAAGCCTGTGAGGAATTGCATTTATCTTAGTGCATAAAGCTGCTTTTGACTTTTGAGTTGAAAAATTTGGTCCTCAGTCCAAATCATTCTACCAAGCAGTTCATTGGTGAGCTGAAATCTACTTTTTAGGTGCTATTCTAGCAAGGACTGACTTGACTGATATCTACTGATACTGCTTTTCTCATTAACCTCTGTTAAAAAGATCAAGTAGTATGTGTTCCATGATCATGGACTACTTTTCATATAGATGAGTTCCGTAAGGTATCTGATAAAAAGTACTTCAAAACACTATGTAAATTTGAATTCATTTAAAACATGTAAAAAATGTAAGAAATACCATGTGATCATTAAATAAAAGTAAAAAAACAATGCTTTAATGCACCCCGAGTTTAAGTCAATATTGGATCCTGAATTCTTAAATGCTCAGTTGAAGAGAGCTGTACTATTATAAGGGAAAATCCTTGATTCTACTCTGTCTCAGTTGTGAATTAGTCCCACTGCAAGCCAGTTTCTTATTTCAAGATCTCTGTGTTGGTAATAGCTGCCAAGATAGCTCAAAGTACACACTGGTGACTTTAAGTTCACAGAGGCTTTTCCGAGAATTATGTGGGCATAGAGAATGGAGATTTAACTTCTAGAATAAGGCTGGACTTGTTAACAGTTAAAGCAAGCTTTCATGCATGGTAATGGAATGAATAAGGAAATTGAAAAGGGGGATGGATGGCGAATAAGAAGTAACATAATTTTTACTGGTTTTTTTCCCTAAAGTATAAACATACTAAATTATTCAGACTATAATAAGGGGAGGTAGCATATGAAATTGTATCTCTAAATCCATCCATACTATAGTTGTGTGGAAGATATAAAAGCTGAAAGCAAACCCCATTAAAACAGTATACTGAATACATTGGAATATTTGTTAATCTATGGATTGTTTTAGTTTACATTCTTTAGTTCTTTTTCTTCCTAGTGTTACATAGGAGAAAAAGAAAAAACAAAAAACAACAACAACAAAAAACCCACACCAAAAAAACACCGCAAAGGTTTTTGTAGAGCACTTGCATTACAGCATCGATACAAACAGCCTCATTTTGCATGGTTCAAAATAGATTCAATCAACTGACAACCTGTACTTCCCAGATTATTATTATATTTAGGGTAATGAATAGGTAGTAAACTGTTCAGGTAATGTAATGTCAAATTCTGTAGTCTCTACTGGACTGTTGCCAGACTTTTTTGTCCCAGACATGGAGCCTGAAGGGATGCTTTGACTACTACTGGAAATTTTGTGTCCTAATGACATAGTGCAGGACTGTATATATAAATCTCCTTCCTGGCCTGGTAGAGTGGAAAGTCACTGTCACATTTGCAAACCTCTGTCATAAAATCGGGTTTGAGCACTGCATAGTTTCAAATTACCTAGGAACTTCCATTGTAATCTAGCTGCATTTTAGCTTTTCCTTATTTTCACATTTCTTTCATAAGCATTTTTATTTTGGTTTTGCTATAGAAACAGAATTTAAGGAAGAGAAAATATGCCTGACAGTTTATTGCCATTATTTGAAGAATATGACTTTTTGATAGTTGATACACCACCTAAATGAATATAACTTTGCCTTAAGTCTGCTTAGTATATTTTCCTGATGATTCTTGATCTCATAAGAACTCCCCAAATCATTACAATAGCATTCTCTGACCATGGCTACACATGTTAGGGTTGGAAATATATTTACCATGGTGTCCACCCATGCAGCAAAACCAAGGAGTGATTCTTAAGTCAGTACAACAACATTTCTGTGGTGGTGAAGGTTGCCTTCCTGACCATACTTGTCACTTGTTTGTCAGAGTCCTGTGATGTGCCTCTTTCTCCTCTGAGAGACCCAGAATATTTTTAAATGTTATATTTTTTCACTAACTACTTCTGTTACTCTTACAGTTAAGATTTCTGAAAGTATTGTTCTGCAGAACTTCTTGTCAATATCTAAAATTTCACTGAATTTGTAAGCCAGGATTTTAGGTTATGACTCTTGTCCAAATCACTTAGTGAAATATTGGAAAGAGGAGTCAGCAGTATCCTCTTAAATAACAAAATAATATTTAAAATTATTTTTCCATAAATGGGTAACACGAGCTGTTGAGGTTCCTTGTTTTACCTGGGAAATGGTGTGCTTCTATTACAAGTATCTTGAGTGGAGAGCATAGGAGACAGTTGAAAAGGATTCAACTTAAAAATACTGTCAGATGAAGTTTAAAATAGAAGTGAATCACAGGAGTGGTTTTCAGGTGCTCTTACTCACCTTTAATTCATTCAGAAGTTTTTATGTGGTTTAATTAAAAAAGGGATACTTAAAGTAGTTTAGGATTCTTTTTTTAACGAATGTATTACTCTTGTCTAGTATGTAAAAGAACATTATCTAATCTAGAAGAGGTTGCCTAATCTAGCACAGACGAACTTGGTTTTGGTGTTTGTAAGAGCTCAGGTAGTCTTTGCCCAGACTGTTTCTACAAATACTTATTCCCAAATGCAGGTTTTGCTACTGAGAACAAGTGAGGAGGTAAATGATTTAGGGGACTGGGCCAGATGCCTGAAATGCTGGGGTTTCAACCCCAAGCCCCAAATTAAGGCTGACACATGGGTGATTCCCACAGCCCTTCACAAAGGGGGGTGAGTTTCCCTCTAAGCTTCCCTCCAGGGTGCTGCGGCCTGGCAGACAGAGCCATTGGGTAAAGGAGCCCCAGGTCCAGCATTGAGTAACCCAAGGTCAGGTGTCCCACGTAGGGATAAAAGCTGGGACCCCTTGCAGGAGGGGCAGTGTCTGTGTGTGAGGGGGATGCCCTGTGCAGAGTTCCCTGTTGGGGAAGGACCTCCCGCCTCCCTGGGACTGGGCTCCAGTCAGGTCTGGCTTTTGTAAATGTGGGCTCTGTAGGGATTCAGTGTGTGGCTTCCTTGGTCTTATGTGTTTGGTTTGTTGACTTGGTTGTCTCCTGTCCCTTCTATGGGAGACTGCATGTCACTGTTTATTCCACCCATTGTTGGTTGTGTGGTGTTGTTGGGGTCAGTGGGATTGATGTTGATTATGTATAATCTGATTGACTTGTTTGTACCCCCAGTGCTCACCCATGTACTGACCCTTTTGTGTCAAATACAATCTGGTTATTGGTTCATCTTTATGCTGGCTGTGTCCTTTATGCTAGGCATGATAATTGGCAAAACAATGTCTCAAATACAGTAGAAGACATAGAGGTTGAACCCAGGAAGATGTATGAACTAAACATATTTTCAGTAGGAATATGTGTGCCTAAGAGAACTTTTCCTATTTACTCATAGGGTATGTCCCTAACATCCTGTAATAAATACATAGCTGGAAAGGAAAAGGTGGAGAGACTTTGTTATGGTTAGGTGCTTGTGTGTGTTAGAGTCGAAATGTGGTGGACTCCTAAGCAGAAAATACTAAGTTTTTGCCTTCCCACTCTACTGAATCCTCCTAAATCCTTTATGCACAGAAATGTTACTTTCTATAATGCTTTACATACTTCCCTTTGCATTAACCTGTGTCTAAAGAGAGAAATGTCATAATTTGATATTTATGTTGTAACAACAGTTTCTAACACTCCTTCTAGATAACTAGGAGGAGACATGGGAGATTTCTTCATAACCTTGTGAAGAAACCTCAGGTCCATCTGAAGGCTGCCTTGCTACAGTTCTCTTTTTGAGGCAACAGCCTGTTTCCCCACCTTGCCTTTATACTCTGTACTTGTTTGTATCTAAGGACTTGTATTAAGTGCTACTAAAATAAATTTATTAAAGTGATATTCTACTGCACTAATGGTGAAAGTTAACTTTCACTGCTCCCTGAAGGGGAAAGCATATCAGTAATTGAGGCATTCCCCTTGCTGTTCTGTGAACCTTGTGGTGATGTATGAAAGATGTATTGAATTATTCAGTGTCCCTTGTTAGTTAGATTTCTCCTTGGGTTCTCTGTGTAGCTGATGTCATTTGTGGAAGTGAGATTCTTTATTGTGTGAATAGGGCCCACATTTGTGAAAAAATCTGCCTTTTAAATTTTTGTTATGTCTGAGAGGTAGCATTTAGTTACTGACAATTTCTATTTGTCTAGATTTTAGGATATGAAGTGTTTGGAAAACTTCAGAAAATTAATATTTGTTTTTTAAAGTTCCTACACTGACAGAAAATACTTACAGAGCATTGCAATAATGCTGATGCTTGCAGTCAGGGTAATTTAGTGCTGAGATCACAGAGAATGCTTAACAGGATAAGCATTCTCATTCTGTTTTATTTAAAATGACCTCTATGTGTAGTTACACCTATTGCTGAAATTCTGCTTATTTACGTTTCACACTTCAATGAACATCCATAAAGACAACCTTTCATAAAAGCAAAATGCATGTACATACAAACCTGGAGGTTTTTATTTAAAAGTCTTTTCTAGAATTACCAGTTTGGTAAATCACAACTTACTACCAAAAAAAGATATTTTATATTAGTTACTTAATCCCTCAGCTGTCTACTAGCAGGAGCACCAATTGTGCCAGCATAGATGTGCTGTAGGACAAGCTGTAAGAAAAGCCCATTCTGGCATAAGACTATTTCATTATATAAATGTCTTGAAAAAGCCTATCACTTCTGTGAAATATTATCTAGTTAGATTTTTATTAGTCCTTTAACTTTGAATTCCACATCCCACAGGCCAATGAAGTATCTTTTTAACTTTAAATAGCTTTGTACTGTTTATATCAGATTCACAGAATCACAGAAATGTCTAGCTTGGAAAAGACCTTGAAGATCATCCAGTCCAACCATTAACCTCACACTGACAGTTCCCAACTACACCAGATCCCTCAGCACTATGTCAGCTCTACTCTTAAACCCCTCCAGGGATGGGGACTCCACCACCTCCCTGGGCAGCCCATTCCAACGCCCAACAGCCCCTTCTGGAAATAAATGCTTCCTAATATCTAGCC
Organism: Athene noctua; assembly: GCF_965140245.1. Lineage (NCBI taxonomy): Eukaryota > Metazoa > Chordata > Aves > Strigiformes > Strigidae > Athene > Athene noctua. The sequence goes on along the minus strand of NC_134037.1, from coordinate 257,630,237 downwards.
TAAACCTTCCCTGGTGCAACTTGAGGCCATTACCTCTTGTCCTATCACTTACTACTTGGTTAAAGAGGCTCATTCCCAGCTCTCTGCACCCTCCTGTCAGGGAGCTGCAGAGGGCTATGAGGTCTCCCCTCAGCCTCCTCTTCTCCAGACTAAACACCCCCAGTTCCCTCAGCCACTCCCCGTATGACCTGTGCTCCAGACCCTGCACCAGCTCCGTTGCCCTTCTCTGGACACGCTCGAGTCATTCAATGTCCTTTTTGTAGTGAGGAGCCCAAAACTGAACACAGGAATCGAGGGGCGGCCTCACCAGTGCTGAGTGCAGCCCCTGGCATTTGGGCTTATTGAAACTCCCCCAGTTGGGCTCAGCCCATGGCTCCAGCCTGTCCAGGTCTCTCTGCAGAGCCTCCCTACCCTCGAGCAGATCAACACTCCCACCCAACTTGGTGTCAGCTGCAAACTGACTGAGGGTGCACTTGATTCCCTCGTCTAGATCATCAATAAAGATGTTGAACAGGAGTGGCCCCAACACCCAGCCCTGGGGGACACCACTCATGACCAACTGAATTTAACTCTGTTCACCACAACTCTTTGGGCCCACGCATTCAGATTACATTAAAATTTTATTTTCTAATATTGTCAGTACCAGGCCCATAAAGGTGAACAGCAATATGCCCTCAAATTGATACTGAGCAACAGGGAATGCACAATTACTTTTGACATTATTTGTTGCCTTGCTTGTTGCTGATCTCATCACAGACAGAGTGAATGTATTTTCTTGCTTTGTCAAGGAAGGAAGATGTGATCATATGCTTACAGACCTTGAAGTAAAGAACCGTTTAGGGACACTTTGTTCATCTTTCAAAAATGCAGAAAGCATCCCTCTGTATACTGAGACATTTTTCACTTCTGTGTAGCTTTTGGAGCACCTGGAGGATAAGGGCAGCTGCACTAGTATGGCTGATCCACTGGAATACATGGCAAAGGGGGACAAATTTTACTCTTAGACCTACTCCGGTATCTCCTTCTGTAAGACAAGAAATCATGCTGATCTGAAAGTTGAATGTTTCCCAGATGAGGAGAACAAAAATATTTCTTGCAGTATAATTGAGCATATTCATCAGTTCATACAAGATTGTTATAATTGAAAATCTTAACTCTAGCTTTGCAAGGTCACCTTGGTCCCTAATGGAGAATTGCAGTGAAAGCCAAGAGACTGAAACATGATTCCCAGATTTTGCCACTGACCTGCTTTTGCAAATGATCTCACGTTTTTCTTCTTTTTTTCATATGTGTGTGGATATTTTTATTGTACACTCTCTTGAAGGTAGGAATTGTTTTAATGCACTATCTCCAGACTTGGTTTGGACTCCTCTCTGAAGCATCAGATGAGAATAAAAAGGAGAAGATTCTGACATGTGAGGAGCTGTTTGCATTTTATGTTAATGGTGAATAGAAAAATTTTTGTGAAACAGAAAAATGCATAATATACACCAATTTGGGTAAAAATCTCAGCTAGGGTTCAAAGAGAAGTTCTCCTCAAGTAAATGCTGTAAATTCCTCTGTTTCAGTATTAACATTTTGTAATAGCTGACATTGGCAGTCTGGTTTTACTATTTTTTTTTTAACATTAAATAGCATTTTTTTTAACATTGTACATCTTGTTATTACAAGCTTTATTACATTCCTAGAGAACTTTCTGCCCAGTTCATGGCTCCATCTAGAGCAATGATTGAGCTTTATTGACATGGCAATAACATGAAATGGAGAGCTGTAGGTGTGCCACACCTACTGATACCAGCGCAAATTGTTTAACTAATGCCCTACACGCAAGGTTGAGCGTGTCCCTCCAGACTTTGGGAACTTACTAGAACAAGTTCTGAATCGAACCCTTTTCATTCTTGCATGGTAAAACAATTCATGATACAAGAGATGCGTGGAAATTCAAAGCCTGAAGAAATCCTTTAATATTTTTGTATAATCAAGCAGAAAAGGAACAGAGCTTTTGGGGCAAAAGGTAATAGAAAACCCAAAACATATGCACATATTTTTCAACCTAAAAAAATACAAGTTAAAGCTACCCTTTATCCAGAGAAATGTAAATGAAGTTCCAAACACAAATGCAGCTGTTCCATTGTATAAATGTCTCTCTACAAGTCTGACTATCATACTAATAAGATTTTAATCTGCAGTCCTCATTGGAAAAAAAAAAAAGAAAAGTAAGGGCAAACTGTTACTAAGACTTGTTCCATGTGAGATGGCTGCAGGGACCTTGTTCAGTAATTCACAACCTCTCTCATACATGCTGGTTTTTATCTACCAGGGAACTATCATGACTGTTTTTCCCTTTGGCAGTAGGGTTACAGCTTCTGGTACCTGCCTGACACTGTCATTTTGGATCTTTATGCTAGAGGAAGGATGTGTCCCAAAACCTTCCAGTATTGTAACTGCAACTCAATTCTGCTGGGCAGCTTTACAGGAGACAGGTGCTACTGCAATAAAAAAAGGACTCTGTAAATTACAGGCTATTTTTATGAAAGAAAGTAGATTTCAAATGTTTCTCTGTCTCAAAGTCCTGAGGCTGCAGAGAACGTGCTATGATATAATATTCCCATTTATAATGGAAATACAGGAAAACATTTTTTAAGAAATTATTACTTCCTTCCCTAGACTTGTCCATTTATTCTTTTCTGAGAGATCCTGTTTCAAGCTAAAGTAAGCTTTCTTGAATTAAATATCATGATGCAATCTACCAACACAAGTTTATAGGCATTTTAGAGCAAGTATGTTTGACTGAAGATTTTTTCTTAATTCATCCTGCATGCCTAAGAATATCTTGAAATCAGAAGGCATTTTATTATTATTTGTAGTCTTTTGTGAAACACCTTGGTTTAAAGATACCCATTACGACAATTAACATCATCTCCCTTTTGTAAAGCAACTGTGTTAACTGCAGACCTCTTGCACTTTCCATTTTGCTCTTACTCTTGCAGCTGTGGGGAATAGAAGAACTCTGGCATTCTTCTCCAGTTCATCTGGATTTATACTTGTGGACATACTCAAAAACATATGTATATGACTATTTGTGCATAGGTAGCTCAATACAGAAAATTATCCGAAAGCTTTCCATTTTAATAATGTTACCATTTTAAACACAATCTCTTGTAAACAGACGAAGGAAGACAGACAGACATAAGAATTGAATACTTAGAGTTGGCATTTCATTTAAAATTAGAATTTCTGTGTAAGATTGCTTTGTTAGGAGACTGATATACTTAGTAAATCAAAGGAACTTTTGAAGCATGATTTAACATGAAGAGCAATGTGTTAATATTCTGATTTCACAAAGCACAAAAATGTCAGTTATCAAAATGGTGTTGATTATATTTCACAGCTGCTTATGCTGATTCCACTGAAAAGAGTTGTGGGAAATTATTCCAAAGGATAAAACTGGCTGCTTCAGTACCTTTTTAAACATTTTAAACCATTACAAACAAAAACGTTGGCAAGAAAAAACCACTTAGATTGTGAATAATTTGTGAATTGAATATAGATGGATTATTTAAGTTATTGTAATACAGATGCTTAATTATGATAATGATGAGCACTATAAAAATTTCTAAGAACTAATATAATGCTCTTGAAATAATAATGTAATTAAAATGTTGTGGGGATGAGGCCATCAATCATGTTGTAGAGATAAAATTTGTGCATTTGAAACTCTACGTTCTCTACTGAGGTCTTCATTTAGATTGTAGGGATGTATTCAGGGGGTTGTGAAACCCCCATTTGGCTAATGATAATACAAGAATAATTTCCGTTTGCTTTCCAGAGAGTTATAAGGATGACTAAAGGTTTGAGTATCCTTCACAGTGCCATATCTACTAAGCATTTTCATTTCATTACCATGGTGATACATAAATTCCGATGTGGAACAAAAATTAGTAAGCGAATCAGCCACCAAGCAGTTTACAGTGCATATACTTTTGGGGAGGAGGAAAAAGAAAGAGCAAAAATGTTTTCTTGTCCCTGAAGTATGAAAAATGTAGCTATTATAAAAAGCACAGTCTTAATTTTAGGTTGCTTAGATCGTGTTCTTTAAAGTAACAGTAGAGAGAGACAACTCATTTTATGTGGCTCTTTATAATCTTTGAATACTTAATATCGGGTTGTTTAAAAAGCATCTGTGGGATAAACTAGTTTATGGCATCCATGGCACTATTTGTAACTTGGTAGGTCCAATTCTTCAGTGGAATTATTAACAGATATAAAGAATTTTTCATCCTGTACCATTTAAATATTGGAGGAACCTGCTAATACGTAGCAGCATAGTTGCCTCTTCCAGGTGTAACTGTATGCATGTAGCATGGCCCAAAATTAAAAAGTCATTTAATCAACAGATTTGCTGATCTATTGACTCTTTTTCTTTCCTTCCGTTAACCAGAAATCTCTACTGACAGAGAATAATAGAAACTCTGTAATTGTGAATTGAAACTGATAACAGCTCCAGTACATATTCAGGTAATGATCTTGCCTAGAGGTTATCCATAATTAATGTGTTAAGGGAAAGGTAGTTAGTAGATATGAATATATTTTAGGAATAATTAAGATATTATCGTATCTTCTCTTACAGGTTTAAATAAAGTCTGAATAAAGAATTTTCATGCTGACAGGGTTAGAAAGGAAACATCACATTCCAACTGTAACAACATTAAATGAAGATAGGTTTCGAGGCAGGAGAAAGGAAGGGGAAAAACCTGTTTTCCTCTTGGCTGTGATCACTGACAAGATGAAATGGTGGGCAACGTTGTGATGAAAGTGTACATGTGGGATATGCAGAAGCTCTGAAACAACTCTGAAAAATAAGATCAATGTTCTAAAAATGTTACTGACTTTGGAAAATGGTCCCTTTAATCCTCTGAAAGCAGAAGAGTAGAGAGTCTGAAAAGTGAAGACAAACTCCTGTCTGTGCTCTGAAAAAAGGAGTGCAGAAGGACAAATTCAAGGAACAGCCATGTCCACCCTGTTATGTGAGGCTCTTCTGCTTTTTTTTGTCTGCTTTTTTTTTTTTTGGCAATGTAGGGAAATGAAGTGTTTATTACACCCGGTATTTATTATTCATTTTTGAGTTAATTAGAAGAATAGCTGTGCTGGGTCTGCCCAAGGGGTCCATCTTGTTCAGTGACCCACCAAGCAGGTGGGAGTTGTACCAGAACTGAGAACACATACGTGATAGTATTGACCTAGACTCCAGCTTTTCAACTAAAAGAATTACTCTGGTTAAAACAAATTATTTTACTTATTTTTAAAATTTTATTTCAGTTTATAATTTAATTTTATTTCATCTTTTTTAATGATTTATGTACTACCATCTCTGTATTAAAATCTCCCATATTGTTGCAGAGGACATCCATTTTTATTCAGCTCTCTGATGGCATTTTCACTTTATGCCTCTTTTTTTTTCCTATCTCTGCTTCCTTTTTATTGATTACTTTTCCTCTAAATTAGGCAGACATTAGCATACTTACTCTAGCTGGATTCTATTTACATTTCTTTGATCTTCAAGCTTTTTTGAAAAACTGGTAGGAACTGATTTCCAGTTAGTGTTGGAAGGTGAATTTATTACATAGCTCATTAGACTCAAGTGGAGTTTCTCTTTTATCCGTCATTTTTTTTCCCCTCTCTCTTTCCTTTTCCTTGCTTATTTTCATTTCACTTGGCATTCAGAATTTCTGGTGACATTAACCTGTGTAAAAGTGATTTCTGTTACTAATATTTTGGTGCGTTCTGCCTTAACAGGGACTGTGAAGCTCAGTGAGGAATATGTCAGTTCTTTTTGCTCAGTGCAAAGGCTCCTGGACAAATTAATGAGTTTATCACAATTATGCAGCTGTAATATGCAAGCAGACATAAACTGCTTAAGGGGTCTCAGAACATAATTGGCACGATTTAGGTGTCTAGGTGTCAGTGTCTCATGCCTTTTAGGTACCTCAGAGAATCAGAGACATCTGCATGAAGTGGCAGATATGACACAGGACCTTTAGAATCTGACCTTTTCTGGGCTGGCAGCTCTAGTCTTGGCAGGATACCCTGGGGCATCTAAAATGTTACTAGTCTCATCTAGATAGGCAGCTGAATTCCACACCAGATCTTTTAATTTGTGTTCTTCACAAGCCATAACACTGAGGCACAGTCTTACCTACCTGGTGCAGGGCTTGCAGCGTTGTGCACCAAAACCTAGATTTTGGGAAATGCTCTCTTCTGTTTTGCCAGTATCTCCCAATGCACCTAAGAGCTCAGGTTACCTTGAAAGGTCCTGTTTGCTTTAAGTGTGATTTTTGTGGCCTCTGTGGTATATAGAGTCTCAACCATTGCCAGGGAGGAGACATGATACTGCAAGCTTTCTGGAAAAAAATCATTAATAGTAATTGGAGTGTTTTCAAATTCCTTTTGCCTATACAGTGTTAGGCATGTTGAACATCACTGTCTTTCTGACTTTCCAGCTAAGCAGGAAATTAAATAGTGTCACTTATTTTGGAAAATTAGTGAGATTTTAGTATCTGCGTTGCTTGTATAAGCTGTCTGAAGTTGTTAGATCTTTTGTTGGAGGAGTGGGGAGACAAGATTTTAGTTGTTGCTTTTTAAGAAAATATGTATTTTAATTATTTTTAAGATATTTCCTGATCTTAGTGGGGTAGGTGATGTATTTTCTTATTTGTATTATGTTTTTAGGGATCAGTAAATTTATATGCAAAATCTGACTATTCATTTCCATATTAAGGGGGATTCTTCAAACCTTCTCTGAACTTTTCAGCATTAAAACTAGAGGTTAAAAATCGTTGGTTTCCTATCTTCCCTGAAGAAAATAAGTTGCTAATAAATAGAAATTAAAGGGGAAAATGTTGCTTTAACCATCCCCCTGATTCAAGACAAGATCAGTTATTCCTGCTGAATGTCCTTCTAATACACTCTGAAAATTCAACATTTTTCTACAGTCCTATCAGACAATCTACTCCAGCACACCTTGTATTTATGAAAGTTTCCTTTCCCAAAGTTTATTGAATTTTAAGCACCTTGCCTTCTTGTATTAATAAATATATAGCTGCTTCTTATTGCAGCAATCTTTTTCTTTAAAGACTGGCATGCCTCTTTATGAGTCCTTCCCTCACTAGACTAAATAAATCCAGTTTTTCCCCATATATTACATTTTCAAGATCTCTGGTCTTCCCTTTGTCTCTCTTCTGGCCTCTTAAGTAGTCACTTCATATTTTTCTTGCAGCTTTCAGCTGAAAACTCAGTTTTCAGGTGAAGTATTTCAAGCTGAGATTTCCTGCTGGCAAGTACCACTCCCTCCTTTTTTTTTCCTTACGCTGTCCCCAACCACTGGCCCTACAAAAGTATCACATTGAATGCTGTGTAAATGCCTAGAGAAAGTTTATAAGACATTTTTTATTGTATTTGCTGATATTGTTGGGAAAGGGGAAAAGAAATGGGACGCAACCCCTTCAAGTCTGATTCTGACTGAAATGATCCTCTGATGATGACCTTTTGTGCTTTAGAGTGAAAATATCATTTCTTATCCTAAAGCTGGAGAAATCATAGAATTTTCTTAGTGACACAATATTTCACACCTAGCATGTGAATTTACTGCTGAGACTCAGCAGAAAATGATTTTAGAGATTTTAACAAATGAATCAATTACACAAGTGTTGAAAATAATGAAGATGATAAAACTCTTTAATCAAGCCCAGTGCTGTGCAAGTCATGACAAAAATTAGCTGAACAGCAAAATTAGTTTTCCCTTGGACTGTTTTACTTCCCTACTGTTTATACTGATAAAGTCAGTTTGTGCTACTCGACAGTCATGATTTCTTTTTATCTGTGTAGACGCAACAGGTCTTCCAGATGAAAATGGTGCTTTGCCTTGAGGTATAAGTAGAATCTTTCTGGCTTGCTTGCAGATTGATTTCTAATAATTTGGTGGGAGGGGGTTACTGGTGTTGCTCTAGAGCAAACAGTACTCAGTCTGGACAGTCCCATATGTGGTGTGTATCCACCCCACCTCTCCATCCTGCAACACAATACACCCAAACTAAACCAAAAACCAAATCCATCTTGCATTAAAAATGCAGAAACATCTCTTTTGGTGCTTGATTTATACAACTCAAATATTTTAGTGGTACTGCTGAATTTGTTTCCCTTTTGGTCCTCAATTTCTAAGAAGAATATGTACAATAAATGGCAGTTTAATTTCTGATAGACTTCTAATTCTTAACTGTATTGAGTACATGCTGTCATTGTAGTTTCACCCCCAGTTTTCTTACTTGCAAGTGGATTATCTGGTGTTTAGAAGTGTAACAGTACCGCAGCCTTTCCTTCACTGGAAGCAGTAACATGTTCTCCTTCTTTCAAGTTTTCTACTGTTCCCATGAAAATTGCCAGAAACTTTGAGAGCTGTGCAGATTTACTCAGAAATGTCCCAGTAGTTACTGAATTAATTGCTCAATAAAATCAGCAGGTAGATGTTTGAACACTGAGTCTTTTAAGACATACCTCCAAAAAAAAAAGGGCAGTGAAAATGTTTTCCTGTACATTGATTTTCTGTTTAGTGTTAACACTTGTAGAAAACTTGTTTCTCACATGTTACCTGAAATTAAGACAACTGTGTGATAGGAGCAGGAACATCTTCTGATTAATGACAAATATGACAGCTTGGCTTCTAGAAAATTAAGTCAGAGGCTGCAAAATTTGCAGACAATTCTTTCTATTTCCAGTAGGTTTGAGGAAGGTGCAGAGGGAATGTGAAAGGTCAGAGATCTTTTCCACAATTGCAACTTTGCTAGCTATAGCTTCTGCTTTAGGCATTATTTTTCTATTATTGTTTTGGTTTGGAGAGATATGTGTGTCCTTGCATGGGCTTGGGATGATTGATTTCTTTTTTTTTTTTTTAAAAAAAAAAAAGGAAGAACCAGTTCAGCTCATCCAGCAGAATTCATAGCCCTCTGGCATTTAATTATGTGGCTCTGCAAACTATATTGAGGAAGCTTTTTATTTTTTTCAGTTTTTTTTTCACAGGCTTTTCATAAGGCTACTACATCTTTATTGGCTACATTGAATATGTGTCAATGGGGTTGTTTTTCATGCTGCATGAGTGCGCTGATGCTGTCATCTGCTTTTGGCAACTATAAAATAGAAAATAGTAACATTAGTATAATAGAAGAGGAACAGCACAGGACACACAAGTGAGAGAACAGCTACTGCATAGCCTGCTTCGTATAAGAGCTGTTAATAATGGATTAGGATCCTCTCTGAGGCTCTAAATCAGATAAAAATGATAACCAATTTTGTGGCATGTGCATGACAAACTCAGTTTGAGGTTGTGCAATTAATAGCATCAAATACCATAAATTATGGCAAAATTTATGGGTTTGTAATTTAGGGTACAGAATACTACTGTATACAGAAAACATGAACTGTTTCATAAGGCTTTACAAGCAGATGTGTAAGGGAAACTTTTTTTAATATTATAGTTTTTCTTAAAAAGTGAAAAAAAAACATTATCTTAAGACTGGGGTTAAAAATGAACTATCTAGTGGTAAATAACTCAACCTTGATAAAACACAGAGGAAGTGTACCTAGTGTAAAAGCAGCATCTCACGAGGTTTTGTGCCCACATTACCAAAAAAGGTGTTCTGTGGATGGGCAGAAAGGAAAAACCCAAGAGCCAAACCAGCTGAAGTGGCCATCTCTTCTTACTATTTTTAAATGGAGACAAAGTTTGGAAGAGCACCTACTGAAGAAGCACAAAGCTAGACTGAATTGTTTTCAGGTAATATGTCAGTCACAGAACATCTTGGCTGTTGTAAGTAATATGATTAAACATAATCGGCAACTGCATGTGGTTGTGTCTAAGAGATTAATGTTAGATATGTATGTCATATATCATTCCTAATTTGCACTAATGGTTTGGAAACTTGTTATGAATATGTTTTCGTAAGTTTTATTACTGTACACCCAAGTATATGATGTTTTAAAAGGCTGTCAGTTCTTACTGATGCTTTCTGAAGCATCAGTGAATATAATGTAGTAGATTTTGCTGAAAATCATGGAGTCTTTTTTGCAACATCTCAGATGAGTGTTCTGAAGTGAGGGATAATTAATTTTGAATATAAATATGGCTATATTAATTTTGCAGTGCATATAATGAGTTTTATGTAATATTACATTTCCGAGATTACAGATGAATTCTTATTTGCTCTGCATTGTATTTTGTCTTTTTCCATATTCAATTAAAAGCAAATTGAAGTAAAAATGTTTATTGTAAACATAACAATTCTGAAAGAAGAATGTTGACAGTCGCTGTAATGTGTGTGAGAGGTTGCAAGTTATCACAACGTTTCAACTTCACATCTTGGACTCCCACATTCAACTGCATGAAATAAATATGTATTAGAAATGGTAAAAATACAATAAAAATGGTATCTCAATATGAGTCAGTAAGAGCTTGGTTGAGTTCAAAGTTTTGCTGACTTCAGTAGAATTTCAATAATAATCTCTAAATACAACACTGGAATATTTAATATAATAGACTGTATATAATGCTATGTTTATCTGTTTTCAGGATATTTGTTTAGTGAACTTAGTTTCTTTTATTAAGTTACTACACTGATTTAACAAATTTATTTCCATCAATACTGTTACTTGTAGATGGACAGTTGTAATTCATGGTTATTTATATCTTGTTCTAAGTTAACCTTCAAGCAGAAATCCTTTTAAACTTCAGAAGACAAAATTTAACTGTGCAAAAGAGTATAAAGCATTTTTTAATGAGTAATTGATTATATTATAGCTCTGGTAGCAGTGCTTGAGTGATAATAGTGAGTAGGTCATAACAATCATTCAGAATTCCATTCTTCTCAGAAGCTTCCCTTTTAAAATTAAATGCAGTACAGGCTCTAATAGACGATTATTTTAAAGTATTCTTACTGTTCATATTCAGAATAATCATTTACAGAATGAACTGCATTGTACTCATTTGATACTATTAAGTGGCAAAATCAAAAGATGCTCTGAAAAATGCTTTGTTTCCCACCTTTGCTTGCACCTCTATCAGAAAATCCCCAAATCAACAAGTTGTAGATATATTTTACATTTTGTCATGTTCTCATAAAGTAAAACAGAATTCTTTTTAAATGTTCCATAACACATATGACTTTTATTAAAACGAATTAGTAAATTTTTCATCTTTCCATCATTATTATGTGCTAGTGGAGGCAAAAATTGTTGGAGGCAACTTTATGTAAATATAAAATAAATGTAAAATATCATCATGCTTAACATGGAACAACAGATACTGGAATGCAAGTAGACTTGCCATTACAATATAAGCAAGAGAAACTTTATGATGCTGTATGAATTTTCATATTATGATGTGTGAAATTTTTTTCAGAATCTCTATAGCAGCTTGTTATTGACTTTGAGTGCAGGGGATTGAGTCTTAAGAGGACGGAAAAAGAGCAAAAAAGGTTGGGTTCATATATTGCCTAATTTGAGTTTGGGATGAATAGTCAAGAATTATATTTATTAGGTTGTGATAAATTGCAAGTTTAGGAAGCGAAGACAGTCTTGATGATGAATTGCAAAAGGATCTTAAAAGTCTCGGAGATAAAATAGCTGATGGAATTTAGTATGAGTGTGTAAAGCGGTGCACGTGGTGACAGAGACTGGGTGGACACTCAATAAGGAGGGCTCTGGGTACCTAGGGCAGAGATCTTAGTCATGATAGTCCCCAGATAAGATGACCTCCATAATGCTGAAAAAAAAAACCCAAAACCAACAAACCCCCAACGCATACCCCAACCCCCTTCTCTTATACTAGAAGTTATTAGGAAAAGAATAGAGCACAGAAAAAGTCCAATATGACCAGAAATTAAGAGAACAGAAATGGAGTGACAAGCAGGAGTTACCTTCTAGATGGGGTAGCCCTGAGGCAAGAGGAAATAGGACTGTGAGGGATTTTCACCTCTTGAGGCAAATGGGGAGATGCAGTGTACGGGCCATCTTGAGGACTGTGTCCACAGCATGGAGCCACATATCCCAGCAGGCCATAGTCCAGAAGTTCTCTGAGCTTGGTAAAATGAGCCAAGAACATCCTCAAGTGCAACAGCCAGAGCAGAGTCCTACCCGGTATACAACTATAGACACTCCATCCTCCAGCTCATCCAGGTCAGCTGCTGGGGAGGGACGGATGGCAGGGGTGCACACCTAGACAGAGCAGCTGTGTCGTGGGGATAAGCTTAGGGTGCCAGGTGGGAGCATTATGGGGTGGAGTGGGAGGTGCTGATCTTTTCTTGATATCCATTGACAAGGTGCGTGGGAGTGGTTCAAAGCTGCACCGGGGAGGTTTAGACTGGACTTTAGGAAATGCTTCTTTACCGAGAGGGTGGTCAAACACTGGAATAGGCTTCCTAGGGAGGTGGCCAATGCCCCAAGCCTGTCAGTGTGTAAGAGGCATTGGGACAATGCCCTTAATAGCATGCTTTAGCTTGGCCAGCCCTGAATTGGTCAGGCAGTTGGACTAGATGATCCTTGTAGGTCCCTTCCAACTGAAAACCTATCCTATTCCGATTCCATGTAATGTATTGCCATGATACTTGGGGTGGAGGAAGGCTCCTTTTCCAAAGTTTGGTGTCTGAGGTGGTGCAGATTTTGGTTAAGGAATTGCGCTAGTTACCTCTTCCACTCTCCTTTCTCCTCATACAGGAGAATGGGAGATGATCTAGAGCAGGAGTCGGCATACCCAGCTATAGAAACTGGGTGCAAATTGTCCTTTTTCCCCTTCTGGCTACTATGGGACACAGGATACTGGGGAGATGGCCACTTTGTCCAACTGGTATTACTGTTCTTACATTTGATTGGGAGGTAGTATCTTTCACAGATTGTTAAGGGGTTTTGGTCTCATACTGGTTTGGACTGGAGTAGAATTAATTTTCTTCACAGGAGCTTTTATGATGCTGTGTTTTGAATTTGGGATGAATACAGTGTTAACTAAAACATCCTTGTGTAATATATTATTGCTGAGTAGTGCTTACACAGCATGATGGCCTTCTCTGCTCCGCAGACTGTCCTGCCATCGAGTAGGTTGAGGGTGCACAAGAAGTTGGGAGGGGACACAGCTGGGACAGCTGACCCCGACTGGCCAAAGGGATGTCACTTGAAGTTGCAGTGTTTGTCTTTCCAAGTAACTGCTATGCATGATGGAGCCCAGCTTTCCTGGAGGTGGCTGAACACCAGCCTGTTGATGGGAAGTAGTGAATGAATTCCTTGTTTTGCTTTGCTTGCACAAGCAGCTTTTGCTTTAGCTATTAAACTGTCTTTACCTCAACCCACAAGTTTTCTCACTTTTACCCTTCCAATTCACTCCCCCATCCCACTGGGAGGGAGCAGCTGTGTGGTGCTTAGCTGCCTACTGGGGTTAAACCGTAAGAGTTTTTTCAGCAGGCCATGTGTTTTGCCATGATTTATAATACCTGAGAATGGAAAATTAAGTTTATTCCACCTTAAGTAAATTTTTATTAAAATCATAACAGTATTCCGTTTGCAGTATGCTTTGAAGAGCCTGTGAGAAACCAAAAAACGTCAGGTGAAAAAAAAAAAACAACAAACCTGTCAGAAATAACCAGGCTCATCATGCCTTAGATGAGGTATGCATACAGGCAACCAGCCCTTCTTAAAGATATCTACTTACAGTTTATTTGAGGATGAATATATAGTGGTAGGTGATTGAATTTATTGCTTTGGGAACCTTGGTTAAAGTGATGCATCAAATTGTCTTCTCATGGTGAAGTTCAGCCTGCCTCACTAAGATCAGGACAGCTACTTTCCTGCCTTGCAGACTTGGATTAGCACCAGGGACTCATGAAACAGCACAAATTGTTTCTGTAATCTCTCACTAACCTCAGAAGGTGTTTTGCCTGCAATACCTAATGGATGGAAGTTCAGCCTGGAAACAGCCTTTTATGTGTCCTCTTCCTATGATTTTTTTTTTTTCATCTGAGCAAGAAAAATTACAATCTCATTGACAATCAAATGACACTGCTTTTAATTGTGCTTCATAATGAATTTGGGGCTCTCTTCACCTTGTCTCCATAGGCCTTTATCACTGTGCATGTTCAAAATTTGATTATTAAAGTTCTTTGAAGTCTGAGAACTCAGGGAAGCCTTCATTGACCAAATAAGGTCTCTCCTGAAACCTTACTGGTGAACCCAGGTTGTTCTTTCACAAATACTATCATGTTAACAGCAATTTTGTCTCAGAGATCACATATGATGTGTACATGTCATATTTTACGTTCTCTTTTCCAGCCCTTAGCTTCCCCAAGGGGTCAGTATTCACCATGAAGAGTGCCATGTATTTAGCCTCAACTTAAGCTGAATGCCTGACATAAAAAATTTGTGGAATTTTAACAAGGGAAGGGAGAAATTAATTATTTTCCTTTTCACGTAGCTTGCAATTAGTTGCATGCAGCATGCTGTGCCACCAGTTGCAGACTAAAAATCTGTGTCATTTTGAAGCTACTCCATAGAAGTTATGACTGAAAGCAGACTGATGTAATAGGTCTTTCTTTCTAGTTCTTGCAGCTTGTTGAACACTAGTGTCCCTTATTACAGAATTTAATGGAATAAAAAATGTATTCAATTTCTTAACGTAATTTTACTCTAATTAGATAGGGAAAGGAAACTACTATCTATAATTGTTTTACTGCATAAATCTTTCATGGCTACAACAAACCCTTGCGGGAAGAAATAGTCTTGTTTCCCCTTCTCCCTGAGTCTTCCCCTGCTGTCATCATCTTTATCTTGCCTTCTGTTTTTGTTTTTTGAAGTGCCAAAGTAGGGAGTTTCAAAAGCAAAGAACGAGACAATAAAAGCATGTTTCTTTTGTTTCATATATACAAAGCAGTTGTATTCTGGAGGCAGAAACTACAACTCCCTTAATAACTGGTCTTAATCTACTCTACTGAGGTAATAGTCACATAGATATTTCTGGACTACTATATAAATGTACATATGTCAATATTATAGGAGACTGGGTTAACACCATTAAGAATGATGTGAAACATTTTGTGATTATAGTGTGTGCCAAATGACTTTCTAAATACTTATATTCCTGTACCGCTGCATCACATACAGGTTGCTGGTGAACTTTAAGTATTGATTCTACAAAACAATATAGGAAAGGTAAGAACTTGTAGCTGTGCCCTGTCCCTTTAGGGTGAAAGAGTTTGCTGTATTGGAAGGGGTAGGGCTGGAGAACAGCATTCCATCTAATCCAGCTCTTTAGTATTTGACTGCAGCCTGAGTTGTATAAGATAAATTTAGCTTTTAAATTACTAGGTTTAATAAAATCCAAAACAGAGAAATATTCCCAGGCTGGGAAGAAAACACGATACAATTTTACACAAGCTTAGGAACATCAATAATCAGTAGATGGGACTGCTGTGGATTGAATTGGAAACCGTCTTTTGGAATCCTGTCACTGTGGTAGATAAGCACCACATAAAATGTAGCTTTAATATTTGAAACCTAGAAACATTACAGCTCAAAGAGTTTTTAAGGGAGCTGGAGTATTGCTTTGCTAGCTCACTTGAAAGGGGTTTATAGATACATTTCATAATTATATCCTTTGTGTTAAAATTAGCCTGCAAAACACTCAGAAGAGACATTTGGCGTTTTGTAGTCGATGTTTTTTTGTCTAAAAAGAGTGTCTTGCTGGACATCCTAGTCTAGTGTGAACTATGGCAGAAGCAAAGCTGGTATTTACTTCCAAGTTTCTCATATCTGTCTTCAGGACACAGTTTTCAGCGTGTGAAACTGGAACAAGTGTGATACTAAACCACTGTATGATCCCAGAAAGTTAGTCTAGAAAAGCTGAAGGAAGAGATCATACTAAGGATGGCAAAAAGAATCACACAGATGTACTGAAGTAGAAAGCGGTCACTGTCCTTATTCTCTCCTTTCCTGGTTCATAGATAGCCATTTGATTCCAATACAGAATAAAACTTCAGATCAAACTCCGAAAGCTTTCATGAAATATAATTATTTCTCGTCATCTCAAATGCTGCTAAGGATTTGTGAATGAGGTCATGGGAATGAATATGACTGTCTTTCCTCTTTCCTCATACAGGGGAAAGTTCCCATGGAGGAGTTTGTATCACTTGTCATATTTCAGGTAATATCCATGGAAAAGAAAAAGTGTTCACAAAACAGGGTGGACATCAACAGTGCTGTAGTAATGCTGCAGGTGTGTAGGACTCCTAAATCTTGCCTGAGCGGTGAATGCATTCAATAAAAGATTTTGAGGCATTGGAAGCAAGTTACATACTATGTTCACTGGGATCTGCATGTTGTAGTAGTGTTTCGATCATTCAGATAATTTTGCAGATCGGTTTTGTTTACTGTAGTCAGATGATACGAACCAAAATATATCTGTGAACACACTGCAGTGGGCTTTCAGGTAAAAGTGGTAATATTTCATTACCATGGTACGTGGAAGTGAAATTGATACCCTTGAATTATATTTTTTCCCTGAAACTTCAATAGTTGCTGCAATTGAAATCTTAGACATTGCACTCGGAGGAAAGTGCTTGTTGTTAAAAAGATAATGAGGCTAATAAAGCTGCAGTAGTTCATCCTTCTGATTCCTAATACAATCTTTTGTTTATACTGTGTGAGAAGCAGGTAACAAACAATGTGCCATCTTGTGGCTTCTGTAGCCACTGCAGTTCGTTTAATAGAGAACGGTCAATTGGCTGAATCACTTTTCATGACCTTTCTTTTTAACTGAGTTGCATATAAGCTCTAGTTGAGATAAGAAGTGTGAAATGAGACTCTTTTTTTTTTTTTGAGAGGAAGAACGTTGTAGACCACTGGAAGTATTGAGGTGAAGCATAGGAATTGGGGTATTTTTTCTTTGTCTCCCTTTCCCCTATTTTTCTACCAGATAATGTCATCCTTGAAGCAATTTGCTACAATTGTTCTTCACTCTTCTAAATGTAATGCTCTTTGCAACGGTGTAAGCCAGCTTCTGTTTGTATATTGTACTTCATAATTAAAACCATTAACAGGCTATCTGCTGTGTCTTTTAGATGGAGGCTTTTGGCAGTGTATAAACAGAAGGTCACAGCTTAACTGGGTGTGTTGTTTTACTTGACTAGCTTCAGTATAGACAATCAAGTATGTTATTTTTCTATTTCAAACAACATAGCGATGATCAGGTTTTACCTGGATTTTGGAGAAAGGCAATGTAGTAAAACCCAAAAACCCAAACCTAATTATTTTGCAGCCCTAGGTCGTGTTTCTGAGAAAACCTTTATCCTCCTTGTGATTCATTTTGTGGCATATATTGACAGTTTACCTATGCAAATCTGTGGGACGGAATCTTTAATGAAGAATTAAAATGTCTTTAAACAGTAACATCGAGTTATAAGCAGTACGGCTCTATTGCAGTGAGGGGAAGGATACCTCTGAGCTGCAGCAGCAATGTGGCAAATAAGGGGGCATTTGTGTGGGCAGGAGTTAACTGACAGATCAGTTCATGTATTAAACATGCCAGATCGCTTTCTGCAGAGTGACCTGCTGTTTCCAGGAGAAGGAGTGAGAGGAGAGGGCTCTCTTTGCTGTGGTACTGTCTGTAGTGGGAGTGAGTACAGGAGAGAGCACAGATGTAACAGTTTATAAAACCAAAAGAGGATGGTAGAGCTATGGAAGGAAGCAAAGCATGTGCCTTTCCAGGGGTTTTGTTCCATACACCAGAAATACAGCTATGGAGGCCAAGACCAGAACCACGCTGATGATACTGCAGTTCTGGGAGATCATCATCATCTATTCTAATTTGAAGCATTTCCCTTACTTTTAGTCTTACTTTAGGTTTCACCCATACAGATTAGTTTAATTTACAGATGAGCAATATAAACCAGCTTTGACCAGGTCATTCAATACCTGCATCCATTCTTCAGTGTAAAAATTAACAGATAGCAGGGGGAATGCATAACTGCATTATGAACAGACACTGGGACTTCAGAATTCCAGCATAAACTATAGGTCTATGAGTCCTTGAAATGTCTGCAACTCTCAGTGATTTATTTTCATATCAAGGTTTATTTGCATCTTTTTTTCATCTACAGAACACTTAATGGCAATCTTTTCTTTATATTAAAATATCACATAAACAACAGCTTTTCCAAATTTAACTGTATGATAAAACCTTGTGAAAAAGGGATGGGGTTTGATCTCTTTAAATTTTATCAAGATGAAGTCATTAACCTTCCTGTTTGCTAAAGCTGCATGCTCTCTTGTTTGGGAAAGTTTGAAAATCATAGTTTAACAACCTGTCTTAAGGAAGCCCTATTGGAAGCTAAGAGTTTCACTGTCTTGCTAAATATTTAACTCTTTATGCATTTCTTTTTATGAAGAGGTGGCAGGATATGGAGAATTCATGCT
Organism: Athene noctua; assembly: GCF_965140245.1. Lineage (NCBI taxonomy): Eukaryota > Metazoa > Chordata > Aves > Strigiformes > Strigidae > Athene > Athene noctua. The sequence continues at coordinate 257,611,739 of NC_134037.1, read as the reverse complement.
TCCTTGTCTCTCTGCAGCAAGTTTTGGATCTCACTGCTTGAAATAAATACAAAATGTTGAATGACAACTGAAGATTTAAATATATTCATACTTTTGAGAATGATCCTGTTATGTCAGATCAGAAGTATGAAAGAGCAGGATAAATAAATGCTTTCTCTCTATCTGCACAAATACTTTTCAGAACTCAGAACTGTCTCATATTCAAACAGAAAGCATGGTGCACATTTCCAGTTGTTCAAACTATTGTGCAAGTATTGGCCAAGTCAGAGCACAGTTGGATCTATCATGTTTTCAGCCAGAATTTGGCACTGAGATTACTTGACTCTGATGGTTTGACACCTTTGTGTGACTCATTCCTTCAACTAAATTATTTTTGCACATGTTTCTAATCAGTTATCACTTCATTATTGCTAAACAAAAAGGTTGTGAGCTTTTAGATATTAATCTTGGAAAACCAGCAGCGTGGTTTGGCCTTTATGAGCAAATGCAGTTTCTCTTTAATCTTCATATTGAAATGAATCAGAGATTATTTGCAACACATCCTTCAGTGTGATACTTAATGTTTGGAAAAATGTTCTGTCCCAGTGGTCATAATTTCACCTTTGAAATTTTAAAAGGGAGTCATACAACTACTGGGCAACAGAAAGACAAACATTCTTATACAAAAAGCTCAGAAGTACAAAACACAAAAGAAATGTATAGAATGAATTTGTGAAGAATTTGAAAGTTTTTGAGATCCAGTTCAGGAATTTGTAGTCCAGATCAGACTCATAAAATGAAAAGAAAGTAGAAGGACAAATATTTCTGCGAGTATGAAATGTAGTGGAAAAAAGTAAGGGAAAAGAAAAAAGGCAGCAAGCCTGGTGGACAATATTTTAATAGAAATATACTATGTACATATGTACACTACAGAAAACATCTCTGATATCTTAAATATTATTCTCTATATAGATAAGTGTATAAAGGTTTCAAACTCATGTTGGTATTTAAGATTCATAGCAAAGATACCTTGTTTAGAGTTTAGAGCCCTCCTTCAGAGGACTCTAGTCCACACTCCTGCTCCAACCTGAGTCCATACTGATTTCATAGACAGTTGCCGTGGGCTTTATCCAACCTGTTCTTGGAAATCTCGAAAGATGGAGGCTGCACATCCTCTCTGGACAATCTATTTCAGTGCTTAAATTCTTGTAGTGGTTGTCAGGATATCAGCTCTATGTATTTCCTCCTGATTCTTTTCTTTACAATTTGGGGTTTCAATTGGCCCTAGTTAAGCCTAGAAAGACAACTGTTGTGAGGTTGATGTTAAAAAAATGCTTCCAAAAAAAAGATCATTGCTCTGCCATTAAACATATCATTTATTTTATTGAATTTATCAATTTTTAGACCACTTATTGTCATTATTATATTTTCAAATTTATTTGGCTTTATTTTGTTCTCGTTAATAACTGGGAACTGATTTTATCCCTCCTTGCCCTCTTTGCTTAATATATATTAGGTTACTCTGTGCCAGGATGTTTTCTTTTTCTCTGAAGATACTATGTAACTGCAAGTTATATTTAGCTCTTTTTCACACTCTTTTTTTTGAACCACATGCCTGATCTCAACAGTTAACTTCCAAAAACTTCCAGTCTTGATTTAATTCTTGCAGTCTGTGGAAGAATAGGAAGTGAATATCCTAAAGTATAGAAAATGTTGAAGCCAAGTGAGGAAATGTAGGAAATAAATAATTGCACATTTTACTCTAGAGGAAACATTAGGAATGCGATATGGGTTTCTAATTTTCCTAAATGTTTTTGAAAATCTTTCTCTTACCGTAGCAGGTATAGCAGTTTTGCAGGCAAACATATTCCTAGGCCAACTGTATAATATTGAACAATACAAGTTGTTTTTGCTTCATTTTTAATACCTTTTTTTGTGTGTATGTGATTCTTGTAGTGCTTTGTAGTCTGTACAGTGACCTTTTGGTCTGGGTTGAGTGTCTGTACAATCAGTGAACATTAAGGGGACACAAGCTGACATATGCAGGTAGTTATATGCAAAATTAGATAGATAAAATTGTCATGTTTTTAATGTTATTTTTGAACCCTGGAAAGTTTCTATCACAAGGGCATTCTGTGCATTTATTGAAACTGTTTCAGAAGGCTGATAGACTAGTACGAACCTTATATATTCATCTATTGTGTTGGCACTTAGGAGCAACACTCTAAAGGACTCTTCAGAAGAGGGGGAAGAAAAGGTGGTTCACTCATTAAAGTCACTATTAAAATAAATTTATAGCAAAGGTACTATCATTTACTAAGACCATCTTGGAACGTGACAAGTTTTGTATTTGTAATTGTTTGAAACTGCTCTTAATGTATCATTATGTTTGATTAGTACTTTTGAAAAATTATTCTGATTTGTTGTATCCATTATTTTGAAAACGACTTCAAGGCTGCCTTTTTTTAAATGCATTTGGTCAGAAAATAAATTAATAAGGAATTCTAAAATTGGTACATTAGCATTAAAAATAATAAAAGTTGCATCTAAATAAGGTTAGTTTAAATGTAAATGCACTTTGTGTAAATAGAACTGTTAATAATCTGCCATAATTCATTGACTGGGATCAAAAGAATTTAAAAATGGCTTTCACATCAGGTGTTAACTATTAGTAAGAATAAAAACTTAATTTGAGAAGTCTGGATTTCAAAGTATTCTTAAATTTCTTTTGTGTAAAAAGCTTGCTTGATTTCATGGGGAAACTAAATTTGTGTCCTACAAGTGTGGTAGATGAAATTTTCCAGTTGGATTTTATAGCCCCTGACTCTGAGTTGAAAAGTAATCCTCAGAAATTTATAAAAAAACTTAGAACTGACTAAAAAAAAGTAGAACTGATAACACCTACTACTGTTAGAATTGCTTGACTCTACCTATACAAAGCTCCACATCACTTGTAGGGGGGACAGGATTCCAGTGAGCTAGGCAGTCTGTGAGATCACAGTGTTGGGGATGCTGGCAAACGTGTGGCGTAAGGAATCTTGCTGTATTAAAGTATGTTATCACACAGATAGCATAGCTGTGGGCTTAGATGCAGTGTCACTGTCCATTGGCAGGCAGGGGTATTACTGCAAATTGCCCAGATTTTTTTCTTACAGCAAGGGCTCTGGTATTAGAAAGACTAAACTTGAATGAAGCTAAGCCTAAGGCTTATGGATTGTATGTCAAGGAACTGGGAATTGTCCCAAAGTAGCACCTGCAGAATGCTTGGCTTCTTACAAGAACAACATCATGCTACCTTCCCACTGCCTTTCTGCAGTTTCCCCTTGGCAGTGGGGTTTAACCTGGATGCACAAAGGCGCTCAGGGCAGAACATCACAGGGAGCTAATGCCAGGCAATTATCATGCTTCAGTGGTAGCTCCTTTTAATGATGTCCATGCTATGCAGACAATTTTGTTTTGTTCCGTATTCACTGAAGTTCAGTTCTTAACACCTACTACTCCCGAAACTTTACTCTTTGCTGGGTAAAAAAAACCTAGCTGGTTGTCTGGGCCCAAAGAGGGATGGTGAATGGAGTTAAATCCAGCTGGTGGCTGCTCACAAGTGTTGTTCCTCAGGTCTTGGTACTGGAGCCAGTTCTGTTTAATATATCAATGATCTGGATGTGGGGATCGAGTGCAGCCTCACTAAGTTTGCAGACAACACTAAGTTGGGTGGGTGTGTTGTCCTGCTGAGGGTAGGGAGGCTCTGCAGAGAGACCTGGACAGGCTGGAGCAATGGGCTGTGGCCAATTGTATGAAGTTCAACAAGGCTCAGTGCCGGGTCCTGCACTTGGGTGCAACAACCCCACGTGACTCTACAGGCTTGGAGAACAGTGGCTGGAAAGCTTCCTGGTGGAAAAGGACCTGGGGGTGTTGGTCAACAGGTGATTGAACATGAACCAGCAGTGTGCCCAGGTGGCTGAGAAGGCCAACAGCATCCTGGCTTGTGGCCAGCAGGACTAGGGAAGTGATCGTCCCACTGCACTCGGCCCTGGTGAGGCTGCAACGTGAGCACTGTGTTCAGTTTTGGGCCCCTCACTACAAGAAAGACATTGAGGTGCTGGAGCGTGTCCAGAGAAGGGCAATGAAGCTGGTGAAGGGTCTAGAGCACAAGTCTTATAGGGAGCCACTGAGGGAACTGAGGTTGCTCATCCTGGAGAAGAGGAGGCTGAGGGGAGACATTATTGCTCTGTAGAACTGTCTTAAAGGAGTTTGTAGTGAGGTGGGTGTCAGTCTCTTTTCCAAGTAACAAGCAATAGAACAAGAGGAAATGGCATCAAGTTTTGCCAAGGGAGGTTTAGATTGGATATTAGGAAAAAATTCTTCACTGAAAGGGTTGTCAAGCATTGGAACAGGCTGCCCAGGGCAGCGTTTGAGTCACCATCCCTGGAGGTATGTAAAAGATGTATAGATGCGACAGAGACATGGCTTAGTGGTAGACTTGGTGGTGCTAGGTTAATGGTTGGAGTTAGTAATCTTAACGGTCTTTTCCAACCTAAATAATTCTATGATTCTAGTACTTTCCCAGAACAGACTCACTAAATTAAACAGCTTTTTGTTTGGAAACTCATATTCCCTTGTTTATTATTTTTATTAGTTACTAACAGCACAATAAAATGAAATCTGATGTTAAGAGTATTCAGTAGGGGGAAAAATTATCATCAGTCAAGTGTACCACTTGCAATAACATAGACTCATCTCTATTTTAGAATGAGTTATATCATCACCATTCTGCTCAAAATAAACATCAAGGGGAATCGATAATGTGTAACCATCCTTTGTCCATAGTTGAAGGTATCCTTCAAAAAAAGTTATAAAATATTTTATAGGCTCTAAAAGAAGTAACGTGTCTTACATCTAACCCATGTTTATTTATTTACTGGATTTCTTATTATGCAATTTATCTCATTGCTTTTAATATCAACGTGAATATAATAAATGAAATTCTGTACTAATTGGTTGCATACTGTCGTTAAGACACTTAGACTCTGGACTGCACAGCTAAAGGATGGGAAGTAAAATCCAAGGCGTATTAAATTGCAAGTACTAGTTTCTTTAATGAAGTGCAAAAATTAATTAGCATGAATTTGCTAGATCCAGTTGTAGATACACTGGTGACTGGTGGCTTGTTTCCCCTTTACAGCTCTATCCAAGCTGTGTTTAAAGTGTTTTGGCTAGCATATCTTCTTTTTAATATGTTTATCAACCCTCAGTTGGAAACTGAAACATGTTGTTACAGAAGTGCTAACTTAGTTTTCATTAGAGAATCTCTTTGTGGAGGTATGATAATGTATTTCTCAGTTTCTGTAATATTATCTAAATGTGAGCAAGAGGGAGACTTGAGGAATACTTTTCCCTTACAACAAAAATAGTTGTAATAGCAGTAACACGGTAAGATGTGAGTGTCAACATATCTGAGGCAGGGGAATGGAAGTGTATTCAGATACTTGAGGAATGGAGGCTGAAACAAGCTGATGTGGAGATGGAAGCAGGGAAATGTGGAGGTGGAGGAGATCAGAACCAGTAGGAACAGCTGCAAGGACAAAGGAGCCTGTAACTGATGCAGCACCCTTTCTGGCAATCTGAATCGAGTGGATTTAGAAAAAAGTCAACATTTCTTTTTACATTACTGATACTATACCAAACAAATTATGTATTTTATATAAAATGTTTATTATAAGTTTACGTCAAGGAAAAATCTTGATTAGGGTAAATTAGAGATTTAGTACAGAACAAAGTTACTTAACTGGAGAAAGTTGTTACAGATTTTAGGTTGTAACTATTACAACTGAGTGTAGTATGTAGAACTGATAACACCTACTACTCTTAGAATTGCTTGCTTTACCTATATAATCGCTCTTTGGTCTGTAACTTTAACAAAGTTTACATGTTAAGCTAAAATTTTCCATGCTCTTTTTCTGTGTCTCAGATTAATTTGATAATTTTTTCTGTGCTTTCGCTTTCAGCCAGAATGATTTAGTTATTTATGGACTGATACTAAGGAGTGAAAAGATATTATCTGTTTTCAAAAATAACTAAGCCTGGAATTCTTTCTCTATTACTGATATTCCAGCACTTCTAGAAGAGACAGATGACTTTGGTTAAGTGTAGTCCTTCTGAAAATGCAAACCATTTTGGCTGAGTTACGTTCCAGAGTTCACACAAGTTTTCTATATAATTGGTAGAGATAATAATTAAGTCTTCAAAGACCCAATTTTTCTTGCACATGATGAAGGTTCTTTCCACTCTCCTGCTAACCAAAGTACATGGATACTGTTTTCCTAGGGATTAAGCAGGATTAGCTCCAAGATGAAGTCAGCCTTTTGGTGTAACAAGTGCTCCATCCTTGGATGTGCTTGTGCACTAGAGCTGAAAGCACAGTCTTTCTTTTTTATGCCCCAGAATAATAAGCCAAACTAAGAAACAGTCTGTATTAGCTTGGGAACAGCTCTGTATTAACACAGATAATTTTTGAGTCCAAATATTTTAGAAACTGGGCATTAGTTGTTATATGAATCCATCTGTCTGGATGGATTCTGGGAAAGAAAGGGTAAGGAGAGTGCAGCTGAGGGCCAGCAGCAGAGAAGAGACACATGATCACTCAGATAACAAACTCTAGGGCAAACTAGAACACAGAGAAATAACAAACAAAACCTAAACCCACCTTCACATTAAACTTGGATGCCTGATTCATCCACACTTGATCATTCAGAATTTGCTCAGCCTTATAAAGCACATGAAGTGTCAATAAGAATTTTCTTAAATATCAGCTGCATCTTTTGGGGGTTTTTTTTTGATCTTGCTGCAAATTAGCCCTAATGCTTTCAGATTGAATAGTGAGAAAATCAGGCATATGCAATGACCACAAGTGATAATGTTTTAAATGGCTTCCCCAGTGGAACATAGAAACACTTTGGAAGAAGATGGGGTCCAAGCCAGCGATCAAGGGAATGATTTTGTTATTTTAACCATAAGATCTTGATTACCTGCACACAATCTCTGTTCTGGTGCAGATGAGTGGAGGTCTTGAAAACAGTTTCATTCAGATAACTCTATTTCCAGAGGAGAATGGAGAAAATAAAGTTCAGATTCTTAGTCTTTCCTTAGCTATCACAGATCATATATTTTCTTCAGACCAAGGAATGTGCTTTGCCCAGTTAAACAGTAGGTACATATGACGTTCCATATGGGTAAGTGACTTTAATGATCATTCTGAAAAGCTTAATCAGATGGCAAATATAACATCTGTTTACATATCTCCATTAGAGATAACTAACATTCTTTTCTAAGTCACCCTCAGGGTCTGGGGACATAATATCGTGGGATAACTCAGCGGTTCATTACTTGAGAAATTGAGGATTATTCTTTTTGTAGTTAACATCAATAACTACAGAATTACAAAAGGTCTTGTAAAATATGGAAATTACCATAATCAGAATGATTTAGAATGTGATGAGATCTGGCTCTAGAAGCAGAAATGTGACTGTAATGAAATGGAAATACTAAGGACCAGATTCTGAACTGCTTTCAACTGTTTAAATACGGTGTTTATTTGCACATGGGGAGAGAGACAGACTTTCAGTTCCCTGTATCTTCTTATTAGTTGTACCCAGTGCAGTGCATACATGCTAAGGTATAGTTGTGAGACAGGGTTAGAGTTACAAGCCCAAGCAAACGGGGACCTTTCCTCACTGAGTGAATTTTGCTTATTATGAATTGCCTAAGTGGGCTTTTATGTCCTGCCAAGCTTGTAGATTTTAAAATGAGATTAAATTAATTACGTTTCAGGATTGGTACTAAATTGTGTCTGAGTTGTTGCCTTATGAATGCTATGATATGTTTACATTTTACAGGTGAATTGACAACTTCTGTGAGAAAAAATGTAATTGAAAATACTTGCCACATTGACAGTGTTGGCTACAGTGTGGTGAGCATTTTTCTTACAGGTTAGTTCCATTAAACTATCACAATCCCAGACAAATAGCTCCCATGAGCTATTTACTCATCTTTTTGCTGTGTTAGAGCCCACTGGTCTATGCTGATCCCTCTAGGCCACTTGTGAAGATTGTCTCCCTACCCTCTTTTTCTGATGACTGAAAAAAAACCTGCTGTTAAGGTCCTACTATCAAAATTCTTCCATGTATCCTGATATATGCCATTCCCCAGTGCTCCAGACTTGTAGGTTCACTGTTTAACAGTTTTCCACATGGATGATAGTCAAAGCAAACAGATTTGAACATTGCAAATTAGATTTATAAAATAATACTTTATTTTAAGCCAACTAGTTCCTTCCGTCAACGGATAAATACTCTGGTCACTCAGCAGAGTCCTATACTGCCATTTCTTGTTTTCATTCTGGACCCACACTGAGAGCAGAGGTCTTCCACGAAGTTATTCAAATAATTACATGAGAGATGAATGCCTTTTATGAACTGGCTGGAAAGCAGCTTTTCGGAGAAGGAAGTGGTGGTCCTGGCGAGCACCAAGTCACCCATGAATCAGCCCTTGCAGCAAATGAGCCTCCAGGGCTGCATTATGCAGAGCATTGCCAGCAGGTTGAGGGAGGTGATCCTTCCCCGCTGTTTAGCACAGGTTCCTTCCCACCTCAACTACTCACTGATTCTGTGAACTAGGTCTCTGTGAAAGTGTATGTACTGTCCTTGGGTTGCTGCCATGAGTAAAACAGAAAAGCATGGCAGCTCAACTGGAGCTGAGAATGCTTCATTTGTTTGGTAACTAGTGAGGCTACCACAAAACGTATTTTTGACTGACCTTGAAATATTTATAAATTTTAGTAGGTATTGCTGAATAGTTTTTAATCTGGAAAAGATTCTGGATGTGGCTCAATTCATCACATAAGGAGATAGGTTCAAGAAAACAAGACACTAGCACATCCTGTATATTAATTGCCAGTCACCTGTCCACAAACAGAGATATGTGTTCAACTATTTGTTATACTAGAATAAGAAAGGGTCAGGTTGGTCACTTCAGTTTGGTGAAGTACAAAGTAAATGTCGTAAAATTTATTGAATTGATGTTATATGTTGTACCTGAAGAAGTATACTAGATTCCAGTTGGTTTGTGGTGGCATTAAAAAAAAAGTCTACGATGATGAATCAACATAATGATTACTGGGGTTTTGTTTTGTTCTTTTGTTTCTGTCAAAACGGAAATGTATCCTGCAGTATTTGTCAGTGCTTTGATCCTTAGAGAAAGGAAGAACATGAAACAACTTTCAGGCTACCTTTTAGCAAAGTGATCAAGGTAGGAGTCAAATTCTGGAAGCTGTGTGTTTGAGCTTGGGGCAATCAATGTGAAGTGTGTTCAGGATTAATTTAGAAGTGACCAGGACCATTAAGTCTTTGTCTGAGGAATTTTTTTAAAATTTATATTTTTTTGAGGATTAGCATTTATAGTCTGAGAGCTCTGATATCGTCATTTATCTGCTCTCTTCCATGCCACATTTTACTTTAGGGTTGTAGACAATTCAATCCATACTGAAAATGTTATCAGCCAAAATGAAGCTAGATCAAGTTCAGGGAATAAGTACCTGATTACTAGGCAATTGCTATCACTGCTAAACAAGCTAAAAACAGCTTAGGTTGAGATGAGGCAAGGCATGCTGTACTGTCAGGCTTTTCCTACTAATAGTGAGATCATATTATTTTGGCTGTGCTCTATCCACTACTCTTTGGGAACAGGCGTCCCAGCACAGACTCTCATCACTGTTGGCTGGGATCATCTGTTTTTGCTGGACAACTTGAGCAGAATCCTGAACGGAGATACTCTGAAGAGGTCAAAGACTTGGTTTTAGGTCAAGATAAATCTGTTGAGTCATGTCTAGAGTAAGTTCAAGACTCTGTTAGGTCCCATGGCAACGTTGTTTTGGGTGTGTCTCGATACATGGGCTGTTGTGGAAAACGAGGTCATACTTCCAGTAGTTTTGTAAATATAGCTTTTATTTTGCTTTCCTTTTTTGAACAGGTAAATCAAATACAATCTGAGTCATGGTGTGTGTTTTGTGTTAGTTGAAGCAGAAGGCTGCTTATTTCACTAAAAGCAAAATATTAACTTCTAATATTGATTTAGTACGAACCTCTGTTTTAATTGGGTGGGTAGATTGCTTTTGGATGGCAAATACAGATATATTGGCAAAACACTGCTTACAGATATTTACAAAAGCCTTCTGTCCAGAGAAAAGTGAATCTCAAATGTCTTAGAAGAGAAAAATAATGAAGATGAGTGAAGGTCATAGAAGACTTTCAATAGAGAAGTTATTTGCATGATTTTATGTAGATAATTGGGTTTTGAATTTTGCTGCCAAAATTCCAGCTATACGTAAATGATTTTATGCCTGTAAAAGTTTTGTAAATTGACTGTGAGGAGATAAAAATCTCTGAATATTTTCTAAATCTGCACTGGTTGCTTTCAACTTGTAACACAAAATTTGTAACACAAAGCCATGTATGTATGTCCTCAAATACCACAGAACACACAGGAGCAGGTTCTCCAGGGACTGTATTTGTGCATTTCATTCCTCGTTTCTTTGTGGGTCATAATCATGGACACAACAAAAAAACTCCTGTATTAATAGAACTGTCGTCAGGACATTGTGTGGAACAGCTGCTCGCTGGAGGGCAGGAGCTGTGGGGGCTCCCCAGGACCAGCGGGTCAGGGTGTCACAGCCAGGCCCAGTCACCCGAACTGGGGAGCAGGACAACGGGGGGCAGCCCCAACCCAGGCATCAGGCACCTCCGTGGGGATGGGACTGGGCCTAGGCCAGGCTGGGATGTCAGCCCATGGTGGGCCCAGCTCAGCAGAGCCCCTGGCTGGGCAGAGCAGAGCTTGGCGGAGCTGGACACCACATCCAACAGGGCAGTCCCTGGGGCTGGGACTGATGGCCCCGGGCTGGGCTGAAATGGGGTCCTGGGCCATGGCCAGGGTCGGGGAGGCCCTGCGAGAGGCAGGCAGGGACAGTCAGGCCTCGCAGCACCCTCAGTGCCCTGACACTGCTGTCTTCAGATTGATATTTATAGGTACACTGTCCTGCAAAGCACTCCACAAAGGATTTTGAAGACAAAAGATATGCAATTAGACTTTCACACACCTTTCACTCTGTGAAACAAATACTTTATCAACAAACTTCGAAAATCTAATCCCCTGACAATCTACTAACAGCTGTCAAAAGATTTTGTTGAAAAATATATTATTCTTTTCTAAAAGAGAACAGACTATTACTATTTAATGCAAACTAGTGTCCTCTTTTGTTCTGTTGAATGTCCTAAGATAATTAATATGAGGCTCATTTATTTTGGATTTTTTTTTTTATTGTTTCTTCAATTTTATCACATTCTTTCAGCTTGTTGGCAGTCCCACAGTATGAATTTTCCAGACTGAAATAGTTTGTCTTCACCTGCCAAGATCTACAATCAGTATTTAAAAAAAAATAGTTGGGAGGAAAGAATGAGGTAAACGAGGCTGAGTTGACTCTTGCCAACTAGTTGTCTTTGGAAATATGAAACAATTGTCACTTCTATCAAACAATCTTCTTAATTTACATTAAGGTAACTTTCTAATGTGTTTTATACTAGCTTGATGCCTCAGGCAGACATGCCGAAGACTGACCAGTTAAACATCAAAAGATATGCTCTACCCTATGGGACATTGTTGAGTAAAGGAAGCATTTGCAACACTTATTCTGGCCAACCTGTTCCTGTGCTTGATCACATTTATGGAGTTTTTTTTGTAACATCTAATCAAATTTCCTTTGCTGCAGCTTGTGTTAATTGGCCCTTGCCTTTTGCTGCACAGCTCTGAAGAGAGTCTGGCTTCTCTGTAACCATCCATTTAAGAAGAGAGTCAGCCCAATTTGCCCCTTAGCCCCTTTCCTGGCCTGAAAATAGCTTTCTCATCCTGTCCATATACATCATGTGCTCCAGCCCCCTGACCATCTTGATGACTCTCATTGGACTCACTTCAGTTTGTTCATCTCTCTTACTGAGTAGCCCAAAAGAGACACAGTACTTCAGGTGTGCTTTTGTAATATTCAGTAGAAGAATTATTTCACTTGACATCCTTTCTACACTCCTGCTAATGAAGACCGGTATATGATTTACTTTCTTTGCTGTGTGGGCACACTTCTGAATCTTGGTCAACTAGTGCATCAGGACCCCCAGATCCTTCTCTGCAATTCTGCTTCCAGCCAGTCAGTCCCCAGCCAGTTCTGTTGTATGGAACTATTCTTCTCAAGGTGTCAGACTTCACTTGGATTTCAAGTTTCTGTCAGTGTATTTCTCCATTCTGTCAACATCCCTATGAATGACAGCCATGACTATCAGTGGATCAACAACTCCTTCCATTTTTTTTTATTTGCTCTATAACCTTCCCATGGACTGACATTAGGAATACCATCCTGTAGTTGCCCAGATCCTCCTCTTGAACTTCTTGAAGATGGATGTGATGTTTGTCTTCTTTAGTTATCAGGACTTCTCCTGACAGCACAGCCTTCCAAAGAGGAGAGAGTTCTTAGTACAACGTTTGCAAGTTTCCTGAGCACTTTTGGATGCATCTCATCCAGTTCCATGGACTTCTGTAGTTCCAGTTTACTGAAGTGGTCTCTAGCTTTCGTATTCCTGTATCGTAGGTAGCACTTCCACCCCTGGACTACACTGCAATCCACTGTAGGGACTAGGGAGGCAAGAGAGCAGACCTTGCCTATAAACACTGGGGAAGCAACTTCACTTCACAACAACGGCTTTTCCATGTCTTTGTTGCTGTGTCCCCGCATTTTCCTTCGTCTTCCTTGTGTTGCTGGTGTACCTATAGAAACCTTTCCTGTTACCCTTCATGTCCATCTCCAATTTTAACTTTGGCTGAACTCCAGTAGCTCTCTTCCTAGAGTATTTAAATAACACAGAAAACAGAGCTGGTGAAGTATCTTTGCAAATAACTCTATCTGCTCAGATTCACTATTCCAAAATATTTTCTGAGAAGTACTAAATATTAGAGATTTCAAATAATTATTTCTTTTTTCTTCCCAATGACAAATTTTCATTGAACTCTTCCTCTAAAACTTTCTGTATTGCCTTCACAGTCAATATATACATGGGCTGAAAGAAATCTGGAACACTGTTGTTGATACATGCTCCCTTTTTCCTGTTGTAATTTTTTGCAATCATATCTATTTAAGAACGTATTTAGAAACAGTTATTTTGGCATAAAAGCAATTCACTAATCAGTCATTAGTCATGAGGGAACAAAATTATGTTTGATTGAAATCGTAGATGAACGTGTCATCATGTTTTGCTCTGAACTAGTTAAAAATACACTTTCATACTTGCGTGAAGTTTTCTTTGTATAATTTCAGATTTGCTGTTTAACAAAGACTATTGCTCTGTGCTTCATAGTAGAAAGACAGAAATTTAGGAAAAGCGTAGTCCACTCTTCCAGAGTTATTTGCCAATAGCATTGTTTTTGGTTTTTTTCTTAGGTCTATGCAGTTAATATTTATTTATTTATTTTCATGTCCTAGACTATAATTATATATACATTATAAAACAATTATAACCATAGCTTCTACCAAGACTATAAATACAGTTTTTGTTTTATCTACAGACAATGAGTTAACAATGTGTTTTAGAGGAACATTTATTTTCATCTGCATTTCATTGTTTCTGTATTTAGTTCCATATCTTTCTTTGGGCTTTCTTTGAAACAAGTAATTTATTCTGTTCATGGACTTCAAGTAATATGTACATATAAATGATTTATATGGATAAACTGGAATTCTTCATATAAATGAAGATATTAGTGCATCATACTTCTAAGAAACTTAGTAGAAAGAAGAAAAATCCATGGGATATTGCTGTAATCTGCATAGGAATGATATAATGAAAGGTTAGTGAAAGAAATCTCATCACAAAGTATTCAGCCTGTATCAAAATGGGGTAAGGAATTCTATAGCATATTATGGTATTAAAACCATACTGTTAATTGAATGATAAAGAGGTTGTGTTTTTAGACACAACAAGTGATGTAAAATAATCAGAAAATTGAAGTCTCTCTTGATTATTCCTGACCATGGCATAGAACCTAGATGTGACGTAGAGATCATAATGCGTTAAATGTCATATCCTTGTAAAAGTGGGTGAAAAAAATCACAAACATATTAAAGTTCAAAAATTAAAATTAACGCAAGTCAAGAAGCTAGTTTTTTAGGAACTTTTTAACTCTTAAGTTTTATTACAGTAAATTAGTATTATTTCTAAGCAAGAAATATGTAGAAGTCCATAAACTCTGATAGTTTGAATATAAGTGTGTTAATGCCTGCTAAAGGTTCTAATGGAGAAAAAAATTGGTATTCTTTAAGGCAATCAGAAGCAGATAGCTTTGCAAAGCATCACTGGAAGGAGTTAACAGATGAGCAAAACACAAAAAAAAGGGCCACTGAAAAAGATAACATTGTTTTTAAAATATAATTACCTGTTTGCTTCATTTTCCACTGTACAGAAATGTTGGAAGTTTTGTTTTTTCTCTTCAGGGAAGAAGTCGGGGAAACTGTCTAAAATCAAAGTGCCATAAAAGAGGAATTTGATTAAATTAATAGTTGCATACTGCTGGGAACATGTGGGTTTAGCCCAGGAAGGAACAGAAAATTAAAATTATCAAAATGCTAAAACAATGGGTATCCTACCACTTAAGATGCTTTTGAAAATACAAGAATGGAAGATGAAAAATTCAAATTTCTTAGAATAGGTTTTAAATCATAGAATCATAGAATGGTTTGGGTGGGAAGGGACATCATCCAGCCCCAACCCCCCTGCCATGGGCAGGGACACCTTCCACTAGCCCAGGTTGCCCAAAGCCCCGTCCAACCTGGCCTTGAACCCTTCCAGGAAGGGGGCAGCCACAGCTTCTCTGGGCAACCTGTGCCAGGGCCTCACCCCCCCTCACAGGGAGAATTTCTTCCTTATATCTAATCTAAAGCTACCCTCTTTCATTTTAAAACCAATACCCCTCCTCCTATCCCTACACTCCCTGATCAAGAGTCCCTCCCCACCTTTCTTGTAGCCCCCTTTAAGTACTGGGAGGCCGCTCTAAGGTCTCCCCGGAGCCTTCTCTTCTCCAGGCTGAACAACCCCAAATCTCTCAGCCTGTCCTCACAGGGGAGGTTCTCTAGCCCCCCATTCATCTTTGTCACCTCCTCTGGACCCGTTTGATGAGGTCCATGTCCTTCTTCTGCTGGGGGCCCCAGAGATGGACACAGCACTGCAGGGGCGTCTCACAAGGGTGGAATAGAGGAGAATCCCTTCCCTTGACCTGCTGGCCACACTTCTCTTCATGAAGCCCAGGATGCAGTTGGCTTTCTGTGCTCACACATTGATGGCTCACAGTTTTCCACTCACTAGTAGCCCCAGGTCCTTCTCTGCAGGGCTGCTCTCAATCCACTCTTTGCCTGGACTATATTTGTGCTTGGGATTGCCTCAGACCCTGTGCAGCACCTTGCACTTGGCCTTGTTGAATTTCATGAGGTTTGCGCCTGTCCAGGTCCCTCTGGATGGCACATCTCTTCCCTCCAGTGTGCCAACTGCACCACACAGCTCGGTGTCATCAACAAATTTGCTGAAGGTGCACTCAATCCCACTGACCATGTGGCAAATAAATATGTTAAACAGCGCTGGTGCCATTACTGACCCCTGAGGAACACCACCACTCCTCGCTGGTCTCCACTTGGATACCGAGCTGCTGACCACAACTCTATGAGTGTGACCATTCAGCCAATTCCTTACCCACTGAGTGGCCCATCTGTCAAACCATGTCTCTCCAATTTAGAGACGAGGATGTCATGCGGGACAGTGCCATATGCTTTGCACAAGTCCAGGTAGATGGCGTCAGTTGCTCTTCCCTTTCTTACCAGCACTGTAATCCCATTGTAGAAGGCACCAGATTTGTCAGGCATGATTTGCCCTTACTGAAGCCATGCTGGCTGTCACCAATCACCTCCTTATTTTCCATGTGCCCCAGCATAGTTCCCAGGAGGATCTGCTCCATAATCTTGCCAGGCACTGAGGTGAGACTGACTGGCCTATATTTCACTGGGTCTTCTTTATATCCCTTTTTAAAAATTGAGGTTATGTTCCCCCTTTTCCAGCCATGCAAACTTCAGCAGACTGCCAAAGCTTCTCAAATATGATGGACAGTGGCTTAGTCACTTCATCCCCCAGGTTCCCTCAGGACCTGCAGATACATCTCATCAGGT
Source organism: Athene noctua (assembly GCF_965140245.1). Taxonomy (NCBI): domain Eukaryota; kingdom Metazoa; phylum Chordata; class Aves; order Strigiformes; family Strigidae; genus Athene; species Athene noctua. The sequence goes on along the minus strand of NC_134037.1, from coordinate 257,595,463 downwards.
CCCACGTGCTTGTGTACCTTCAGGTTCCTTAGATTGTCTTGAACCTGATCTTCTCCTGCAGTCCCTCACCAGATTCAAATCTATCAGGGCTTTGGCCTTCTTAACCTGATCCCTGACTATTTGGACCATTTCTTTATATTCCTCCCAGGCTACCTGTCCATGCTTCCGTCATCTGTAGGCTTGCTTTTTATGTTTGAGCTTGTCCAGGAGCTCCTTTTTCATCCCTGCAGGTCTCCTAACAGTCTCACTTGACTTCCTCTTTGCTGGGTTGCATCACTGCTGAGCTTGGAGGAGGTGATCCTTGAATACCAACCGGCTTTCTTGGTCCTCTCTTCCCTCCAGGGCTCTATCCCATGCTACTCTGCCAAGCAGATTCCTGAAGAGGCCAACATCTGCTCTCCTGAAGTCCAGGGTAGAGAGCTTGCTGTGAGCCTTCTTTGCTGCACTAAATATCTTGAACTCCACCATTTCATGGTCACTGCAGCCAAGGCTGCCCTTGAGCTTCACACTCCCCATCAGCCCCTCCTTGTTGGTGAGAACAAGGTTCAGCGTAACACCTTTCCTTGTGGGTCCTCTATCACTTGGAGAAGGAAGTTATCAATGCATTCCAGGAACCTCCTAGATTGCTTATGTACTGCAGTGTTGTCCCTCCAACAGATATCAGGGTGGTTGAAGTCCCCATGAAGATCAGGGCTTATGAACATGAACCTGCTCCTATATGTCTATCCACTCCATCTTCCTGGTCCAGTGGCCTGTAGCAGACCCCCACTGTAACATTTTCTGCCCCTCCTTCCCTTTAGTCCTGACCCATAAACTCTCGGTCATCTCCTCATCTATCCCCAGGTGGAGCTCCATGCACTCCAGCTGGTCACTGAAATAGAGGATGACAGGACACACCCTCCTTGTCTCCCCTGCCTGTCCTTCCTAAAGACCCCATCTCCTTCCTTTCCTACACTACAGTCTTAAGGGCCATCCCAGCATGTCTCCATGATGCCAATTAGATGGTAGCCCTGCAAGTATGTGCATGTCTTTAACTCCTCTTGTTTATTCCCCATGCTATGTGTATTTGCATAGAGGCATTTAAATTGGGCCTTCGATGAAGTTGACTTACTGGCTGGAATTCCTTTGTGCTGTTCTTCAGGTGCTCTCTTGCTGGCCTGTGATCCCTCTCCAGGTACTGGGCATCTATTGCTGGCACGGGCATCAAGCTGGCAAGAGTGGGATGGATTGGGGTTCCCCTGCCCCAGCAACTTTAGTTTAAAGCCCTCTTAAAGATGATTCAGAGAATTACAGATGAGAAAGTCTGCCTTTACACTGCCTAAAATGATTGAAAATATAATGCATTCTCATAAAGGAAGTGTCAACATAGCTATTCTAAATGGAAGGCTTGGTCAAGACTTCTAAACCCTTGGAAGAGTAACTGAGTGTGTGCAGAAGGAAAATTTATCCATGCAATGTAATTGTATTTTTAAAATTTTTTTACAAAGTTCAGAAAAATATGTCTGAAGAAAATTACAGTAAACTGTAGAAGATGAACAGAAGGTCTGTTCTAGATTTATGATTGCTTAACACGTAAGAAACCTGGAAAGTGATCTTTTAATTCGAAAGTAATGATTACTGAGAGGGATAAAGAATGATTTGATTAAAAATTTGAGAATAGAAATAAATTGACGAAAACAAGGAGATGGAATTTGAAATTAGGCAAATGTTTCTCACATCAAGAGCTATTTTACTGAAGAGCAACTCTTCTAGCCAAATGTTGGAATTTGTTTCAATAAATGATGCAAAGCAAAACAAAAACCTTGCAATACACATCATTACCTACTTTCCAGTGTATGACTCCTCAACTCGTCTTTGATTTGTTCTGATGTCTCCTTTAGGACTGTAGCCTGCAGTTCTGTGAAATCATAGGTTTGTTGTGGCTTCAGTTTCAGGCTGCTCATTTCTTCTAGCCTTTATTTTTCCAATCCTGTTTACCATCACACATTAGAAAAACAAAATGTCAGTGATTTCTACCAAAAGGAGAAACAGGCCAGACTTGTTTGAATTATCACAATGTAATTTCCTACTTGACAATATATGCCATCTCTATTTCCTTCACAAGCTAGTGTGCTTTCCATGTGAACCTGTTATATAGAGCAGATTGTTTTCCAAAGATAGAAAGTGGTTCCAAGAGACGTCATGTGTTTTGTTACAAAGAGCTTACTTTCCTGGAGGTTTTTATAAAAATAAAAATAATCCTCACAATTTAAAGGAAGAAAAGCGCTCTCCTGTATCACCATGTTTCCTCTTGCTTTAAGGAACACACCTGTAGATGGCTCAGGCACAGGGCTGGTCCCCCACCTGCTGTATCCCAGAGATCTATCTCCAAATTGTCATTCTGGGAAGCATATACAGTTTTGTTTTCTCTTCCTAAAACCAAGTGGAATCCTAAAGTAGCTATGAATAGCAGACTACCTTTATATCCACTAATACAGAGAAACTACTTTTTGTCTTAGCCATTGGCTTGGTTTCATTCATATGTACAGTGCTAGCAAGACTACTATGATTATGTGGTTTGACCTACAGTATAACACAGACTCTGGAATTTTACCCCGTCAGTCCTGCATTGAGTGCAATAACTTTGAGTTGTATCAAAGCAAAGAGCAATTCGTCCAGGCCCTTGAGGTCACATGATGCAGATATGGTGTAATGTTATAGGTGCTCCAAGTAATGCCGATAGATTGTTTTTTCTCTTTGAAGTAATGAAGACATACTAAGAAAAAAAATATCCAAAACTCATACAAGCCTCTTATGTCTAGAGGGACTGTGCTTATGGGTAAAATTCTTTTCAATATAAAGCCATCAAGGATTCATCTTATTTCTGTACCTTCCTTTCTTAATTCATGTACCATCCTTGTCATATAAATACACAGCACATGGACATGTATGTAATTCCTTCATGGAAACACACTAGGCTACTTCTGTTTGTGAAGTCTTTTTAGATGTTGATTTCAACTGAAATGAAATCTCAGGGGTGGCCAGGTATCGACTGGTTCAAATCTGTAGAGAAACAACACAGATTTTTGTTACTCTTCTAATATTTAATCAGCTGAGTTCCAATCAAAAGGCTTTGCTTTTGTTCTGAAAGTTATGTTAGTTACATAAAAGAAGTCGTTATTTTCCAAAGGCTGAAGAAGGAGCTTGGTAACTTGAATTCTCAGTAATGTATGCTATAAACCTTGTCTTTTTCGGCTGTGCTATGTGATCACACCTCTCCACTTTCCATACACCTGCAGTGAAAACTTACAACTGGCCTATAAGAAGGCTGTGCCAAACTCTTTAAAGGTGTTGTGTATTATGAACGTAACACAAATAGCTTCACAGGGCAGAAATGATTTCTTACTGTCTGCTAATAAACTTGAGCGAAGTTCTTTCAAAATATCTTTAATGAGAAGCAAATCGGTTGGAAAGAGAATGCTGTAATAAGCACTACACCTAAAAAAGTCTGCCTGAGTTGGCTAATTGGCATTATTGGCTATGGGGATTGCCAGCATTGGAATAAATATATACTACAAAAATTCTAGCTTGGTTATGTTGTCTTCTTTATGTGGTGCATGCAGTGCATATATCTTTATGCAATATGACTCTGTAATAAATAACCCGATTAATTTATTCTAGGGATATCTACTGCATATTTATGGTTTAATTTACTGTTTAGGTTATTACCTGAAGGGAGACCCAAGGTAGTTGAATTTCTCTTTCAAAATCAAAAATCACCCATAGAAAATAACGTGCTGGTTTATTCCTAATTTAATAGAAAGACAAATACGAATAGTTTAAGGTACTGAATATCTTCATGCAACTGAACATGGGGATATGAATTTTAAGTAACTATATGCCATGAACATCTCTTTATATCCTTCTTTAGTATGTACAAAAAAGCATTGGCGTATTAGACTGATACCAAAGTTCTGAAACGTAGTTCCTAAAAAATTGGAAATCCAGAATCAGATTTTAAAAAAGCCGTCTTAAATTTACCCGTGTGCTAATATTGGGCTCTGTAAACTGAACGGTTATTAAAGGGGTTAAAGCTCTTGGTCTCAGCAGTGCTTGTCACAAACTACCTGGCCAAAGTTACTCAAGCAAAGGACTTATGTGTCTCTGCTAGTGAGTGGAGGAGGTTCAAGGTTATATTTAAGTATTTTGGGGAAGTCTTGAACCCAGCCCTCTTTGTCCTCAACAGCATGTGGAAGAGATACGTCAGTATTTCCCGTGTAGTGAAAATGACAGTTGCAACAACTCTTGCTGTCCTTTCTACCCTCTGCATTTAAGCCATCTCTTCTAAGCAGTTCTGTTTGTAATTCAGAGTTGTTTTGCTTAGTGGCTTTTTATGAATCTAGTTTAAGGTGAACTAAAGTACTAAAATAAAGTGCGCAGAATTCTCCAGAGGAGAGAACTTGACAAACTATTACACACCTCTGCAAGAAGATTATAGGTCCTGTAAATGATGTTTCAGTCGTGGCATGGAAAAGATCTTGTATTTCAGTCTTTCCACTGCAATTTTATGATTCTTTGATTCGCTTGGATGTGAAATGGGTAAACCTGCTGCTCTGTTCTCCACCAGCTTTGATATGATTGACTTTGACAATATTCCCAGCTGAGGGTTGTTTTCTTCTGTTGATATAGTTCCCTTCCAAACCCTTGTCATTTTTCTTTTTCGTTGTATCTTGATTTCTAAATTATTGTCCTTATGTTAACCTTAGGACATGCAGCTAGCACTTGAGAATGGATATGTTTGCATTTGTAACTCCTTAAGCTTTTCTACCCTCTCATAAAAATCAAAAGAATATGTCCTTGATCATACAGGCAGATATATTGTGCAGGGAGCTGTGTCTCAGATAGTGCTGTGCTGATATTTTTGTAGAAAACTTCAAAGCTTGAGATTTATCCTTTTGTTTAGAGGATGTGGGGATTGTACAACTTTTTTAAGTAAACAAAATCTTAAAGACCATTGACAGATTTACAGTGAAATTTTGAAATGACCACCTTTTATTATATTTTTTCTCTTTTACTGTTTTTTGAGTTTGTGGGGTTTTTTTGTTTGTTTGTTTTGTTTTGTTTTTGGTTTGGTTTTTTTTTTTGTGTGTTGTAGTCCTGTGTGCCTCTTTTGTCTTGCACACATGGAGGAAGGAAGGATTAGGCAGCTCTGAAATAGAAGCTGAGCTGTTTTATTTCAGATATGTCCTTCCCCACCCCTTATGTTCTCGTTTCATTAAATGAAGAGGTTTTTTCATTTTGCATATATGATAGTCACAGAAATCAAGTGATTTGCCCAAGATTTCCTAGATACCCTGTGACCACAATGAGTTGTGCCGGATCAGTTGGCTCCTGGCCTAATCTTGGACTAATCAGAGTGATTCCTTCTAGCCTATGTCACCACTAAGACTATTATTTCTATACAAGCGTAATTGCTTGTCACCAAACAAACAACAACAAAAAAATAGTTGCAAGGAAATTGCATTTGATTTATTTTGGGAGCCTTGCTATCATGTTAATAATTGTTCTCATTATTTTTCTTTCTAGAAAAATATTTGCAGAAATTTAAAGACCCTTAAATAAGCTGGGCCACTCCATCTTTTATTCTGTATTTTTTTTATGGTTACATAATATTGCATTCTTGGTTGGAGGGAAAAATCTGTTACTACATCTAAATCATCTTCGCCCATGCTTCTAGCTTCCCTTTCAGAACTCTATTAATAATTTTTGTTTCCCATATGCACTTTTTGTTTCCCATATGCACATTTTTGCCCGAAGCAAACTCTTCTCAGCATTTATTTTTGGTGTATGTCCAACATTACTGTAATCCAGTTACAGTTATTTGTGCTGGTAGAATATCAGCTGAATCTATTTGCTCCATTTTGTCATGCCTACTTAATATTTTAAAAAGAAAATTAGTGAGATTTTTCCACAACAGTATCGGGTCAAACACAGTTCACACAGTGTACTGTACAATATTCAGTTTTTCTTTGTGCACCCATTATTATCAAATTAGGATGATAGTTGGGCATGTGGATTTGAGCCATGTGTTAATCCAAGTTCATCCAGACGTGCGTGCCATCCTGTCTAATACAATGGTTCAATTACAGCTGACGAAATTGCATTATCTTCTGAATCCATCTTACCGTGTTGTCTAGCAATTAGTGGCACTTATATATCCCATATTCAAGTATTTCTGTCTCACAGATGCAGTGATAAACTTCAAAAAAAAAATGTGGACAGTGAAATCACTTATTAATAGGAATTATTTTATTTATGTATTTTCTAAGTTTGAAATAGCATGGAAGTGTTGGGTAAGTTCAGAGTAAGTTCAGTGGTGTCAAATTCTTTTGAAAAAAACCTTTTCCTCGTTCTGATAAGAGGCTATTTCAAATATAGTGTTTTAACAGTGTATGAATAAGCGTTACAGTCAAGAGGATGCCTTTGCAGTTCTGCATTGTTCTGGCTGGGGTGTAGTAAGGTTGCTAAAAGGTCACCTACTGCTTTCAAATATAGGACCATGGGAGCTTGTGATAGACATTTTAGTGCTCTGGTACAGGTGGCTTTACCCAGTATTACCAGTGTAGATGTGTGTCTGGTCACACAATGTGTAGATTCTTTCCACTCCCCAGCTATGTTGTAGCTGTTGCTCACCCTGGTTATTTTTTTTAAATAGCTTTTTTTGGGTAGCTTGTTTAAAATTTATATGTGAACTTTTTTTGACTTCTACAATTATCCAGATTTCTCCACATAGCTTTGAAAGACATATTTAAACTGGGTTTTTCAGATTCTGACTGGCATCTGAGGAAGCTGCAATAGCATCACTGTATTCTGGAGTGAGTCTTTATTTTTATGATATGTAAATACGTTATTATTTTATGTATGATTTATAGCATCAGTTAATGGTAATCTATATATGTTCCTTACATAGAGGTGGTCCTGATGGAAATTATGCAGTAATGATTTGGATTATCTTCTGGTAGACAAGTGTTTAGGTGCTCAGTGTACCCTTGATCACTAGAGGAAAGCAGATTTCTGGACAGCTTGCACACCTTCACTCCTTATGCTTGAGTAAAATTGCAAAAACATGGTTTCAGTCTTATGTATCTTTACAGTTTACATGTAAAATGTTTACCTTGTAGACTCCCATAGTTCAGATTTTTAAGTGCAGGCTTCCGTATCTACACCCAATTCAGAAGTGCATTAATATTTGTTCTTCAAACATGAAGTGACCTTAACTGTATGCAAAGCTGTGAAGGTTCTTGCACTTGGGCACTTGTTATGTGAGAGAACACAGCCAGGTGTATGATTTTGGCTTTCCAGCAAAGTTGTGAATAAGCTTTGCATTGTAACATGATCGTAGTATAGTTTGGGACAAGCACCTTGAATGAAAATACAGTTAAAACTGATATTAGTTTCACATGTGAGAATTTGAATTACAACGTTGTCAAAATATTTTCTCTCTCTGTTAGTGTTGCCATAATTTATCATTATGTATTTTAGCAATGTCTAAGCTTAGAGGAATTTTTAGGGTAGTAATTTAGGAGGAATTAAATATGAATCAAGTCTTACTGTAACAAAGCATTTGTAAAAATTCATTTATCTCATTTGGAAGTGCATTTGGAGGTAGTCAGAGTTGTCTCTTTGTCTGAAATCTTTAAAAGTAAATTTGCTTTAGTCTTTGGAATGGTAAAACTATGCATATCACTTATGAATTCCGTTTAATTTTTGTGTACTTAAATCCTAGTTGAACACCAATAGACATCAAAGGATTCTGCCACACAGTCCTGTTGTTTGTTTTTTAAAAATCAATTGGTTATGTTCTATCGTTAAAAGTATCTGAGACATGATTAGCTTAAAAGAAAATCTCAAAAAAAACCCAGTAGATATTTAGGGATCCAAGATCCATTGAGTCTTCAGGAGCTAAAGGCTAGGTCACCTGAGACTGGAGTGTAACTTTGAACCTCTCCAGATACTTGAAACAATCATCCTAGATTTTATACACTATACACCCCTGTCACTTCTATGAGAAGAAAGAAAAGAAAATACTTGCAAATAAAGATTGCAGGAAAATTTATGGAAAAGAGATTGTATTAGTAAGAAAAACCCAAAAGGGGATTTACAGAAAACTTTGTACAGAAGGTTACTGGCAAGCACCAAAGAATTTATAAAGGGTAAAAAAAAAAAAAAAAAAAAAAAAGAGGAGAAAATGATACATCGGTCATAATCTTGAAGACCTTATGCACAAATAAATAGATTTACATTTCTATATATAAGTTGCTGGAGACCTGGTAATTTGTTGCATAGATCTTTTCTATGTGGCTTTATTTTTAAATTCAGCCTCTTGCTCTGTGTCTGTTATGTTTATGTACATTAGTATGTACCAAAGTTTATGCTATGGTTTAGCTTTTAGGGCAGAAAACATTCTTCCTGAACTTGTCATTTGCATCTTCTGATGCAATTTTGTTGACAGGGTCTTTTCAGGCATGCAGGGAAGAAAAATACTCCAGCGTCTGTTTTGATTATTGGCAAAGGAGTATCTTTTTCAGTAGTTTGTCTAGATGCTATTTCCACAAGAAAGCACTTTGCCTGTGAAGTTTGTACATATAAATCTGCTTCAGCAGGATGCCTGCAAGTTGTGTCAGGGTCAGTTAGGAAAAAAAAAAAAAAAAAAAAAGGACTAAATCTTCCTGAAAATTGCAAGAGTGCTTTTTGTTTGGTTTGGATTTTTTTTTTTTTTTTTTTTTGTCTCCCGTGGTCTGTCATCCAGAAAGGGATGCAGGCAGAGCATTGATTGCTTCTGCCTGCAGCGGGGATGCTGTCAAGCCGCTGCGCGAGTGGAGTCCGCTATTGACACGGAGCTGCCGGGCAGGCGCTCCGCTCGCCCGCTCCCGCCGTGCCCCGCCGCCAGCTGCTGCCAAGGGGGCTGGAGAGGCCCCGGCAAAGGACCGCACGTCTGCGAGGAGAAGCACTCTCATGCAAACTGGATGTGCCATGCACGCACACCTTCCCAAGCAGCACAGCCTCGGCAGGGGGCCCGAGGGCTCGGCCGCCGGCAGGAGCGTGCCCCCCCTAGCCAGGGATGCCCACTGCGCCTGTCCCTGGCACCAGCATCCGCCGGGGCTCCCGTATAGCGCTCAGGCGCTTCCCTCCTGGGGACCCGGGGGAGCCAGCCAGAGCAGGGGCAAGGTTGTCCCTCTGTGGGACACTGTGCGGAAGAGCCCCCGCAAATCCCCAGCCAAGCCCCAGGGCAGCCCGGGGGAGTGGTGGTCAGAGTGCGCCTGTGCCCACGGCTGGTCCCCCCTGGTGCAGGTGAGCCAATTCTTTGCTCTCCAAGCGACTTAAAGGATGCTCCAAGGGAAGAAAGTGAGGTTTGGTGGTGTCGGCAACTTTTCGTGCTGTGTCTTGATTTGTGTTTAGTGGTGCCTTCTGGAAAAATTATATGCAAGGGTGAGCTGTCGTTGGTGATGTCTGTTGTTTGAATATTGATTCTCCGTGGCCTGTGGAAATTGTGGGGTCCTCTTGGAAGGGTTTTCTTGTTAAAATGTTTTGGTTCCTATCTCCAGGTTCTACAGACTTTGTATTCCAATGTGTTGTGTGGAGAAAGGATGCGTTTATCCCCTCATGTGATGGATTTTGCCTGCTTCTGTAAAGAGTTTGTTTTCAACTATTGCATGAAATTAATAAGGATATTTTAAACAGAGAACATGGAAGGTGTATTTTAGATGTATTAATAAGAGAGAGTGTGACCTTTTTTCCTTTTTTGAACTTCAAATATATTGAAATCTTTAATAAATATGAAATAGCTCTTTAGCTTTAGCAAATCTATAGATCTTTATTTTATGGCAAGGCAGTGTATTTTAAAATATAAGCCAAACAGGGTCTAGGAGCTGTACAGATACCTGTAAGCCATTAGACTGAGAATGATTACACACCAGATAAACCAGCACTGTGAAATAGAAATCATAGTGACATTCATATGATGGTTAATATTAAAAAGCATTAGCACTTCTTCCACTGATGTATGTTTTCATTTCTGCCTTAAAAAACTTCAAGCTCATTCAAAAGCTTTACATTGTGTCAACATCAAATCCTTTTGTCATAATTTCACACCGAAAAAGTAGAACTCAATGTTGAAATAGATTTTTGAGATGTATGTTTACTTACCGAAATAGTATACACTAGAGTTTAACTAGCCTTAACCTACACTGAACATGCGCACCCTCTCTAGAGATTAGATCAATTCTTTGGTGGAAATGGTTTTAATATATTTTCACTGAACAGAAAAGCAATAAAGCAAAGGATTGTCAGATAGTGTAGCTGTACTTTATCTTTTCTTACGGTCTAAAAAAGTGATGCTCTGTTGACTAAAAGTGATTGCTGTATATGAAAAGCTTCATTTTTTACTCAAATCTATTATGAAGTGAAAAAACTAAGTTTGTGATCTATTTTAGAGTGAAGTAACCAAAATGTTGCATGTGACTACAGTATATGTTATACATTTTCTGTCATATATAAAGCACGTATAACTATTTATGCTAAAATAAAGCAAATGTTAAAATAATATATAAAACATAGAACAAGACTTTCTTCTAATTTTAATTATGGAAAGCTCTAAACATTTTCTTGGGCTCTGAAGACTGATTTTGGAAAAAGCTTGAAGGAAAAAAAAAACCCTGTAAAGGAAAGAGTTCCTTGGTTTTCAAAGATACAGAATTTAGAAAATAAAGAAGCCATTTTAATAAATTAAAAAAGAAAAAATTAAAGGCCATTTCTAAGACTACTTCAGTATTTAGGTTATAGGTGCATTGTAAAGTTACTTCAGTATTTTCAATCCTTTGTAATCACATCCACTTGTGTTTAGATAATGAGAAATTGTCCAGGCGTATGTACTTCCTGATACCTAATTTTGAACTCTGCACCATAAACTTTCTTTACTGTACGTTCTTAATGCCAACTACCTTACTCTGTTTAGGAAAGTCCCTTTCTTGGGTTCTGCCAATAATGAATCGATCTGCCATCAGTCAAACTCATGTTCTTGCCTAGGTATGGACTGATGTCCTTATTTTGGCAAATACTTGGTGCATTTTATGTCACAGAGTTATGAGATAGTTTGTTTCAAATAATAATATTTTTTTTTTTTTTTCTCTGTGCGAAGTAGGTATTGTGTAAGCTATGGGAAGAAAGGAAAGAGTGTGTATATATATGTTTATGTGTGTACATGTATTGTATGTACATACACTTAGACAATATTTTATCAATTACATTGCATAGATGCAATATAGGAAAACATTATATAGCTGCCTTTAATAATTGCCCTTACTTTGACGATACAAGTTGAAGTCAGTGATGTTTTCTGAGGTCTATATTGACTGGGAAAATTGTCATCTTTCTTGTCAAAATAAGGAGCAGTAGTGAAACAGCTATATTTGCTAGCCTAGAAAACAGAAAAATTTATTTGAAATTTCCATCTTACCTGTAAATATAATAATAAATAAGCTAATGACAACTTCAAAGGTGGAGGGATTTTTTCTGTAAGGTTCTGAGCAGATTTTTCTTCTGCTTGACATCTTTGGGATGGTTGCCTTCTTCAAGCATAGGAAAGATACACCACCTTGGAAAAACTGCTTCTTGATTAGTACTATAGTACCAAATTTAGTGCACAGGTCCTTAATTCCTAGAGTGAGTACTAGACAGCTGTGACTAATGTACACTTTGACATCCTGATCCTGATAAAAATGTTGATTTTCTTTACCAGTTTCTTCTTTAGTATGTCAGGTCGAAGAATGGTGTTCTGGTATTAATATTTCAATTGCCTTGGAAATTCTGCTTTGCTAGGTTGCATGTTTGTGTTTTCTCGGTTTCATGTTGAGTTGTGGGTAGAAACATACTTTCTATATATCCAAATAGAAATTAAATTACAAAAAAAAACCTCTTAATTTTGAAAGTGACTTGAAATCAAGTATAGATGAAAATTTGTTTCAAAGACCTAATTTTTTTTTCCAGTCCTTTTTGACAAACTCATTTACAGTTCCGTTTCCTTTATCTAAAAGAAAAAGAAGAAGGAAAAAAAAAATAAAAGAAGAAAAGTGAGTTAATAGGCGAGTTTTATATGTCCATGTTGCCTGGAATTTTTTCTTGCTTCTTTGCAATGCACCAGCTATCTCTATCACTGTTAGCATCACGGAGTCATATAATCTGTGTGATTCTCTCCGTTTTCACATCTAAGGTTGGTGTTACCCTAACTGTGGGAGATCTGAGATAAGTTTTGGAAGTGGAGGGTGCAGAGGCAAGGAGGTGACCTGACATTTTCTATGGGTCATTTTAATGCTGGCTGTAGTTTGTAACATTGGAGGTACTTTCCCTGTTGGTACATATAGACTGCTGGCACACATCATCTACCAGTTAAGCAGATTAGATGTATATGGTAACATGTAGGTGAAGGTGTGCGATGAACAGTTACTCTGTGCAGAAGGGATGGAGGGATATGAGTCTGTATTAGCCTGATTAAAGGTTGAAGAGAAAATTACAGAGATTGAGCTGCCATGCTTGTTTCAAGAAGTACAAGGTATAAATTTTAATTTGTGCTGTCTATATGAAAGAGGGCTTCCTCTAAACACTTCCCCAATATGTGTGTAACTGCATGTTTTCAGATTCCTAGTGCTTAATATTCTTCTGTTAAAGGGGAAGGAAGAAGTAGAAGTGGCTATTTCCCCGTTCAGAACACAGTATTAGACTCCACTTTAATTCAGCTAACTCTCTTTGCTATAAATTTTGGCCTCTTCTATTTTGAAATGTTCTCAAGAAAAAACATCTCATATGAGATAGTATCCTGGATGTGTCATCTGCAAAAATTCATACATGTGTTGTGTTTTGAAAACTTACATGGAAGTGTAAATCTTCACATATTTTAAAATAGTTTCCTGTCAATGTCAACTCTGATAACTGTTTTGGTTGGTTGTTTTTTTTTTCCCCAGCAATATCAGAAAAAAGTGTTTTTTAAAAAATAGCATCACTGAGCTGTTTTGTTACATGGTAGAGAGGCTTGTAAGCTAAACCCTAGTTTGTAGATGTGGCATGACTTAAAAAAGGTAGTGAGTAGCCAAATTTTGAAGTACCAGCTGAGAATCGTCTTTTGTCTTTGAAGGCCTCTGGCGCTAGTGCTGAAGTTTCAGTATATCATTTGCGAGCTTTTTCAATGGTGAGATGTGCTGAGAGCTGCCTCAAGGCATTCTGCTACAGTACTGAAGCAGAAGGTCTATTGCAAGAGGTACTGGCTCTCCTAACAGTATAAAGAAATAATTTGTCATCGGTTGTGTTTTTGAAAGCTTAGATTATTCCTTTCAGGTTCAAAGATTCCCACATCTAACTGGCCATTCTTCTGTCAAGTCACTCCCGGCAATGGAGGTACATAGAGGTATTTTAGTTAGCTGAGGGAAATCTTTTCACTCTAATTTAGTATGTTCAAGTGCTGGTAAAATAGCAGTTAAAGGAGAGCCAAATAATGCTTTTAATTTGGCTTTTAAACTTTTTTCCTTTCCTAATCTTCAAGACTATTAAGAGATAGATGTCCTTAAGTCAAGTGTCAAGATTTGACGTAACTCTGACACTGTTAAGAATAATAAAACAGAGAGAAGTAACTGGGCAATTTCTAATGGATCAAGAGTTTCACATCCCATTCTCAGACTGGTATGCTCTTATCAACTCCTAAGTTTTAGGAAGATGTATCTTAATTCAGCATCTTGTCTTGGATGGATCATTGTGCTGCATTTATAGAAGTAAACTAATTTGTACATCTTTTAAGTGACAGCTGCATAGATTGCTGACAATGTTTCAAAGAGGAAACACAAAATCTGTTAGCATGTTCTTTTGCATGATGAGTAATATTCTTCTACCAATTCCTATATGCAGTCTCACTGACTGCCATAGGACTTTGAGAAGTCTACAGCATCCTCAGTGACATTCATATCTGACACTCTCTCAGGACAGCTGCTTTAGAAAACATGCTTTTATATTAATGTTTAACCTATTTCTTCTACCAAAACCAAGAGAGCATTGTTAATACTGAATTCATAGCATTTAAGGTTATACTTGGCATAAAAAGGAGGTCAAAGATTAGCCTTTGAGTCCACTGCGTTGAGGTCAGCAATCTCATTAGCAGCGTAGAGAACATTCCTCGTCAGAAGTAACATGAAATGTTCATTAATATTTGTTCAGAAATATGATTTCTGTAATGTAATGGCTGTTCACGTGATTCTGATTTGAAAGATGAACATTATGTCATGAAAAGACCATAAACTAAACATATGGAGACACATTTGGACTTTCTCTATAACATAGAGACTTGGGGGGAGAAAAAAAAAAGAAAACCCCAGCACTAGGCATGAGGCTTTGTGCTCTGTAGATTCGGGAACATGGAGATGTGTCATTCATTCCAGATTTTCCGCTGTGTCTCAAGGGGTCCTTCAGCCACCTCTGCCTGGATTGATAATGCAGCGTTGCTTTGCAAAGGCCATGGGGAGTAAAAGAAAAGTGGATATTCTTTTTTTTTTGTTGTATAATATTCTGCCTCCTTCTATTAATGTATCTGGTCTTTCATCAGCATTAATATTTTTAATAATACATAATTTTAAGTGGCAGCAAAGACAATTTAGAAATAGGCATGGTTACACAGATCATGTAAGTATTTGTGTGCAAGAATGTTCTATATATTTTCATTTAAATACTGAAAAGGATAAATATATGCTATGTACTGTACAAACCAATGATTGTCATGATTTATAGCTTATCTACACACATTTTGGCTCCTGCTGATTTTTCAGTCATAAATATGTTAATGCTTAATTTGCATGATTTGTTGCACCATATTTAGATTTGCATTTAATTAATCCCATGTTTCAAAGTTTCTCCTCCTAGATGATTCAAGAAGCCAAGAACATTTTCTCCCCTTGACATATAATTTGGCTTCTGGGATTTTCAGGGGGGATGAAAGGAAGCATGGGAAGGGAATTGTAGAATTTGGAAGGGAATTGTTTGCAGCATTGGTAATTGGCAAAAACTGCACAAGTGCTCTGATAGTCCTCCTGCTATTGATAAATTTCTCTAATATTTGGCATGTTTGTTTACCCATGGATAAACTGTTCATCATATTTGAGAACAGAAGGGCATTTCCCTAGGACCGGACTGGCAGCGTCCAAAGGGATTCATACCCTTTTTTTTCCTCCCCTCTTCACTTTTTCTAGAGTCCGCCATGTAATCCATTCCTAGAAATATCAAGGCATTTTCACCTAACAAGCTCCTTACCATCACAGGAATTTACAACACAGGGAGGTCTTTGATCTGTCCTGTATTACTCTGATGGCAGAAGACACACTATAGGATTTTAGTCTTTCTGTCTCTTATATTGACTCGTGAGGTTACAGGCTGCTAAAACTATTTTGTGGCATGTCAACAGGATTGATAGGCTGGATGCTCTCTGCACTAAAGGGAAAAAAAGGGGTTGCTTAAGATGATAGGAATAAGATTTGATAACCCTGGTTGTGCTCTCTGTCTAGTGTTCCACTACATTTAAATTAGGCATTCAAAGATGCAAAAACTTTACAGCAATGCAACAGGATGGTTTTGGTCTAATCAAAACAAAATAAGTGAAGGATGATGCATGACAGCTGGATGCTGAGCAATGGCTAAGACTGAGATAGAATTTGTCTCAGCTATTTTGGCATGACTTGAAGACACAACCTGAAAATTGATTTCTGTTTTGGAAATGGCTATCTCTACTATTCTGGGGTATTTTAATCAACTGTGAAAATGTCAGAGTTCCCTACAAAAAAAACAAACCTAAAGGGAGTTTCTGGTTGTTGTAGTAGTGACAGGATTTACAGAGTTTGCCAAATTAGCTCTCTGTTTCCTCATGTCTGCATGTGGCTTTTGGATGAAGGATAATAAAAATAGAGCCAAAAAAGCCAAAAAAGAATTATGGATTAAATTACTTTGGTTTTAAGAACTGTGTTTGCTTTGAAATAAGGCATAGATTGTTACAATAGAGTTTCTAAATTAAATAACATATATTAATTTACCTTATTATATAACTATTTTTTTTTATAAATTACTGCAATTAATCAGATGAATTGGCTCAGTGGCCGCCTAATTTCAAAAAATCAAACATTATTTTGAGAGTTAGAAATACAGGGATCAAAAAGGACTTCTTTATGTATTCAAAATACAAGTTCTGTAATATCTAAAATGAACATCAGAAAAACAAACAAAATAATCTTTTCTGTAAATTCCAATTCTGGTGTAAGCTTTCTTTTAAGTCACAGGAGCCAGCTATGAATGCAGTACAAAATCCAATTTAGCAAAGTAACATCTGGTTTTGTTTTAGATATGTTATACTTTTAATGTGGAGTTTTACATTTCTGATTAAGTATTTGTACAAGAAGCAGGTTACTTCAGCAGCTGAAATTGCTCATATAACTGGTCAAACAGAACATCGGACAAATTATTTTCATGATGCATTTCAAATGAGAGCAGAATGCTTCTAGTTACACACATTGTAGAGCAGCTATGCCACACTCAGGTAGGAAAACGGTTAAACAGAGGCTTTTAAGACACATTGTTTACATTTATTTTTCATTTATATTCTGATAAACACTTCCTCATATTGAACTGGTATTTGTTGCATTCACAATCACAGAAACTTTTGCTATTTATCTGTGTTCTGGTTTGTCCAATTTTTAGGTCACAGTCATCACTCACCTGATAGCTGAGCACATTAAATATTTATTGAAAATGTGAGTAAGGCCTAATCTCTGCTTTTACTTTTTTCTTTTTTCATTCTGTAGGGTCTATTTTGTGAGATACGTAAATTTGACAGCTTTGCGAAGGAGAAATGCAGCTGTGTTCCACTTAGGAGTGGGAGCCAGAGGAGTGGGGTCCTGGCCCTACGCTTTGCTTCCTTCATTGTAGTGCTTTGTACAGTTGTGTACTGAGCTCAGAGAACTGATATGCCAGAAAGTTAAACCAGAAACTAAAAGGTGTTTCAGAGACCTATTTCTTGGCCCAGCTTGATGTCCACTAGCACAGCTTCTAGCACCAGCACAAGGCTGAGAGGAGAAGCACGTGACAAGGGACATGTCCCAGAAGATAGCAGGCAGCTACCTCTTTCAAAGGTACTCACACTTAATGGGCAACCTGGTGTCTGCACTTGGTTTTGACAACGCAGTGGTGCTTGGGGGCCTCCTTGTGCTAAGTGCAGAAACTTGTATCAAGCTCTTTGCTACCTCCAAGAACTCAGACAAAATAATGTTTCATTTAGGAAGTGGAGAGTTTGGGGGACACCTTGTTCTCTTTCCCTTTCTGTTCTCATTTTCTGCTCAGCAGACACATCTGGGTTCTCCGGAAATCTGTCCATCCTGCAGTCATGAGTATAGAAGTCACTTGTCACAGGTCAGTTGTAACTGAATTTAGCTCTGTGAGACTGCAGTCAGGCAGATAGACTCAAATGGGCAAATACTTTGCAAGAAGAACCAGAAATTCGTATCTAGGTATTCAGTAAGAAGACAGTAAAAAAATCAGTGCCCTGATCTCACATTCTCTCTGGGACTGATACTTTCTCATTTGCTACCATGTTCTCAATGGTCTTTGGCCTTTGTACAGCATCAGCTTGCTCAAGCATAAATTTAGAGTCACATGCTTTAGGCCTGTAGAAAAGATACACCTCTGTTGTTTTATTTTCCAACGGGTTATTTCTCAAACACAACTTTTTTGCATAACGTTAGTAAGATATAGTTTCAAGCAAACAAACAAACCAAACCAGCCAACCAACCACATTTATTAAAGCTTACACTATGTAGTACTGAAATACACGTCTTCCATGAATGTGGCTGTGGCGCTGTGCAGCAGTTTTCTTAGCTAGCTGTTCTTTTCCAGTTTTAAATTGTGTATCTAAAAATAGAAAAAGGGTAACACTGAGTATGCATATTTATATTGTACAAGACCTTTATACATTCATGTTTCAATACATGTAATATTTTAATACATATATAGGTAAATAATAAAGTTTTAAGCATCTATGCACAAACCAAAGCAGGACAGATATTCAAGTCACGTTTTCTAATGGTTGGCAAAGCAAAGATATTTTTTAAAAATTCCTAGGATATCAAGTTATTTAGAAATAAAAGATCTAAGCAGTTTGAGCATCATCAGTTTTCCTTGTTAGACATGTACATCTCTGACTTATCAGAACTTGGCACAGAGCTCCTAATTTCAGACTTGGAGAGATTATGGTACATTCCTCTGCACTTCTTCCTAACATGCAGAAAAAAACACATGTGGAAGTAAATCCAAACTGTTTATCATGAGAACTCATAAAACGTGATTGAAATCCAGCTTCCACTACAGCTTATTAATATTTTTTTCTGGCTATTCATCCTGCTAATGTGTATGCATTTGTATATGAGCTACGTGAAAACTTTTGCAGTATTGATATTCATTCGGTTATTGACAACTGTATATCTTCAGCGCCCATTGATTTAATTTTTCAGGAACTGCTTTTTAGCACTGCATGTTCAGAGCAGAATAGCATTATCAGGGGATTGGTTATGGGTAGAACTTGTCTGGAGGTGAATAACCAGTAACAACTGGCTAGAGACGTAGTCACTTCACAATTTGGGGAGGAGGTTAGGAAGTGATGGAAGAAGAGGGTGCCACATCTTCATACTTTCAAGGAGTTTAATTTTTGGAAACACTCGCTTATATAGCTAGGCATCCACTGAACACATTCATCACCGGGCAATTCTGAAAAACCCAGCCTATAGGATTTTCAACGATTTTGAAAACATTTATAGGTTGCTGTGATTATTATTATAATTCTTAATCACTATTATTTAAATCTTTAATGATTTTAAAGAAGTGAAACTCCACAGAAAGGTACGGGGGGCCAATAGTAGTTTGTGGCAGTTTGATTTGACTACAACACGCTTTTTCTGTAATGTACCACGTGTAGATGTACTATATGTAACAGTCATGATATACTGCACTTGCTTCTGGGGCAGTTATTAGCTTGTTCAGCCATTGCAAGTATAAAAGTGGTAGCGATCTGATCACTTTTGTGGCCATAAATACTGCCTTTTGTAGTTCTTTTTTCTTTGAGTTGTCATGGCAGTATTCTCAGTGGATCTTCTGTTTATACTGAGATGCATTTAAGTCTATGTGTAGTCAGCACAAACTGGGAACATTACTCTTTAAATAATTTGTGCTGGAAATTGAGGTTATCACTCCTAGTTGTTTTGGTTTTAAGCACTGGTTGTTGTCTGACAACTAAACTATTCCATGTACCAAGAAATAAAACATTATGTTAATCATACGGAGAATACAGAAAGGAATGAACCAGCTCTTTGTAGTGGATGAAAATGCAGAATTGCAGAAATATTTTGCTGAATGGCCAAAATCTAAAAAGCTCATCAGATCAGTAATTCTCGGGTCCTTGTATCTTCTGATGGTAGCCCTTGTCATGTCAAACCAGAAGGTTGCCTTTTGCTCACTTTATGTGTTGCCCTTTCAAAACACGTTTTGCTACTGGGGAAATTTAGTACCTGTTTTCCTTCTCACCTTTCCCTCTTTCTGTCTTCTTTTTGAAAAGCCCCATTACTTCTACATAGTTTTCTTTCATACTTCATCTGTTTTTTAACATTTTTGAATGGCTGCCTAAACAGTGGAATTACTGGGTTTACCTGTATGCTCTTTGTCTTATTTCCAGATGGAAGTCTTTTTTCTTGTGGTTCACTTGCCAGGATTTGTCCTCAGGTGATAATAACTTTAATGTACTTTGTGCCAGTTTCTATTTCATCATGTTACCTCTTGCACTTGAGAGTTCAGCAAATCCGACAGAACAGCAAAATGGAAAAGGGAACAGAATTGCCACATCAGAAACATTTGGTGGCAGGGGGATGAGGGGTGACAGAGCTTGTTTTTGGTTTTATTAATAATAATAGCAATAATAAAAGCACAAAGATGAAGCAAATTCTTTTTGCAATCTGAAGTATTAGTTGGTGTTCAACAAATAACCAGGGGCAGGGAAGGTGATCAAAGCAAAATTGATCCTGTTTGTGTTCTCTCCAGATGTCATTACTGCCTGATGTCTTGACATTTCTTAAAGCACCTCAGAAGGAACAGCTATGTGATTCTTTTGTTCTCTGATACATTTGTGAGTTAGGTCAGTGTTCATTTGATTTCAGACTGGGAAGGCTGAGGCTGGGAGGTTAACAAACATTTTGTGGATTATACATAAAACAGAGGGGGAGCTTTGCATTTTCAACTCCTTTGTCATAGCTTAGTCCCATAGACAACAGATGGACTGGACCAACCTGCACTGTTTGTTGAAGTACTCTCATTTTTAGCTGGTTTATGCTGGGTTTTGGCTAACCCATCTATGTGGAAGGGCATCTAGAATCTGTTCTCCCTTGGACCTTTAAGGGCTTGTGCTGCTTGTGGCCACCATGGAGGTGTGGCATCAAGCCCAGTCCCCTTGCTGGAGATCTCAGTGACTTCCTGGATCCATGAGCATGTGTATGTTGATGGAATTTCTATCTTTTCAAGGTTAGTGGTTCTTCATGGTAATAAAGACGGCTGTGCAGTGGGTAGTGAGGTCTTCGCTGAAGTGGGTCAGTTTGCATCATATCATTCTATCTATGAGAAACCAGCTAAAGGAAGGGTTGTGCTCTTGGGGTGATGGACATATTGGCTTGAAGGTACAAAGCAATTACTCAACCAGCACTACTTCTTCAAGCCTTTCCATCAATACAGGATGACTGCTTCAGCAGTTTGAGCTAACCTTATTGCTGGGATGTTGTGCAAAGCTGGACAACAGTTCAACCAGTTCTCATGCTACTAAATTGGTAAAGTTGGAATGAGAAGAGAAAATACTGAAAATGTAAGAGCAAAAACCTTGAAAAAAAGTCATTAAAGATAGCTGAAACTTCTTAGACAGTATTTTTCTTCAGGGACATCTGAAAAACAGAAGTTCAATAAAGCCATGGCAATAGAAAGGGAAGTGAAAACTTTGTGGACCACAGTTCAGCACAGTGCTTAACACTGTTCCCTAAGCATGCTGAAACAGTCTGTGTTAGTGGGACTTGGCAATACTGGCAATAATTTGAATGCTGAACTCAGCCCAAAAGTTAAGTACCCTGCTGAACTGGAACCAAAGTAGTATTCTAACCTGAAATTCTATTGAGTTATTAGATTTTTTTTTTTAGTTCATGCTATTGTCTTTTCCATTTCTATTTAAAAGTGAAAAAAAAGAAAAAGAAGGAAAACCCATAAAAAAATCTATTTGATATGTGAATTGCCAGGATTTAAAAAAAAATAGTTAAGATGTTTTTAAAGTTGAAAATATCAAACACACAAAAAATGCTACTCCTGTTTTTATTTATAATTTTTAATTTATGTTGAAACTACAGTAGCAAAATTGGAAGACAAGAGGAATAAAGAAAATCATATTTTTATATATGTCTTTTACTCAGATTCAATCCACCAAAGGAGTTTGAAGGCCACAGAAGTAGATTTTAATTGCTGCAATGGCTGATCTTTAACTACTGCAGCACTAGTGGGAAGAGTAAGTGGACTAGGATTTCAGTTGGACTGAAAATATTACAAAGCAGTATTGCTGTCTTTGATTACCGAATGCAAAATTTCAGCCATTGTGATGCAGGAGTTTTGGTGTAGAACTAGCAATCACTATACTATTCTTACTCTTTGATTGAAAATTCAATAAGAACAACCACCAATGCCCTTCAGACTTAAACAGCACATGCATTTCTACAACCATAGATAAATACACCTGTATGTAAAATTGCATGGCTATATTGTTCTTGTTCTTCTAATGTAAAATACTCGCAAAGTTAATCACTCAGTTATCTCAGTCATTTGTTCTTAATGTATTAGAGCTTTGTAAACAACCCATTGGCAAAATTCCAATGAAGCTTTATAGAAGGTATTCTCTACTAAAATTTATTTTTAAAATTCAACATTTTAATGTTTCATAGGAAGGCACTAATCCAGTTGGAGAGATGTAAAAGGGTGAAGTACGGTTAAAGTAATTTCTAAGATTCTCTGCTGGAGACATAGTGGGCTATTTGCAGATCATCTGTTATATCAAATTGTAAAAAATAATCTTACTAGTTTAATTACTTAACATTTACTTGATTGGCAGCAGTACTTGTTTTCATAGAAATATCTGTGTATTATAAGTGGCATTACACATGTAAGGCATAAAGGAACCTGGAATGCCATTATTCCTATAAAACATAAGGGGGTATCTGGGACAGTTGTGCCTTTGTCTATACACTGTATGAGCTTTTATTTGATGAACTTGAATCAGTTTTTGTGATACTTTGATCTTTATTCATTGTGAGTTCATTATTCATGTTTTGTCATCACTGTCTTGACCTGAGGTATTACACATCTGTAGTGGTTTTTCAGAGATAGTGGAAAAGCTTTAGGTATCTTTAGGTAAGAGCATTTTGTAACTATGATGGAAAGTCTCCTGACATGTGTTTTAATTGGAGGTATGCTAGGTCACATTGTAGTGAGTTGGCCCCAGCTGGCAGCCAAGCACCCACACAACCACTTGCTCACTGCCCCTGCAGCAGGGCAGAGGAGAAAACAGGAAGAACAGGAGCGAGAAAGCTCATGAACTGAAATAAAAATAGGGAATTTGCTCCCCAATTACTGTCACAGGCAAAACATACTCAATTTGAGGAATTTAACTTTATTGCCAATTAACATAAAAATTTAATTACTGAGTTAGGTATTGAGAAACAAAAAAAGAGTTAGGGAAAAAACTCTCCTCCCACTTTCCCAGGCTCAGCTTCACTCCAGATACCTCTCTTCCCTCCTTGTTATTGCTGCAGGTTACGCTCAGTCCCTTTGGTGCGGTGACAGGTGGTGCAGGAGGTTGGGGTCAGGATGTAGCGGTTTCTCTCTGCTGCTCCTTTGTTCTCACACATTTGTTCCACTACGCCTTCCTTCTTCCTTGTTTCCTCCTCACCAGCATGGATCCTCCACGGCTGCAGTCCCCCTGGGGAAGTACCTGCTTCAGCTTGGGCTTATCCATTGGCTACGGCCTAGAGGAGAAGTCTCCTGGAGACCTTAGAGCAGCCTTCTAGTACTTAAAGGGAGCCTACAGGAAAGCTGGGGAAGGACTTTATCAGGGGGTGTCGGGATAGGATGAGCTGTAAAGGCTTCAGAGTGAAAGAAGGTAGATTTAGATCAGATATTAGGAAGAAATTCTTTCCTGTGAGGGTGGTGAGGCCCTGGCACAGGTTGCCCAGAGCAGCTGTGGCTGCCCCCTCCCTGGAAGGGTTCAAGGCCAGGTTGGACGGGGCTTTGGGCAACCTGGGCTAGTGGAAGGTGTCCCTGCCCATGGCAGGGGGGGCTGGAACTGGATGATCTCTAAGGTTTCTTCCAACCCAAACCATTCTGTAATTTTGTGATTGATTCTACAGTCTCTCTGGGGCTGTGCCTTCTCTGCCATGCAAGACCTCCTACTGCTCTGGTTGTGTTGGTCCCTCATTCTCTCCTCCTCGGCATTTTCTCGCCTTTATTAAATATGCTCTCACAGAGATGCCACCAGCTTGGCTGATGGGCTCAGCTCTATCTGTCACGGTCCATTTGGAACTCTCAAATTTACAAGACAAGGTACTCTTAAACTAAACTTTATTTTATGAGTTTATTAAGAAATAGAACAAACAAAGTAGCCGCAACCATTATCACAAGGGATCCATTTGATGTCCTAAACCATTTTTAATCATTAGCTATTTGAACTGGTGAAGAACTGGCTAATTATTTATGCTCCCACTTCTAAGTCTTCCACTTTTCTGAGAAGCAAATGGTACTGATTGTGTTGTGTGATGACAAACAACTGTACTGGGTGAAACAAAAGGTCTATTCAAGCCATTACACCAGATAATGTACTGAATGCTCATGGAAGGAGCTTTAACAGAAAGGAATCTCCTTGGTATATGCAGTTCACATATTTCAGAATTTCCACTACATGAACAGCTTTGCAGGGATATCACATTTTAGTTAATAGTGAAGTATTTTTGCAACATTTAAATCAGTGTAGAATTTTCTTATTAACCAAAGCAACAGCAGGGGCAGAGGTGGACAGGGGGAAGCAGCTCTCTGTCTCCCTTTCCTCATCTCCATTCTGCAAAACTCCACAGGTTTTGTTACAGTCTCCTTTGGGTCTTTTCACAAATTGGTTTGCTCAGGGAAAAAAATAGTCTTGTATTTAGGCTGTTTACCTTTTTTTTTTCCTTTGAAAATCTTCATATCAATTGTTTTAAGAAACTGCTCATCAAAATGTACTTAAGCTACGTTGTGAAAGGCTTTCATGGTTTTTGAAATAAAATGTTTTGTTCTAAACCAGGCAACGTTTTAGGATTTTTAATGTTTCTTCTCTATTTTCTTTTTTATAATCACATTTAGTTGCTCAACTTTACTTGATTTTTCAAATATTTTTGGTCCATCTGACATTGGTTTTCAGTTAACTTTGACCATGGGTATTTGGAGTCCTAAAATGAATTGTTACTAGAAGACAAAAAGAAAAAGTTTAATAGACAGGGAAGGACGTACTTTTTAAGGCCACTTGTTTCCTACCCTTGACCCTAGTACTATGCAGTTTTCGATCTCTCTCCACTCAGCCCTTCTACCCCTCCACAAATAATTACTTCCTACTTCCTTTTGGAAATCTGTTATGAGAAGGAGAGGACCTGGGGAATATGAAAGTTGTTATTTCCAGTATTTCATCCTTCATACCTGATATTTCCATTTCATTATGACTGCCTAGCAACTCTGACATTCAGATTTGCTTTAGAGCTTTTTTGGCAAAGGGTGACATCTAGTTCCAGTAAGTCTGTGTAGTGTCAGTCTTTATGTGAATTGTCTGAACAGACAGCCTGCACGTATGCTATACCCTCCCCAAAAGATGCCGTCACTAAAATCTTGACCTTTTTGAAATCTTCAAGATTTCTGTGGGCTCAGGATTTTACCATGGGTAAAACAAATATGCCTGTCCACTGCTGGATGGAAGTCCTGTCATTTCAGCAGTGTGATAATGCCACCCATAAGTTCAGGGAAAATAAACCTCAGCAGGTAAAGAGGGGTCTCAGTTGTACAATATCTCTTTGGCAGTGGAGACTCTAACAGCATTCTTTGGGAGAGATAAGGAATCATTTGTCGCTATCCTGTCATTGTTAGGGTAGTTTTATTGGATTTAGTCACATTAAACAAACCTTTGTAGTTTGATTCTTGTGGTTTGTCACCAGAAGTCCTTGCAGTGCTTTTTCTCATGCCAATTCAGTATTCAGTACCTTTCAAATTTTCCCTCATTTCATGAACACATCTTGGCTGTGATTTTAAGGAGGTCTGAGAGTTTAGGTGCTTGCTGCATTGAAATATAAATGTAGGGTGTTCTCCTGAGTTCCACTGAGGAAAATCAGCTGTCAAAAATTTAGTCCTAAGTAACACTAAGAGAACGTTCTAATTTTCACACATATATTTTCACTTCTGAATAGTGGAATGCTATCTGGTTAGGCAGTTGCATGATTATCGCAAAGTGAAACAGCTGTCTTGGCTCTAATCTTGCCCTCCTATCCTTCCAATGAAGCTTTTTGATTAACTTTTTATTCTTAGGATAGCAATTTGTACCAAGGATCTAATTAAGAACTTTATGTAACACAGCCAAAGTCCTCCTTTTGCAAGTCTGTCTCACCTCAGTCCTACTAATCTTGCAGCTTTGGGTATGAAGCATTCTGAAATGTCTGATATTTCAAGCTATCTCTTCTGGTTGAAAACAATTTCAGCTGTTGAGAATCGGGAACAAGATTCTTATGATTCTTTTGTCTTGGTAAGGAAAACTGTAACATATCTCTAAAATAAGGCATGTTTTTAAAATTTAAATTATGAGGGTTAGGCTTCTTTTGGGGGGGAAATGGCTTAAACCTGTACTTCTCTGTTGAGCTGAATGAACTCGGACCTCTGACCATAGGTCTTCTGTGTTTCTTACTGATCGATGGGCAAGTGAGGAAGAATAGCCTTTAATAAAAGCTGGTGATTTCTGGAGGAAAGATGAATAGTTCTATATATCTGGAGTTAAAAGATAATGCCAACATTTCTATTTTATCATTACTTTAATGATAAAGAGATAGCTACATTACATATGATTCTCATTTCCAGAAAATTATATAATTGAGATATAGCTTTTAAATGAAAAAAGTATTTCTCAACTGTATTTAATAAATATAAATTGAACATATGGGTATTACTACTTATCACCAAATGGCATACAGGAATATGATATTGTATAATGTGTATAAAATAAAACAATTAAGTTGACTGATCTATGTCTACATCAATAAGCATTACTCCTTTTAATCATATTTTACATTCAAATATTTTGAAAAACATTTCACTTACATTAGTGCCATGTGCACTGGAAATATTTATTTTCCCATATGCAGTAGTATCCCAGATGCAGGGTGATGCTTTTGTTGCCTGGGTTAGGTAAGCCAGACAGTGTGCTAGTGAGGAGAGTATCTTGCTTTCTTCTATGTATCTTTATTTCATGTGAAATATAATTTTGATGGAGTATCTTTAATTGAAAAGACACTAATATTCTGCAGAAGATACATATATCTGAACTGTTAACTATATTATCAACAATCTGAAGAATTATTTAGGTACTATCTCTATCAGCTCAGTATTGACCTAGTAAGTGAGCAAAACTAAGTGCCTTTAATACCAGATCGGCTGATAGCAAAAGATGCTTGGACCCCTGTTTGTGTGTGAGCAGAGAGCCTGTACTGTAATCGAAGAAGACATTTCAAAGTATGTCACAAAGCATATAGTAGCATGTGAAGGATGGGCTGACTTTAACTTTGGAATTTCTTGATTTCTCCTTGTTACGGCTGCCCTAAAAAACCCTGGTGCCTCTCGCAGAGTCTGTGTTCTTCTTGCTGTAATATTTTCTATGTCATTTTTCTCCCATTCCTCTGAAGCACACGATGTTCCCATTTCTTGTCCTCCCAACCAAACATTTATTTAGTATCCGGGTCAGGTCTGCAGTGGGGCTTTTATATGTTAGTGTTCAGAATTGGTGCACCTGCCTGTGAAGTTGGTTAGCTTTTGAAAAGGACCATCAGATTATGTGTTAATTTTCCCCAGACGTCCAATGGCGAAAGTCAGGATTTACAACAGGCTGAGAATGGTAAAGGTGATATTTCTGCCAGGCATCATGATTTACCGGATGAGGGGGATGTGTTGAAAATTTTCCGTTTCATTTGGAGGGTGGAATTGGCGCCTAAAACCACAGGGTAGGAAGAGACTGGATCTATCCAAATGGTTCTTTGATAAAGGCTGCCTCGTGTGTGAATGTTGTTGTTTTTTGAGGCTGAAGCACCGTTGTACAGGTGCGAGGGAAATCTGAGTTGCTAAAGCTGAATATTTTCAGGACTGCACTCTGAATTCCGATGCCTATATTCTACCTACATCCTGCCTTAAGCAGCCAGCTCCATCTGTGTTACCAAATGCTATGCGTAGTCCTTTTCCAGGTGTTCTCTCCTAGCACCTGATATATAGTGCATAACTTCCACCGCTTGCTTTGTCTGGAAATGTTTTCTTTTTCCCTGTAACAGTAATCAAAGCTTATTTCTGAAAGTCCTCTCCTGGAGCTTTTCCATTAAAAACAGAGAAACAAAACACCATCATATCAGAGACAGACATACAGGAGCTGCTTATTATTATTGTTGTTATTATTAAAGGAAGAGGCTGCCTTGATGCTCTGAACCATTTAATGTTCCAGTGTTTTGGGGATCATGTAAATGCATGGAAGGTTGTTGTGACATTTGAAGTTCTCCTAATTGATTTGCAAACCCGTATTCTCAATCTTGTAGATCAGTTCTGACAGTTTTTAGGTTTTATGTCTCTGTTACATTCATTGTTCAATACATGGACAGGGAGAAGTCAATGTTGTCTCTGTGTACAAGGAAGATTGTTTCATTTTGTGTGATAAGTGACATTTAGTCATTCACACAGTGAATCCAGAGAGTACGGAACTCTCCTAGTCCTGTCCAGGTCACTATTATTAATGTATACAAATAGTAGCATCCTAGGTTTTTGTGTTTTACACAGCAGAAAATGTCTTGAAATCTGTAACTAAAAGATATCCTATAATCTAAGAACAATCATATTTCAGAGTGGTGTTTTGTATTACTTTTCATGACTGCCTCATCAGTAAAAGTGCCATGTTACTTGCTGCTAGATAAGTCGCTGTTAAAATTGCCCCCATCTATTTTAATTCAGATTAAGATAATAGTTTTTTTACTCAGTGTCTCTACACTCAATTCTAGCCCAAACAACACTGTTCAGAAATGACAGAATGCTAAAATGTGAAGATGGGGTAAGGCCTCATAGGTCATGTTGCCCATCTGCCAGAATGGGAGTACTGCCTACAGTATGTATTTTAGTGCTTAGTGTAAGTTTATACAAAGAGTTTTAGGCGCTAAGGCTTCTATCTCTCCTCTAGGGAGATTATACTCAGTTTGTTGCATTCGCCACAGTTGTATCAGTGTATAAAATCTGCTTGCCTGCTCTTGGCATGAAATTGAAAAATATTCCCATGTTAAAAATAGCAAAATATTTGCTGAAGATGAGCCAAGTATAGTTTTCCTGATACGAACAGTTTTTCAGCATCATTCATAACATCAAATAATTTTTTTCTACATTTCTTCCTTTTGTTTTAGTCCAACTTCTTAAGTCTGTCTTTTCAGTATTGATACACCTATTTGCACCCCTAATCTAATTTTGTTAGATTCACAAGGATGCTCTTCCCTTGATTATTTCTTGAGAGGAATTGCCTTCATTTTTTCCAGGCTTATAATTTTGATTTAAGGTGTATTTTTAAGATCGTGTACAAGCTCTTTGAAAGACTGTCAGTCTTGCTGTACCCTCTAGTCATGTTGTCTGTGCTTCTCAGACTTACAAAGACCCCGGGCACTTTCTTTACTTAAGCAATGACGTATCATAGAGCTGCTTTTAAGGCACTGTTACTACTCATCTCAAGTTCAGTCCCTTCATATGGTTTCATTATTCTACAAACCTGTGGTGCCATGTTGTGTTGATTTAGTGTTTTGAAAATTTTTGGTAAATGCTCTAAGAATTAAGAGGTTGACAGCAACAGCATCTTAACATATGTTAATATGTTAGGAGAAGAAGGTGTAGCTTTCCTTCTTTGTGGAAAGCTCCTCTATGAACAATAATCAATTACTACTTTATGTGTTTCTATTTCTACATGGTAACTTCCCTTGTGGCTGCAGCACTCCTCCCACTTTCTCTTGTTGCTTCTGCTAATCAAGTAAACATTTTCTTATATAACCAAAGACCTTGTTCTTTTACTTTCTTCTGCTGTTGCAGTCTCACCTCCAATACATAATTTGTAGATTTATCAGAGAATAGGATGAACAGATAAAAGATTCTGAACAAATATCTGTTCCACAGTGAAATTTTAGAATAGGTGTATTGCAGGCAAAGCAGAATTGATAAAAGGAATTTAACTTTATTGCCAGCTAATATAAACATTTTAAAATTGAGTTGGGTATTGAGAAACAAAGATGACAAACAGTTAAACTAACACTTAGGGAAAACACCTCATTGCCTGGTTCAGCTTCACTCCAGGCACCTCTCCTCCTCCTAGGTACCACTGCAGGTCACAGTCCCTGCAGTGAGGTGAGGGTGGCACAGGAATCTGGGGCTGGGGGTCAGGGTGTGATGCTTTCTCTCTGCTGCTCCTTTTTCCTCACTTTTTGCTTCTGCTCCAGCCCTTCAGAGGGCCCACCATGGAGCTGTGGTCTGGTGTATGTGCCCAGTAAAAGGCAGAAGGCAGGTATAATATGAGAGGCGTGTTACTTAAAAGAGGCACTTGAATGTAGCAGATTAAGGAATAACAAGGTACAAAGTCTAGAAGTAGAATTGTTTTTTTGATTCCGTGCAACTTTTTATGTAAAATAAGAGAGAAATCAGTCCTAAAACCAAAAAGAAAATGGCTTGCGTGTATTTCCACCACCTATCCTAAAACAAGATTGCATAATCCTAAAGGGAGCATTCTCTTTTTTCAGTAACAACCTGACAGTATGACACAGACTCACGAGGAGAGTCCTTGCTAAGCTCAGCAGCCTGTGATGCTCCTGCTGGGTGCTACAATCTGCAAAATTATGGAAAAAGTGGAAGTTCTGGCATACGCTGTCCTGCAAGTCACCCACAGAGCACCCAGTCTCTCAGGCAGAAGGATGTCAGTGAGAAAACTAAGAGTAAAAATGGTTGGCAAGCCCTGTAGTAAAATACCAAATAGTTGTAGTTTATATAACAGTGCATCTCCATTGAGAAATGCATTTTATACCACATGAGGCAAAACCTTGCAAAATGCCTGACCTGCCCTGAACCTGGATAGCTTCACTTCACACCCAGATGTTTCTTATCTTCTGAAATAACACTGTGATTGCAGTGGTCCTGCAGTGATTTAGGGTTTGAAACAAGCTGTCAGCAAGCGATATATTTGGAATTATTTTGTTAATTTTATTCATCACATAGTGATTCTGGGACATGAAGGGACACTTTGGGACATCAATTAAAACTTTTCCAGAGGACATTAATTTAGAAGTTTATTTCTACTTACGTAAAAATCAAAACTCTCTTTTGCTCCAGCACAGACCAATGTGACTTTATATTTATTGCAGATATTCAGAATCAAGTTTAATTCTTTAAGTTCTTCCTAAATAGTTAAACATACATCCATTAACTGAAAGCATTTGGCAAAATAGCTTTGCTCCTATACATATTTAGCTGGAACAGAGTTAAGTTGATGCATTATGGACCACAGTAACCCCCAGCTCTTCTGACAGCTTCAGTGCTTAACAGCATCAGTGGTGAATTTGTTACTTCTGTTATACCCAAGAACCTCTGTAAAACTCTAAAGATGCTTCTGTATTTCTTATTCTTTCCTCTTTGTGGAAAGTTTTAGCTGAAGCACCAGTAAGTCTCGGTCTCTTCTGCTCTTGCGAAGCAGAGGTGAGTGCTCTTTGGTACCAGTTCCATTATTTCTGGGGTGCTGCATACAGTGCTCGATGTAATTGATTAGTTCCTGAAAGCAGATGTCTTTCATTCTTTGGGATTTATGTTCTGACAAACCTCTTGAATAGATACTGAATTCTGTTAATTTCCCTATTTCACATTTAGTTTTACATTCATTTTTTGTGGTCTTCATCTGCATTAATTTATAGTTCTTACGTCTGTGTGTTTTTGAGGGTGGTTGTAACATCTCCACACAGGAATAAGTGTTACCCTCAACCTGCAGGTACTTCAGGCTGTAAAAAGGTAACAGAGTAAGATAACTGGATAACTGCTTTGTGAGCTTGGTGTACCATGATTTAAAAAGTAAAAAGTCATGCCATAGGCAATGCAGCCTTCACTGTTGAAGAGAAAGGAGGGAAAGAATGGCAATTCCTTTGGTTTTGTTTTCCTCTCTCTGGAAGGAGTTTTATCTTTGTGCACATCAAGGCTGAATCAGGTACTGTGGCATGCATCTCAGTCAAATAAGATGCCTAAAGACTGGGTGCCTACTTTTTTCCTGGTCTGTGTTGGAGTCTATGTGCATACATGTGCATGTTTGTATGCTTGTAGGTGTCTGTCTGCATATATTACATACACACACACACACACTCTTTTCACTTAGCCTTGATAGTTTCTGTAAAAGTTCAAAATCCAGAGAGAAAAAAAAAATATATAAATGAAGTAGTCTGCACTCCTGAGTAACGTAGTGAATTAATGTATATGTTCATATTAAAATAAATTGAAAGGTATTTCAGAATACTTTCCTGTTCTTTTTGTTGTGCAGTTCTTCTTGAGGTTTACACTGTTTTATAAAAAATCTGCACCAATCCGTGGTTAATATTGCTAATGCTTAGGCACACTGTAGAAGAATTAGTTAATGTTTAATAAAAGATGGGAATGCCCAAGTCAATGAGACCATTTGCCATTGTTAACAAGTCTGTGGAATTTTTTTTCTTGGATTTTTAATTTCTGAATAGTTAGCTAACGTTCTTTTAAAATAAGATACAAAACAATCTGAAAAAAAAAAGATTATTAATTTAAGTGGTCCTAAATTATTTTTCCTTATTAATGCTTTCATGAACATGCTGGTTAAGTGCATGCACGCTCTATAAATCCTGCCAGGAGAGAAACAAAACTAATATTGAGTAGAAACATACTATTTCAAATTTTTACTCTGTTGAAGCAGATCAGTGTTTTACCATTAATTTCAGTTATGCGGGGACTTTCACCAGAATTTTTTAGGTCTGATAGATGTAACAGAATGTCATTAAGATGTTTAAAATGGAAGATATAACCTCCTTTGGTAATTTCATAGTATAAAATAAGTTAGCTTAGCTCTTAGGTTTTCAGTAGCATCAGTCCATAACACTTCATTTTTGCAGTGGATCTTTCTACTGATATTGATAGTAGTGGCAAGAATTTCCAAATGCTACATCTTTTTATAAAATTGTTATGAATTACATAAAATGAAAAAAAAAATACATATCAGATATCAGAGTATTGAAGATAATACACTTACAAAAGACAGTATGGAATGTATTTCTATTTTTGTTCCCAATTCTAAAGTTTCCATATCCGGACTTCAGAACATACCAGAAACTTGCATTGCCTGGCTTGGTTAATGTTATTTTTCTTAAGAGACATGCTTTGGACACACTTTGGTGATAGTTCTGAAGCATCGTGGAGATAAGATCAGAGATCAGAGCATTAATTAATAAATGTTTTGGCCCATTCCCTTTCAAAAGGCCATGAACACGTGCTGAAGCGGTACATCTGAAAACAGGTTTTAGGCCTAAATTTCTGTTCAAAGCTAAAGCACTGGTGTAAGACACTTTGCATCAATTTCTTCTGTGAGTCAGTAGAGATGTGATAATGGGACCTCTGTGTGAGTCTTCGTATGGCATTTGGCATCCTAGAATGAGACAGATGGATCCACCCTGTCTACTGATAGGAAGGTTATCACCTCAAAATGTAATGGGTAATAACATTTAGTTGAATAATATCTTCACTGGAAATTCAGATGTACCATAATTATCTCTCATTCTCTATCGAGCTTTTTCCATTGACATTTCTGTGTCCTTCACTGGATCTGATATTGGGCAAAAAGTTACCATTATGTTAATCATTGCTAATTCAAACTGTAACAGGCAGTATCAGTACAGGTGAAACTTCAGCAACTCTAAAGCAGGTGCTTTCTTGCCATTCCCTCTGGCAGCCTGTGGATCCATGCAGAAATTTTAGGTTTTCCTTAGGTCTAAATTCTTTTTTGTTTAAATAATGCCACAGCTACCATTTAAAATATGAAATTGTTCCTACAGATTAAGTAAAAAGCAGTGCAAAACCCCAAGCCCAGAAATAAGGCCACCTTCTTTGAAAGGCACTATTTAAATTAAATGGATTTATGTGAGGTTGCATTATATATGTAGTGAAGGGTCTCGAGGATTTCTTGAGGCATTTTTCTTCTATTTATGACAGCTGCAGCCTGCAAGCAAAGCTGCTTTGGACTTATGCTTTATGTCTTGAAGTAGAAGTAGGATTGTTTGCTACAAAGTCATTCTTTAGCTGTTCAAAGAGGGTCCCTATCTTTTATATTTTTGTTTAATAATGAGCAAATTACTTTTTCTCCTTCTTAGTCTTACAGTTTGTAATTCAGTAGTAAATACAACAAAAGGTTTTGTGTGCTCTGTGATCTTGAGGCCTCATAGCATGCCAGAGAATTACTGTTTTGACATCTAAATTATCATTTAATATTTCCTGCCATTGTGTACCAATGTAAATATATTTCTTGCAGTTGCGAAAGGAAACTTGAAAATCTGAAATGAATCTAAACTAATTCAGCATTACCTTCTTAAGGCCTCAAACAGTCTGACACGTTATATCTGAGAGATGCAGCGTGCCCTATTCATGTACAAATGTAGGGCCTGCTCCGCTTCATATTATTAAGACACAAAATGATATCACTTTCGAGTAAAATAAAAGTGGAACTGAATATTCCAGAGAGTGTTTTAGAATTTAGAGCTGGCTGCCTGGAAAGATGAGCACTTAACTCTGACGTTCAGTCCACAGAGTCAGATGTCTGCAAAAGATGGTAATAAGCCACTGACAACTCAACTTACTAGGAATAAAGATAGGTGGATGGTTTCAAAATTATCACATACTTGTTTTAGTGTTTTCTGGTTAAGAAGTAATGTGCTGTGCTTGTTATTTATGAAATAGTTACCATATATGTATGCAAGTAGTTTCATGGTCTGGTGTTGAATACAGCACTGCATAGTAGGAACAGTTAAAATAAGGAGCTTTGAATGCTCCCTAAGAAATGAAATTCAATATAATATGGATAGTCTATAAAACTGTGAACTCTGTAAGTAAAACCAGTCAACCAGGATAATGCTAGCACTAGTGTAGAGGGAAGGTTCATCTTGTCTGAGAGGTATGAGTCATGTCATCACTGTAGAGAATTTGGTAGCAGAGTAAATGGTCATGAACTAGACCATGTGCCTTCTTGTTCTCTCTACTGGCTTCAAGTGCTTTCACTGTATCTTGCTTTTAAGTTGTGCTTTTCATGAAAAAGCAACTAGACTGTCTGACTTGCTGCAAGCAGAACAATCTCATATATATTTGTGGAAGCAAAGTCTGTTGTGCTCACATCCTTCAAGAAGAAAAAAAAAAAAATCTTCCTCATTTTTTTTTCCCCAAAGCTATTCAAGTTTTGTCCCAGCTATGCCAATCTGTCACTGCAGCTGTCAGTGTGATGCCTTTTCTTCAAAGCACAGAGATGGCTCAGCTGAAACACTGCTTCTAGTCAAGGGCAGGAAAAAGGTCTGTGCAGGGAGCACTAGTTACAAGGCTGACAACCCACATGCTACATTGTCAGCATAATACTTAATGGTAAGGATTCAGGTAGAAATGTTAAGTGCATGAGGAATGGGGAAAGGGAAAACCAGGATCACTCAGTTCACTACAGTCAGTAAAATTCCCATTTTTGGGTGATTGGTTTGGATTTATTTTGCAGCCGCAAAATCGTGAATATGTTCACAAAGGCCTCTTCCCATCTTTAAAATCTGATTGCAAAGTCTGGGAGCCCTCTGTATGCTACCTGACTTAAAAGAGGGCTGTTTCTTTCATGAACTAATTACTGCTGATTTGAATACATCCTGCACATTAGGCAATTAGACATGTAAAATTTTAAAACTCCCAACATATAGATAATTTAGTTCTTGCCAAGCATCATCTCTCTTGAATCTTTGACCAAATTAAGCCAGTTCTACTAGAGTTGTTTTAAAGCTGGGAAAAGCTAGGTAAAGGGTAATTAAATGTCTTGGTTAAGACTGCAGAGCACATCAAAGGGCAGAGCTATGAATAAAGTCATTATCTTTGTCTTCCAGGAAGCCATTTTTTCTTCTCACCCAGTCTCAAACTTAGATAGATGGTTTATATATGTGTGGGTATACAGACTGTGACAGATAAGAGGCGGTGCTGTCTCAAAGACACAGTAGGCAGAGATTCACCAGAGAATCTAGCAATTTTTTGCATGCATTTGTTAATTTATGCACAACTGAAAGCATTATTGATGAGCTGATGAATTGCTATGATAGATTTATCAGCATTCTCTATAAGAAGTGTGCATATATCTGGGTATATTTTTTGAGATTCAGAGAATCAGTGCATGTGATGTGTTCTTAAGTCAGAATAGATGTAGACACATCATCCTGGAAGGCAAAATCCTTCGGACTCCCTGTTGCTACTGATCTTCTCTTGACCTATTCCTTGAGTAACTTCACTGTGATTACAGGACTATTTTGATGCTGTTATGTACTCTATGGTTAGCATTATATTTAGGGCTCTTTCCAGTGGTTGCAAACTGTCTTCTCAACTCTGCATGATTAAAGCCTCCTACTTTTCTTTAAAGCGTGCATTACAAACAGGACACAACTAATAAAATCATCTCCATTTCCTGCACTTAAATGCAATGCTGTAGCTCAGGAGGTCAGCATTCTTCAAATTACCATATGTTAGAATCAAAATGTTTGTATTAAATCACCACACAGACTCGCTGTCCCACACATGCACGTACACATACACATGCACAGATAGGAACAGGAGGAACAGAACAGGAAAATTCCCTGATGATATTAGTCATGCCTGAATGGTTATAGTCCCTATATCCATCTGAAACTATGTTCTGTGAATTTCCTCATGCCCATCTGTCTGATCAGAATGATTACCTCAGTAGCAGAAAATCATCAGTTTGAAAGTTGAATCATCGAATACCAGGTTGGAAGGAACCTCAACGATCATCTGGTCCAACTGTTCTGGCAAAGGCACTGTCTAGACGTCCAGCACCCTGTCCAGCTGAATCTTGAAAGTATCCAATGTTGGGGAATCCACCAGTTCCCTAGGGAGATTATTCCAGGGGCTGATTGTTCTCACTGCGAAAAATTTTCTTCTTGTGCCCAATCGGAATCTCCCTAGGAGTAATTTGTACCCGTTTTCCCTTGTCTTTTCCATGTGACTCCTTGCAAAAAGCGAGTCTCCATCTTGTTTGTAGCCACCTTTTAAATACCAAAATAATTATTGAAGTTCAACTCTTTTAATCAGTAAAGAATTCAGTAAGCACTGTTTTACAATGAACCCTGAAAGATATTCTGGCTTGAAAGCCAATTCTTTACAGGATCTGTAGGAAGGCTAGACAGGGAAGGATCACACTATTCAAAGGAACAGCTTAAATGCTCAGGCTTTTGTTATGGAAGGGATGACAGGCCAAATGAGAACCTGGGGATGAGGATCAGGTAGGAAGCTAACAAATGCGAACATCCTGGTGGGTGCCTCTGGGTGCCTTGTCAAGGCTCATGAAGGACAGAGGGAGGTGAGTGCAAAGGGGCAGACCAATTTACAAAGGGTAAATTTTGCCTTGCCAACCTGACAGCTTTCTGTGATGAATCGTTCTCTGGATGAGGGGCAATCAGTAGGTGTCATTTGCCTTGATTTTAGCAAGTCTTTCAGCAGAAATTCTCTGTCTTGTATCCAAATGGGAGAGGTAGTGAATGGATGGATGTAATGGAAGATGAGTGGGACACTGGCTCTAATACCAGACCCCAAGGGTAGTGATCGGCAGTTGAAAGTCCAGTAACTGTTGGCAAGTTACTTGTGGTGTTTCTACAGAGTTGATACTGGTGCTAATGCTGTGTAATATCTTCATTAACAAGCAGAATGATTAGATAGAGTGCACTGTCAGCCAGGTTTTAGGTAACACCAGAGTGGACAGAGCAGATGATATATTGGACAGTTGCCATTCAGAGCGATCTTAATAGGCAGGAGAAATGGGCTGAGAGGAACCTCACGAAGTTCAGTCACAACAGGCAGGAGTTCCTGCAGCTGGGCAGAATAAAAGATGCAGCAGTCCCAGCCCGGCACAGTCCGGGTAGACAGCAGCTTTGTAGTGTGGAGGACAAGTTGCACATGAGTCATCCATGTGCCCCTTCAGTGGCGAAGGCTAACAGCAAGCTGGGCTGCACTAATAACAGCCTAGGCAGCAGTTTGAGGGACATCTACTCATCACCTGTGAGACTGCAACAGGAGTACTGTGTCCAGGTCTAGCTCCCCGGTATGCCAAAGATTGTTGGGTGGAGGATAACCAAGACAGTGGTACACACAACAGTGTCTGGGTCTGGTGCACAGGACATTCAAGAAAAGAGAAAGCTTGGTTTGTTCAGCTTGGAGAAGCGGAGGCTGTGGGAAGAATCTGATTACTGTCTTCACCATAAAAGGGATGGTTAGAGAGAAAACAAAGCCAAACTCCTCTCAGAGATGCACAGAAGTACGAGGCGACACAAGTTGCATTAAGGGAAATTCTGATTAGATATAAGAGAAAACTTTTCTCAATGAGGGTGGTATAGCACTGAAACAGGGATCCAGCAAGGCTGTGAAAGTTCTTCTGAAAACAACTGCAGCTGATAGTATGAAGGACATGCAGGTTCTGCTTGTGCTCGTAAGAGGAAGTAAAACAGTAAAAGATTTCAAAAGAAATTCCAAATCCCCTAAATAATATTTTTTGTATAGTGTTTCCACAACTACTAGTTTTTGATCAAGAAATCTCTTCAGTTTTACTTCAGGAAAATCCGGTACAGATATAAGGCTTTGTTTCTCAATGGGTTGGAAGCAATTGGTGATCGTATGAGAATGCTTTGGAAAATTGCTTTGGAAAATTACTTCTGAAAAACGTTTGTTATTTTAATCATAGATCACAGAATGTTTTGGGTTGGAAGAGACCTTAAAGAACATCTAGTTCCAACCCCACTGCAGTGGGCAGGGACACCTTCCATTAGACCAGGTTGCTCAAAGCCCATCCATTTTAGCCTTGAATAAGATACTGGTTTTTAAAGCAGTGGAAAGATGCTTTCCTTCTGAAGATTGCAAACTTCATTTGTAGATGGTACTAGACCGTCTCACAGTATGTAAAAATAGAAAGAAGATTAAATCAATACTGTAAAAAAAGAATCTTTTTCTTCCTGTATTCATGTAAGTAAAAATTATGATTCTAAAAAGGAAATCCTTTGTTTAACCTGCAGTGATAATACACTTACAAATAATTCTATATTCTTAAAACCTAAAATATTATAATCCTATGGCCTTCAACTTTTATCTGTCATGCCAAAGTTGATACATCATGTTTCTTATAGTTCTGCTCAAACTGAATAACTAGTTATTATGTATTCAGGATGTGATCCAAAGCGTAATGAAATTGAAAAGAAAGACCACTGTGAGCTGTGGATTGGAGGCTGAGAATCTATTTTCTTCATCCTTTGATTGAACAGTACCCAAAGTTATGTACTGTTGTACGATGTGAATTCAATGGCAAAACAACCTTTAAGACTTTTACTTTAATGTATCATTATGAGCATTTCAGTATTAATGAATTTCAGATTTTTAAATATCTTTTCTCTTTTTTTTCCCATTTCAGGCAAGCCCTGCCCCTATAATTGTCAACACAGACACCTTGGACACAATCCCATATGTAAGTATTTTTTTTATTCATGTATAGAATTTTGTTTTTTCCCCACAGAAATTCTATTCAGTATTGCATAGAAGTTATAAAAAAACTTACAATTAATCTTGTCTTTTACAGTTATAGACTTAATTCTTTTT
Source organism: Athene noctua (assembly GCF_965140245.1). Lineage (NCBI taxonomy): Eukaryota > Metazoa > Chordata > Aves > Strigiformes > Strigidae > Athene > Athene noctua. The sequence continues at coordinate 257,556,136 of NC_134037.1, read as the reverse complement.
TAGAAGAAATCAGGAATGATAATTACACTCGGGTGAATTATAGCATATTATATACATATAATTTGTAGTTTAGACTTTAACACATAAACTGGAACTTACTAAAACTCCCCTTTCTTTGAAAAAAAAAAATTATTTCATTAAGCCTTTCATCCTTATCCATATGAATATTTCTCCTAGCTTACTAAGAAGATACATAGATGCACACTGTAATATTAAAATGGTGCAAGCAGCTCTTCATCTGTCTGTCTGTATTCTTTTTGTAGATGAAAGCTGTTCATGATAAATAACAACACAAACTAGATGACTTCATGTTTTCTTATTAATGTCTCTTTTATGACTTCTAGAAAAAAATTTACCCTAAAGTAAATGCATGTTTTTATCAGAGTTTAAAAAAATCTGCTTTTCTGCAAGCATTTGATATCATTGTCATTTTAGACTGTAAAAACAACTATGGCTGAAGATAACAGACACAGAGAAAGACAAAGTGAATATGTAATGAAGAGAGTAACAGGCTTAAATGATTGGAGGCAAGAAAAGCAAGTAGTACAAAGCTAGCCAGCCAGTATCTAATCTTTCTCCTCGCATCCTCTTTAGTTATCTTTTTAAAGCTCCTAATTAATGTCTCTCATCTGTCGTGTTTTGTCCACATCTGTTTCTTATGATACCAATGCATAAGCCTAATTATTTATCCACCTACACCAATCATATTGCTGGGTTCTGTCTTTTAGAAGACTGTTGATGAGGAAGTTTAATAGGGGTTGTCCTGGCCAGCTTGTTTGTTTCTGACATTTCATAAAACTTAGAAATTATTGTGCAGAAGACATGTAAAGATCACAGCCAAAATTAATTTAGAAGAATGACACTGCCATAAAACAGAAGAGAATTAAATTCCTTGTTGGGAATTTCAACCATTGGGAAGGGTGGAAAAGTGAGATAAAATTTCCCTGTTCATTTGTATTCAGCTTTCTTAAAAGAGTTCCTGTCATTTCTAAGTCTCAGTTTTCCTCCCTAACATCAAATCTGCTCTGGTCTCACTTTCAATAGGTCTGGCTTTTCTTCTGTTTTAACAAGACATTTTACACTTAGTGTTCTCTAGATGTACCAAGAGGGACATTGTGAGCCCCAGTTCTCATTTCCAGCACTGGACCTGTGCCTAGGATACTCTGCAGCTACAGGGTTAGAATTCCTAAATACATACGCAATTACACTAGTGACAAGATGTTCAATCAATATGATTTATTCTTATAACACAGTCTATCAATACTTATATGCTTTAATACTACTTTTATACTAGTATTCCTTTCTCTTAAAAAAAAAAAAAAAAAAGACAAATGACCAAACACATTCAAGAGAAGTATTGACAATAGGCTGAAAAGTATCTGTGGGCTGTTTCAATCTCCAGCACATGATGTGAACTAGATAAATAAACAGAAGGTGCTGCTTGTGAAAATAGACATTTCTGAATTATTCCCCTTGCTCTTACCCAGTGTATGGGAAGAGTTACGTCCCTTAGGTATGGGACACAGCAGTGTTACCAAAGAGGGACTTATTTAGACTGTCCAATAAGAAATGTCAAGGTGGAGCATATCTGCTGAGCCCAGGCCACCATGGTGCCCCACAGGACATGGGGTCTTTGTTCTACAAATAGGCATTTCTTTCTGATCAGGATTTGTATGCTTGATCGTTCTCCAAAATGAGACTGACAGACAAACATATGGACAAATGGCCTCTTCCTTCGACCTAGTATTTTGGGGAGTGAGCTAGGATACCTGTGTTTTCCTTCTCGCTCCCAGGACTAGTTCAATTTAGTTTGGTTTGGTTTCATTTTATGGTATTTCCTCTGCTAGGAGGGTGCTGTAGTCACTGGGCCAGATACACGTTTGCTTGTGTGTGCATCCCCTCCTGGCCCAGTGAACCTTTCAAAAACAGGTTTATGGACAGCATGTGGTGCGTTGGCTTAGGCCAATAGCCAAACACTCCTCTCGCTCCCCTCTCCTGTGGGTCAGGGAGAAAAGAGAGGGAAGGCAAGAAGAGCTGTATATTGAGATAATAACAGTTAAATAAGGAAAGCAAAAGCTGCACATGCAGTCAAAGCAAAATTAGGAATTCATTTACCACTTCCCATCAGCAGGCAGATATTTAGCCATTTCCTGGATAGTAAGGCTTGGTCACATGTAGCAGTTACTTGGGAAGACAAATGCCATAACCATGAATATTCCTTCCTTTCTCCTCTTTCCCCTGAGCTCTTATGACTGATCAGGATCTCATATGGTATGGAATATCCCTTTGGTCAGTGGGAGTCAGCTGCCCTGGCTGGGTCTCCTCCCAACCCTTCACTCACCCCCAGTCAACTCACTGTTGGGGCAGGAAGGGCAAAATGGGAGAGAAAACCTTGATACTGTGCAAGCTTTGTTCAGCAATAGCCAAAACATCGATGTGCTACCAACAGTGTTTCAGCCACAAATTGAAGCATAGCATCATATGGGCTACTGTGAAGAAAATTAACTCCATCCCAGCCAGACCAAGTTCAACCTATAATACTACCACGTGGGGCCTATAACACTGCAGGGTGTTAGTGGGGCTTTGTCTCTCTCTTAAATATTTGGAAAGGCAGAGGAAAATCTTCCCAAACTGGATGAGATAATTATATGATAATGCAGCCATCATCATATCATTTATTTTACAGGAAATACAATTTAGTAGATATGCCCTAAAATATTTTTTTCCAGAGAGGTCAGTTCAGAGAGATAATAGAAAGATATATTTAATTATTATATTGAAACTCGAACAAGAGTCAAGCACCTGACTTCTCAGGACTGTCAGGACTTCCAAACACGCCTAGAGGAAGACTATAAATGCCTAGGGACATCTCTGGTGAATGTTTAAGTATCCTTAGAGATAGCTAGCTAGTTATTAAAGCTTCTGAAAGGTATCATTCTTTTTTAGTTACCACAGACAACCATCTAACACTATAGGGAGAAATTATTTTATGGATCAGAGGATCCAAGTTAAATTACGATATTTTCTGTCCGAAGCTAAAGGCAGCCATGATGTACATGGGCATGGAGTAGCCAATCCTCCCTCATAACTTTAGCATGTCTAAAACACCCATAAGTGCTGATGTCTGGGGCAAGAGTCATCTTAGATCCTGACTATTCAGCCTCTGTTGTCAGGCCTCAAAGCACACTTTTGAGTCCAGGAAGCCTCCTATGGGAAGAACAAGCAGAAATGTTAGATCTTCCTAGTTGGACCATGTTTCCTATGATCACATTTTTTTTCTCATACCCTGTTTTTCTCTAATCTTAGGTGCTTGTCATTTAATTATTTCATTTGAATGTGCATTCCACAAATCTGGGTACCATATCTAAATTAACTTGTTGAATAACATTAGAAGGCAAGTGGATATATAGGGCAAATTATACATCACAGGAAAATTTTTGACATACTAGTTTTTGATTTCTGACTTGGGTTTTTTTAAGATGCTTTTCATGACAACAGGTTAATGCTGTCCACTCATGTTTTTGCAAAAAAAATGCTTCTTTAAAAAAACAAAACCATATATAATTTTTTATTTTATTAAAATATAATTTATCTTAAATAACTATAATTGTAATTGTATTTGCTATAACAAAGTAAAATAATCCATTTTATGCCATGTAGAAATAATTGTCAAACTTTAAACACTGGAATAAGCATAAATTTTCAAATTTTGGTGAATCAATATGGACCTACTTTTCTCTGACATTACTAGCCATAACTGATAGATCCCTAAATAAGGTCAGGCTATTTTTAGGGTTGTTACATACCGGATGGAGACTTCTTATGCTTTCCTTTAGCTGTTGGCTCAGCAGCTGAGAAACCTCTCTCATTGTTTTGTTTTATGCAATGTACCTTCAATCCATTTCCATTTCAATAGCAGCTCTGCTCATCCTCTCTGCCATCATCCTCAGAAAATTCCTGTTTTCAAAGGGAGAGGGTCTCACAGGAATGATTAGCATTCACAAAGCATTTTCAAATGTAATTTTTCCACTGGTCCATCAGAGAGAAATTTCCTTTTTACAGCTGGTATACAACTGGTAAATTGCGTGATTTGTCTCATTAACATTCTAATGATTTAAATTCATGTAATTAAACCTTTTGGTACTGTTGACGTTCTTCAGACCTTTCAACTCAATAGTTTGGGAAAAAAAATCATCCTGTGAGGGACTGTTTTTCATCAGTATGCTTTTCTTAAATGAGATAAAAGAAAAGGCCTTATTCTATTATACTGTATGTTATTCCTTATAATTTGGGACTGCAGTGAATAACAGAAGAAACAGATAATTAGCTTTGTTTCCAGGTTCAGTGGCTTGAAAACTTTGGCTTGCCAAGCTTTGGACATGGGAATAAACTTGATAGGAAGCTTCGATGGTACAAAACGAATTATTCTGTGGCATTTTAAGCACAATTAAACATTTGTGGGAGTTTGTTTGTTCTCTATTCTTTGGCTGTAAATTTTAGATCTTTTTGTATAATGAGAAGCATTAATTTAATAACATATGAATCATCTCAGTTTCTCTGTTGCACAGAATAATCCCTACTTACTTCTTTTTTAGTTTCCAAATGCTGTATAGTTCAGTTGAAAGTAGCAATAAGACTGGTTTTGATGCATCACTTTCAGAAACTGATGAGAACCTTCCTCTTCATTTTATGATGGAATTTCATTTTCCTTTGATCTTAACTAAACTTTAATAAAAGTTCACTCAGGTACTGTATTTTTTCCCTGCCTCCCCCTGTCTTGTCAGAGTGATAAGATCTGAGGAATATGTACTTTATTCTCCTTTTGTCCCAATGAATACCTCATATTTCTTCATTCTCATGTTGTTCTTCCAAATTGTTATTTTTGGTTTTGTTGTTATTATTATTACTATTATTAAGATTTATTGTTATTGTTCTTTTATTACTGGTTTGCTTTCCTAATTGTACCACATATGCTGAGTTCTGCGCAGGCACACTCAAGTTGTTTCCTAAAGAAGAGATTTTCAAAGTATTTAGGTTATGTTTTCATGAGCTGTAATCAAATCTTTGGGTTGTTTTACACATGCCTGAGCATGGCCATGCAGATGGCTGTGCAGCTGTTTTGGTGCATCCCTGCTTAGGGACATGGGAGCTCAGACCCTTTCTGGAGCATGGCAGTTGCTGTGACAGCTTCTGCACAGGCAAGTGTGGGGGCCATGATGATGCCACAGTGGGGATGTTAGGACAATTTTCAGCTTTCTCCTCTGTCATCCCAGTCAGTCAGTGTACCTGGATTTAGCACGTTAGAAGCAGGTATGCAAAGGCTGCCAAGAAAAATAAATTTTTCCTGTTCTGACTGTAAAAAGAATAGGGAAAATCTGCAGATTTCTGAGAAACAGTCAATCCTCTAAAGGCTTTTATTGGATAACAAGAATGTAGGCACAGCCTAGACCTAAATAAGTCTATTGAAAAGGAAGGTGGCCTTATATATTTCTACAATAAAGCACAAGTCATGTGACATTATATAATTAATATTAAACATCATCTATAAGGATGACTGATGAGCAAATTTTTGAAGACAGTGGTAACAGAGGAGTAACCTGAAATTCTTGCCTAAAAGGGTAGGATCTGAACTTTCACAAAATTAGGGAACTCTTGAAGTTGGGATTTTTTTATAAATGTGTATTAAAATATATAAAAATATTGACATAGAAGTATATAAATATATCTATTTTCCCACTGGCTTCAGAATAAATTGTTGCTTCATTCTTAATTAGTTTGATCATAGTCTTCAAAGTCAAGCTTGCACATCTTATTATCTCGATTGACTCTTATGTTTTCCAGATTGTTAAACACTACTTTTGTTTATTTGTTGTTTACACTCATATTTCAGTCTGTCAGTTAATGTGGATTACAATGGAAAAGCTAAATATGGTAGAGCTCTGTGCTAGCTTTTACAAGCTGCATTGGCTTGGCTTCTCTGTTTTGGCCCTTGAATTGTATCACAGCAATTTTTGCCCTGGCAAACACTGGTCTGTTCTGCATGTCATTGTTTCAGTGGGATAAGAGATTTTTCTTTTGTAATAGCAGTATTGGCAAGATTGATTTAAATCATGTTTATAAAATATTTTTAGGTCATTAGTGGAAAAGATGCTATATAACACAAGACTAACTTAAACTAATATAACTCCTCTTAACAGGCAGAAACAGAAAAATCTTCATCCTGCCATCTGATGACTTAAATGGATTTTAGTATTTTGGATAGCAGAAAAGTATGTTGTTGCTGTCCAAAACCAAAAGCAAAAGTAGAGAATGGATCTTATGAATCTGATTTATTTTGCCTCCATTTCGTATCCATTGTTTTTCTACCTGAAAATAAATATATTTCAAAGCTTTTCTTTTAAAATATACTGTTTTAGAAAGAAACATCTTTACCAATGGGGCCAAAATGATTTTGAAGTAAAAATGTGATTATTTTTACTGGGTTTCTCTTAAATTCTGGGTGCAATTCAGAATATTTAAGCCTCATCAAAACCAGAAATTTTAACTGGGGGAAAAAACAACTCTTTAAAGTAAAATAACTTCAAGATTTGGAAGGTTTCTTTTCTCTTCCTCAAGATTGAGCATTACTTGGCATATTTGACTGCTAAATATCATATTACATAAAAAAAATATCAGAAGAAAACTTTCATTGTGTCTGGATGTAGGTAGAAATATAAACACCCTGTCAATCTTAACAAGTAAAAGCATCCCTTGGTCAAGTATATAATTACTCCTTCACGTTTCTATTCTGCAATATTATAATACTTCCCATTTTCAATTGCCTGTGAATAACCCTGGCCTTTAGATTCAATCAAGTTCTTTCTATAGACATTTGACTGAAACATTGTCATTAGCAGACTGGGAGAGAGGAGCTTACTGAACTGTAAAAAGAGCACAATATACACTTCTCTGTGTCCCTTTGCTTCATGAGAAAATGTGTAATACCTTGTACTTTTTGGATTTTGACTACTCAGAGTGCATGTACTTCAGCATTTTAGTCCAGGTCATTGGTCTGCTTGAGAAGCAAATTCCCTGCATTTACCGGTCTTTAGTTCATGCACTGGAGCTTATGAAGCAGACTTTCTGACAAGGAACTAAACTTGACAACAGGCTTCTGGATACCCTCTATCCACTGTCAGGCAGTCAGTCGTTTGGTACCGTTGTTTACCTTGCTGTTGCCAAGCCTGTTCTTGTTGGGCCGCTCTTCTTATCCTTGTAGCGTCCGCTGCGGGGAAGCCAGCAAGGCACTGCTCTATCAGTTATTTTTATCACTCAGAAAAATAATATGTACTTTTGGGGTGTGTGTGTATGTACCCCTTCCTCTGTACCCAATTATACTTCATTTTTAGTTCATCAAGGATAATTTCTCCATGAGGTTGGTATATGCTGCAGAACGTAGAGTATGTCTCTTAAAAGTTGTTTGAAGCACTTGGCGATTTGAGTCAGCCTAGAATTGGATGGCCTGAACTGACCTAAATTAAATGTAGTTGGAATTTGTTTTTATCTTGCTCTCCCTGGCCTTGAAGTAGCTTTTGCTTTTGTGTCATTTTTGATATATTATACTACATATCCACAGTTAATATTATCGGATTTTGCAGCAGTAAGCTAAAATCAGTAGGGTCTGTGGGTTTGCAAGAATCCAGTGGTTAACAGAACCTCTTGAAAATTTGCTTCTATAATGCAATTCATGGTCTTAAGCCATCAAACCCATTGTCTTCCATAAATGTTTTTGTTCACTTGAGGTTTTATTCTTTTTGCATAAGAGGCTTAATTGGGATATATATTTAAGAAGTTGATAAAGCTCTTCAGTTTCTCCACGGCAATAGCTTTATTCTGAATTACTTTGTCATGAAGTCACAGTTCTGAACTGAGTTGGGAAACATAACATAAAGAGTATAAGTGAATAATTGCTTATCTATAGACTTAATTTCTTGGTGCTTTGAAACAGTGGCACTTGCAGGTAGATTTCACTATTAGAAAGGTGTAGAATTTAACAGAAAGATGTTTTCAGAAGTGGAAGAGTTATCACAGATGTCATTATCTTAATAGTTTTAATTATACAAAAGGAAGAAAGAACTTTTCCATTCCGTAAGACTTCATTAGTTAGGCAAAATGTAGAGTGCTGTTGTCAGAGACAGATGTATTCCTTTGACCCTGGATAACCTAAGATCTAGAGAAAGTAACTCAGTACTGAAGAGAAAACTAGTTTTAATGAAAAGTGGAAGAGAAAAATATTGGTTTCATGTCTTATTGGAAATTGAAGGGCTTGGTTTCTATGATGCTTCAGTCCTTTAAAATGAGATATATCAGAAATTTATTTTACGAGAACCCTTCTTTGTAATTTTAAGGATATTTATTTTTTATGCCTAGAATTGATTGGTGTTTTGCTTTGCAAACTACCTCTTAAAGTTCAGCCAAGGCAAGGTTGCTGTCATCCTGGCAGTATATAATGCAACATTAGTAATAACATTGGATAGAAAAAATTTCCTTCCCTTTTATGTATTGCTCTTAATGTTACCTACTGCAGTTTTTATAGGGGAGTTTTTCACGTTATGCATGTTAACTTTTTAAAAATGTGTGTTCTTACTCCTTTTCTACACCTATATAATAAATCTGAATTTACTGAATATGAACACAATTTCACTTTAATAAAAATAACAAAATTAACCATTTTAATTCCCTCTCGTTTTCCCCCATTGTCAGCCAGGGATTATGATCCATGCTGTAAAACTAACACACCTTCAGCACAGTTTCAGGATATGTTATGAAGTAAAATCCCTACTGTTGCAAGTTGTGAGTGTGGACTGTTTTGGAATGTGACTCATTTCTAATCCACATTTTACATAATAAAAACCCATGCTACTTTTAATGCGGTGATCTGGTGAATCAGCCTCAATGGTAAATTATATTTTTAATCAGTGTTTAGATGACCTTGCTTTCTGCATATAGTAGCAAACCCAAATATACTACATATAATATCTGTTTTCGTGATCTTAATAATCCCAGCTCTCATAATTTTCTATAGAAGATTGACTTAGTTTGAGGGGAATAGGAGGTAAAGATGCCTACACGAGATAAATTTCTACTTTGTGGAGATTATTAATACAAAGAAATGACAAATGAAGTGCCTTTTTTTGGTATCTTACATTAATATATTCAATTAGCTGTCAAGTGATTTGTGCCTGTAAATTGTTATGCGTAAAGAGAGCAATAGTTTAAAACTTTGGATTCTTTTTAGTCATAAATTATTTGTGCTGAATATGTGACGTTTTTTGTTAGCTAGGCAGAAAACTTCACTTTATTGGATTTTGGCAAGTATGATTGTTTCATTCTTTACACAGCTTAATTGGGCTGTAGTGTGGTCATAACAAAATTAATCTTGTATAATGTCCAAATTCAGGACTTAGACTTTGCAAAGGTGATGGAAAGGTGAGCACAGTACACTGAATTTGTCTTGAAACTATTGAGCTATAATAATTTTTGAAATAATGCGCAGTGTACAAGGTTGATTAATCACTCTGATTTCACCATCATCTTTCTCTTTAGCAGAAGCAGATTGCTGTCATCTTAACAGTGCTATTTCTTAATCTATAAATTGTAAAAGTGTCCAACCGTCCATATGACCTCTTCTTATTCCCCCAGAGGAGGATAAATATAATTTGCAGCTGGTGCTTTCAATACTGTTTCATTTCTTTTTAGAGGCATTGTGTGTTACTTTGAAATTTGTAAAATAAGTCAGAGGAGTGCTCCTCTTTCATTCTCCAGGCATTTGATTTTCATGTAGAAGGACACAAATATATTCTAGTTTATGAAACATCTTTTCAAATATCTTGACATTTTTGAAAGATGTTCATCTTTCTTTCAAAATAGGGACCAATCTCCAGGAGCCATTGTCATGACTTAAGGAGACTGATCTCATCAATAAGACAGATTGGTCTTTAGTCAGGACTGGGCACCCCATTTCAATGACATGTCTCAATGAACCTTATCTCTATATGCAGACCTATTGGAGAAAAATAAATGATACTTGACTTTCTACCCACTTCTTGAATTCCACTTTTTTTTTTTTTTTTGGCTGTACCTGAAACCTAGTAAATTTATAGTTTTTAGGCTTTTCCCCTGCTTTACTAAAGTTAAAGCTTTAATATTGTATATGTTTGCCATCATATACACTTTGAACATATTTTCTTATTTCCAGGTCTCTTTCCTTTCCCTGCCAGTCTTAGTGTAGAATGACTCAAAAAGATTATGAGAATAACTTTCCCTGTCACATTTTTCATCTTTCTGCTTTGGTGAAAATAGGGGAGACATAGAAATTAATACAAGCCTGCAAAGTTAAACAATTTTTTTCTCAGCCTTGCATTGTGCTGTGGTCTATGATAGCAAAAAAATAGTATATTTGCATGTTAGGGGGCTGTTGAATTTGGTAGCCTGATGGAGGCAAGGCTGCTGCAACTCCATGCCGCAATGTCCAACCAGTAGCAAGGCTGAGACTGTATTCCCAGTAAGCACATACATGAACAGAACATGTATAGAAGTGTACACATGGCTGAACAGAACAACACAGATGCAGTCAGCACTCACACAGACAAAAAGACAAAAGCTCCACTGGCGCCCTCATCGTGTCCCCCTCCCCATATGTATGTATATATACGTATGTACAGTGTGAAGGCTGTCAGTACACACACACACAATTAGACACACATCCCTGGCTTCTCACAGCTTCACCTACTCACCAGCTAGCCCAGCGTGATGTTTGCTTGCAATTACCCACCACCATACGCACCCTCACACACCCCAGCTGCTGGTACCAGGGACCCACATACATACACACAGAGACTCGAGCATCCCTCATCCAAGGAAATAGGTAGAAATGGAGTTTAATAGAAGACACAACAAATGATGCTCAGCAGGTGCAGGGCACAGACAGGGAAGCACTCTGACCAGCCCTGTTTACATGTGACTGGCCCCTTTTTTATCCCCTTAACCCTTTGTTTTCCCATGCTTCTCCCTCTCCAAACCACTTTTTCCACACCTTTGGTTCCTCCTCTTAAAATCTCATAAATCTTGTTACAATGCTGAGATGCTAGTCCCCTGCATCCCACAGTGTGTCCCACCCCCACAGGCAGCAATACCCTCCCCAGACTAAGGTGTTCTCCAGTTGGCCCATGGTACTGGGTGTCACCCTTAGTCCATGGGTCTGAGGCTTTCATGGGAGGGGACGGGTCTCTGACGGGGTTATAGGGGTTTCTCCACCTGCCCTTATGCCTCTGTACTCATGTGTGTGAGCATCTTTGGTGGGATGATGGCTCCTGTGATGAGCCTGGGAGCAGCCAGGCAGGGTGTTATTTGGGCTCGCTCACCTCCCACCAACTCTTTATGTTCCTTTCTGGGGGTGCAGGTGAGCTTTTATCACATACACTAATGTAACAGATTTGAAATATGTGGTAGGGCAGGAAAAAGAATTAATCCTGAAAAATAACACATCTGTGGAGCAGAAGTGATAGACCATGTACAGCATAGTAAAGCCCAGGAATGCCTGCTTAGTGGCCTCGTGGATATTAGAGAATTTGATGTCCAGGACATATATTGTACACAAAATCTACCTATGATGATCACTGACCACTAACTTTATTGCGTGTTAGTGAGATAAGAACCAGAATATTTTCTAAATCTCTGCTGCCAAATAGTTTATACTTTAGAGGTGTAAGTCACAGGTTTCATTATGTCAGGAAGCCTGTGGAAAACATACTGAAGATACTTCATATAATTGGTAAATTATGCTCTACTTCTGAAAAGGGATGATGCAATACTTGACATTTTAAAGTGGTTTTGCATAACTTTAAACATTTTCAAAGTATTTCTGTGTTGCAATGTGCATTTTAGTGTATTAAAAATATTTTTAGAATATTTTTTCTGACATTTTTTTTTTTCCAGCATTGCTTTCTTAATTTGAGGGAGCTTGTTGTGCAGTGCAAGCTTTTTGTGCTTGTTTTAAAGAGCCTTATGTGTCAGCATTTTTCTCAAGCTTTCTTTTGGCTTTTTCCTCAGTGCTTCAGAAAAGCATCTCTGCTGTTATATGCAGTCATTAGTAGATAACCTTAAACGCATAAGCTTTTTTTTTAAGAATACTGAGGCAATGGATAGAAATTATTTCAAAAGTAACATTCAGATTCACCTTTCAAGATTTCATCTTTGTATCGGAAATGAAACTGAAGGTGGATGAAAATGATTTTTCCATCTCTCCTTAGATCTAAGTTGAAGATGTTTTTATGAAAAAGTGAATTTTTTCTCAAATTGAGGCAAATTGAGGTTTTTCCTACCAAGAAAACAGAGAAGCATTTGGAACAATTTGCTGAATTTTGGCTAGGCTTAGATTGTGACTGGTGATGATCAGTCATGCTGTATTATCTGCTTCTCAGGGTGTGCACTGTTAATCCCTGTGAAGAACAGTTACATCAATTTTCTTTCCCTGAGCTTGTGAGGAGGAGCAGAAAACAACTTTGATTTTGTCTCAACCATTCAGATTGTTGGGGTTTTTTTCTGCAGCAAAATTAATTGGCCATGAGGGAGCTGTTCTGCTGTGCTTTTAGTTGTAGAGTGCAGAGGACTGTGGCTCCCTGCCCATACATACAATAAAGAGACTTCCAAGATTTTAAAAGAAATAGCAAACCTTTCTGCTGCTATAAAAATGCTTGTAAAGAAAGTGATTCACATGTAAAAAGGTTGTTCTGCGGAATACATTAATGTTTGTTTATAAATTTACATATGCTTTATTTATGTGAATATTCCTTATTACTCATTTTTATTATTTGTGCAAGTATTTTATTTACCTTTTCAGGTCTGCTCCCTCCTGCAGATATAAGTACATCCACACATGAATAAACGTAACATCAGTTACACTACTACAAGCCCAGAGACACCAATGGGATTGCACCAGTGTTACTGAGAATATAGTTTAGACTTCAGTGCTTGTGCTTGAGTTAACACACGAGAAGAAAAGAACCCAGGAGTATTCATTCATTGTGGTTTGTTCATGGACAATGGGGTGAGAGAGCAGGAAAAGGAGTATTAACTCTCAAAGGTAAACAAAGGTGCTGAGAGACAATTTAGGCACAAAAATACTGAAGAGGCAGACAAAATATCCTATAGACATCTGGGAGATCACAACCACTAGCTCTTGTCCTCATGGGGACTTCAACCTATCAGATGTCAGCTGGAAATACAATACAACGGAGAGGAAACGGTCCAGGAGGTTCCTGGAGTGTGTGGAAGATAACTTCCTGACACAGCTGGTGAGGGAGCCAACTGGGGAAAACTCCCCACTGGGCCTGTTATTTGTGAACAGAGAAGGACTTGTGGGTGATGTGATGGCTGGAGGCCATCTTGGGCATAGAGATTACGAAATGATGAGTTTTCAATTTGTGGAGAAGTAAGGTCAGCAGAACTGCCACCTTGGACTTCTGGAGGGAAGATTTTAGCTTGTTTAGGAGCCTGGTTGACAGGGTCCCGTGGGAGGCAGTCCTGAAGGGCAAAGGAGTCCAGGAAGGCTGGACATTCTTCAACAAGGAAATCCTAAAGGTGCAGGAGCAGGCCATCCCCATGTGCCAAATGACGAGCTGGCTGGGAAGAAGACCAGCCTGGCTGAACAGGGAGCTTTGGCTGGAACTTGGGGAAAAAAAAAGGAAAGATTATCAACTTTGGAATAAGGGGCAGGCAACTCAGGAGGACTGCAGGGATGTCATGAGGCTATGCAGGGAAAAAATTAGGGGGCCAAAGCCCAATTAGAACTTAACCTGGCTACTGCCATAAAAGATAATTAAAAATGTTTCTCTAAATGCATTAGAAACAAAAGGAAACTTTACTGGATACAGGGAGAAACATAGTGACAAAAAAAAAGAGGAAAAGGCTGAGGTACTTAACGCCTTTTTTGCCTCAGTCTCTAATAGTAAGTCCAGTTGTTCTCCGCAAACACAGCCCCCTGAGCTGGCAAACAGGGACGAGGAGCAGAATGAAGCCCCCCTAACCCAAGAGAAAATGGTTAGTGACCTGCTACACCACTCAGACACACACACGTCTATGGGGCTGGATGGGATCCACCCAAAGGTACTGGCAGAAGTGCTCACTGAGCTACTTCCATCATTTATCGGCAGTCCTGGAGAACCGGGGAGGTCCCAGTTGACTGGAGGTTAGCAAATGTGACACCCATCTACAGGAAGGGCTGGAAGGAGGATCTGGGGAACTGCAGGCCTGTCACTCTGATGCTGGGGTTTATGGAGCAGATCATCTTCAGTGCCATCATGCAGCACATACAGGACAGCCAGGTGATCAGGCCCAGTCAGCATGGGTTCATGAAAGGCAGATCCTGCCTGACAAACCTGATCTCCTTCTATGACAAGGTGACCCACTGAGTGGATGAGAGAAAGGCTGTGGATGTGTCTACCTAGACTTTAGTAAAGCTTTTGACACCATTTCCCACAGCATTCTCCTGGAGAAACTGGCTGCTTATGGCTTGGATAGGCATTACATGTTGCTGGGTAAAAAACTGGCTGGATGATGAGGCCCAAAGAGTTGTGGTGAATGGAGTTAAATCCAGCTGGCGGCCGGTCACAAGTGGTGTTCCCCAGGGCTCAGTGTTGGGGCCAGTTCAGTTTAAGATCTTTATCAGTCATCTGGACAAGAGGATTGAGTGCATCCTCAGTAAGTTTGCAGACACTTGACACCAAGTTGGATGGGAGTGTTGATCTGCCTGAGGGTAGTAAGGCTCTGAAGAGGAGTCTGGACAAGCTGGATCGATGGGCCAAGGCCAAAGGGCTCAGTACTGGGTCCTGTACTTGGGTCACAAGAAGCCCACGCAACACTGCAGGCTTGGGGAAGAGTGGCTGGAAAGCTGCCTGGTGGAAAAGGACCTGGGGTTAGTCAACAGCTGGCTGAATATGAGCCAGCAGTGTGCCCAGGTGGACAAGAAGGCCAACAGCATCCTGGCTTGTATGAGCTATAGTGTAGCCAGCAGGACTAGGGAAGTGATTTATAGAATCATAGAATGGTTTAGATTGGAAGGGATCTTAAGGATCTCTTCTCTAGGCTGGACAACCCCAACTGCCTCATCCTGTCCTCATAAGGGAGGTGCTTCAGCTCCTCAATCATCTTTGTGGCCTGGCCCTCCTCTGGACCTGCTCAAGCAGGTCTATGTCCTTATTTTAGGGACTTCAGAGCTGAACACAGTACTACAGGTGGGGTCTCACAAGAGCGGAGTAGAGTGCAACAATCACCTCCCTTGACCTGTTGGCCACACTTCTGATGCAGCCCAGGATGCAGTTGGCTTTCTTGGCTGTGAGTGCACATTGTTGGCTCATAGTCAGTTTTCCATCCACTAACACTCACAAATCTTTCTCTGTAGGGCTGCTCTCAACCCATTCATTGTCCAGCCTGTATTTGTGCTTGGGTTTGCCTCGACCCATATGCATTGCCTCAGACCCTGTGCAGCACCTTGCACTTGGCCTTGTTGACCTTCATGAGGTTTGCATGGGCCAACCTCTCAGGCCTGTCCAGGTCCCTTTGGATGGCACATCCCTGCCCTTCAGCATGTCAATGGCTCCATACAGCTTGCTGTCATCAGCAAACTCACTGAGGGTGCGCTCATCCCACTGACCATGTCACAGACAGATGTTAAACGGTGCTGGTTCCAATACCAACCCCTGAGGAACACCACTCGTCACTGCTCTACATCTGGACATTGAGCCATTGGCTGCAACTCTTTGAGTGCAACCATCCAGCCATTTCCTTATCCACTGAGTTGTCCATCCATCAAATCCATGTCTCTCCATTTTAGAGACAAGGATGTTGTGTGGAGAAGTGTCAAAAGCTTTACACAAGTCCAGGTAAATGATGTCAGTTGCTCTTTCATTATCTACCAATGTTGTAACCTCATCATAGATTGTCCCCCTGTACTTGGCACTGGTGAGGCTGCACCTTGAATGCTCTGTTCAGTTTTGGGCCCCTCACTACAAGAAGGACATTTTGGTGCTGAAGCATGTCCAAAGAAGGGCAAGGAAGATGGTGAAGGATCAAGAGTACAAGTCTTATGAGAGGCAGCTGAGGGAACTGGGGTTCTTCAGTCTCAAGAAAAGGAAGCTCAGGTGAGACCTTATCACTCTCTACATCTACCTGAAAGGAGGTTGTAGCAAGGTGGGTCCTCTCTTCCCCCAAGTAACAATCAGTAGGACAAGAGGAAATGGCCTCAAGTGCACCGGGGTATTAAGATTGGATATTAAGAAAAATTTCTTCACTGAAAAGGTTGACAAGCATTGGAACAGGGTACACAGGGAAGTGGTTGAATCACCATCCCTGGAGGTATTTAAAAGACCTGTAGATGTGGTGCTTGGGGACACGGTTTAGTGGTGGGCTTGGCAGTGTGAGGTTAATGGTTGGACTTAATCTTAAAGGTCTTTTCCAACCTAAACAATTCTATGATTCTATATGAGTCAGAGTATGTTGTCATTTAACAAACTGCAAGAGATTAAATTATGTTGGTTGTATATTTATTTATTGAGGAAAAGGGGCATGCCCGTTATGTATATTACATATATTTCATTATATGATTGCTCTATAAATATGTCATGGATATCAAAGAATGCAGTGAATTATTGCTGTTCTTTTCTTGCCTAAAATTTTGCCAGTTAGTGTGCTATTGATTTCTCCCTAAAACTGAGAGAAAATTTTATCTTAAGTGTTTAAATGAATCAAACTTAACCCACCGTTTATGTATTAATGTCTGCCTTTTGAACACTCTAACTACAGTTACCAACCTTTTAAATAAAATTATGCAAATTACAGTATTAAACATTATTAAAATAACCTTTTAAGTCCCAAGTTACAAGTACTTCATAATCTTTGTTGATGAAATAAGGTCAATCAAGCAACAGTAATTTTCCATTTTTATGTGTCTTGTGCACAGAATGAAATATTACACAGGAAAATCATTTCTAGAAACGTATGAACTGTTCAGACTGTTGAAAAGTTTGATGGATTTTCTTCTAAAACTAAAATGGACCAGAGATATAGGAACCTGACAAACTGATAGTTTATGATATCTCGTATGTTATGGTGTCAGCAATGGCAGAGCACAGAAGAAAATGAAAGGCAGAGTGACTGTGAGCTTCTGAAGCTGTGTAGTAAATGACCTGAATTTCACAAAAAAAGAATGTAATTTTCTGGAAAGAAATTACTGTATCCAGTTCTCTGGAATGCATTTCAAATTCCTGCACTGATGTGTATTATAAATTTAAGATACAGAAATATAAGGAATTTTACAAAATTATCTTTTTAGGATGCAAATCCTATAAGTCTGAAGTGTCTCTATATAATCAGTGGGTGGAGACAAGTTCCTCCAATGGCAATTCCATCCAAAGAAAAGACTAAGGGACATGGCATGAATCACCCCTCTTGATTCCACTCTGCAGTGACTGTAAAAATAAAAGCCTTGACATGACAACTGCTTAACTTAGATTTCTACCTGTTAGATAGCTAATATGATGGCATATGAATTTCCCTTAGTGTGAGGGAGAAGGTTGTAAATACAAAAGCTGAAATTTGCATTATTCTTCTTCTGTTGATACTAATTTTGTACAATTTGGAAGTGCTAGCCTAAACAGAATTCACTCATGTATATAATTTCATTTCCAATTACTGTGAACCCCATTTGAAATCATGATCTGCTCCATGGGAGTTTTGTGATGGGTCTGCATTAGATATATCGAGTGCTTACACTTACAAACACTTTTATTCTGTGGTGTATATGGCCAACATCAGAATTGAGACAAAACAATGAGAAGACAAAGGAAAATTTGATGGCTCACATTGTAAAGAACAGAGTGTTACCACATAACATGTAAACCACATAAAATAATACCTAGGAGGAGGGTATCAAAATATATGGTTTTGGGGGCTGTGGAAAGTGTCAGATCTATGGAGACAAAACAGCTAAAAGAAATCTAAATTGTTGCTGAATAGGGGAAAGGGTTGTGAGGAGTGAGAGCAGCAAGTAGGGGAAATCAGAAGAGAATCCCTTATTTGGACACGATTTTGAAACTATGGATAAGGAGGTGAAGCATACTAGTGAAAGCAATCGAGGTACATGGAGTGTATGAGTGATGTAACAGGAGTTATGGGAGAGGATTAAGTTAAAAGTTTAGGTGGAAAAATTGGAAGGTGGAAAGCTAATAATGAATAATCCTCTGGATGAAGTGGGACTAGAAAAAGTATGCTTAATTTGGTATGTATGTGCATGCATCTGTGTGTGAGAGAAAAGAACAGATTTGGAGGTAGTAAGAAGGAAGAAACAAGTAAAAAACATGAAAAGGATGAAAATTGGAGAAAGCGGTGGAGGCTGAGCTGGAGACATGAGAAGTTGTGATTAGAGTTAGGGAACAGTGATTCACAATAGATACAGAAAACATGATTTTATTCTGAACAAGATTTGAGAAATGAGGTAGGGTAAGATAAAATCGGGAATTTGGGAATTAACCAGAGAAGAGTGATAATAGTTATTTTCTCCAAGAAGATGAAAACAAGTGAACCCAGGATAACAGTGAGGGAGGAATAGAGAAAAGGATGTGAAGAAGGTGGCTGAGTAAAAATTAAGACCTGGAAAAGGATATAGGAGACATCTAAGAAGAAACGAATAAGCAGAAAAAGCACTCTTTGAGCAGCGTGCAAGTTGATCATGACTCTGCTGCAGATCTTTACAAATGTTGACCAAGAGCTGGAATTAGTTTCTTGGAGCTCTGCTAATTTTGTGTTGAGGGCGATATCTTCCCTAAACGATGTACAGTGACTGGTGGTCAAGTACTCTGTAGGCATCTGTGGAAGGATCCATAAATCAGTTGCACATATAAGACCTATTCCTGATAAAGTATAAATTCCTTTCAAAGCCATATGGTCTTTCACTCTTCATTTTTCATACCAGAACAATCATATTATGACAAGAAAGTTTTAGGTTATGATAAATTTTCATTCAAAGACTTAACATATTGTACTTGTTTCCTCAAGAATCTATGGGTGAAAAGAAGGAAGTGGGCATAGTTATGCACTGTGAATAAAAATAGATGTGGGGTATCTTCTATAAAAAGCCCAGGAAATACACTCACTTACTTCGGTAGAGTAGCATGAAAAACCTTCTGGCAGCATCATATTTTAAATCAGAGGGAAGAGGTGACTGTTTTGGGTATGTTTATATGCAGTAGAAAAGGAAGTTTTTAATGCTCTTGGAAAACAGTATCAAAAGTACAACAGCAAGTTTTCTTTTACAAATAATGAAGAAGTAACCTAAATCTGGAGATGGCAAAGTGCTAAGTAAGAGTCACTCTTTGGTCTTGCTGATAAAACAGAAATCACGAAGGGCTATTTAAATCTTATACTCATTGAATTACGCAAATGGCCTTGATGGTTCTGAAATGTAAAATGGATAGTCTTAATTATGCACCAAATTAAAAATTTTTAAAGGACAAATATATCCTACGGTTACTTGTACAACAGGAATCTGACATTCTAGTCTGGTGAGGTTTGGGTGGTTAGGCAACTGGTGAAACCTTACAGCCAAAAGAATTAAATTTGCACGTTGAGTGAAAATCAGTGGCAAGGTAGTTATCTTCCTATGCCTATGATAATAGAAGTAGAAGAAGCAGTCTTCTTTATTGAAGACAGCTGAAAAACAATATCCAATTAAATATAATGAAAATCAGTTTTCTTTGTAATAAAAGTCTACAGATGTAATTTTTAGGCAAAACAATATCTTCTTGAAAATAAGACTAAGCATAACAAACAGCTCTAATGACATGAATTTTATTAGAAAGAATAGGTGCAGCGGTTTTGAAATATTACAGTTATAATAACTGTAAGTGTTTTAATGCTGTTGTTGCCACTATTGTGATATGGTTCTTACCATTAAAACTCGTATGATGACATCTTTATCTTATTGAGTGGGTGGATGAAGCTGTAGATGTGTGGAAGTATAACAAGGAAGAATTGGACAGTGCTTACTTGTTTGAGTGCAAACAGGTCTATCAAATCAAATAATTGCAGAAGTATAAAAAGAGTATCAAATTATTATTATGAGAAAAAAGCGTATCTATAAATGTCTTAACAAAGTGACAGAGTATGTGAAAATGAAAAACCCAACAGAGTGTTTTTCTAAAGGATTTTTGAGAATCTATCACAATCTGTAAAACTGATTTTAATTAAGGGGCTACTTCAGCTGCTTTTGTCATCCTAAAACTGCACTAATTGAGAGAATCTTCCTGGAGAGTCAAAGTGAAGTTCTTCACATAAGGGAACAAAGAAATTTTAGTTTGTCATGTCCTTATTTTGGAGTTCTTTGTGCTGGTCTTTATTTCAGGTTTTTCTATAGTATATAAAAAAACTCTTTTTACCTGTTCCTTATTTCTCATTCTCCTGAAAGAACATGTCATCTGAAGATGACATTCTTAGAAAGATAAGTGAACTCTAATAGTGATCAGAGCTTCACCAGGAAATCTCTCTTGAATGCTGGACTCTAGATAGTTACCATACATTCACCTCTTTCTTAAAGGCCTTTTCTTGTCAGAAGTTTGGGAGTCCTCCAGTGTAATAGGTGCAGCAGTAAATGAAAGGCAACTGTTACCTCACCTTTGCAAGTAGTTTCTTTCAACATTGGGACTTCATTATATTATCATACCTTACTCTACAGGTGCTGTAAGTTCATCACACTCTGGATCACAAACATATGAAAGGTCAGGAGACTGAGAATCCTTCTTGCATCAGACGTGTATGTGGGTGATGCTGTTTCTGAACAAGGCAACAACGGCCCCCAAAGTTATCTAAAGGTTTCCTGAGGACCTGTTCCTTATGTAGCACTTATGTATCTTTGCCCTGGTCAACAGTATCTTTTTTTGTTCTGCTGGAAATAAAGCACGTTCCTGGATGAGGCATTTTAATTCCAGACTCTGTGCCTTGAGGAAGGAATGTGGTTGATTGTGTCTTCCCATGGACCTCATCTTGTGCATTTTACACACTTCTGCCAGAGTCCTCTGGGCCTGTTACTGTCAACTCTTTCTCCAAAGAGGGGACATCAGTATCCTGAATCAGAGAGGGAAGCCAACAGCAATGTATCTTGGCTTTGAGCTTTTGGAGAAGGGTAGAGAATGACTTGTTCCTTGTGGACATCCTAACCGGTTGGACTTGTGGGAGCAGGTGCTGGATATCGTGCTGTGCATGTGCTGCCAATTACAGGTGCAGACAAGCCCAAAAAAGCAATTGGAAAAGCTGCTAAACCAGAGATCTGGCCTTTCACTGGTGTAAAATTATGAAAGACATATGGCATCCCTTAGCAGAACTTTCTTACCAGTCTATAGTTAGGAGTAATGCAGAGAAAACACATTTAAGGGAAGTGCTCACCAAACTTTACACATCGTTTTTAAACTCTATTTGTACGTAGTGAAAGGAAACCTCAGGGGCACAATTCATCTAGCCTACCTGAGATTTCTAGTGTAGGATGAAAGAAATTAAGACCTAAAAATGCCTGTTTCTTCTCACTGGGTATAAAGAGATCTAGATGACTACCTCACATTTCAGCATCATAAATATCAAAATTTAGTTGAGATTAAAGTTATCTGTTGTGTCAACCTTGCACTCCTGAAAGATGGGAAAGAATATTTCCAAACTGACTTGGAAATGCTGATGATTACTTTGACTGTGGAGGAGAAGAGAAAACCATATGAAAACATTTTTCAGTTATGTAAAATCATACAGGCCATAGGAAATATTGCTGTGTGTTCTTGCCGCAGTCTAATATAAAAGCAGAATTCAGAAAACTCATGTAAAGAGAGACGCAGGAACAGGTTCCCATTGCTCGCAAGAAATTTAAGTTGGAGATTCAGACCACTTGTTCAGGTGCTTTGTCACGCCAGAGACTGTCAAGTTAAAATGGGCAAAAACAGAGGGTATGTCCGTATGCTGCTAAATGAAGGGACCGACAAGCCAGTTCCAGCACTGGAGCCATGATTCTCCTCCTGTTTAACTGTTGGCTCACTCTTTGGCTATTTGTTTCCAGCAGGCTCCAGACAGAAACAGCCTTAAGCACTGAGACTTGGCTGAAAATTGACTCTAATTTAGCAGTGTAGGTGCAGTCAGAGAGTCTAAATATGAAAAAAAATGGTGCTAGCAATGAATGGTACTGTATGCGTCATCATTCCACCTACCTCAGGTAGGTGCAGTATCTTATTAGATCCTTTACGAAATAACTGCATTGGTCTTCTGAGCAACCAGCAAGAAAAACAGGGCAGTGATCTGTATATGTAGATATAGATGCTTAAATAACAAAAGGAGTTGGATCAAGGTCAACTTTTAAATTCTTATCATCCCTGCTGCTATGGAACCCGATAATGGATCTCTTCTGCGATTAATGGCAATTTGAACTGAAGACCTTTTTGTAATCGTGGCTGTAGATGATAAAAGGAACCCCTCAGATGACCATAATCAAGATATTGTTTATGTGCAAATACAAATTGAGTATTCAGCTTGTTTTCTCCTTTCATGTTTATACAGAGGTTGCTCACTTCTCATGTCCCTCTTTTTCTCATTTTGCTGCACTAACGAGTTTTTAATGCAAAGGAAAAGTGATTATAAGCAGTGAAGCAAAGACAGCTTTATAGAGCAAGACTGAGGAATTGAAGACATAGATCAGAGCTATCCACCAACCTCAGATAAAAGAGAAGTTCATGAAAACAGAGACATATAGATAGCTTTGATTTCATTACCATTAGACAAGAAAAGATGAAAAATTGAATAGCTATAAAGCTGTTCATACCTAGTAAGTTGCCTGTATTAATAAAAGTCTATTCAAAAAGCATTAAAGTGGTAACATAGAACAGGAAAATATAGTAAAATTTTTATGCGTATCTGTTTAGTGTAGTGTAATGTGATTACCAAATTGTAATAAAGTAAAAAATACAAATATTATGTATGTATTAAATATTTTATTCATTGATGCTGTGTTTTTGATTCATGGATAAGCATGGATTATTTGTTTGGACTTTACTCCCTCTCCCTCTTTCCTTTTGAACATGGATTCTGGGGATTGTATTTCTCTTACTGATTTCATGGTTTATCAGATCTTGAACTGCAGACAAATTAAATAGTTGGTGGCTTTTATAGGAAGCTTTTGTTTGGTAGATGCATATACTTAGTTATAATATTCACAAGAGAAGCACCTAATTACATTTGAAAGGTGCTTGACTAGATAAAGAATGATTTGTGTACAGTGTTTTGTGATTGCAGTTAGAAAGCTAATATAGAAAATTAGCAGCTGGGAGTGGGGAGGAGTAATAAATGTTCTTGTTCTGAGAAATAACAGATTTGTTCCTCCTAGATTAGGTCAATCTTAATGCTTCAATTCAGTCTTGCTCTTATGATTTTTTTTTTTTCATTAAATATAAATTAAGTAAAACACTAAAGCAAAACTGTTTTCCAAATATCCTATCATCACAAAACCTAAAATGTCATGATTCATGGGCAATACCTATTATTATTGATGAATCAATATTTTCTGGCCAAATAAAAAAAATGCTGACTAGCTGTAGTTAAGGGACACTTAGAAATTCTTCTCAGATTGTAATAGAAGTATTTTCATTACTCTGCAGTTTACTTAGAATATAATCAGCTTTTGTAGCTTTCTCAGATGCTGTACACTACCCATTTAAGAAATGAGGAAACTAAGAAAAGGGATATTAAGTGAGTTGCCTAGAGGGACAGAAAAAATCCATGTCAGACTGGAACAAGTTTTCAGAATACTGCTTAAATCAGTGTCATGTCTTCAGCTGATAGATTTCTTGTCCAGTGTAATCCATTTTGGTGCTCTACGTTTTGTAGCTTAATTTATTTTGACACTGAAAATCAGCGTAAGAATTACATTAACATTCTGTGCCTTTTTGCCATTCAGCTGTCTATTGCAAAGGTCCTCTGTCATGTTCTTGCCCTAGGTTAATATAGTAAACAAGATGTATTTCGGTATATGTATCAGTGAGTGATTTTTACATAAGTACTATGAATTTCCTGTCTGTTGTTGTACTGCACAGTAAATTGGAGCTCGTAAGGCAATGAATAATTAATCTTTCTTCCATTTGTGAGAATAATTTTTAGAAACAGGTCTTCTATTTTTGACATGAAACTATTACCTTGGAAACTATTTAAACATTTGCATAAAGTCCACAAAAACACTACATAAAATACCAGTCATATTATGTAAGTGGCTTAGTTATCCGCTCTTTCAGTGTTTCACGTGCTGAACTTCTACTGTTTTTAAGTTTATAGTCTTGATGACATGCCATTTAAAGGGGAGCTAAGTAGGCTATAATTTAGATAGCCTCACCTATATGTTGAAAAATGTTCTTCAGTAAACTCCTCATACTGGAATATCTGTACAATATCCCTACCAAATTACCTTCCATGTGCATTTAAGGAATTTTTTGATTTTATTTTCTTTAGGTCAATGGAACAGAAATTGAATATGAATTTGAAGAAATTACTCTGGAGAGGGTAAGTATAATTTACTCTTCTCTTAAAGGAAAAAATATAATCTGTAATAAAAATAATGCTATTACTTATGAAATTAAAACTGGTTAAGAATGAAATTATTTCTATTTTGAATAAAGATGTTCACTCTTTATTACAAACTATGAAAATGTCAATGATACAACTGGATAACCCTTCCATGTTTTTAAGAAGCTTCAGGTATAGCTACTTGCAGATCAGAATCCAGAATGCTTTTTTCTCCCATAACTATGTCAGTGCTTGACTAGGTGTTTGATTATTGGGAAGAGCCCATGTGACTTGGTAACTCCCTTTTAACTTGTGCACTGGAACTGTGGCATCTTTTCTCTGTTAACCTCCTTGATTTCCTTGCGTGTGCACATAATAGAAGACGTGGAGTTATATACTATAAAACAAAAATTGCAAAAGTGTTTTTAATGTTCAGGAGACTATATAAAAGCTATAGACCATATCTATGTGTAAAGGATATGCTTCCACAAGTATGAATTATGTGAACTATAATCAGGGCTGGCAGTGAAGGCTTTGTTGGTAGTGTGGTTTAAAAGTAGCACCAGAAAAAAAAAAAAAAAAAAAAAAAAAAAGACATATTTAAAATTTGTGCTGCATAATAGCTTCCTGGATGTGGTGGTGGTTTTTCCTTGTCTTTTGGTTACATAACTGTTTTCTTTAGACCGTGGACTTTCTTTGCCACAAGATCAAGACCAGATTGGCTGCATATTGTATGAGAAAGAAATTGTCATGTGTCATAATGCTTATAAAGATTGTCATTGCTGAATTCCTTCCATATTCTGCCAACATCCTGGTAATGTGAAGTTTTGTCATCTTGAATCAAACACAGTTAGGCTTCCTTCTATATAATATGTTTGAATGCAAGGCCAAATTTACCAAGATGTGACTGATGCCATATGAACAAATGCCTGTAAGGTAGCAAATTACCATTAAATTAGATACTTAGATTATATAATTCATTGCACTTTTTCTGCATGTTATATTTTTAATTGTCCAGGATAATGAATTCCATAACCATTCAACTTAAAGGGATACAAGTTTATGTTCTCATTGATTTGCTCTCTCAGGCAAATTATGAAAGAGCAATATATCTTTTTACCATAGCCATCCTCATAACAGATAACATATAAGGTTATAGGCACTTTTTATCTACTGTCTCTCAACTTATTTGCGCATCACTAGTTATTCATTCGACTAGAGTTTCCAAAGGTCACTGAACAGAACACATGCCCCCTGGGTGATATTTTGAAAACCACTTTATTTTTAACAGATGTGTAAGTTATCAATGTACATACTGCAGAACAAATGTGATTTGCATCTCCTGTACC
This sequence comes from Athene noctua, assembly GCF_965140245.1. Classification (NCBI taxonomy): domain Eukaryota; kingdom Metazoa; phylum Chordata; class Aves; order Strigiformes; family Strigidae; genus Athene; species Athene noctua. The sequence goes on along the minus strand of NC_134037.1, from coordinate 257,530,175 downwards.
TGTCTGCTATAGATACTTGGTTATTCGTAATTTAATACAACATAATATCAGTTGAAGACTGAACAGCAATAGCAAAAAAAAGCTACAGATTTTAATGAAGGATATTTCACTTGTTTTCTGGATGCTGCTGAATCTGTGGCTTCTGATTATTACTGCTTGAAATGTTCTGTCACATGTATCAGTGTTTTGTCTCAAAGGCAGAGTACTGTGTCTGCTGGTTTCTGTGTGAGATATAAAACACAAGTGATTGCCTTTAAATAGCTGTCATTTATGTTAGACTAAAAGCATTTGCAGAAGAAAGACATTCTCCATGTTGATTACTCATTTTCTTCCACAAAACTGCTTTTAAAAATTAGATGGAAAATCATCTCTCTGTATTTAATGGCAAAGCTGCAAAATGTATTAAGGTTGCTGCTGCTGAGAGATAAAAATGTAGTTTGCCCATATCAAACAGTTGGTAATAAACTTTCCATTTCAGTCCAGTTATCCAGGTTACAGAATTCTGCATCCCCAAATCCATCAGATATTTTCTTCATGTCATTTATCCTCGTTTTTAAATAGTCAATATAATTTAAGGGATTTTACAACATAAAAGATAAATTGGTTAAAGGTGTATTACGGCTTTTGTACTCTTTCCTGCTTTTTTTTTACAGCAGAATGAAAGGGAAGGTGGTAAAGAATTTAATACTTCAGAGCATCTCCCAGTCTCTATAGACTTGTCATGGACAATATTAATTGAATTGTAGGAGGTCACCTTCATGCATAGGTGACATGAATTTGTGGGATGTATTCCTGAAGAGTTACTGGCTTAGGTATGATCCTTACCCCAGGATGAAGATATAGCTCCATCCCTTGGGTTAACATAGGACCACTGTGTGCATGTTGGCAAAATGCATCCCATGTGGAGCTGGGGAGCAGATGAGCAGGGTCTCCAAAATGCCAGAAGGAAACCCTGCTAAGGGACTGGGGGGATGGACAGTGCAGAGCTTGCTGAGCATCACCGAGCTGCCTGAGACCCAGCTGGTGTACCAAGAACTGGCTGTGAGGATACAGTGGGCTTGTGTAGAAAGCTTTTTTATTTTTCACTCCTTGATGTAATGTTGTTCAGTTGTTTCTATTTAAAATTTTGTGTCCTAGTTTACAGTTTAACAAGATTTGTGATTTGAGCTTAAAAGGCTTCAGTGAGAGCTCACAAAGAAGATGAATTTAAATCTGTGATCAGTGCTGTTCCAGGAGTTAAGGAAGTTGTAAGTATGCCTCTGCCAGCCCCCCTCCTTAGTGGCATGCTCTTATCCTTTTACTCTTCAGTTGTGCCAGCCACTTATCAGGTACCATCACCAGTCCCTGAGCCCAGAAGAATCACTGATAAATAAGTGATCCTCATTCAGGCTCTCATAAGAACCTACTTGAGTAACACAATTACACAGTTAAGAGAAATCAAACAAATTCTCTTCTCTAAAAGAAAAAAAAAAAAAAAAAAAAAAAAAGGACAATTTTTATTTCTTCAACTACCTCAGAGAATGTGTGAGATTCTCTGCTAACTTACAGGCATAAAATGCAGATCCAGGTGTAGACTAAGACTTGGTGATTTGTAATAAACTACAATGCCCAAATGCACACTTAGACAAAATTCCTTAAAGTAAGCCATTACCTTGCTCTAGCTTGAATATTAAAGATAACATAAAAAGGAAACTCTGCATAAAATGACTCATATTAGTGCAGTGATGTTAGTCTTCCATTACTGCAGGACTTGAGAAATGTATCCAGTGCTATCAAGAGACCATTTGCACTTGTGAATCAGTGGTCCAGTGTAAGAGATAACTGAATAGACTCTGTGACAAAGCCTAGCCTAACTTCACTAAGCTGGATGAAAGTTTTAATTTGATTGACTCCTTAGTATGGTGCTGTGCTTGGAGACATGTGCTGAAGAGAGGATTTTAATAGAAGTTGATGGAATATCAGCTCATATCAATAGTTCCCTTGAAAAAGAGTAAAGAAAGACAGTGGGTCCCTTAATGATTCATGTTGGATTCATGCCGAATTCCACATCTGAGTTCAGGTCTCAGTACATTTTTGCTCATCTAACCTTGCCTATTCCTTAGGTGTTAAAGAGGGCAGTTATGATTAGTAAAGCTGTTTTCACAGAATCTTTTGATGTCTCAGCATGTATTTTCATTCTGTATCTGTCTAAAAAGTAAAATTATATTACTTTTTGTGGAATAGACTGGTTAGAAAAATGTAATTTTATGAACACTGGAATTTAAGACATCGAGTTCCCCATGCATTTGCATCATGAGATTGACTGACCTCGGTATCTGAACTGGTCAAGCTCAGACTGAGAATTTTCCCAAGGTTGGGACATGCATGAAGTGTCTCTATTTCTTTTTCTTTAATACTCCTGTGGATTCTCTGGACCATGATAACAATTCAGGTTATACTGCAGAAAGTCTCTGTTTTTAATGAACCACATTGTTTTACAAAGTTTTTAGGAACTTACTGTTTTGTTTCCTCCTCACTTTTTTTAAAAAAATGATATTCCAAAAGATATTCCAAAAGAGTCAATTCTCAATAATGATTTATCATCTGGGACTGTGTGCTGATAACTGATAAATTTTATTCTGTAACCACCACATGATCTGTTCAGTGGAGAGACTGAAAATCTACTCTCTCTTCTCTCCTTTGACTTGACATTTCAGTGACATCAAGTGCCATGAGAAGACTTAATTTTTCTAGTTCAAGATTATTGTTCTTTCATTTTCCACCAAATTCAAGGGTCTGTTCAAATCTGAACTAGAAAGGCTAAAACTGTAATCATAAGTAAACTTAAAGGGCAAAATTTAAAAATCCTGAAGAAACAGTAGAAAAAATCAATCCTTGTACATTTTGATAGAGAAAGGAATTTATTTCAGGCCTGGACTTTTATTTACTCTGGTGCCTTGTAAACATAAGAAATAATTACTATTGTACTATTAATTATGCTGTTTTCATCGCTGATTTCCTTTCTGGAAATGCAGAAGCTTGCAAAAATATAAAGAAGTGCATTTCACTGAACACTGAAGAGCAGTGGGAATTGGATTGTATTCAATGACACAAGAGTTTTAATTTGACTCAATGTCTTATTTTTATATCTATCTATCAATCTTGTTTTATCAGAGATCATAGAACATGGAATTGTAGAGTAGTTTGGGTTGGAAGGGACCTTTAGAAGTCATCTAGTCCAACCCCCTGCAATGAGCAGGGACATCTTCAGCTCGATCAGGTTGCTCAGAGCCCCGTCCAACCTGGCTTTGAATGTTTCCAGGGATGGGGCACCTACCGCCTCTCTGGGCAAACCCTGCCAGTGTTTCACCACCCTCATTGTAAAAAATTTATTCTTTCTATCTAGTCTGAATCTACCCTCTTTCATTTTAAAACCATTACCCCTTGTCCTATCACTACAGGCCCTGCCAAAATGTTTGTCCCCATCTTTCTTATGAGCCCCTTTAAGTACTGGGAGGCCGCTCTAAGGTCTCCCCGGAGCCTTCTCTTCTCCAGGCTGAACACCCCCAACTCTCTCAGCCTGTCCTCACAGGGGGGGTGCTTCAGCCCCCTGAGCATCTTTGTGGCCTCTTCACGCACTCAAGCAGGTCCATGTCCTTCTTACGCTGGAGGCCCCAGAGCTGGACACAGCACTGCAGGGGGGAGCTCACGAGAGTAGAGGGGGAGAATCCCCTCCCTCGACCTGCTGGCCACACTTCTCTTGCTGCATCCCAGGATACGGTTGGATTTCTGGGTTTCAAGTGCACATTGCTGGCTCATGTCCAGCTTTTCATCCACCAAGATGACTGTTTGCTTGTATGTCTGCAGAATAAGTTTTCCACTGTTAATCAGTAGCGTATCTGCTTTCTGCCTTTTTTCAAGGTGTGACACACCAGTTGTTCATGCATCAGTATACTTTGACCTCTCAGGAATGAGATTGTAGGACATTTCAGTGACAGGAAAGTCCTCCTTTATGTGGTTCAGAAATAACAAGAGTGGAAGTGAGTGGTCAAGAAATGGCCACTAGGAAGAGGTATTTTCAAAGTTTAAAAGCTTATGCCCATAGATACATGCCTTCTGAGAACCCAGAGTGCACAAATCAATATCCAACCATCAACAGCCCCCGTGGAGTGGTCTGACATCTTCCAACAGGAGAAAGTAAATCTTTTAAAGTGAGTCTCCCTTAGGTATCTGTTGAACTCCTCCAAATGCAGTGTTGCTTTCTGAGTGTTTATTTCTGCAGAACTGCAGATGTTTTCTTCACTGCTGGAAGCTTTTTGCCTGGGTGCCCTTATTACTTTTCTTCTTTGCTAGCCTCTGCCTGCTTCCTAAGTGAGAGTAAGTGGTAGTTATTCTTGCTGTCTTGGACTGAAATAAATTATAATTCAAAGGTAGAATCCTTCCTATTGACTAGTTTATATCAGGTTTATAGCAGAATAGTGACCTACGGGTGCTTATTGCCATAAAGCTCACCCACTGGAATTTTTTCACCTGCAGGATTTTTTCCTGGAAGGGGCCAGCACAGACTGCCTACAAGAAGAGGCAGAAGTATGAATGTATGGAACTGAGTTACAGGCAAACAGAAAATGTGAATCCAATCTTTTTTATTGTTGTGCAGTTTGAAAAACTGATCTCTTGGGTATGCATATAGAGTCTTTGCAGTGCATTTCTCTGTGTATGTGTAACACAAAGTTCTGTAAAATGAAAAAAGAAATGAAGAAAGATCCTTGAAAATACAAGTGTAGCTCATGCAATCACTGCAGGAAATTCTCTTATGCTTTCTAATTCCAAGCATGGCTTAGTTTAGAGTTGACACTGATAGGTGTTTGTGTCAGTGGCTGTTGTTTACCTTCAGAGAGGTTTGTAAGCACTGGAGAGGGCAGACTCTCTGGCCTCTCACTGCGATGGCTTAAGCAAGGTCTGTGTTCTCCTTTCGTCTCTTGTGCTTTACCAGATTTTGCTTTGACCTTAGGCTGTGCAGGAGTGAGCTGATGAAAGAAGCTGAAGGAGCCTGGTGTGCAGTCCTGCTAATGTGACACTGAAATACCAGGTCAACATTTTCCAAAGCAACTGTAGAATTTGGTTGCCTCAGTTCAATGACCTAAATTAAGATTCCTTGGAACAGTCTGATTTTTTTGTAACATTACTCACCCAGAGCATGTGACTTTGTCACCTCAGAGCAGCCCTAATTTGGCACCCAAAATATAACTAGTTACTGGAAAACTTTGTTCTTTGTTCTTGTTCTGTCAGAGTCATTATGCTGAAACTATTCCTGGTTGTAGAGCTGTGCATGTCTTGGGGGGGGCCTGTTCCACCTGTGATTGGTAGAAGTACAAAAGGTGCCAGTCTGGAGTACATGTGGAAAGGCAGAAGAGCCGGGAGAGGGAGGGGTGTACCTTTTGGGGGACAGAAGCTCCTGCCCTGTGGTGTTAGCTGTCATCCTCCACATTCAGTGGTCTGGGACTGGAAACAATAAACTCACATAACTGTCTTGCTGAAGACTATTGGCTAGAGAAGTGAAGGAACAGCTGCTAATATTATATCCCTCTTAGAGATGTGAACGGAATATTTTTATTTATTGTCATTGCTGTTAACAGTTGCATCGTTACCAGGTTGGGAGTGTGGTGAAGTAGAACAGGTGAGCTGCCCACAGTTGTCCTGAAAGCAGACTGCAAAGATTAGTCTGTTTAATGTCCTCTACAGATAGGTATGATCTGGACTGTTTCAGAATATGCACTGCCAGAGAATTTGAGTTATCCAGGGCAAATGCTAAAAAAGCACGTGGCTTTCCATTGAGCCTCTGTTTATGAGGAAGATATGCCCTATATTTCATCACTGCTACAGCTGGCAGAGGCTGCCTCCTTTCCCAGCTGTGGATTTGCAGCATTTCTCATCCCAATAGTCACAACAGAAAAGCTGCAAAGGCACAAAAAAGGAGATGAAGGAGGTGGAAAAGGCTGTAAGTGACTGGGGAAAAAAATTTAACTGCTACACTGTGGTTAGGAAAAGAAGCTGAAATAATACCATACATTTAGCTCCCTCTGGGTGCCTATCAAAGAAATTCTTATTTTCATATTGTTATCTTAGAATCTTGCTTTTACATCTAAGTGTCTGAAAAACATTCCAAGGATGCTAGCTCAGTTAAATCATAATAGTGCATTTTCTTGGATTTATCACGGCAATGCCATTTAAACTCCTTTGAGGGCATTATCTCAGTGAAGGATATCCCCTCCCATGCATGTGTGCTGGCTTTATATTTCAGATAGAAAAAAATACATAGTTTGGATTTACACTTGATGATTCAAACTTTTCAAGGCAAAGAATATTACTATTAATTAAGCTTTATGCATTTGTATATTTATTTTTGAATGTCTGTGTATTCACTGGTTTTAGTAATTCATACAGTGGTTTCTAGATATTTCTTTAGTTGAGGGGTTCACAGATTGTTTAAATGAGTCCTTATGTCCAGGGATGGTTATAACAATTTTCTTGTTGTGTGAGAAATTCCAAATAACTGAATATTCTGTTATGAAAGCTCACTGTGATGTTTTATCATTTTCAAAATAGTTTGAAGCTTTGAAGAATGTTCAAGCAGAAGAAGAAAATTGGAGTTTGTTTGATAGATTTTTTAAAAATTTAATAACAGTCACTCGACACACTGAAACATTTTGTTCCCAAAGGAATAAAAGAAATTTCATTCTCCGACATATTGCATCACAAGCCTGAAGTTACTTAAACTCTCTGCATTGAAAGCTCAGAGAATTTGTTCAGGGAAAGCATGTCAGTAGAAAATACAGATGCTAGAAAGAAAGCATTAACACAGTACTAGAAAGTATTCTGAAACTGGTAGAAACAAATTAAAGATCAACTGCAGAAAAAAATTCCCCAGTAGTCGTAATGGTGTATATTCCATATCAAAAGTGAAGAAAAGTTGAAAAGTTAAGCAGCATTTAAGACTTCAAAACCTACCTATGTGAATACAGGAAAAAGAATTATTCATGTTCATCTCTACCTGAAAATTATCACTTTAACTGCCAAGATCACTGAGGCCTTGAGTTACCTATTATGTGAAAAGTTATTTCATGCAAGTCACAGCTGCCTAGAGGCAGCATTTTGCTGCTGCTTCTTTTAAATTATTATTATATTGACATCTTATTTTTCAAGTAATATCACTCATTTATTGCCTTTCTTTCATTTCCTAATCACTTGCCTTCACCAGATAGTTTGCAGTGAGTAATTCTGCTGCTTTTTTGTATTATTTACAGCTTTACATGAAAATTGCCTTTACTTTAGATGTAGCTCTTTAGGATGTGGCCTTTCAGCTTATTCACTCTATTTACTCGGATGAAGTCCAAGCTTTATCTCACTCCTGTTTGCTTTTTGGAAATTTGAGCATCTAACGCAGACTGGCTGTGAAGCTGCCTTGGTAGTGAGAGCTGAAAGCATCCCAGAGGTCTCTTGTGCCATCCCAGGGTAACCGCATAGTATGGGCAGAGTGAAACTCCCTCTGCAGGTGCAAATCTCACTGGCTCGGAGAGACTTTTACAGAGTTTGCAGAATATTGCAGTTTCTGAAAGGAATACTTAAAGTGTGCAGTACATAATGTTGTTCTAATGAAAAAAACCCACCTTTGCACAATGAAACAGGGCAGCCTTTTGGAGCTGTATCCTAAGGCCTCCAAGCTGATGCAGAAAAGCAAAGCTTTTCCCTCCAGTTTAGTATTTCTGCTGTTACTAGACAATAATTTTTCCTGGAAATAATTTTGCACATATAAATCCTTTACTGATTTGTGATTTTAACACCGATTTAGGGCTGTTCTGAGTGCTTGGATAACATCCCAGTTTTCAGGAAGTGCAAACAAATGGGTATTCTGCTCCACAGAGTTTAGCTTTTCCAAACTGGTATAAACCCCTTACCAGTAGAAATCAATCTAAGCGCATCACCCAAGCAAACCTGAAGTGTCCCACCCTGTGATACTTCAAATCAATCAGCACTAGTCACTAATGAGCAGAGCTGCAAGTGTGACTTCCAAATAAATATACCAGTTCTGAATAAAAGCTTCTGGAGTGCTACTAGGAGGGTATGTATATACTAAAGAGGAGTAATACATGTGCCTGGAATGCTGCTTTTCCAAGAAAGCATGTAGGAATCTTCTTGCAGAAAGATTGAGAAAGCAGCGCAGGAAAAAATATGACAAACTAAAGAGCTACAAAGAAGTGGTTCAACTCAAGTTTTCACTTAGTTTTGCAATTGGCATTGGCAAATAATATGTAGTTTTAAAATGATATGTACATTTAAATAAATGAGAACGATGAACCTCAATTTACTGGTAGAAAATGAATCATTCTCGAGATGATAGTAATCATCTTGTAGCAAAGATGGTCATTTTCAAGGCAGGACTTTTAAAAAGGCATCTTTGATGTACTGGATTTGTCTCTTCAGAAAAAGCAATGTTTTGCATTGCAGAAAATTGCCTTTCATTTTTGTTATTAATTTAGAAGCAATTGTAATGCATAAATTAGGGCCACTCAACCTTGAGGAATCAGTATGCCACTTCTGTAGGGAATGACATTGCAAAGACGAAAATAAATAAAGGGGAAAAAGAGAAGGAAATAATCTGCTGGCGTACCCAGACTGAATTCCACAACTGTCATTGCTGTGCATCATAACATAGGAATACAGAATCACAATAAAAAATTCTAACTTGCTCTTTGGATGCAGCATTGCGGTTATTTTCTCTTCTTATGCAGTCGTATTTGAAGCAGTCAGAAGATCATTTGTCTTCCACTTATAACTACCATCCAGCTTCTCTCTGACTCTATGAAGGGGAGAAAAGCTCTTTCTCATCAGAAGAGGGTTGAGAATTTATCTGGGATACATTTTTGCAAAGTAGTTTTGCCCAAGCAATGGCCCACTTTGTAGCATGTAGAAGCTCTTTGGAATTATATGATATAGACCATTTTCTCTCAAATTTTTCCCTATGTTTAAAACTGCAACTAAATGTCAAATGGGTAAAGTAACCAGGTATGCTGAAGCTGTAAGTATTTGAAAAGCAATTGTGTGCTGCTCATGCATGTTTTATATTACAAGATACTGCTTTACTATAAGAATGTGACCTAGCTGGTGAGTCTCAAGCATGGCTTGAAAGTCACCTTATGTAACTTAATGTGATATATGAATTCTGATGGAATTCTATGAATAATTTAATTTTTTTGAGTGGTTTTTAATTTTGCAGACTTTAACTGGTTGCACTTGAAGCACAATACACATTTCCTATACCTCACCTGCAAAGCAGAAGAGGGGTCCTGGGAGCATACTTTCACTGTGAAAGTTCAGTACATTGCCATTAACAGGAATTAAAATATATAGGAAAAAAAAAAAAACAACCAACCTCAAACCACCCCACTAAAATAAATTACGAGCTTGTAACTTAATCTTTACTAATGTTAAATAATGATTTAAAGTGCAAATATTTATCTTAGCTGTGATGGTGATGATAATGTAACTAGTGTTTTTATCATATTTCATGATGGGGAAACTGAAGCACAGAAAAGCAGACCAGCTGTAAAAGTAGCATGAAAATACACATATCTCAATCTGTAGTCTAGTAACCTACTTTTTGAAGTCCCCTTTGAAGAGTACATAGTGAAAATTACCTATTCCATTGACATCAAGGGTCTAAATAGTAGTGCAAAATGTACAGAATTTTAGGAAAAATGAGAAAAAAGGTAGCAATTTTATATTCTTGAAATGTCCATTGAATTTTTATAAATGCTAAAATATGTGCACTAACTACTTGTCCATCCATTATTTATTTAGGAATGAGAAATGAAATACAAATAATTAGTTTATACAAAACATTGGAAAATGTAGTTATAAAATAAATACTTGACAAATACATATTTTTATTATATTTCCAAAGCAGAAAAAGGACGCCATTACACAATGAGGTACTTATACATATTTTTGTCAGTAATTGTATAAGATAATTAAAACACTGACTCCTGAAATCATAATAAGCTAGGAGAAATGTTATACTTATGCAACTTACATTATAATGAATATGCTTAGAGAATTCCTATTAAGCTTTCTCATGGGAAATCAGGAGATCTATTGTTATAATTTAAATGGGGGGAATGCCTTTCTGAGAGGAAGCTTAAAAAAGGAATATGACATTTCTAGGTGTATTCATTATAATGTGGCTGAGGGAGAAATGAGTGAGACAAGTGTGTGTGTGAGTGTGTAAGACCTACAGTAAAAAGAAATTGTAACGGCTTTGAGCTATAAATTTTGAGCTAAAGTAACAAAACCATTAAAAATCAATGTCTACCCTGATTTTTCACCTCCAAACAATGCCATTACTCATCTCTCCCAGTAGCAGAGAAATATCTATAGAAACAGGCTGAAGGAAAACCACAATCTTCCTGAAACTTCTAGTTTAACTGGGTAGAAGGAAATCAGATAAATCAAAATGTAGCAAGGACTTAAGAGTCTAATGCAACTTTATACGAATAAAGCCCAAAACTATCTTTAATTATGAGAATGACCTAGGGCCTTGATTTTCCAATCTGATTTGTAGAGGAGTTAGTTGAATAGCATCTGCATCTGTCATGCTGTTTCCAAAAGATCTTTGAGTACTGAAGAAATTTCAATGTATTGAAAGCTAATACTGTAGCAGTGCTTAGAAAGGGTAAATGGGATGGTGTGAGTCATCATGGTATCTGTGCAGGTCAGAGTAAAGGAGTGCCAGACTCTTCTGGCTAATACACAGTTTGCTATTATAAACTGGCCAAAGCTGAAGTCATAGGTCAAGAAAGAGGATACAGCCTGTGTATGAAATCAAGGACTCCTTGCCTGGAAAGCAATGAATCTGCAAAGAGTCCTGGGCCTCCTTGACTGGTCATCAGCCAAACACAAATTTTCAGTCTGGTGTTATAGCCAAAGGTCTAGTGAATACCACCTTAGGTGCCTAACTGAGGACTGTAGTGTAGAACAGGATTTGGGACCTGATGTGTAAAACTTTTGGAATACCTTGCTTAATTCTACTTCAAAAAGATACTGATAACTAAAGTGTCTTTAGCAGAGGCCTGGAGGGTTATTGTGACTTTGGAAAATACACCCTCTTAGTGAGAGACACAGAAAACCTCATGAATTTAGCTTGTTGGGGGAGAAATTAAGGCGTGACTTGGCCAGAGAAAACACGCACTTAAATGAGAAATAACCTTTAAGAAAGCGTTCTTCATCCTACCTGGAAGGAAATAACAGGAGCTGATGTTTTGCTGTTGAATTTGGACAGGTTGAGACTGGACATAAATATGTTAATAGGTTAGCAATGAGAAATGAGAAGGACTGGATGAAAGTTTTAGGAAAGGCAAAAGGGTGTTAGGCATCAAAAAGGACAGTAGCTGATAGGAATTTAAAAAAAAAATAAATAAATAGGGAGTATGATGTAAGTACTAAGGAGAAAATATTAATGAATGCAAAAAAGGTTGTCAAACACTAACCAAGCTGATAAAGGGCAAAAATGGACATTTTGGGAAGGACAAGGGACACAGCAGGATGTTGGTGGCTGAGATGAAGTTCAGCCATGCTAGTGTATACATGTGACACATACCTGTGTTTGTAGTGTATTTTTGAGAGATCAGCAAGGCAAACCGAATGCCCAGAACCAACACAGCATCCTTTACAGCCGCCCTTCCTTTACTTTATGAAAAGTAGAAGACATTAAATGAAGAAGGCATTAAACCTATGGTTTTTGTTTGAAAAAGTAGTTCTCAGGGAATGCAAGGAGATAGATGTTTGCTCAGTTTCTATAAGAAGGGGGAAAACTGCAAGGCCTATCCTGGCTTTTGTCTCCTTTTTGCAGTCATTGCTCTGCCTAAGGAAGAGACATTGTAAAATTAAGTGGTATTTTTCTCCAGAGATGATTTAAGTAGGTCCCACAGCCTATATTAGGCAGGAGTTCAAGGTAAATGATCCAGCTGTGTCCTCTGTCTTAGATTAACTTTGAGGCATTGATTACCTACATTGATTACCTACTTTAATTATTGGATATATAATTAAAAAGGTGACATTTTTCCAAAACTGTATTTGTAAATTATATATTTTTATCTCCTTGTTCTGAGCAACAGGGTATTTCAGGAGCTATAGCATAATGACTCTTGTTAAATGCTATCATTTTAACTGTGACCAGAGTCAGTAGAGATCAACCCCACAAGTTCCTAATGGTTTACAAGATGATATATCAGAGTGTCTTCACTGGAAACCAGTCCTCCATAAATGGAGACTGAATTCTATATGGCCAAAGTGATTTTTTAATAGGATTTTTGACACCTTCTGGAAAACTAGTCTTCAGCTTGTTCAAATTTGCCTATAATATTGTGGAGGAGAGATAGAGAAAAATCTCAATAAGAGAAAAGGTAATGTATTTGTGGGGAAAAAAAAAAAAGCTCATTGAAAACAATTGCCAAGAAAAAGTTGCTGAAATAACACGCACTTAAATAAAATTATAAAATAGGAATAAATGTTAGACAAAAGCAGCCTACCTGAAGAGGAAATAAAAACAATGACAGCTGTTATGGGACAAATGTATGCTTTGGAAATTGTAAGATTTTCATTCCTATTATATTATTCTGCTATGCTTAACAAGCATTTTGTTTGTATTGTGTTTTCTCACGTAAATCTACTCTCTAGATACCATGGCTAACTAGCAAAAATGATTTATAGATACAAAAGCTCTTGGTTCACTGGAAAACAGAGTGCATGTATGAAAAATGCACAAGTCAATGTGAATAATGAAGCACAGTGCAGCAAGCAAGCTGGATCCTGGAGGCCAACTGCACTAAAAGGAGCACAACCATACTAACTATTCCTCAACAGAAACACGTGCAACAATACACTGACAGGACTGTGATGCTAAATAGAGTCAATATACACTGTACACTGCAAAGTCAACATTAGTTTGAGGTTCTTTGCACAGCAGTACGTTCGAACTAGAACTACGTCCAAAAAAAACAGAAAAAACCCTAGTGTACAGTAAAAAACTAGGTCATGAAGAGGTTGATAGGGGCTTGGAAATGGTGGAGCAAAAATGTTCGAAACCATGTGGGTTTAGTTGCAGGTGAATTTTAGACTGCATAGAGATCTTCAAACTACGAGAGAGAACGGTTTTGCTGAGAAATTGAATGGCAAACCAACATTTTTAAAGCTTAAGTTCAAAATGGAACTAGAACTGTAAACATCATTATAACTTTTATCAAAAATTCAATGGCCCCAAATCCTCTCTCCTTCTTGAAAATTTAAAATAACAAAACTGTCGGGACAATATGCAAACTGGCATACACTAGAAAATGCCATCAAAAGGAAATGCAATACTTTCCTATATTTTATCCATTTCCAATGAGTGTGTTTATTTTGTTTTGGTTTTATCTTTATATTATTGATGCCCTAGCTTTCAGAGGTCTTTAAAATCTTGTTATAATTTCTTTCTTCTCTTCTTACCTTCGGAAAAAAATACCATTTTTGAAGATGTTACAGTGTAAGAATCAGTTCTATAAATAAATAATAAATAAAAAGCAAAGTTATGCATCCATGAAGATACCTGGTAAATTTTTTCTCAGGATTAGTGTGTATTGCTTTCTCAATTAGGTGTTCCAAAAAAATAAAGGATTCCAGAGAATCTCTTTATCCTACACATGCTTATCTTGTAAATAACTATCAGAGATACACTAGCAGAAAAGTTGTTACTTATTTGAACAAAAATTAGCAGTAAGAATCATAGTTGGATATAAAATATCTTGAAGTTTATTTATGTGGATAGGGTATTTAATAAGTCCTCCAATAAAGTGATTCACCTGGATAATATAATAGTGCCTTTATCTTCTCCATATTTGGGAGAAAGGGAGCTGCCACCTTTTTTAAAGGTGGTATTTGTGGCTTAGATTCATAAAGGGACTTAGATGGCTGAAACAGCCACACAGATGAAATGCAGGCTTCTAACTCTAAAATGCATAGCAATTTAGGTACCACAGGGTCTGTGTGCATTTCAGAATGTGCTGTCATTGATGCTGGTGACCTTAATTCCACTCTTGTGCTTTCCTGGCAGTGCTGCTGCTCATAGATCACCCACTTGTCTTTCAGCTGGCACCATACGAAAGTCATGAACATGATGTCTCTGGGTTCGAGTCACATCAGAAGTTTGATTTCCCAGAGGCACTCTGAACCTGCTCATTTAATAGGGAGGAGAAAAAAGACACTTGGTAGCTGCCTGTTTGTTCCTACCCCACCATTCAGGTGGAGACATGGGTGATTAAGGGCTCCTTAACCTGGGGAGCTATGAATAAAGTTTCCATTTCCTAAGAAAGCACTTTAGTCTCCAGGCAATTTGCTTCCATATGATATGGAGATGCTTGAGCCTTCCTTTCAAAGGAGCAAGAGGAAATAAAAGCTACTGTGGAGTCGAGAATTCACGGTTATCAGGACCAGGAAGGCAACAGATTAGAGGGAACTTGTTTCTATAGCCCTAGGATGCTAATCTTTCCAAGGGAGACTGGCAATTGTTTTAAAGGAATACTAGGACATTTTTCATTTAAAAAAGTTTCAAGCTAAAACCCACAGACAACATTAGGTGTGAGCTCACTGAGTGGGTAGAAATCTGGATGTCAGGTCTCATTCTATTTCCAGCTGCAATGGATTATCTCTTCTTGAAGTGCTGTTTTTTTAGTACTCCAAAGATTTGCTAAAATTGTTATTCAGGATGCTATTTATGATACTTGATTTACTGACTCCTGGTCTGATGTAGAGTAAGAATCTTTGTTTTCATTTCTAAATAAGAGAATACTCATTTGCATCATTGCTAGGTTACAGTAGTACTAGCTGGACAAATCTTACTAGAAATTTTAATGGAGGGATTTAAGTCTTTCTTTTTGACATTTGTAACCTGAACACTTCAGGGAGACTCTGTTCAGATTAATATTCAGAGTTTCTGGCAGTATCCAAAGACTTTTGGGAAATTTATGAGTTGTTGCATTGATCAGAACAACTGATCCAAACATCTCTTGCAACAGCAAGGCGTATTAAAAGTGCACTGCAAAGGGTTTCAGGGATTTGAAGGTCACAGTGTTTGCATCATAGACAACAGTGTATGCTTCAAAACAAAAGTGCTGCAAGGAAAGCATACTTAAGAGTTCTCTTTGGATGCAAGAAAGGGCAGCATATCCCCATCACACAACATTTGGTATCTCTAACATTTATTCTGTATAAAACCCAATCATTAGACATTTGTCATTTAATTGATCGGTGGCAGGAATGATGTCAACATCAATTTAGAGACTAGTGCAGAAAATGGGAGCTGATTTTATAAGTTGTTACTTGTGGGTTTTGAGAGAACATCTCTGTGCTGCAAGGTAGAGTCCGAATTCCTTGTACTGCTGCTGGGAAGCAAGTTTGGAGGCATTAGACAGAGGCAAGATTGAGTGAAAAAGTAAGTCACTCTTAAGTCATTTTGTTGTAGCAGTAAATTGTTCGAGAAAACAGTTCATTGTTCTGGAGATATTGAGAAAGTAGACATTAACCTAGTGAATAATTTAAAGCAGTATGCAAACTTAAATGTATGAAGAAACCATTCTTTCTAATTATTTTGTTCTAGTATCATAAGGCATAGACAAGTGCCTATAACTTTCCTTCTTTTTTTTTTTTTTTTCCAGTTTTCTCTGTCATTCCTTTTATCTTTGTAATGTATCAGTTAAATAGGAAAGCACTTAGCAATAAAGTTTCCTTGAAAAAAGCCTACTGAAGCAGCAGTATTGTTTAGAATAGAATTAAGCAGCATTTCTATAAAATCTGCAAATTTACCAAATTCAGCCAATGATTTTTTGTTGGTTTTATGCCCATGAAAACCTGTGTCCTGTCATATTTGTAGGAGAGAAGAGTGTGTTGCTGTTTGCTTGATCTCATATAGTAAGTAGTATGTGGCCATTTAACAAACAAAAAGCGAGCAAGCTATAGCCTGAAAATATTAGAAAGGGCTAGAGAAAGGGCAACATCCTGCACTTTTTTAACTTACGGAGATAGGGAAGAAGAGAATGCTATTGTAGCTGGTGAGAAGGAAAATGCAAAAAAATGAAAAAATAAAAGGCACTCACCAGAAATTCTAAAGAAGTGGGTAGAGAATAGAAATCAGACCATCAGAGAAAACAGATGGCATGTTCATCTTGCTTTAGGCGTGCACTCATAAACTGATCCAAAGCCTCATGAAGTCAATAGGAGGCTCTTCACAGTCACTAAAGCATTTTGGATCCAGCCCTAATGAAGAGGGTGATACCGACTAATTGCCTTACTTAGTCTGCTAATAGAGCTGATAGATGTAGTTTCATATATGCGAACAAGTAACGAAGATTTTTGAAGTTCTTCTGCCTAATATCTACAGGGTAAAGAGCTCACAGAAACCACAGCAGGCAGAGGCTTTGTTCTGTGTTGATTTTGTGTCCCAATCAACAATATAATTATTTGTGTATTTTTCATGTTTCTATGCAAATATTTTATAAATATTAAATTTAATAATTTTGAAGATGTGCAATGGGGAAAATGGCCCATGGGTTATTTAGCTTTTATGCACTCAGCCTGTTTCCAGTGTATTATTGATCTTTTAAAATACACAGACCAATGCTAGTATAGCAGTTTTCTCATCTGTATCACCATGATTTGCTTACTGATATCCTGCTGTTGTAGCTGGATTTGGTGATGGTTGTCTCAATTTTAGTATTTCTGGATACTGACAAGTAATGCTGGGGATTGCAGAATTACAAGAGACATAACTTCACTAACTGGAGGACATGTGGTGCTAATATCAGATACTAGGTATCTGGATTTCATAGTCAATATATTTCTTTACCAGATAGTGACTGAAACAGAAAGAAATGGTAATATTTTAGATCTCACCAATAAAGATCTCATAGAAGATCTGAATTTAGTGAAGAACTTAGGACTAAGTCTTGTCAAATCAATTGTTTAAATTAAAAGAAAATGTTTTGATTGAGTTTCTTAGTGTATAAAGGGAGAACTCTAGGGAACCCAAGGAACCGGTTATTGAGCTAAGATGTGGAGGTAAACACTGGAAATGAAAAAGACTTTGAATGAGTTTTGCAACTTATTGGGGGAAAAAAGGATCCTGGGCCTTAAGTGGAGGAAAAGATACTTCTGAAAGAATATTAAGAGTAGAAAAAAGCATTGGTCTGTGGCAAAAAGTACATCTGAGAGGTCAGTATTTTAGAGAGAAGTGAGAGTTGGCAAAAGTCAAGCTGAAATAGACCTTGCTAAAAAAAACCAGCAGGAAATTATTTTCTAAATAGCAAAAGAACAGGGCACTATCTAGTGAGATAAAATAGTGATTGGTTTTGCACCACCTTCAAACCAGTACTTTGACTCCGTATTTCCTAAGGAACATCATTTTGAATACAGATGAAAGGCAACATAGAAAATTGTTTAGCGATAGAACATATGAGCAAGGAAAAAATCAAGAACCCAAAATGCATTTAAGTTGTGGGAGGGCAGGTGATTTCTTTCCTAGAATTTTAAATAAACTAAATAAAGTTTTTAACACATCCATCAAGTCAGTGGTCACACATTTGAAGCATAATATAGCAAGTTCATGTAATGGGAAAGGAGAAATATGTTGTAACCCATAGTTTCAACTAAATAGCATGCTAAACTTAGAACAGCTTTGAATGTTCTTTCGTATTTAGGTCATGGAAATAAATGGAAAATTTGATAAAATTCAATGCAATTTAGCAAAGCTAGATTGTACCAGACTAATTTGATAGCTTTTTTATAACCGACTTCCCAGGAAAAGAAAATCTATGTTCCCTTTCCTGATTTAAACATATGTGGGTATTAGTAAAAAAAACTGTGAAATGGATAGTACCTGGTTTTATGGGAGATGGCAGGGATTGCTCTGAGGAGGTAACTGGCAGGTTGGAAGGTTATTAGATGAGTCCTCTAGGGTGGTTCTTGAGATACATTCTGTTTAGCACAAAATGTTTCCACTTGACATACTCTGTATGTCAGTGAAATTACCTGATGCCACAGCGTTGGGAAGAGTTTTCAGTGTGAGGAGGATGTAAGTATCCTAAAGAGATCAGTTGGTAATCTCAAGAACTGATGTAAAAGAAAGGTAATTAAATTTAATCATACCAAGTAGTATGTTAAGTACCTGTAACTAAGAACAAGAATTTACGCTATAAAACTAAAGCTCATTAACTGACAGAGGTGAAAAAGATTTTCATAAAGTAGTTTCGTGTAAGTAAATTAATGTTAAGTAGTTGTTAAAAAAAAGACAAAGTGAAAAAGATGTGCAGGCCTAGCAATATCAAAGGGAGTATTTTCTGTAGATATGAGGAGATATTAAAGCTATGTGCCAGAATATCATTAAGTATATTGGAATACTGCATTTGTGTCTGGTTTCCTCTGTTAAACAAAATGAATGTAAATTAAGATTGGTTCAGGAAATGGCTACTAGTGTAGGTAATAGGCTGGCTTCTGAGAAGACTCTAAATACTTGGCCCATTAAGTCTAGAAGAGCAAAGTCTGAGAGGAGAGATCGTTGCCATCTGTAAATATATTTGAGTGTAAAAACCAGAGAGGGAATATAATTAGGTAGATCAATAGAAACTGTTGATAGAATAACAAATTAGTCTGAATTGGCCAGGTATAAATTTAGGCTGAATAAAGTGACTAACATTCAAACCCATTAAGCATCCCTCCTAACACTGACTCTGTGGTATAGTCTTCCAGTAAGAATAATTTTTGAAGTACAGCTTGACCAGTTTATGAAAGGCATTACTTTGTATGGTTGTCTGCAGCACCCACAGGGCTCAACTTGGAAACCCAGGACCTCTTTTCCTGTGATTCTGAGGAATGTGCTCATAGACCACATTGTAAGATTCCTGATTTTAAAATCTATCTAGACAGATAAACAGGACAGATCAAATCCTCATTTGCATGCAGAATGCGTCACGTAGTAAATTGGTGCTCCAGGGCTAAACTGTGATTTTGAATCTACACCTGCTCCAGATGCATTAAAGCATCCTCCACATTCCTCCCCAGGCTGTGTGGAACCTCAGTCATGCTCTCTGTCACCTGAGCAGGTGGTTGGCTTATGCATTTATAGCTTCAGCTGCCCTTGCCCATACAGCACAACTGAACGATGAGGCAATATAATTTGCCACTTGTGTTGAAGTAAGGAGAGGCGCAAGCTTGTGGTGCATGAGGACTATTTGAGTGTTGTGGTTAACACACCCCCACCAGTTCAGGCCTGTGCTGAAAGGCAGTGTAGGTGTATCAAACTGTAGCTGTACATGTTTCTCGAAGTTATATTACGCTACTCACAGCACCTTGAAAGTGTTGTCTTGTTCTCTGTTTGTAAAGCGCTAGGGTAATCAAGTTCTGCTTTGTGACTAGAGTTCCTGGAGTTAGCACAATGCAATCAATAAATGAGTAAATTGTTAATTCATTCAGTGGAAATAAAGATGTCCAGGAACACTTTTAACGCTCAATTAATTTAAATTTAGTTGACTAGATTTCACTATTGTTTCACGATTATGCAGTATTTCACTATAGTTTCACTATTGTTCTGATTCTCCCATTGTCTTTTAAGTGGGAAAAGATGTGACAGCTCTGATATAACGAGTCTTTGTCATAGCATGCAGGTACTAGATCTAGGCTTTTCAGTTCATGTTATTTTTCTGAATAGTTATTAATGGACTTGAGATGAGAGAAATTTATCCCTGAGGTAGCTTTATCAAATAGTGAAAACAAATGTCCCTTGCCAAGTGTAGAGGAGGAGATCATCAAACAGGCGTGCCTCTTCATTCAAACGCTTTCACTGGATGGACAGAAACATGATTTATTTTTTCTTTCTACTTTTCATTTATGTAAGCGTGGCTACAACCGAAGAATCCACTTACTTTCTCTCTAGTCCTCACCTGGAATGACAGCAAGTGATCTAATCCATCTTTGCCATTGATCATTCTTCTCACTTGAACAGACAAATAGGAAACTATTTGTTTGAAATGTGCTTCTGCAACTACGTATTATTAATTTTTGAATCATGTTTCACATCTCTCACTGTGCATTCTATGTCAATGATTTGTCCTTGACCCGCCTTTTTTTTGCCAGAGATGAAGTTTTCATCCCATTGCTGTTTTGTTTCTTTTCCATACATGCAAACCAAAATTCTTCTTCCATTCATTGTACCACTCATCACCACCATCTCCAATCCTAAAAATAATGGAAACCTTCTGTATACCCAGAATTTTATTAAAGCAGTTGGAAACATACCAAATTTCAGTGGGAGTAGGGTAATTTTCCTTAGTTCTCATTCTCTTCAGTTAATTTAAAAATTCTGCTCCATGTGAGTAAAATTTAATTTAATTTATAATTCACTGCTTAGTGTATAGAGCTTTTTGGTCGATTTTTTTTTTCTCTCTTTTTAAAATTTCTTAATTCCAAGCAGATAAGCCATCACATGTCAGAATTCAGATATTGCATAATGTAAAATTTAAAGCCCCCTAGCTTGAACGTATCCTTATAGCTCTGTTAACGATTCGAGGTTATGCAGTTTTAGCACACAACTCAGTGCAGCGCACTACTGGGGGCCACAGCAGTGTCAGAGTGCTCACTGTGCATCAAGCGAGGCTGGAAGAGATAGTGGGGAGACAGTTAAAGCTCACGTCTGCTCATTCATGAGATTCAGCAGTATTTCATCCTGGATGCTTTCATGCAAGATATTACATCCAAGAGGAGAGGATGTTTGTGAAGAAATTACCTAAAACATGGTGTTAAGTATTAGTAAGAACAAGTTGATTATCCTGGAAATTACTGACAGCTCTTTTCACCACTTCTACCAAAACAGAGTCGCATCGTCGTGCTCTTCCAACTTCTCGTTTGGCATCACTTGCTGAATAGCAAGTCTCACTGGTTCCTTGTGTTCGCCCATCTGTTTGTTTGTACCACCGGTATTCTGTGCATCTTCTTACACTTAGATTGTAAACTTTTAGGTTGTTTTGGATCTGTGTTTGCACAGCACTTAACAGAATAAACTACGTTTTAATTAGGGTATGCAGGAAAGCTCCCAAGTACATTTGGTTGTATCTCAGCTCAATAACCCTTTCTCTTTCCTTCCCCAAAGAGCCCTTCCGTGCGGTGATGATACAAAATAAAGGAAAGCAGGACGTACAGATGGCCATCATGGAAGGCTGCAAGAACCTGAATTTAGGCAGGAAGGATGCAGGGACTTTGAGCCTTTCCCTTAGGGGGCACTTTGAGCATATCCATATTGTCCATGATTCATGACTTCTAGTACTTGTTGCAGTGTATGATAAAAACTGTAATTAAAACAGCAAGCAATATATGCTGCAACAAAATTGCGACCACTATGAAAGAGAAAAGACAATAACAAAATCACCCATACAGAACAGTTTTGCCTGAGGGCTACGGCACAGTTCGTGGAGGTACATTGCTAAACCCTCCTTTAATTAGAACTCGTTCAGGAGAAGAATGTAGTCAATAAGTAATGAAAGAAAAGCCTTTCACTTGCCAATTAGCAACTTCAGATCATGCATATTTTATGAAATACAGAAAACATCGGTAAACATGCAGCAGCAAGTGTATTAAATTATATGAAATTAATGATGGCTTCAGGGGCAGATGAGTTTGGCTGGCATTTAATTATATGTTTATTTTGTTATATAAATATATTGCAAATCATTTTTAAACAGACATGTTTTTATAGGTTTGATTGTGTGCATTCTCTCATTTGCCAACTGTGTTCCTAAGTTTCACCCCTGTTTCTGTTGAGGAATGAGTAATGGCTCAAATGAAAAGGAGTTCCTGATGTAACAAGTTGAGAAAGACAAGACCATATCTTTCTGTGCACTTGTATGAGAGATCTCCAAGATGCTTTTGTAAAATAATTTTCCAAGGGGAATTTTTTTGTAGAAATGTATCTGATACCTCCGACAAAAAAAAAAAAAAAAAAAAAAAAAGCCATTTTGTTAAAGATTTTTGATTTTTTTTAATAAGAATTTTTTTTTCCTGCTGATTTTACCTGAAAGCAATGTGCTTAGATAGTAGTATTTCTCCTTGACCATAAATTTAAAATGTTATCAATTCTAATTTTTGCTGAATCTTGTCAGGAGGCTTTTCTAATACTAATTGGAGCCTAAGACCATTCTAGTAAAGTTTTTTTAAAAAAAGGTATTCTTTATCTTCATCTCTGTTTATTATCATCAGCTATTCTGTATATATCATAGCTCAAAAGATGGCTTTGTCTCCAACCAGCACTAAGAATACTACACAATTCTTTCTTCAATTTCAACTGTTTCCTAAGAACTGCTGAACTGGAGACAGAATTTTTCTGTCTCTTCCCATTTCATACCTAGGTGTCAAACAGAAAGAAAATACTGCGCTTTTTTTTTTCTCTCTCTCTCTTATACTGTCCTTCTCTCCTCAATTTGTCTTGTTTCATGTGATTTAAATGCTGATGTCAAGTTACTGTGTTCCTCCTTTGGTGAAACACACAGAAGCAAAGGCAATATAAACACAAAGAAGTTTTCAGGCCTGCTTCCGTTTTTCTTCGTCAATATGTCCCTGCTGTTTAAGGATCAGCTTGGATAAATGAAGGTAGTGTGGTTTCCAGAGAAGGATACTTCTTGGTTTGTTGTTACATCCAGTTGCCCTTATTAATGACTGTTAAGTTATAAATGTTAATGCTCATAGCATCACCCAGAATCTTCAAATAGAAGTTGGGTTTTGTGGTCTGGCTACTCCGAGGCTTGCTTCTTCCTCCAAAGAAAAACTGCTATGAACCCTTCTACCACTGAGGATTGCCCTCTCGTCAAGAGAGACAATCTCATCCCTACCTCCTGTCCACTATCACCTTATTTGCTTCATTCAGCTTCCCAAAGACTTCTGAAAAGTTCACTTCCCCTCTCCTAGTGTGCCTGTGTGTTCATAAATGTCCTCTGCCCCTCTTTACCTCATCCAATCAGTTCAGCCTTGTGCAGCAACTGATATTCAGCATATTTGGGGAAAAAAAAATCCCTCTACAGGAAAGAATAAGAACTCTCTCTTGGGGAATTTTATGGATATATTTTTAAGTGTATGTTTGTATAAGGCAGTGTAACCAGTAGATGTCCAAAGTAAAAAGATAGACATACATTTTTACTGAATATTTATTAAACCTAGGACTCTAAACCTTAGCTTTTTTCTTAGATTCTAGTTTACTTAGCAGCATTTCAAGTGCTGCTTAACTATACCTGGTGTTAGGTCCCCTTAGATTTCTGTTAATTATACAGGGAATGCAGTTTCTTACATTATTTTGACACTGCATGAAAGCTTAAATACATTAAAGTCAGCATCAGACAAAACAGGAAACCCAAATAAGAGTAACCACAGGACTTTTTCTAGAGAGTTAGAGAAAAGAAATATGTGGTAATGAAATGCTGAAAAATACTCGAGAAAGTAGAAAAATATCCTTGTTTTGTTTTTTTAAAGGAAATATGAAGAGTCATAAGGTCACAGAATTGAAATAGTGATACTACAGAGGTTAAGCAAAGAGCAAGACTAAACAGGGAGTAGACAAGTGTTGTAAGGGGACACAGAACAAATTAATTTACTTTGCAGAAATGGTTAATACCTAGGTTTACTTTAGCAATGGGCAAGCTTGAATTAGGACTGAGTGGCTGTATTGCTGCTGGTGGCACACCAATGGGATATGAACAACATTTGGACCTTGTTAGGAGCTATTAATCATCTTATTTTCACTTTAATACTGTGATGTGTGCCTGGGGCACTGTCCCCACACGAGTGTCCTTTTAGTCTTGTACCTCAGGTACCTCCTGCTATTTCTCACTGCTGCCCCAGCACTCCTGTTGGCTTCTACATCCTCTGCTGGAAAAACTCGTAAAAGACAGCAATAGATGTCACAACTTGCTTTTGAGCTGTGAAAACAGAATGTGACCCAGTATTTTGGATAAGGGAAACATCCTATAATGGGAAAAATAGCAGTCCTGGGAGCAGAGAGCCAGAGATATATCCTATCTCATAAGCTGTCCTCTAAGAGGGAGAGCCCATTGGAATGCCTCTAAAAGCTGCTCTTCCTTGTGTTGAAAAGAAGCTGAGCAAAGGGGAAGGTGTTCTGAAAAGGTAAGCTCACACTGAGCACTCGTAGGTGCATGTGATGCATTCTGGTGTCAGTTGTACCATCTGGAAGAGACTGCCTTACACGTTTATTATAGTCACTGTGAATTCTCTGAACCTTAAGAGGAAAATCATCATTCTGTTTTCTTGGGTTATTTGGTCAGAAGACTGATTCATTCTTCTACAAGAGTGTGTGTTTTAACTGTAGGGCGACTGCACCAATGCTAATGCAAAAAGAACCCCATGAAAACAGCATGTCTTTCTAGGTATTACTTGAAGGACAAAGTACAAAACTAAAATATGAAGTGCTAAATTATTTCTGTAAGTTGTCAGATAAGATTTCTATAAGACTTCAGATACTGAAAAAAAGCTGAAGCAATTCAAAGTAAAATGGAACTTTAGCTTCTAAATAAAATGAAAAAAAGATATGCTCTACAGGAAAAAAGATTAGAAAATAATCTGTGAAAGTGGTCTGAGAATAGACATAATAGGAGCAAGCTCAGATGAACTAATCTTCTGATTTTTAGTGTTAGAACTATTATGCAGGAGTCAATTACTTTGTATAAAGAAAAAAATTAAAACAGTTGCAGGCATGATAAGGAAGAATGGTCAGATTAAATCAACACAGTAGTCTTTCTAGTCACTGGGGAGAGGGTAAAAATTTTGTGAAGGCCTTATTAAGGAAAGGGAAACAGAGCTGAAGACTAACTGTACAATACTGATCAATAATAACTAATCTTGAATTTGTCCTGCTGAGAGAGTAGAGTAGGATGCTACGTACATAAAAGATGATACCCATTGTAGGAGCCTGATCCAAAATCTTTTTACCTGTGGAAATTCAATATGATTATTCTTGACAGAAAAAGTACATGTGGAGTAAGTAAGTACAGGATTCATTCCTGAAATTGGAATACCTCTAAGCACTCTCACTGAAGATTCAGCCACAGCTGTGGAAGGTGCCGCACCTCTGAAATTACTGGTCTGTTGCTTTTTGCAGTACAGTATTCCCTGGACACGTTTCCACTAGGAAACAGTCTGTTAATGATTTAAGCATTCCCACGAGCTTATAAATTTCAGACTGGCTCCTTTGGAAGACTGGTTTACTGGATCTTGAGTGGGTGGGCAAGGGAGAGTCTTTCTGGAAATCTAACATAAATGCTGAACCAGTACAACTCACTAGTTAAAATTTATTTCTTACTTTTCAATAAGGATTCTATTTTTTGACTGCTTTAAATAGAGCTGAATTTAATTTTTAGCTGAATTTAATTTTTTTTTTATTGGGCAAAGCTGAGAAAGAGGGCTATGCTATTTATCTGTTTGTAGTGACTGAGCTTGCTATGAAATTTGGAGGAACTCTTAGATGTTCACTGGGGTATCATTCTTTGAGATAATTACGGGTCTAATCATGTTCCCGTGTGCTCATATTCTTCCCTTTCAGTTTTAGACACCCAGCAAAAAATAATCTCCCCCTCAATTCAGTGTCCTGTTTGGAAAACTTTTCAGTTAAGTTAAATGAAAGCAAGCATCCCCTTTTATTTTATTTCATAAGTTCACACGGTAAATTTAAATTTGAAAAGTTTTATGAAATGTAGTTAAGGGAATCTTGAACAACAGATGGCAGATAAACACTGCAGACTTTGAAATTTGGTATTCGTAGCACTTGTTCTGTCTGTGCTGTGGGTTCACTCTCTGTGGATGACTCACACACAAATATGCACTCACAGATAATGCAGAACAAACTTAAGATTAGATTTGAAATTTTCTTGCTTTCCTGGCTGTGTTGTCTAAATGCTTCTAATGAAGCAGTCTGGCTTGTTACCCTGTGTACGTCATGCTACTTTGTTGAAAGGAAGATGTTTTTGTTAACTGTCATAATGATTTTCATCTTTGTGCTGGCAGTTTAAAAAAAATTCTTAATAATTAGGAATCGTTGTGGGTAGCCAGGGTGAGAGTGGGAAAAGATTAATTGCTTCTTGTAAGTCGGTAAGTTTTACAAAGACATTTCTTAGTGGAGTAAGTGGATTAGTTACATGTGTTTGCTCAGTTTTACCAAAGTGCTCTTTGTTCATTATTGTTAAATTTCACTGGGAAATAACTTTTTAAAAATAAAAAGTCTATTGCAGAAATATTTGGATCGAAATGAAACAGAGTTCTGTAAGCATCTTGTCTCAAAATGGATACTGAGCACTTTGGGAGAACAGAGGGTAGGCAGAGATGCCAAACATGTCCCATTCTCTCTCTGGTGTTGGCACATGTGATGGTGGTGTAGGCTCAAAGATGGGGCATTTGTAAAATCAGCCTTGTTAGAAAGGGTCAACTCAAATATTTTTTACCTAAGTGATTAAGCATTCAATTTGTGTACTGTAATATTGATTTACATGTAAAATTATATCTCTTAACTATTGTGTTGCAGCTTTTGGCACAGATCTAACAGTTGCTTGAGGCTAAAGTTGAAATCTTGCCTACTAGAGTCGCATGCAAAACTTTTCATTCACTTTCATAAGCTCCAGAAGTTTCTCTTATATTATTCTAAATCCTCGTATTGTTTTTACATTCATTGTTTTGATAGCATAGTTTGAATTCTACAGAGAACTTCCTTGTAGCCACTTGTTAAATTGTAATGCACATTGCAACACATTAGTATTTTTGTAAATTAATTTGAGTAACTACAATGTTTCTGTGTCATGGAACTGAATTCTTAATCAGAATTAAAATTTACTCACTCTGTATAACTACATAATTATCAAATCATTTCTTTCTCTAATTTTATATTTCTGTGGCTTAAAAGAGTTAAATCATTAAATGCATTGACATCTATTATCCTCTTTGTACTGATGCATATAGCTGTAATAATTCAGAATAGGCAAAGCCCATGACATGTTTCTGAATGCTGAATGGGTGAAGGAGGCAGGCTAATACTTGCCCATCATTGTGTGCTATTGTCCTCTTGTGCTATCTCCATCTTGTAGGAGAGAATGCTTTTAGATCTTGTAAATCCTTACTCATGGAAGTGACTGCAGGAGGGAAAGATCTGGGGGAGTTTCATATGCATCAGGATTCTGCTGTATTGCCAAACATCCCACCTAAATTTATATTTAAAAAGAATAAAAAAAAAAAAAAAAAAAAGGATCAGGATATGTTCTACTCCCCCCCACCCTGCCCCATATTTCCAAATTTCTCATCATAGGAAAAATCTTTGCCAGAAGGGAATGATTTTATTTTAATTTCTTGAAAACTTGTTTACTTGATGTACAGCAAATCTAGGGATCATTTCAGATATTAAAGAAGTGACATTGCTCTATAGAGAAAGCTGAGGCAGGCATGGAAATGGATTGATACATGTAGAGCAGCCATCCCCTCTTTCCCTGTTCATGTATCCCACCACATCTGATTACTGAGAAAATAAGTATCTTTTTTAAGGGTTTTTTTTGCCTTAAGACCAGTCTTTATTAGCTATTTCATCTGTCTGTTTAAAAGCTGTTTGTTAACTCACTGATTGTTGCTTTTATTCAGAATCTAAATCCTTCCCAAGGTGTCAGTTTTGGCATAAAACAAGGGTATGCACACCCTGGATATTTTGGCCTCTTCTGATATTACCATCTATGATAGTACATCCCACAGGCTTCCTGTGTCCTAAGTGCTGTTCAGTGGAGAGATTCTTTTGATTATATTTCTATGTATCCCTTCAGTTTCTCAACAACAAATGTCTGCATTTAACTTTTGTATGGATTTTTTTTTTTTTCCCCCGGGTAACTTTGGAAACTATGACAAACCTTAATAATGCTGAGAATTAATTCAATGTGATACTTACAGTTTTTCTTAGATGTATTTTTACCTATCACATACATTTGCTCATGAGTAGATCACATTGCAATGACAATGTGTAATTTATTTTCTAGCTATAGAATTTTAACAAATCTTATTTTGGCTGGAAAATGCAGTCGCTGCCTTGCTTTTTTAAGGACATTGCCATTATTAGCAGTAGATTTATACAAGTATACTTTGGCTTGCAAAATAAAATTGTGATGCAGAATGGAGTTGTGGATTTTACAATGTATAAGGACAATGTACTGTAGAAGAGGTATATGTATTAATATGCATATTTAGATTAAGGTGATTTGTATCATGGGAATGGGGAATGTTTAGTCATTAAAATAACTGTGCTTGTGCTTTGAATAGGATTTTAAACAAACCTGAAAAGAGAAAAATAAATATATAATATGTATTAATACAATTAATACATCTTCCTTGTGTTAAATATTTTGGGGTAATACCTACTAACTCTGTAGTGAATTTCCAGAAGGAGTCTTGAGAAAAGCCAGACAAGGTACCAGCCATGGTTTCTCCTAATTGTTTCTACCTTTGATTGTATATCAGTGATGGCAGAGTGAGAGTTAGCTGTGAAATAGTCACCAACATTTTTGAGGTATCTTTTTTTTTTTTCTTTACCTCCACGGCATACTGGCAGAAATTTGATTGATATCTTTCACAAGTTTTCTTGGGGGAAATATGTAAAGTGAAAGGAAAAGGATTCACAATCATCATAAAAATACTTATCCAGGGTGTGGGAAAATGGGACTGACGTGCCTCCTCTGCCTGATGTGTAACAGGGATGAATGCCTAGCTTTGCTGAGGTGTGTCTTCCTCCTGTTGGACCTGTTCCACTTTGAATATACATTTATATATTCATTAGATCAGAGATAGTGTGCCTGGTGATTAAGGCACTCCTTTGAAATGTAAACCCCAGTGGTGCCTGTTCCAGAACAGCAGTTTGGTTCAGGTTTTGCAGCACAGATGAGTTCTCATCAGCGACCTGCTGGTTATTCTGATCTCATTCTCTCTCTTTCTTGCTTTTTAACACCCTTTCTTACCTCAATTTATTCTCACATTTTAGAGCATGCCAGGACTAAGAAATTATTAAATGAACGTTGATTGCAACTGATAAATATATGTGAAACATTTTGACCTGGACCAATTTGCATGCTGATGAATTGCAATGCAGAAGTGTCTCTTTCTATATGGTATATATACAGGGTATGTAGCATGCCTAGCCTAATTGAAGATGTTCTACTGAACATGTTTTAAAAGCCAGGTAAAATGGATGCCACTTATTTTGTACAAAAATATACAATCATCCAAAAAAGATATGTTTATCTTCCCTCATTCTTACAGCTCATTATATTCTGCTGATGTTATGCATCAGGATTTTAGGGATGTTATTGATGAGGATTTTAGCATGTCAGTACGGTAATGTTCGGTGTCCTGCTTCAAAACCCACTACAAGTCTTTTAGCTCTGAAGGGGGTGTGATAATTCTCTCTTAAGAGGAGGGTATGGGAATTCAAAAGTATTGAAATAACAATAGTTAATATGCATGTGCATGACAAAAACAGAGGGAAAGTGTCACTGCTAGGGGTACTTACAAATGTTGTTAGCAATAATCTTCCTTTCTACTGAAATTACTTCTCTGAATTTAACCAATACAGTTGAAAAGTAAATTTAGTGTGGGAGGCCATAGTATCAGGAGCATACTGCTTATTTTTCTGTGACTATTTTATGAGTAAAATGTCAAATCCATTTAACTTGCTGTAGTATAGACACAGAGTCCTTTTCCATTTCTGAAAGACTTATTTCTTCCAGGTTTTGTTTTATTTTGCATTGTTAGTTTGTTGTCTCGGGGGTCAATGCCAGGAACAGAGTAGTAGACTCATGTTTTTTCATGCTACCAATAACAGGAATTTCAGCTTTATTTCTGAGAATGGCTACTCCTAAAATGAATCAACAGAAAAAGGTCTTTAGTGACAGAAAAGATACTGGTAATACTAAGAAAACTAGATCTGAAAGGTTAAGAATTCAGATAAAAGATTGGATTTTCAAAAGTGTTTACCTGTAGCCTGATGTTTCTGCTGAAATAGGTGGGAATATTGTCAGGCATCAATAGGAATAGTTTGATTTGTCTGAAAATTCCACTCATCAAACTTACTACTATACTTAAATAGACTTATGTGTGTGAGCAGCATCTGTCTGTGACCCAGAGGCATCTCAGGCTGTGATCTTTCCATAGAGAGTCTGAAATCAAGTGAAAATGTCTTTGTTGGCTTCTCCTTTTCTTCTTAAAAGGTGTACATTGGTGAACTTCTAATCTAACTTCCATTTTTCTGGTAGGAATCTTGGCTTAGACTTTTGTCTGTTCCGCAGCCGGTCTTCCTGCCACTTCCAAAATGGCAAAAGTGGCATCTGTATACCTGGGGAGGAAATGACTTTCTTTTTCCATGAATCACAAGACCATTATTCTCTGTCAATGTATCACTGACAGTCACCCTTAAAATAATGTTACTAAAATTGAAAATTCCTATTAAGTTTTCCTAGAAAATTTTAAGATGATTCAATATGATTCATTACCATTTCACGTATCTGAGTAGGACATGGGAATTTTGAATTCCTTTGAATTTTCAACAAAATATAATATCTGATATTATATGTTATATGAATATTGTTGGGAATGGTAGTCTAGTTCTGTGCACAGTATTCTGTGTATTGATTTATATTTGTGCACACTGTATTCAGCACACTACCAAATGTTTTACAAGTGTTGATGTAAGTAAATGAACAGTGAACTTTATCTCAAATGATTTCCAGAAGAACAGGAAAATATGGGCCGAGAAATGTTTTTAGCCAAGTTTGGCAAATGATACCTTGTTAAAAGATTCCTCTTCCCTTCTTCCTCCCAGAAGGACACCTGTAAAATTGTGTTTAATAATGTAAAGGAAATGCGCATTTCTCATGTGACAAAATTAATTTGTTTAGTTTCAAAGAACTGTGTCAAAGTTGTTCAAGGTACAGTTTTAGCCATGAGTTTCATCTGACTTTCACAGAGACCATGTCAAGAAAACCTCTGCGCTGAAGAATGTACAGGTACAAATCTAGGAAAAGGAATTTTTGTAGGAACATATCCATGCAAAATGTTTAAATAGCATGTTATTATCAAGATAAAATTTAGACGGGAAATTTTTAGTGCCTGAACTATTCCTAGGCTGGCAACATATTTTGCAAACTTGTTTTCTATTTGTGACACTTGTATTTCATAGAAACAGAAA
Source organism: Athene noctua (assembly GCF_965140245.1). NCBI lineage: Eukaryota > Metazoa > Chordata > Aves > Strigiformes > Strigidae > Athene > Athene noctua. The sequence goes on along the minus strand of NC_134037.1, from coordinate 257,498,866 downwards.
ATAATTCAGTTTGGGAGGAATTTGTGGAGGTCATCCAGTCCAAGCTCCTGCTCAGAGACAGACAGCTTTGAAGCTATGTCAGACTCCTCAGGGTCATAGCCGGTCAAGTTTAGTAAGAATAAGAAACAACATGGACACCAAAATGAAATGTTACAATAAAATAGGGTCAGCGCAAAGTTGGAGAAAATGATGAGATGTAGATGTGGGTCTGTGAAAAACAAAGAAGAATGAACTGCATTTTATATTATTTATCCTTCTTTGTATTTCTTCCAGGGAAATCTATAGTTGAGCATCATGGGGCCTGAAAGAAAAGTCCTAAGTGTTATTCAGAATAAGAAAGTATTTCAAAAGCTTGCTCTAATCTGTATTAAAAGAGAAGGTAATGCAAAGCTCTGTGTGCTTAGCCACTAGAGTAGTGTGGTGATGGCAAGGTAAGTGATGAAACAGCAGGAATACTCAAGTCATTTGCCTTTAGGATTTGTGCTTAACTTGAAAGCCTTAAGGGCCTTTTAGTTCATTAATAGTTTAGCTTTTTCTTCCAGATTACATGTCCTGAAGATCATGATTTTGAATAGGGAGACAAATTAAGTGTTTTACTCATGCATTTCCTTTGATGCAGGATTGAATAAGAAGTGGAAAGAAAAGATTATCAGAATCTTATAATAGATATAAACATTCCTGATTAACCATCTATGTGTTTCAGTAAAAAAATATAAGCCAAGAAATTGTTGGGCTATAATACTTTAAAGATATGCTAAAAAGATAAACGACAAGATGAGAACAACTAAATATACTCATTTCATATCTGTGAATATGACAGTCAAATGGAAAAGAACAATAGCTTAGACAACAGCTTAGAACTTGGGCTTATTCCAGTACCTTTAATACCCAAAGAGTCTCAAATTCTCCTAAGTGCTTTACACAGCAATGCTATAGTGATTGTGTGATCTGTTCAAATAAACCCATTTAGGCATGCGGCAGTTTTTCAACACAAAGACTTAGAGCTACAAACTGGTTTAACCAAGGAGTTTCCACATAGTCTCAAGAAACCCACTGGGGTTTTCATAGCAGTGAATTATCAGCAGAAAGCGATGAGAGGTGTCATCCTTTAGAGAGGAACTGAAGTCATCACAAGGAGTTTTCTTCTTTTCTTTTAATTGATAGTGCTACGTGATGAAAACCTGTTGGTTTCCAGAGCTTCAGTAAAATCAGGTTTCTGTTCCCTAAGTCCTTGTACAGAAAATGACTGTCTACTTCTGTCACAGAGTCCCATTTAAACATGTCTTAATCTCCTCTGTTTTTGCAGATAATTGCATTGTGAAAGCTTCAGTGATGATCACAGAAAGTTTTAAAAGTAGCCTGTCTCTTGAATAAGCTTTGCTATTCTTTCAATTCCTGTTAGTGTTATACTCCTAATTCTATTCTTCCCCACCTCCCTTACGTCTAGTTACTATTATCACTTAGTGGGTGCTTTCCTTTTCCTTGACCTGATTTTTTTACTTTTGATTGTTTAGCCCTGGGAGTTTGGAAAGATGTCAGGGTCTGGTTGATGAGAAGTGTAGTGCTAGTCTGGAGTGACACAGTATGACAAAGAAAGATTTTTTCAAGTGAAGTGAAACTTTTCACTCCCTAGAAACAGCATTTCCCTCTTCCAAAGAACATGCATCTCTGTTTTGATGAAACATTTTTGATATTTAATTTTCTCCCATGCTACTTTTCAGCTACACATCAGACTGTGTTTTCTGTGACATTTGTTAGCTTTCATTGTATATAGCTAACTAAAAGAGGGCATATGTTGCCTAACTTTCCTGTATGAAACAGAATAGGCAAGGTCATGATGCTCCCATGATGCTGGGAAAGACTATCCCTACAGAGAATACTGAAGTAGGATGAGAAACATGTTGAGGAAAAGTGGGTGTACATGTTTGCCACAGATCAGAGGCTGTTAATGTGAGCTTAATAGAATTAACAATACTGAAAACCAAACCTGAAGAGAGTTCACATCTATCCTTTTGCATCAACCTGTCTACAGGCAGAAGACACACTAGCATTTTTTCAAGAGATCGCTTCACTTTGGTAGTGGTTTCATTCCTTGTCTAGATTTGCTGTTTTACAGTGTTGTAGATTTCACATACACTATGAAAAAACAAATCCACTGGATCTTTTTAAAAATTCTCCTTCCTGAATGCTGTCCTTCATCTGGGCAGAGCTGAGAGAACAATATCCCTCTACAGATAATATGAGAAAGTAAGCATAAGAAGCAGTTATAGTTGAAGCAGTTGTAGTCTGTATCGTGGTTTTGTAATGAATGTGCTGAACCTGATAAGGGGCTTGAAAACAACAAATGGCACCGTGAGAGATGAAAATCTGTACCATATGGAGCATAATATAACTATGGAGTCTCGAAACTGTGACTCTGGGGAGTTTGCCAGCATACGTGGGAGAAGTGAGAATTTCATGAATTATGTTACTCTTGAGTAGATTCAAAAGTACAAAAGAGTTCAACAGCACACTGATTAATATGCAAATGTCCTTGTTCTCTGAATGAGACAGAAATGTGGCTGTAACGTTTAGGGTTTAGAAACTTGGGCTTTGGACAAAACACAGAAGTACAGTATAGAATAGCATGGGCAAATACCTGAAAACACTGCTGGAATGATTTAAATCTGAAGACAGGAGATTAGATGTGGCAGAATGAGAAAGGTCTGGTGTTAGGGTGGGAGATGGCCAAAGAACCCCATACTGTATTGCAGGAAATGGTTTGGTTATTTAGCATGTATCACTCTTTCTCCAGAGTATAAAAACAATGCTAGTATAAATGCCAGATTGTGAAAGAATTGCAAAGCAGAATCCTGTCTTGTCTTAAAGGTTTTAGAACCCTGAGTAGGTGGGTTTTACAAACATTTTCTATCAAAATCTGGAATTAGATGGAAGTGGTTTGCATATTAAAATCACCTGTTCATTTCAGTGGGATGAAGCATTATCTTGTTAAGCTGTTGTTTGCAGTGTGGCTGTGTGCTGTTGAACCCGCATTGTTGAGTGATGGGTAAAACACCCCCACTATACATGTGCCATTGAACTAAGCACAGCTGAGTGAAAGGTAGAAAAAAAATCCTTCAAAATCCTATCACTTCACTGTCAGATGGATAAAAGAGAGTTGTATTTTTTAGGTGCGAAGTACTTTGTGGAGAAAAAATATTATTGAACAAAGTCTGCAAAAGTACTTACACCTACTGATCTTTCCAGCAACCTCAGATGATCATCCTCTTCTTGGGCTAGTGCATCTAGAGGTATTCCTTCCATATAATCATCTTAGGTGCCAAACTAAGAAATCTTACCTGCTTTAGCACAGAGAAAAAGAGAAACTTTATGAAGGACTATTTCAGAGCAGCAGCAAATCCTGGTCTCTATCTAATTCTCCCATGACTGTCAATTACGGTCAGAGTTTTCAATCACTTGTCTCAATTGTTACTCAATTCACTCTACTTGCTCCACAGCTCTTAGTGTTTTTTACCCCATCTCTTGCCAAAAAAAATAATTCCCCACAGTTTTCTAAGACTGACTCATTCTCAGCTTTCACTTTCTCATGCTGTTCAGTAGTTCCTGGAGAAACCTAACATTGTAGAACAAGGGTGAATGTGGTTTGTGGAAGGAGGTGTTATTTTTTTTGTCTCATGGGAGAAGGTGTTGGGTTTTTTCATCTGAAACGGAAGTATCCTGAGGGAAGAATCATAAGGGGAGCCACTGCTGGTAGCAGCCTTAGCCAGGACTCAGGTATTGCTGTTTTGTAAAACTGTTTTTTCTTATTAAGAAGGTACCACGCGAGAGATTAATTTAGGATATAACAAAAATTTGCTGAGTGTTCCAGCCAAACTGTTTTGGGTATCTGTAGAAAACAAGTATTAGTTTCATATTTTACTTTTTATAAGAAGGTTTTAAAGTATGACTTCACTTAAGCAGAAATGTAAAATTTTAAAATTAATATGCAGTGATTAAAAAAACTTACTAAAGTGTATGAAAAAGTCAAGTTTCAAATGAAGTGTCTCAGAGTATGTTTCATAGTTCAAGTAAGGGACATGTTTTTCCACCATCATCTGAAATAGTCAACAGTAGTTCATGAATTAACACGTCCTCACGGCAACATTTACAGGAAGGTGCTGCATTAGAAGACCTGAAAAGCAAAAACAAGTAAATCTCATTTTTAACAAAACTAGCATAATTGCTAAGCCAACACCGCCATCAGAAAAGTGTGTGTTACCCAGAGCAAGAAAGTGCCCTGCCTGTAGCAGCCAAAGCTGAAAAGCTTTAGGATTTTGATGCTTGTATGTCAAATTCTGAAAATCTGTCAAATGCATACCAAGTCCACACTGACTTCAGAGGATATAACTTACCTTTGTATTGAAGTATTTTGAAATTTTGCATAAACAAGAAGAAACCAGCATTGCTTAAAGAAAGGTTAGAATTTACTGAACCTACAGATCAGTAGTGCTTGTAAAAAGCTGAAGGATAATTCCTGTTGTGAAATTCAACAGACAACTTTTTAAGGAGTATCAAGTAACAAAGTTGGTAGGGTCTTTGAAAGTTGTAATAAAGGAAGACAGAAAAAAATATAGCATGTATTTAGGAATGAGTCAGCTATCATTCTGTGAGCTTTCTCTTGACTAAACTTGCTCTGACAAAACCTGCAAATTTAGGCAGCAATTCATACTTTAAAGCCATCTGTAAAAGAAGCGAGAGGGAAAAGCATTTCACAAATTTGGCTGTGAACACCAGAGTACAGGTAGGAAGCCTGCAGGAAAAAAAACCCCAACAAACGCAAACATCTTGAGATAAAATTATAAGTATTTTAGGTACAATATTAAGAATAAAGAACATAGGCTGTGTTTTCTGTTGGTGTTTTCTTTTGTACATTAAATTCTGCTTCTTACAAACATGTGGTCTGGCAAGAGAAGATGTTTTTTTTTTAAAGTCTTGAAATTTTATAGGGGAACAGAATTACTGCAAGGTTACAAGTCATAGATTAAGGTATTTATTATCTAATTAACCATTTTTCCCCTATCACTTTTGTTTAAAAGTTTGCAGCACTTTACATATGTATATTGGTACTGCCCTTTCCTTTTCTCCTCTCTTCCCCAAGCAATAAATCTTTCCACAGAGAAATAGCAACAAACAAGTGCAAGCTCACACAGGCAGTGAGGGTCAGGGATTTTGATTCTCTCTCTGTCCATGAATGACCATGAATGCTTCATCCACAAACATGTATGCTGTGATGACTCTTAACTTCCCTCGTGTTTACTTGCTAAGCAGCATTTCTTAGGGCCTAATGGAAGAGTTATCATACATTTCTGTGATACTGTGTTTGGATTTAGGTTTACTGTGAAGCAGGAAAACAATCATATTATGGAAACTTGATGTTCTTACTTGGACAAACCCCTTGAAATCAGTGGAAAGCATAGTAGACTTGACTTAAATATTTATGTAAATTCTTTTATTTACATACTACTATTTATTGATTATTTGCATGGTTCAGCACATTACAGCTTTATAAACACTAACTTAGATTCCTTAACAGCTAAGCAAAGTGGCTTCCTTACACCTGTAAATAAAAAAAAGAGAGTATGTGTTGTCACTTGAAAGAGCTTTCAACCTCTGGAAACCATTCTAGGAAGTGCAGTTCCTCACTCTGTCTTGGACTTTTTGCTGACTGATGGACTCTGTGAAACAGGCTCCCTGGTACGCTGCCATGACAGGGTGAGGTTGCAGCAACAGTTAAGTGAATTTCTGTGCAGTTCACATCTGGTTTTTTTCTGACTTAAATGCCAGTGAGCTTCAAAATCATGTCACTTCAGAAGATTATCAGAAATTCTTTTAGGAGCACTGAAGTAATTAAGTCATTCAAAAAGTGTCTGTGTGAGTTCTGCTGTCACCTTATTGATTAGAATATTAAAAAAAAAAAGAAGGAAATTAAAATGGAAGACAACTTCTATGTGATTGTGGTATGCCTATTTAGTAAGACAGAATACAAATCACTTGGCCCCTATACAGGGAAGAAAGTCTGCTCTTGATGTGCATTTCTGATCTCATTTCTGCTTCTTTAATTTATATTCTTCTGTGATTTTGTTAAAGACTGACTTTACATCATTCATAATCAAACTCTGCTCTGAGGCAAAATGCAGCTCTTGAGCAGAAAGAAGAAAAAAAATGAGACACATTAAGGAAGAAATCATTTGTAGAAGTGTATGGAAGGCTATCATCCATGGAGAACTGTAATGTCATGGGAAAATAACTTCAGAAGTTCTCAGTGTCAACTTCACTCTGTTTCCATGGAAATCAGTGTGGAGCACTTCTGGGGATTACTCTCTGGCAAAATAAAAATGCTGCAACCTATGAAAATGCAGACTGTTATATGGCTGCTCACAGTGGCGTGTAAAAGGAGAGGAATGCAAGATGGAAGGCTAAATAAGAAGAAGGATGGGTCTCATGGCCTTCTGGCAACCCAAAACCATTACCTGCAGGGGTTTCTTACTTTATTTTTGTGATCTTTATGTTGGCTGTATAACAAGTCTTGAGGGAAGAGATTCAAACTGCCCAGAACTTGCAAGTTTTATTTTCTTCCACTGGCATGTGAATCATCCATCATCTTATTCTGATCCTAAGTGGTGTTTTTCAGTGTTTGTAGAAGGTGTAACACCAGTCATCTGAAGTGACACTGTGTCTCTCTTGGAGGTTGTCTGCCCCTCCAGGGCCAGAAGAATTACAGCCAGGCCTCTTCCCTGCTCAGGCTGAGCTGTAAAGAACTCACCTGATCCTTGTTGAGGTGCAAAGTGCTGTCTGAGAAAGGCATAAAAGAGGCAGGCTTGTGCAGTAAACCTTAAGAAGAAGTACTGACCTTCCCTTCAGAGAACGGGAAGGAGACCTCTGGGGCTGGGGTGGGAGAAATTATTTTGATTTGGTAGTTTGACCTAAGTTTCTCTGTTTGGAAAGTAAAGCTGAGCCAAGAGAGAAATTTGAGCTTGATGGTAAAGCCCTGAGAAGCCTGACATACCCAGTAAGAATAGGACAACTCTGAGACAACAGTATTTTAAGCCAAACAGGCATGCTATACTATGCTAAGCCTTTTGTCAGGCTGTGTGCATGACTGAGGACTTGCCACAAAAGATGGGGAAGCTAGTGAGAAACTAAACTAACAATTAAAAAAATATATTCATGCGTCTATTGCTGAATAGTTTTATGCAAATCTTCTCTGTATAGTCAGTAACTAATTATATGAGTTTTTTACAGTAATAGCAATTGAAAACTTGGACAAAGAGCTTTTAAGTCAAGAGAATTTAGCTAATATGAATGGAACATAAAATTATGTGGATATGGACATTTACATATTTGTGTTCATATCCAATGTTTGAACAATGCCATTAAAGCTAGTAGGTCTGAGACTTGTTCAGAGTTTTTTGTCCCCTACATATGTTTTGGGATTTTTGGCTAGATTTCTTTCACCAAAGAATTCTGAAACAGAGCAGGCAAGCATATTTAGGCCTGAATATGAAACACAGTTAAAAAGTATTAATGGAGTATCCCAAAGGAGGAAAACTTCCATTACTTTACACCTCTTCTCCTCCGTATCAGCTGCTATTAGTTCTTATTAAACATTTATCTGCATTGTCACCAGGCCTCTGAGCTCATTGTTAACTTGCTTTGTAAGCATTCAAGAGAAGTAAGGCTTGTAATAGAAAGAGGGTAGTGAATTAACTTGACAGTTATTTATGGGGAACCACTTCCAAACATGAGAGTCAGCATGAAAGAAAGCATGAATGTTCCACCTTGGAAAATGCAGCAGTTAAGTGATGTTTTGGGCTGGGGGAAGGCAGATATTTTCATTGGTCAACATGAAATGACAGGGAGACAGAGATATGCCAAGAGAAGCTGTGAAGATGATTAACACTCTCTTTTTCTGGGGTGGAAACAAAGGACATGCAAAAAGTAAAGGGTGGGGAGTGAACCCTCACAGTAAGGTTCAGGAAGTGTTGTACTAGTAGACAGTACTTAATTGGAACCTGGAGTTACAGCTCATCAACTGCAATGAGTATTTAATATAACAACCATATGCTGATGAACCTCTGCACTAGTAAGATGGAGCATGAGGTGAGAGATCTGTACATCAGTATTGCTGTTCAAAACTGAAATACAGTAGTTTTTAACCATAATTTCCTACTGTATTATTTTTCAACCCGAGGTCCTTAAAAGGCCAGCTACCCATGAGTGATGGTAGCCATGCTTTTAGCCTTGTTGGCCATGACCTGTACAAAGACAGATGTTTTTTCCATGTAGCCAATACAGACCCTTCAAGAACCACAGGGAAAAACACTGTGTAATTGTTCTTAGCTTTTGTATCAGTTTCTGGTGCAGGAAAGCCTTGCATGGATATACCTTGCTGCAGAGGCAGCTACTGTCTTCCAGCTCATAGATCCTGTTGATCAAGTCAAGGACTGCAGCCAGAATAATTGCTTGAAATTTTCTGGATACAAAAGTGGCAGTGAGGAGTGCTGCCCTGTTCTTTTAAAAGGTTATTCCTAAGGGGCAAAATCAGAATAGTCTTGCAGTATAACAGATGCATATTTATGGATAAATGTCAAGGGCTAGCACTGATTCTCCTGAGAAGTCTGTAGCAGTTTTACCACATCACTGCTTACAGTCAGCATTGCTATATTTTTTAGCTCTAAAAAGTTAATGGAAAAAGTATGGTAGGAGAAAAAGAGCACAAGGAAAGTGTGAAACCTTTTCAGAAATTATTTCCTGATAAGAAATCTAATGAACTTTATGTGAAGAACTATAACAGCTAAGCACACCTCACATACAGTCAAGCTTTGATAGTTTTTAAAGCTCTTCAGGCATGCTTTTTTATTATGATATAGCTGTTTATGTTCCCTAACCGTAGAAAAATTATGTCAATACTTCTCCTTGGCTACTCCATTCTTTCTCTTTCCTTACCACAAGCAGGTCTGGAAATCCACCTCTATTCAAAAACACAGATTTTTGCATATTTTTAAAATCTCTTTGCAGTTAAGAATAAACCAAACAATTTAATTCTATTTTTTTAGAGGTTGGTTGGTTGTTTTGTTTTTGTTTTTTTTTCCTTAGAAATCAAGTATTACTTACTCTAAGTTTCTAGAAATTTGCCCTTGGTTTTAGTAGTGTTTTAAGGCTTTTGTTCCAGGCTTCCTGAAGTGTGTATCAGTACACATTTTTTCATTCTTATGTGTTGGAAGATTAACTTCATTAATAATACAACATATAGAAAAACTTACAGGAAAATATTCTTAAAGTATTTTTAGAGTGCACGTTGGTGTAGAGTGCATTGTATAATTAGACATGTGTTAAAATATTGGAAAAATAACCTGAATCTGAGATGATCCTAATGATGAAAGGAAGATTAAATCAAAGATTTATAATAGTGGCCTGGAGATGTTTATTAACTCTACAGAAAATATATACAGAGTGTTTCAGTATTATAATATTTTTCATATTATAGCTAGCTGACAAGTATTGAGATATGTGTAGTCCTAAATCCTTCTCCTTGGATTCTAAATTAGTTCAGTACTGAAAATGTATTCACAATTATATGCTGCAGATTGCATGTACATCTCTTGAGTAATGAGAACTGCATCGCTCATGGATGCAGAATACTGATAACAGAATTGAGAATTTGACATGCTGCAGGCAGGCAACATGCAGGCTTTCTCACACAAAATGCATTGCATGCCTGACCTACTAATAGAAGTACAGTTCAAAACCGCAGAAATTAAATTTGATTTAAATTAAAAAAAAAAAAAGTATAGAGATGCCATTTTTATTAGTAACTCTTCTCACTAGGACTGAACTGGATACCTGTCCACAAGCAACACTGAAGGAAACAAACTCCCAATAATCTGAGGTTGATGAAATAAAAGTATTTTTAGTGCCCTGAACATATTTAATTCACAGTAGTGTACATATTCTGCAGTATCAACAGGGTTGTAGCACTGTGATAAGCCTAAATACCTAATTATAAAAATACTTTGGTATGAGACTTAAACAATGAAGTATTGCCTTGAATTTTAAGACCTCACCTATGTATAGGGGGTGTCTTAAACCTGCATCTCCGTTCTATAAATAAGAAAGAGTCCCTTACAAAAAGTACTGTTTATAGAGAAAATCATAATAACTTATACTTCCAAAAAAGGGTTAGAATTGTGGGTTTGAATTCTATGTGAAAGTGACTTAATTTGCAAGGGTATGTATGTGTGTACATGCCTATTTAGCCTTCATGATATTCTCACAAGTAGTAGAAGCAGTAAGTAGGATTATTGAGTAGAGTCTCATAATGTGTCCTTCAAACATTTCATTCTAGCAAATCAGTAAGATGAAAGAAAGTCTTGTGGATTTTTTTTTAAAGCATGTGAATCTGAGCAATGATCACTTTTCAAGAACTTAAGAGCTAAATGTTATTCACTGTTAATGTTTATAAATGACAGTGGGTTTTAAAGTCTTTTTTCAAAGCTCTGAAGTTTTTTAGCCTCTAGCTCTCATTGACTTGGATAAATTCATATTGGAGTTCAGATGCTAATTTATGTGACTGCTTTTGAAAACAATTAAATTTAGGTCAAATCTTGTTTCTATAGGAGCATCCATTAACTCTGCCATTAAGTCTGGGAAATCTTTCTGTTCACAGCCTCGGTTCTTTAACTGACAATTTTTTCTGACTGAGTCACCTGCCTTCAAGTATGGAGTTGCCAAATAAAGTGATTTCTTTAAGAAGCAAGGATAACTTGCTCATGCACTGCAAATAAATTCTGTAGAAATCTAGCATCTGGTGACGCATTTACTTTTTTTTATTTTTCCAGGGGAATTCCGGCCTGGGATTCAGTATCGCTGGAGGAACAGACAACCCACACATTGGGGATGATCCTGGGATATTCATTACTAAGATTATACCAGGAGGAGCTGCAGCAGAGGATGGAAGACTCAGGTAAAAATGAAGTAATTATGTATGTTTAGATACAAAATGGATCATTATTATAAATTATTCTCTAGTAGTCAAAAGCCAACTGGGTCTTTCATGGGGTCAAGGGAAGTAAATGACATATTAGAGTCTCCATTCTGCTAAGGTAGAAGAGCTGATTTAAGTAGTTTAGAGCAGCTGAATAATGTTAGTTAAGCCTTGTATAAAGGGGCATTTGCTGGTGCCATCTCCATCTGTGTACGTTCGTTTGACTAAATGAAATCAGTCATTTCATTTAGTCAAAAGGCAAGATGGAGACAGAAGGAGGAAACAGGCACGTCAGCAGGAAAATCTTCCCGGCTTGGTCTTGTTCCTGGCTGAAGGACTATGCGTTGGTGTTATACATTAAGACTGTCAAGACTTCCCAAACTACAGAGCCACCGCTAAATAGCCACAGCTGTTTGTAGACACTTCTTGTTATTCGACTGCAGTAGTAAGGTGTGCTTACTGCTGTTCCCAAACATTTTTTTGCTCTGTGAGGATATGATTGTTATGCTCTATATTCTGAGTCACCTCCACAGTAATCTATTGCTGTGCTCATGAGACAGACACACAGGTCACTCGTGGTTCTCAAATACATGGTAGCACATCTCTTAAACAAGTGGAACCACAGAAGTGCTTGTGCTTCTCTTTCCTTATGGACTGAATGCAGAAAGGCTTCTGTCTATCACAGAGACTGCCACCCATCTGTCAGTCATGAAGCCTCCTGATGCTCACTAAAAGGCAGCAATTTAGCTGGAAAGACTTGGGATAAAATTCTGAAGCTTTCATGATCTCAGCACTGGAATCTGAGTTCTGGGAGCCTTTGCCAAAAACAGATGGTCTAAAATTCATGAAATGGGACCAGATGGTAGCAATAACTTTTTTCCCAAAGCCTTTTCCTTTAATTCAAAGTTAAAAGTAGGGGGAGTTGGCCAGTTCTTAGAGCAAGTTTTGGATTTCTTATAGTGGGTTAGTAATTTGATTTTGGAAACCATTCTTATTTTTACCAATAGTGAAGAAGAGTCATGGTGGTTGGCAGTGCCTGAAGAATTTATGGTCTAAATATGATTGTAGACAATAGGAGTAAGAATAATCTCATGCAACTTTATGACTAAAATGCAGTTATCTATGCCTAAGCTAGTCATCTTAGAATCTCCTAACAGTGAAGAAAAACCCAAGCATTTCTAGGCTGTGATTCATCTCATCCTAAAGTCAATGTCTAAAATAGAACAGACAAATCACATCTTAAAAGGGCCTATATTTTCACTGGTGACTCAAATGAAAAGGAGTTTCTTCACCTAGTTCAGCTGTAGTGATCTATACTGCAAATGTTTGCACTGGGCCAGATAAGCTTCATGCAAAACAGACCATGAGGAAACAGTACTACGTGGAAATCATGCTATCAATTTTGACATGATGAAGAGCATTAGGGGGGTCTTAAACCTGCATCTACCTTTCTACTAATAAGAAAGAATGCCTTGCAAAAAATGGTATCTTTTTCGTAGAGTTTTTAATTACTTTTGAAAGCTTTTTTTAGTTTAAACTACTAGGACAGAAGCCACTGCAGTATTTTGTCATGCTACCTTTGTATGAAATCAAATATTTCGTAACTCATTGCTATACTAATTACTGTAAATATAACTTATGAATATTTAGTAATTATTGTGTTGTAAAGGTCTTAGAGAGACCTTCTAAACCCACAAAAAATAGCATACAAATGCAATTCATTAATCCATGGTGAGATTAGACCTGGCAAACTTTCTGTTTTGTAATAAAAGTTTTGTAGTACAAGTATAGTTCTCTTAATACTAAGACAATATTCTTACAGGATTTGTTAGCACATTTCGAAGTAAAATGTTATAATTGACAAGCATCGATTTAGTATGATCATTTTTCCTATTCTCATTTGTAAACACAGTTTTAACAAAGATTCCTCCTTTCCTTGTTTTATCTGGTAGATGGATTTCATTTTGCTACGATGCTAGCAAAGACATAATCCTGTCATGTTTTAGGAACACCTGAAAATGTATTTATCAGTGATCATTATTGATATGCCACTGAAGAGAAAAGCCATCCTGGGGCAGTCTCCACTGACTTACATGATAATTAAATTTACATAACAGAGTTTATCAGCTAAGGCCACTCTACAGGAACAAAAGCTCAACAACACGCAGTAACATCTGCCAAGAATAGCAATAACCTAGGTTCCTAGCAAAAGCCCAATTTTTAGCTACCCAAGAATGAGAGATTGGTGTTTATGGACAGAAAAAACAACATACTTTCTCGTGTCCATTTTTGCCTCAGACTCTGCCTGCAGATACACTATATTATATAGTGCAGACTGTTTGAACTGGCTTCTAAATCTACTGTCTGTTTTATAAATCATAAAAGCCTGTAAAATCACTTCTACTGCATTTTACATGAAGTCCTTTTGATCTAACTTAGCTGAGTGAAGTTCTTCAAATAGCAAGACTGTGAAGAGACCAGCAAGAAATGGACTTAATGCAAATCTTATATATGTGTGTGTTGACAAGTGGAGAGGAGTAGGTCAACTGGATTTTCACGTAAGTCCAACAAAAGCAAATGCAACCTCCTGCACCTTGGAAGGAATAACTCTCCAGTGGGCAATTTATAGTTGCAAGTACATAAATACCTGATGGGAGGGAGTGAAGCAAAAGAGGCCAGACTTTTATCAGTAGTGTACAGCAACAGGGAAAGGAGCAACGCACACAAAACACATGAAATTCCACTTGAACATCAGGAAACACTTTTTTACTGTGAGAGTGACAGACTCTGCGCACAGTTGCCCAGAGAAGTTGTGGAGTCTCCATCCTTGGAGATACTCAAAACCAGACCAGACACGTTCCTGGACAACCTGTTCTAGCTAAGCTTGCTGCAGCAGGGAGGGTTTGACGAGGTGATCTCAAGACGTGCTTCCCAACCTAAATGATACTGTGATTCTGTAATTTCCACCTGAGTCAGCAGTGTGCCCTGGCAGCGATGAACACCAGCATGGAGGTCAACAGAGGTGCACAGAGAAAGGACTGGAGGCAACAGTCACATGATGCAGTAAGGGAAATTCCAGTTGGGTCTGAGGAAAAAAAAGTCTTTTTAATAAGGTCAGTAAGGCACTATAACGGGTGGTTCAGTGAGATTATGGGATCTCTGTCTTTAGAGGGATTCAGCATTTATCTGGGCAAAGTCCTGAGCAGTGTGATTGAACTTACAAGTTGGCCCTGCTTTGAGCAGGAGGTTGGAATAGATGACCTCCAGAGGACTCTTCCACCCTGAATTGTTCTCTGATTATGTAGATTATTCTTATATATAAAACCTGTGTGTGAGGCTGGAACAAAAGTGATTAAGTTCCTGGGTTTTTTTCCTTTAGTGGAGAACATACTTTTATTGACCATAGGTACAATTTGGGCTTGTATCTCTACCCAAAGAATATTAAAAGTTGTCAGCTACTTTAGACTGCATTCATTTTAACATAACATCCCTGATTTTGAAAGACTTCTTGAACTTTCAAATATTAATCACAGAAGCACAGAATCAAAGAATATCTCAAGTTGGAAGGGACCCATAATGATCGAGTCCAACTCCCTGCTCTTTGCAGGACTACCTAAAAATAAACTAAACGACTAAAAGCATGGTCCTTGAACTCTGACAGGCTTGATGCCGTGACTACTTCCCTGAAGAGCCTGTTCCAGTGCCCAACCACCCTCTCAGTAAAGAACCTTTTCCTAACGTCCAATCTGAACTTCCCCTGACGCAGCTTCACTCCATTTCCTCATGTCCTCTCTCTGGTCACCAGAGAGAGGAGATCAGCACCTCCTGCTGAGGAATAGCTATTATGTTTACATACTACCTTCCCTGAAATGCACTGTCTTCTATAACTAGTATAAGATTCTAGAACTAGTGTAAGACCAATACACTGCATAACTCAGATTTTGGAAGACATTTTAGGTTAAGTACACTGACTCCTAATCTTACAAAATACAAACAGCTGTGGAATCTTTTATGATGTTCATATAATATATAGAAAATAATTTCATATATAGTAAATAATTTCATGGAATAAAAATTAATTAATTTTAGATTTGATTACTTTAGCTAAATGTGAATATAAAACCTTGGGACTAACTGAAAATTAATTTTTTCTGAATGCTGCATACCGTCTTTCTTTGAAGCTTTAAGTTTCAAGTCAGTGACAGACAGAGAATATAAAACCTCCAGAAGCAGCAACCATTCCCACTGAGTTGAAGGAGAATTTCTCTCAACAGTTTGATCTTTTAAGACTTTTGATGCATAAAAACTTTTGCTTCTATCTCACAAATGTCAGTTGTCCACGGGCAAACATCTACTTTTTAATAAAGAAGCTCTGAACTTAAACTTCTTTTACTCTTTGGAAGAAAGAGAATTCCAGTAATTTATGGCTCAGTGCCATTTTTTTGTTTTGAGTTTGTGTCAGTGAAAAAAATACAGTGGTTGGCTCAATTGCCTAGATAAAACAAAGAACTTCAGTACACTATCTCAGCAGTTCCTTCTATTGACACTTATTGATCATAAGTGAAATTCTGGCTTCTAAAAGGCAACACACATCTGAAAAATGCAGCATACTCTGTGAAAACAAAAGTTATCAGCTTATGACACTAGAAGCACAGTGTAGTAGTACAACACGATTGAAAAACAAATAGTGAAAGAGTAATAAAAAGCTTTAAATTATGACCAAGTTTTAAAAAGCAGACTCCCAAAATACGAATTTATTTTTAGCAATTGTAAACCAACACTGTTTTGAGTCAAGAATCATTCTTTCTGTTTACAGTTTCTCACAGTCCAATTCCGATCTTATGGTGGAAGTATTTTTCTCAAAACTGTCTACAGGAATGAGTAGGTCATATGAGTTCCTTGCTATTGCTATCAGAAAATATGCTCTTCTTTTTTGTGAAGACAAGTTTGAAAATGTGAATTTTAAAAGCTATTGGGATGTTAAAAACAAGAAAGTCTTGGATAGAACAAGGATTCCAATCATGTTTCATACCAATCTCTTGGTAGTAGGCATCTTACTGAACCTGTGAATCAAAAATCAGTTACTGCATATATGACCGAATGAGTTTATTCACAGGACTGTGAGATAGACTGGGACGGCCCTGAGCTTGAATTTCAAGGGTTAATGTTATACCAAAGGTTATTTTGGTATTTGAGCCTGAGCTGTACTCAAGAGGAAAGAGGGTTGGATGTGAGGGGTGAGTCAAAGGGAAGAAAGTGGTTGTGCCTGAAGGCACACTGCCCTGGTAAGCTGCCCGGACCTGTAGCTGTTTCATTCATTCTTTCTTCTAGGAAACTGGTTTCCAGTCTTTCCATTTGTGAACTATCAAATTTTGTTCCTTAAGAATGTGGATATTTGTAAGAACAACTTAAACACCTTGAGAAAAGTAGATCGATTGAGGGTTTCTTTTGGCAGACTATTCAGAAACAGCACATGTACAGCTGAATACCCTCCCAGCTCTCTAAGTCACTTGATGTGCAGAAAGGAACATAATACACAAGCTAAAAGGAGACAAAAACTGAAATAACTTGCCCTCAGTCATCTAGTAAATCAGGGAGAAAGCTGGAAAAGTGATTCCTTCTGTCATATTTCTGTGCCTTACGGGCTTCAGTTAAATGCCTACCAGCAAAGGTTTTAAACAAATTAGATTTGTGTTCCCTTCAGTTGTCAACTAACCCACTGTGATGTGTCAAAAGATTATACATTTAGCTAGGTATATGTAGCAAGGGATGAACTCTGAAGTTAAGACTCTTTCTCATGCGTATTTTGTTAAAAAAAAATAGAATTAAGAAAAATTAATTTAAAGGTAAAGATTGTATTCTGATCAGATTTTAAAAAATATTTCTGTGCTTCACAAACGATGAACCAGAGAGGAAATATTACCATTTCATGATATTTGTTCAGAGCTTGAAAACTGGAATTAAGAAACACAGTGGTATAACTATTGTTTGCAATTTACCTGAGAAACTCAAAGGAAAGAAGAAATGCAGGAAACAAGCAAGTCCCCACTTGAGAGCTGGCTAGATAAAGGACTACCCCCCCCCCCCCCCCGCCATGGGCTGTGCTGACAGTCAGTGCCTTGCCTCTGATGAAAAGTCTTAAACCTAAATCCCTCCAGCAGCAGCAGGCACGCAGTTGTTGCCTGTTGGTATCCGTCTGCAGCTCTAGATTGCTTACCTACTCCCACTCATTGGGAGTGATAATAGGAAAAAAACAGGGGCTTTTTCAGATTAATGTGAAGAGCTATTCCCAGGAGAGATCATGTTCTTTCCAAGTGTGTCATGTGTCTCTAATCCAGCTTGGGCAACTGGCTTTATTTCACCATCATTGTGTATCAAAACAGAAGTGTGTCTGCTTTGTGATTCACTGCCTAAATCCCTGTTTGTTAACTTCTGATCTTGTATTAAACCTATCAGTACCAGGTCTATATGCGTTGCAATGGCATACAGCTTGTTCAGGATGTTACTATAATTACAGTGATGCCACAAAACACTGATTCATATCTGCACTGTTTACAGGCCTCTGACAATGCTATTAGTTCAGTACATAATTTTAGTAGTAAGTTAATAAAGAGACATTCACCCCATTAGGCAAAACATGCTTGCCTGGCACACAGTCATAAATTAGATCATGAATTATTGACTGCTCACTCTGTCCTGGTTTGTGTTAGGAAGTTTGATCTTATTAACTCTGTTTGTCTGGTTATCTGTGCGTATCATTTTTTGAACTACTGTGGAATTAAAAAAAACCCAGAATTACCACAGGGGATCTGCATGAAAAAAGGCAGGTCACAAAATCAAAGCTGAACATGACTTACTGTGGCTCAAGTTTTAAATCATCAGCTTATACATCTTTCTATCAGGGGAGTATGTTACCATGTGATTCTCTTCTCTGTTGCCTTCACCTCTTCACTTTTCTTTAGCTGAATCCTTCTTTTTCTCTTTTTTTTCCTATGTGAAGTTTGCATTCCTTATTTGGTATTGCAGAGCCCCAATGTGTCTCTGAATTTGATTATATTTTGCTTTTCCTATTTTGAAAATAATTTGGTAGGCTGAAAAACTTCTCTCATGCAGTGCAAGAAAGGAAAGGGAAATTATGTATTAACAGCTGAATTTTCAGGTAGAGAGAACACAATTTAATGGGCAGAAAAAGGTACCTCTCTGTCTTGGGTATTTGAAACTGGTGAATTTTGGGGGCCTATTTATAGACAGCAGTGATGGACATTTTTGTAGAAGTTTTATTTTGTAACACAAAGGACCAGTTTCTTCCCCGTATAAACTTCTTGAGCTGTTTTCCACTAATTGAAACCACTGTTTGCAAATAACACTTAAGCAAAGCAGCATGCTATTAGGACTTCAGATACACTGCAGCTATATAATGCCCATTGCACTAGTATTTCAGGCAGTGGTACTGAACTGGTTAACAAGGCGCTCTCCCCAGAGTTCTTTTAGTACCCATCCTGCCTGAAATTACAGTCACCCCAGACTGCTGCAGCAGCAGAACAGCACCACACAGCCAAATCCAAGCGATTATTTCATCAACATGTTTGCACTGCTACTGTAGTTACAAATTTAAATAGCTCAGTGATAATTTATCTGAAGTAAGAAGCCTTCTGTGGTTACACACCTTAGAAATGATCAGCCCTCTATGGAGTCTAGTGTTAGTCAAGGAAAAAATATTTCACATCTGTTCCTGTATTCGACAGGTGTCATCCTCTAGGGTACTGCTGAATTCTTCCTTTCTTTCAATTTCCACCGAACCTGAAAATAAGATTTTGGATGAAAAAGAAACTGACTTAAGCTATCATGAAAAAAAAAAAAAAAGTTTCTTATAACCAGCAAAGATCTGATTCTACAACTTTTTAAGAAAAACCTTGATCAACTTTTTGCTTCTGGCAGCCAAAACCTGTAATACACGGTGAGACAGGCCATTCATATGCTGTCAAAACTCTTGGCTGTGCTTTGAATAAACACTTTGGACTTTCAGACTACAGCCAGACCCTATTTCCTGACAGTACCTCATCATTGTTGTCACATTCCTTACTCCACTTTTACTGCAGCTATTAGAGCAGGAGTTTTCAATGTACTTCCTCATGACACGTGAGTTTTAATACCAAACTTGCAAGATGTGCGAGTACTTTGTTTGGATGTGTTGCTTACATCACACCATTCCGCATGTTAAGTCTGAATCATACCATTACAAAAAGCAAGCTTGGGTTTTTTTCCCTACTTACCTGTTTGCATTCTACTCAAAGTTGCAGCATGTAGTCTAATGGTGCAGATGCTCTGAAGCTGCTTAAATTTCTTACTGAACTTGAACTACGTGTTTCTCTTCCATTTTTTTAAACGCTACACCTCTGTTCAGAATAGCTGTTCTCAATCAAACCAGAGTGGAAGGGAGGGTTTTCTACTTGTTAGTGCAAGCGCTTGGGAGGCAGGACTGCTTAGTTTTGTTCTCAACTTGCTATGCCTGATCTGTGGCAACACTTTTCTTCTTTTGTGCTAAAGTTTCCCCATTTGTAAAATGGGTATAGTGATCATTATCTTTGCCTCACGGGGGTTGTTGTGAAGCTTAAACGAGTTCATATTTGCAAAGCACTTTGAGAGCCCCAGATGAAAAGTGCTTGTAAAACTACTGAAATCTGGAATTGCCTTCTGGGTTATCTGTTGTAACTGGTTTTCCTGCACAAACCTGAATATGCTTCAGACACTGCTAGTGTCAGCTGGGAGGATTTTAACCACGGGTGAGGAACAAGCGAGTAGCTCGGTGTGTGCAGCCGGCAAAGCGCTCCTCAGGCCCCAGGAAACGCCTCGTCCTCCCCAGGCTGGGCTCGGCCGGGCCGGGCCGCGGCAGCTGCTCCTCCTCCGGGCCCCGGAGCCCCCGCTCGGCGCTGGAGCCCGCTCAGCCGCAGGCTCGGGGGGTAAGTCAGGGCTGCGAAGCCGTCCCTGCCCTCCACCACACCTCCGAAGCCTGGCCTGGGGCATCTTCCCTTACCTGCAGAGCAGCCCTGCAGCTGGGAGGAGCTCTGCAGCTTCCTGGTGCCTTCATTCATCTCAGAGTTGACAGGGTTTTGTTTTTCTTCCCCCTTTCTTTATCCCCACACCTTCCTCTCACAACGCCCCGCAGCGACCTGCGCCTCCTTCTTCTCATTCCTCGCCTCTCCGCTGTCCCACTTTGGCCTCTGGCTCGGAAGGGCGGACATCGGTCCTGGTGCCGTAAGGAGTTTCCCTCCGGGCCACCCTCGGAGGCCGCTGCCCGCGCCGGCTCACAGGGCCGCCCCGCTCCGGCCCGCTGCCGCCTGCGCGGGACGCGCCGCCCGGTTCCGCGCTCGCTTACTAGTGGGAGTAGTTCCCGAAGGGAGCCTCGTCCATGGCAGTGGCAGACGGGACGCGGAGGGACTGAGGATAACCGGGCGGTTAGAGAGCGGACGGAGGAATGGAAAGATGTGGTAAGAGCGACGGATGCCAGAGCCGAGGACCGAGCCGGATGAGAAACGCAGCGGGTGGGAGAAGGAACCTGATTTTGGGGGGGGGGGAACAGGAAAAGGAAACGGGACTTCCTGTAGCTCTCGCGGAAGAAGTTAACAAAGCAAACTTGAGCCAAGGTTGAGCGCCCGTTTCGGGGAAGCCGCCTGGAGCCCCTGTCGGCCTCAGCGGCCTGCCCGCCCTCGGCGCCCCCCTGCCCCTCCTCACTGCCCGCCTCCTCCGCCGTCCCCTCGCCTCACGGACCCGCCGCCAAACACAAACGTTAGCCAGAACGGCGGGCTCGGCGGGCGGGCGGCCGCCGCCTAGGGGGGCCTTTGGCCGGGGGCTGCCGGCTTCGTCTGGCGGAGCCCCGCGCCTCCGTCTCCTCACGCCTGCCTCTGTTCCGCACCGTTTCAGATCTGTTCTTGGCAAAGCCGTACTTGGCTTCCAGTAAGCTAAGGTGGGAATCTCAGGTCCGATCAGTACAAAATGGTCTTTCAGGGGTGGAGAATTGGTTTGATTTGCCTTTCATACTGGTGTGTCCGGCAAAGGGCAGGGCTCATCCCCATCCGAGCAGCTTTGCCTCGGCAGACGGTGGTGTCCCACGGGCCCAAACTCTGCTTGGAGAAGACGTGACTTACACCGGGGTTGAGGAGGCTGTCTTACTCAGGGGGCATTTTAAAAGGAGTAATGTGTGAAGCGACGGATAATAAACTCTGCACAAAATTACTATAGGCGTGGCTTACCTAGCCAAAGAGTTAATGTGCCTTGAGTTAGGCAGGCCAAGCAGTAACTGAAGACTTGGTGTCACAGGATCATTTCATTATAAATTATTTAGAACAGCTGCACCTCCAAAAGCATTACACAGTGACAAGGTATCATTCTGCTTTCAGAAGGAGAAAGGATGAAGGGGGAAAAAAAAAAAAAAGTTCCTGTTGTAGATGTACTTAGACTTTTCTAAAAGTTTATGCTTGAGTCTGTCTGTGTGGAAATTGAATGGGTGTCACCTACTCCTCCCTCAACCCCAGGTAGCTACACCCTGTGAGATGAGCTACCATTAGCTAATGACTACTTCCCATTCTCAAGGTGTGTGTAAGGAGATGCAGCTCTTGTGGGAGACGTTACACCAAGTGGGGTTTTGCTGCTCTCCTCGCTCTGCATTAGGTTTGTCTGTGGAAGCATCCTTAACCTCTGAATTTTATCGGACACAAAAAGAATGGCACTTTTTTTGTAGTGATGGTATTGGCTCAATGTTCCAGTAGATATGTGAAAAGTTTTAACTGTATGTGTTATTTTTTTCCTAAGGTGAAAATGTAGAAAATGATATTTGGAGTTGATGTGGAATTTACCACTGTTTTTAGCTCCTGGATATTATTGACCATGTTGCATGAGTAAATTTTAATACCAAGTCAATACCATGCAGTGAGCATTCATATAGTTTATGAAACTTCAGCTTTTATGAAACTTCAAATAATAATAACAATAAGGTCAAGTTATTGATTTTGAAATTAGTATTAGTTTTGATTTTTTTTTAACAAATCTACTCCTACAGCTAAAAGTTGAATCAGATTAGCTGCTTATCATTTTTTTAAAATCAGTAATTTAAAATATAAATGCTTAGTGCATTTGGCAGTAGTAAATTTTAAAAGTTTTCAATGTATGTGGCAATTTATTTAAATTAACAGTTTCTTTATGTGATTTGTAATTCTTTAAATAAGCTATTTTTTAAGTCTCCCTTGCCTTATGAGCATTTTTCAATGGAATGCTGGCTGCATCACTGCATAAAAATTTGCTATCTACAAATTTCAGGTCTAAAAAGACCTTAGAATGCTATGCTAAAGCTGAGCAAACATGTTTTTTCATATAAAATGAGGTCCAAATTGCTTTTCAGTGACAAATGGTAAGGAGTAAATTGGGGCTTCCTTCATTCATGAAAGCAGTGGCAAAACCACCTTTCAGCTCAGATCTGAAGGGAAACCTGCATTCCCCATCTTCTCTCTCTGGGGAACATGAGCCCATCTCCCAAAGGAGTAATCAGACCATTAAACTGGAGGGGCTATGAAATGGATGTATTTTATTCTTTCCTTACAAAGTTGTTTCACTTCCTCAGAGACAAGTAAATGTTAATTGGGCCAGAGCAACTTTGCAGTGGGCGTGCTGTCTTGAGAGTCAGGTAGAAGTTGTGGACCAGGGTCTGCTCTCTATGGATGTCCTGAGCACTGCTCAGCAGCAATCTTGCATACACCTGCGTTAGCTTCTGTTGTTACAGTATCTGTAATGTATTTCAAGATTTCATCAAGTCAAAGCAAGTGACAGAATTTCTAGTCTTGTGATTGAGGATGTGTTCCTAAATAATGGGGAATTTTGACTGCAATTTAAGAAGAGCGTTACATTATACAAAGTGCAACAGTTTCGGTGATGGAAGCAGAGGTAGTTAAAGTGTTTTTCTAGGAGATTATATTGAATAATAAGACAGCAGACCGTTGGTTTGATTTTTGTTTCCCTGACTGTCTAACCTTTTATTCAATTTTATTTTAAGTCAAAGCATATTAGAATTAAATTTATTTTTGGCTCGGCTGGAAAATTTATTCAGCATAAAACAATGTTGGTTTTGTCAAGAAAAAACATAATAAAAACAACTTCGACCTGAACTGCATTTTTTGTCAGAGTTCAGTTATAAATCTGTAGGTTTTACAGCCAAGAGGCACTCAAATAAATAGAAAGCTGGGTGGTGGTGTTTCCATCTCTGAAATTAAATTAGTGTTACCAGTAGTTTAGCTGTATGCCTTTGGCTTGAAGAGTTTGTCTGGTAGGGACTTTTTTCTTATGATGAAAAATCAGAAGATGTCAGAGATTATGTCCTGTTTCCTAACTACAGGAAACAAACAGAATTACCAGGAGCAATGTTTGCTATCTCTTCTAACAAAAGGATTCGGGGACATTGGATGGAACTAATAAGCAGCAGGTTGAAGAATCCATAAGGAGATAACTGTTAGTAAAGCCATGGAATTCATTGACGGAGAACACTGTGGATCTTAAAAATTTATGTGGGTTTTGAAGGCAGTTAAACAAATTGTGGAAGAAAAACCTATCCAGAGTTATTAAATGGGGGGGGGGGGGGGGGGGGAAGTATCTCTGACTCAGGAAAGTCCAGAGTTGTCAGCAGCTGAAAATGTATTCTGGGTAAATACTGTGTTAAGACTTTTCCTTTACCATCTGGTAGCGGCCACTGTTGGAAAGAAACAGCAGGCTAGATGGGTCCCCTAGTCTGGATTATCACTTCATGTAATTTTTAGGTGAGCAAACACCTTATTCCACACATTTTAGCTCCTATCTTCCCTGCCGTGTGACCCTCCGAGCCGCAGGGGCAGCAGGGTTTCCGCTGGGCAGAGGGCTTGGCTTCTGCAGCCCTGGTAGGTGTGCGGTGGGTGACGTTCAGTGCGGGGCTCCGGTGCAACCCTCGGTGGTGGCCATCTGGCCTTGCTGCCTAGTCATGTGTCTCTGCAGCTATCTTGCTGCCAGGGGCCAGGGTCTCTGATTTTAATCCATTGGAGAGGTTTTTGCACTACAGGGTTGTGACTGTTATTTTCTCTTTTCTGTTTTTATTCCTGTTGGTAGCCATTAATGGGCCCCCTCTTGAAATCAATCACTGCATGGCAGGTTGTGCCGGAACTCAAGCTAGTGCTAAATGAGCTCAGGATTGCAGAGCTGCATTAATGTGGCCTTTTACCTGTGGTAATTGGGTGTAGACACATGGAAAATATTGATCCAGGTGGATTTCCATGCTAGATCTACTCTGTCAGTGTCTGAGCTAGCTTGAATATCTCTGTGTGGGATTTCAGTGTGCCAATTTGATGTAATTTGGAGTCAGGCTCTCTTGGATTCTAGATACTAGCTTGGTGAGTATTTTCAATCAAGAGGTGCATACAAACACTCCCAAACAGACAGACACCCTGTGAGAAAGGTGCACTGCCTAAAAGGATAAAAGGAGCTGTTCGATGTGGCAGAAAGGGTTAACTGAAGGAGCCTCAGCCTTGCCCCAGGAAGTTCTCAGCTAGGCTAGAATGCAGAAATGATTCAAAGTATTTTAAACAACAGATAAACTGCTTTTTAGCCAAGTTTGTGGCTGGAGTGAAGTCTTACAGCTGGGTTTAAGACCTTTAAGAATTAAAAAAAGGGAGAGGGGAAAAAAAAGGCAAATGCTGATGTGTCCTCTGTTGAATCTGTGTGAATAGGAACATATTCAAGCTTCTAAAAATATTTTCTTCTAACAGTATAAAGGCTTCAGGGACTTTTCCATTCCTAATTATATAGTGCAGTATTCTGTCTGTTTCTGACTTGCAACTTCAGAAATAGAAATTAGAATCATAAATGAAACAGGGAGGGGAGTAAAGAGATGCTGTGTATGATAAGGAGCTGTTCCGCTAATATTTTTACTGATATTGTTACCAGTCACCTGTGCTTTAAATTCAATTACTGTTATACAGACCCTTTAATACATTGACATTTCATTAAGATGGCTGTTGTTTAAAAAAAATCCATGAATAACTAAAGCAGTAGTGAAGGACAATATATGTAAATGTCTTATGACAGTTTTGCAGCTGTGCTGGTGTGTCTCAGGTCTCAGCAAGGTCATGTCATGAACAAAATATGGAAACACAGGCACTTCAGGCAATAACATATTCTTAAATTCAGAAGTATTTTCTGAAATCTGACTTATTCCCTGACAATTTGGGCTCCACTCTCTGTTCTTGAAGTGAAATAAATCTCAAAGTCCTCTGGTATCACACCTGCAAGTCACACTGGTGTGACCTTAAGCCCTCCTGGATGTGATCTGAAATTTCTGACTGTATTATGGTAGGCCCTTTTACCTCCTAAACCATCACTTGACTCCTGGCATACAAAGGAGGCATTTCCTTGGTCCTTTTTGCATTCTCATGCAGTTTTCTGGAGGACAAGGATTAGGACTTTGTGCTAGTGGGTCCTGGATGTGGGAATCAGAAAAGTGATTGAGACACTGCGCCGATCCGGAGGGAGTGAGCTGGGTCTGCGTGTGCAGGCTTTCCTGCTGCTCCTCTGCTTCTTTTGCATCCTGTCATTTAGGCAGTAACACACCAGAGATCGACTCTCACTTGGAAAGATAGGTGGCTTTTACCACTGCAGAAATTTAGAGTGAGCAGTGAACCGTGGGGGTAACTAACACAATTTCAGGTCACCCTCCAAAACCTCATGCTGGCAGCTGTGCACTGAAGGCTGGTGGTGTGCCTGTGAAGGACAGGCTGGGTTTCCATTATGTTCTCGTAAAATCTACACATATACTTAAAAACATTCGTACGATTTCTTTATTTCAGTTTCTGAGCTGAAAATCTTTGCAGTTGCTTGGATGAATTGTGAGGCTGCAGAAGCACGGCAATAGGCTTAAACAAGCACGCCCTGCTTTTTGGCAAGACTTGTTAGCTCAGCCGTGCTCCAGCCTTCAGGCTCCCGAAAGCCAACACACCGAAACTGGTTTGCCAGTGCAGGTGGAGAAAGCATCCGTCTGGGTGTATTTACTTAGAGGAATGCTGTGCAAGAGTTTAGTTACCGCCTTTGCACACACACAGAAACACAAGCAGCACAACTTCTGTGCATGGTGGAAGTGTTTGCTCTTCATCTCTCACTTCTGAAAACTTGTTACAAGGGTAAAAGCGGCCAGGAAGAGGAAGGGAACTGCTTTTGTTGGTTATCTATTATTTATGCTGAATATGCCTAGAGGCTGCACTGAGGGTTAGTTCCTGGTTGAGATGAGCCAAGAAGGTGTAGAGTCTCCTCTGGAAAGTTTATTTAGACTTTAAACAGGAAACAAAGGAAGTGGGATCAGGTGGGGTTTTAATAATCTGTATGAAGATTATGAAAAAAAGAAGTTAAGTGACCTATTGAAGGTTGCACAGGAAGACTTGAGGTGGCACCAGACCAGCATTTTTGGGGAAAAGATTATATTTTTTTCAATATATTTCATTGTAATAGATTAATGCCACTTGCTACAGAATTCAGAGGACTGAAGGATTATTTTATTTTCTCTCAGAAATGAAACATTGTCGTTTTAATCCTTATTTACTTTCCTCAAAACCAAAGACACTTCTGCTCTTGATAGAAATATAGGTTAGATTTGATATTTAAAATAGTGCCTTCATGTTAAATACAGTTGGGTTACCATTTTATTGCACCAATATTTGCATATATATTTAAATCAGAATCACTCCTAGGATTTCAGGATTTTATTAAGTTCAGCTAAAATTCTGCTGTGTCATTCATAAATTATTTCCCTCATCATAACTTTTACCAAGTAGTATTTTCAGTCAGTAACCATTCTATGAGATACTTGTTTCATAAAGCACTTAAGTGTCAAATTTGATTTAGGATTGGCTAATGCCTTCATCAGATATTTTCATAAGCACTAGATCCTCTCTAGCTTCCAGGAATAGCCAGAAATTTTCTTCTACTGCTAAGTTTTGTCTCTTTATTTTTAAAATAGACATAGCAGTAGTTTTATACTGCTTTACAATGTCAGAAAGAGGCCCGAGGGTATATGTGAATTTGCTACAGAAATTGGATCATGTGTCTAAGGATCATTATACCTAAGGAAACAGTATGCCCTATGGTACATACATATCATTGGCATTTAGTTTTAGCTCTGTGTTCTGTAATTGGAAAGACCGATCTGAAGACTGCTGTAGTAAATTTGAGATCCTTTTTTCTGAATTCTTAGTTGACATTTAAAAAAATAATAATTTATTCCTCTTGGAAAGAAATTATATGGACCAGTACCAATAATTACATTTTGTACCCCTATATGCTGTAAATTTGACTTACTATGGGATAGGAAAGGTGCATATAGAATTAAAAAAAAAAAAAGTAGGGGAGAGAGAGTCAGTCTTCCCAACTAATGGACTAGACTGATTCTCTTAGGGTCAGATAATATATTTATATTATTATTCACAGATCTCTCAAAGAAAGGATAATAATCAGCTCGTAACCTGTGATCTTGTGTTCCTGCCTAAAGTGCTGTGTTCTTGTAACTACTGGAAGAAAGAAAGCATCAACCCTAAAAGGTTAGACAAAGCAGGAGCAAAGAAACAAAGTGAAAGTTTAGTGTTTCTCTCTCTTATTTTTGCTGTTTACCTGATAGTCTCATACTGATATACGAAGATGTGTATCTACCTGATATGTTCCATAGCTTTGCACTGATTCTCCCTTAATAACAGTATTTTAACCTTGATTTCTAAACTTTGACTAAAGAACAAACTCCGTATCAATTTAAGATTTTCTGAGAGGGCAGCTAAAAAATGTTAGATTTGCTTAGAAATAATCTATTACTGTTGACCGTTCTGCAACAGAAAGGACGGTAACTGTATTTGTGAGAAGCAGGGGTGTCCTATTAATAGACTGCTAGTTAGTCTGGAGGTGTCTGGGTGATAACTAAAACCTCTGGATTCCTGCAGCTTTTAGTGTTATGATGTTGTCCCATGGAGCACAGATCATTCCCTTGTTCTTGAGTCCACAGTTGGTTCCAACTAGTTCTTTTATGGAGCTGCAAGTTGGCTAATGTGTCTTGGCAGGACCATTTAGTCTTCTGAGGCTCTTTGCTGCAGTACTAGGCTGCTTTGAGTTTCTCGACAGGGCACCATATTGCACAGAACAAGTGAAAAGAATGAACGTTACCAGTTGTCGCCTACTATATTTCTAATAAGTGCCTAAGGATTGTACTTGTCTTGTTTACTTATGACTTGACTGAAGCAATTATCATCTTTTCAAGGATGTCTGCACTAAACATGAAACTCAGATGAAGGTCGTCAGGTTTAGAACGAACTTGGAGTAAACCCTTAAAAGAATAGTATTTTTCCTTACTCCAAGCCCTGATTTGCTTTGAAGATAGCGATAAACATTGATAAACCTCTGTGCCTGACCTTCTTCCTTAACAGTAAAATCTCTCATATTTCTTGTATCGGTAACTGTCCTGGCATGATTATAACATGTATTATATATTTTATGATTCAGGGTCCTTCATATCTGAATACAAAAAAGTCTACAAAAGTCTTGTAGAATATATCTATTTTGTTAAACTATTTCACTGAGCCGGTGTGCCATGAGAAGAACTGCTTAACTCATTTTAACTCAGCCATAACCTGCATGGGTGAGTCTACAGACTGGAATAAATTTAAGTACATGCATAATGCTAAATCCCCATTTGAGTATTTTGGCTAAAATAGAAGTAGAATTACTTATACCTCAAAAATTAATCACTATGCTGAACTGAGGTATGAAGTCCCTCTTTTTCCAAGGAAACAATAGCATGGAGATTGCTTTAGGTTTATGTTCATTTAAAATATGGTTAGAACATTTTTTTCTTACTTTTTCTTTTTTTTTTTTTTTTTAAGCACAGCACATTTAGCACTCCAGAATACTTCTAATCACATGTTGCTTTTCACTGAAACACAAGTCAATTTAATTAAGAACTCTGTGAACCTGTACCATCAGCAGATGCTGAGATTATATTGTTAAATCTTAGCAGATAAAGTTCTACATTTTAGGAATAATTTTTAAGAGTTCTTTTTATATAGAATTAGAGAAAATAGATTTCCTCTAGTTTCTTAATTGTTGCAAAAGTCATTAGCCATAGCTTCGAATACTTCTTTTTCTGCTTTCTCTCTCATTAGAACTTTTTACAATTCATTAGAAATTTTTACTTTTTTTTTTTTTTTTTTCATTTTTAAGAAACAACTATATGAATAGACATTACTCAAAGAAGTACATGGTGTTAAGGTTTACAAGTAGACTGGTAATAATTTAAAGTGCTGAGACTATTAAAGAAATGGTTTAATATTTTTAAAAGTGTATTTATAGTATCTTGTTGTGGAAACAAAGAAAGGCGTTTTGGAACAATTTTCCTCCTGCCTGGATTTTTTTGTGTTGAATTACTGTAGGTGTTGGTGTGTTTTCATAATCTTGGATTATGAGGCAGATCTTCTTGGCACAGGTCTAAAACTGTGCCTGAAACTAACTTCTGCAATATAGTGTATACCCATCGACAGGCCTTAGGAAGATTTGGAGATAAATGGGGTAAAGGAATCCGTGTATCAGCTGGAATAAACCTTTGCCATATAGTTGTCATATGAATATCTCAATAAAGCCAGGAAAATACACTGGAGAGCTGTTTACAAGGGCAAAAATTTGCCCCTAAGTGGTACCCTTGACCATCTGAAAGAATTTTCTTAAACTGGATTTACTGACCTTTTTTTGCTATCATTATTTTAGATTTGTATTATTGCAGCATTTATAGGTCACTAAAAGAGCAGAGTTCTTAAAGAGTAAGAACTGTACTGTAAAAAGTTTAAATAAAAGGAAGAAGTGTCTCAGCCCACTGTCACAAACTTCTGTCTAGATAATAACAGCTATGCCAGGTATTGGGCCTCCTGCATGGACTTAAGGAGAAAAATATGACACCCCAGTCTGTGTGT
Source organism: Athene noctua (assembly GCF_965140245.1). Lineage (NCBI taxonomy): Eukaryota > Metazoa > Chordata > Aves > Strigiformes > Strigidae > Athene > Athene noctua. Next base: position 257,468,842 of record NC_134037.1, on the reverse strand, counting down.
TGAGATGTTGCTTCAGCTTTCTTGTTTTATTCTCTTCTCTGAAATGATCTTATTTTTTAATGAATAATGATTTATTTTTTTTTTATCTATGTTTCTAAATTTAAAATATATTCGGTAGTTTCTAGATTACTGATGATAAAAGAATGATTTAGCCGTTATGGTTAAGGTTAGAATCATCGCACCAGTTTATGTCATTTATTTCATTGCACCATGGAACTGCTGTTTTAGAATATTCTCAAAGAATACTTATAGACCTCTAAGGTCATTATGTTCTGTTGATCTAGTACTGGGTCAGCATGCCCTTTAAAAAAATGTGTTAAAAGTCTGCAGAACTCTGTAGGCACATATATATGTGCATGCTTTTATGCGTGTTCATGCTTTTATGCATGTGCATGTACGTTCCTCAATATTGTATTTCTTTTATTTATGAAAACTAAAACCCTCATCTCTTTCTTCGTGACGGAGAAAAAAAGCCTACAGATTGGGAAGGGTTATCTAGCTGGATATCTAGCACTGGATGTGTTTGTCGTAGCACACTGGATAGGGTAATTGTCCTGCTACTTTTACACTGACAAAGTTTGTATTTGGATATAAACAACATAGTTTGTATAAAGTATTTCTGTCACTGGTTCAGCTTTGTATTCTGTCACTCTTACATTCATCCTACACTAGCAGTATTACTCTCTCTGTTTCTTTAAAGATAGTTTTAATGTTTTGAAGAAGTAGACAACTACAAGGCCAAATTTTAGATGCTCAGGTGAAATTTCTGTTGCAATGTAAATGTCCTTTTCCAAAGGGTCTTGCTTTTTCAGTAAATGGAGATTTGTTGCTTACTGATATTTTTGAGTTAATTCCATGTCGTTTATTGACTTTCTCCAAAAGACATGCTTTTTCACTTAAAAGATGACATCACTAGAGCCTTTATGAGAGGTTTTAGGTAGATAGGGTTATCTAGTAATATCAATATTTATCAATGCAGGGCAAGAGTATATGAAAACAAAAGAAATATAATCCTTAATTTTAGTGTTTTTATAATCCTTTTGCACCTTTTCATCTTCATCCAATAGTTAGGATCCTATAGTTTGTTCTTTAAGCATGGTACTGAAACAAAGAAATTAACAGTCAGAATCCAATAGAACTGTTAAGCAGTTATTCTGTTATTGGCAGCACTGGGGTCGCCCTGGGGATTCTCCACCATAAGGGCTCCCCAGAATTAGCAAGGGACATCAGTTTACATACACACAGATCATACATATTCATTAGATTTCCGAGAAAGGGGTGTCTTATGACAATGAGCTCCCAGAATTCATTTTCATGATAAGAGCACGCATAGTGAAAATAGGGTGAGGGTCTTTGTTGGTCGAGGGAAGAAGTAAGTAGTCTTCTTCACAGTGTTCACTAGATGACCCTCTTTCCAGATCATGAGCTGTGAAGTAAAGTCCAGGTGTCTCCCTCCTAAGTCAGCAAAATCGATTTCCCTGCAATAGTGTCTCTGTGTCTCTTTGTCAGAGCCCCCCTTACCTCATCCTAGGGGTTGCCCAAGTGTTCACTGAAGGCCTTGAGTCTGCCATCAGTGATTTACGTAGGGAGCCTAACGAGTGTTCAATCTTACTTAAACAAAGACACCTCAGGAAACAGCTGAGAAATCAGGAATCCTTGAGAAACAAATGAAGCAAAGCACAAGGAAAGCCTTGAAACAAATGAAGCAAAGCACAGGCAAAGCTTTCATACATCATCTCACAGCTTAGTCTTAATAACTGTTAGAAATTCATTTGTGTTTTGAGCCCTTTCATTCCCTTTCAGTACAGCCAATTGTCTTTCAGGTATAACAACGGTAAGAGTCATAAACTTGACAATCAGATACGTAGTAATATTAATAGAAAGTGTAGCAGCTTAGACAATAATTACTGTCTTTCTGAGTGAGAAGCACTAGCAGGATGTATTCATGATTTATTTAAAAGATGTTTGGGGTTTGTGTGGCAAGGTTTTGGCAGCAGGGGGCTACAGGGCTGGCTCCTGTGAGAAGCTGCTAAAAGCTTCCCCCATGTCCGATGGAGCCAATGCCACCGGCTCCAAGATGGACCAACCGCTGGCCAAGGCTGAGACCATCAGTGATGGTGGTAGCACCTCTGGGATAAAAAACCTGCACAGCTGTAGCTGGGGAGAGGAGTGAGAATATGTGAGAGGAACAACCCTGCAGCCCCCCAGGTCAGTGCAGGAGGAGGGGCAGGAGGTGCTCCAGGCCCAGAGCAGAGGTTCCCCTGCAGGCCGTGGGGCAGCCCATGGGGAGGCAGCTGTGCCCGGCACCCATGGAGCTCCACGGGGGAGCAGAGACCCACCTGCAGCCCGGGGAGGAGCCCACGCTGCAGCAGGGGATGCCCGAGGGAGGCTGTGACCCCGTGGGGAGCCCACGCTGGAGCAGGCTGCTGGCAGGACCTGTGGCCCCGTGGAGAGAGGAGCCCACGCTGGAGCAGGTTTGCTGGCAGGACTTGTGACCCTGTGGGGGACCCACGCTGGAGCAGTTCGTGAAGAGCTGCAGCCCCTGGGAAGGACTCACGTTGGAGAAGTTCATGAAGGACTGTCTGCTGTGGGAGGGACCCCACGCTGGAACAGGAGAAGTGTGTGAGGAGTCCTCCCCCTGAGTAAGAAGGAGCAGTGGAGACGGTGTCTGATGAACTGACCACAACCCCCATTCCCTGTCCCCCTGTACTGCTGGCAGAGAGGAGGTAGAGAAATTGAGAGTGAAGTTAAGCCTGAGAAGAAGGGAGAGGTGGTGAAAAGGTGTTTTAAGATTTGGTTTTAATTTTCCAACTCTGATTTGATTGGTAATAAATTAAGCTGATTTCCCTGGGTCAAGTCTGTTTTGGCTGTGATGGCAATTGCTGAGTGATCTCTCCCTGTCCTTATCTTGACCCATGAGCCTTTTGCTACAATTTTTCTCCTCTGTTCAGCTAAGGAGGGGAGTGAGAGGGTGGCTTTGGTGGGCACCTGGCAGCCAGCTGGGGTCAACCCACCACAGAATAAAGGAATTTATATTAGAGCACTTATTACTTTGAAAGCCAAACCACACAAATAACATTTGGAAAATAATATTTCTGGCATTGAAGGAAACGAGCAAGCTCAACCATTGAATGAGAACTGGAAACTTTGCAATACTGTATTTTTTATCAGCAGGGAAGTATCAATCTTGTGTCCTTTCCAAATTTGACCCATTGTCAGATAAAGGCTGCTATTTTCCACTGTAAATGTTCTTCCAAAAGGCTGATAACACAGAAAGTATTCTGTTTCAAATAGTTGCAGTCTTTTTGTTGTTTTGTTTTGTTTTTAAACAAAAACAACACAAAGACATAACAGAAATCCATCCTAAATTCTCAGAGTTCAGACAGTGGTAAAGCTTCATTCTCAGTTCATGTGCAAATACTCCTGAGCAATATCCAGCTCAAGTGTTCTTTTGCTGTAAAGACTGACATTTGATAGTTGATCTCTATGTATAGAAACATAGCGGAAATGGGAATATTTTTAGCAACCCATATTTTCTCCGCTGATTGTCCTTTCAGACATGTAGAAGAACACATTCATTTACATATGCCTTTTTCTTCTGTACCCAAAATACTTAGAGGGATTTCATAATAAATGTACTTCATAGGAACAATAGAGTGTCAATTCATCTAGTTCTTTGGAATTTGCTCTTCTCGCTTACCCTCATGTACAAAGAAAGGATGGCCCTGGAGTTAACTCATTAGCAAGCTGCTTTGGAGATGGATTTTAGTGCTCTCCAGGTGTAGATTTCCTTTCAAACTTGGACAGATCTGTCAGATAAGGAGAATACTACTCCATCTAACCAGGACATTTTGAGGGTAAATATATTAGTTCATCCTCAGATAATGTAGGAAATGCCCAAAGTAAATGAGGGAATTTTGTTATTATTCTGTGAAACAATAGATACTATAATGACACAGCAGATCTTGGAGTCAGTGGTGAAAATGTAAAGAATGATATTTACTCAGATTATTTAGCATGAAACATTCTCTTTTAAGTTGTCTGCTTTTTGCAGGACAGCATTTTTAGTTTGACAACTTAGAATTCTTTGGCTGTGATGAAGAAATATGAGATATTTAAGGAGGTATTTGTACAATTAGTGATCTCTGTATTAAATCAACTGATTTTCTTAAGAGCAACTGTATTAATAACATGCAGCATGAACGTTGAAACTCAATTATATTGTTTAGTAAAAAGTGTTTTAATTGACAAGTTGTTTATTACTCATTTCTATCACTCTAGTGGATCTATCCCCAGTTTATGAAGGAGGATGGTAGGTGTGGATGATCAGGTAGACTTTAGTTTGAATCGAGTACATTGTTTGGAGGAACTAGGTGTTCTGTTTCTGTCTCATTGCTGATGAAGCATACTGTATTAAGTTTGTCGTCTAGGAGACTTCCCAATGAAGTATTCTTCATTTCACAGCAGTATAGACAAAACTTGGTTTGATCAGAAATAACAGCTGAAGCAATTAGTTTCTATTTTTTGTTGTTTTTTATTTTCTTGCAGGGTCAATGATTGCATCTTGCGAGTGAATGAGGTCGACGTGTCAGAAGTCTCACACAGCAAAGCCGTGGAGGCCCTAAAAGAGGCCGGATCCATAGTACGATTGTATGTTCGTCGAAGGAGACCTATTCTGGAGACCGTGGTAGAGATCAAGTTGTTCAAAGGACCTAAAGGTAAACATGAAAATGAGAAGACATCCATTTTAAGCTTGATGCTTAACCTCTCTTGTAGCTTCAAATGGCATCTGACTGTTGATGTGTTAAGTGGTTGATCTGTCAAATACTAAAATGCAGTTAATTTAGCCAGGTAGAACTTCATGGTTGTACATCTCTTCCTGAAATATAAAGGAATTCAAGGAGTTGTGGTTTGTTTCATTTGATGTTTACTGTAGAGATGACTCGGTACCTCCTCAAGAAGTGCAAGATGCAGAGATATTGTGCTTTACATTGGCAGCACATACACTTCTCTGAAGTTCCTCTACTGAGACTGACTTTCATTTAAGGTGCTGTTGAATATAGAGCTTCTGAATTCTCCCTGTTTTCAGAAGGCTTTATGATTATCCAGTGTATCCTTTCTATTTTCATGTTGATGGTTTCTTCTACAGTTATCTTTGGAACAAGAAGACAAAAATACTAACTTACCCAGATACGTTGGAGAATTTTATTTTATCCTTCAACAAAATTACATGGAAGTCTAGCATGAAATCTTCACTAATCTAAATCAACTTTATCACTTCCAGCAGAACCTTCTGGTTACAGAAAAAAAACCGAATTCCTTTCTAGAAGCATTAGTGAAAATCGTGAATGTTATGTTTTCAGCTTTCCTTTTGCAAATAGCTTTTATTTGCAGAAGTGTTAATTTTAAAATTTTTCATTTTATTGTTTTTTTCTGCCTGAAATTTCCCTCTGGCTACCGTATTTCTCTTCATAGCTAATTTCTGGGCAAAGAAAATGTGTATTTTCACAGTAGATGCAAATACAATCAACAGCAGTAGAATTTTGGATCCATAATAATTATTTCATAAGCAAGTCTTTAATTAATGGTATATACATGAAATGAAGAAATTTGCATGTCTCAATATATGCCATGCACATGGATTATTCTACCTGTTTTATCTACAGTGAATAACTTGTAGCTTTTTCAGTGGTTTCCCTTATGTCTCATCTCATGTGAATATTACAGTATGCTTCTACATAGTTTTTTATACCAGTAAGAGAGTGTATTTGTTTCTAATACACGTGGAATTGTTGAGATTATCCATTTATACTAAGCAAAAATAATTGCACCATTTTCAATATTGCACTATACCTGTTCTGTGTATATGATGGTTGTTTGACACAGCAGTGTATTCATCATCCTCTGCTCTTGGTGAACATTAAGATGTATTTAAACATGCATCTGAGGGTAAACCCTCAAAAGTCTGGGCTCCTGTGATCAATTACAATGCTGAATTGACTTTCTAATAGAAAAGCATCTCTAATGATAGTTTGTATGTGTATGAACTCAGAGTAGTAGTGCAGGCAGCAGTGTTTTAAAGCTTTGGAATTAAACTAAGTGTGTGATGTGGTAGCCATTTTGAGTAACCTAAGGCTAAAGAAACTAAAATTAACGTATCCTTTCAGGTCGTGATGAAACAGTAAAAATCATTCACCATGACCAAATTTTTGCTGTATTTTGGAAATGGACAAGAGAGGCAATCATTATCTAATAACATTTTTGCATCATGTTTGTTTTGATTGTATACCTGAAACTATTTATTATTACATTTATTTTCATAAAAGAGTGGATACTAAAAAAGTGCCCGTTATGACAAACTAAAGCATATTAACTGCTTAGTGCTACAAACATAATTTTGTAGCTATATTCTTACATGAAGTTTACTGCAGATATGTGCTATAAATATTGAATTTTATTGTTAAGCTGAATATCTTTTAAAAATTTTCACCAGTATTATAGAAATAAGTTGACTGGAAACTTGAATGAAAAAAACATTGATGGGCTAGTTCTCTGCAAAAGATGTTTTTTTAATCTTTACAGTTTAGGCAGTAAGGAAGAATACCCTTGTATGCTTTCTATATTACACAGATGAAAAAAGCAGAATAAAGAAAATAGGTTATAGATTGATTGGAAATCTTATCAATACTAATTACAACATTTGTACCAGTTTGCCTTTGAATCTTCCAAAATCTTACATGAAAAATAAACTATTTGTTGAGAGGCATCAAATTTTCATGGCAGAAAATGAGAATAAAACCTGTGAATCTTGGCTGTAATTTTCAGTGCTAGGTACTGGTGTGATGCTTATCTACTCATATTTCAGGTGATTTATCTGTGAACTGCTCTTTCACACCATTACTATACAGTGCAAGGACAACTTAGTATTCATCTACACAGTGTTTCTTACCTAGAGTGAAATTGGGATGTTTTGGTGTCTGGAGTAGGACCTGAAAATCAGCGTGGTAGTTCCCACACCATTCCTTCCTTCCTATTCACAAAGTGAATAAAGAAAATGAATCTGGTTTTTAGACCAGAAGGCTGTTCCATATTAAACTTGGAGTAGCAGATATCTTTTCAGTTGCTTCTTTTGCTGTCTGTCAGTATATGTCAGTATATACTGAGTTCATTCCTCACTGTGTTGAGAATTTACCACATGAAAGCAAGTCTTGGCTTCCATAATATCCTGTAAACTCAGAGATCACTAGCTTGCCTGTGTATGTGTAGTAGATCCTATCTTTCAGCACCTGAAGGAGATAAAGAAGGAAATTTGCAAAGTTTTTAATATAAATATTCTTTTAATTTCATCTGAGTTATTCAGGATGAGGGCTTTTACAAGCTATGAGTCCACAGAGGTTAGATTTTTTTTGAAATGGATGTTAATTTATCTATCTAGCAACCACCATATAAGAGACACAGGTTAATTTTGCAAATCTGTTTTGAACATACGAAGTTAAATATGCATTGTGTAGCAATGAATGGCTTTAGGCATATGGCACGGGAAAGGTCATGGTAGTGTGCTGCCAAGCGGTCCCTTTTGAATGCAGATCCCCGTGCAGTTGCTCCTGCTGCTTTACAGAAAAGCTGTCCTAGCATCGTATGTGGTAAAAGGCCATGAAAACTCTTTAACTTGAGGTTTTGGGAAAAGAGGTAAACAAAGACACAAATTAGTTGCGTAATAGAAGACCAAGGTTTCAGGCAGAACTGCAGCAGTGTAGATATTTAAAGCTGTGCATTCATCAGTTTGCCACACCTGATTGATCATATTTGCTCATGTCTATAGTCTGTGTCTTGAAGGTAATTGCCAACTGTGATCACTGCAGGATCTTCCTTTCCTTCACGTGCTCAGGAGATTGTCTTTTGTATGCCTCTTGTCAGATACACGATTTTAGTGTTTGGCTTCGCATAGCATTTAGTAGTAAACAGTAGGTGTTTTATTTCAGTCACTGCAGGTTTTAGCAACCAGTGTCTTTGCAGTAGCTGAAGGCTGTAACAGAGGAAGGATATACAGTGGGGCTTTCTTATTGAAAATCAATAGGATTTAGACACTACTGAAAATGCTCTCCTTAAGTAATATGCTTTTCTTGCTCTGTCTCAAAACAACAAGACTAACGGTAATGAAAATGGATTGCGTACACTGCAGTATTTGTTCCTGGGGAGCAAACATGCAGACATTCAAAACAGAGCAATTTAATGGTGGTATTTGGCTTTGTAATTAATATAATTTGTGTATTAGCTTCTTATAAGACCTTGTAAAGAACCGTGTATGAGCAGTGAATTACAAAGTATTCAGTTTACAGTGTTCAAACCCATTCAATTGCATTTGACAGGAGGATTTTAAACCAAAGGAATTCCATTGGCCTCTGGGATTTTCATGCTGTCCTGTCACACTGCAAATCTGCTTTTTACTAAAACCAAAAGTATTAAGTAGTATGCATGATGTAAGATAAGTTATAGAAATTGATCTTGATTTCTTTACATTTCATTTTTTAAAGAATCAGCCAGAAAAAATGGATTTCTACCACTGTAGAAAATTTCTGGCAGTCAGAAACAGTTAAACACAGAGGTTGTGTAATATTTTACCTACCAATGCTGAAATGATAATTTTAAGTTCTTCTATCATCTACCAGATATTAAACAAAAAGACAGAAATTAATGATTCCAGTAACTACAGCAGTGTTGGAACACATAATAAACTTCTGACCTCAATTCTATGGGAAATGTGATATCTTAAAAGACAGCACAGCTGCAGAAATGTAAGTTTAGGGTATGTGAAGCAGAACAGCTGAGTACTAAGAAACTTGAGAAACAGCAGACTTAAAAACACCCAAAAAAAGGAACAATATAAAGGATAGCTGATTCTGCAGTCTGGATATTCTGGTGGCTTGAGTATAAAGTCATAGAGAAACAAGATTAATTTCCCACACCCTTCATGATAATTTGATAGTAATTATCATTACTGTGTTTGAACTGCGTTGGAATCTTGCAGGGGTGGCTGGAGCTGCCCTTTTGTTCACTGTATTTTAGCCAGAAAGGCTCTGGACAGATCAGCAGCTATGGCTTTTTTCTGTTGTCTGTGAGCATGCTTTTTTCTCATTCCTGGTAAATACAGCCAGTGATAGATTCTCATCAGGTTTACCCCACTCAGTTTTGGGCATTTAACAAAAGATATTTGGGGACACTTACTCCTCTTCTCTTTCCTGCTCTCAGAATTAGGGCTGTATCAAGACTTTTCATTTAATCCATTTGGAGTGTCATTATTTTATGGGGGTCTAAATTAGAAATTAATGCATCTCTGAGCACTGTTCAGACCAATTCTGTCTCTCTCTCTGGATGGCTGTCCTCCTTAATTTTCTTCTTAATCCACAAAGACTAAGCTCCTAAACTGGGAATCTCAATAAAATACTCAAAAATAAGATGGGATGAATACAAAGAGCATAATATGCATTTATGTTTTGAATTATGTATATCCATCTAAATGTTAGATGAAGTCATTGGGCATAAGCAGTTCCAGAGTTTCCATTTCATTGGTTTTTGTGCTGGACTGAAGCAAGTATGCAGCACATGGTAGGCCTCCTTTTCATATAACTATTTGTTTTATACATGATGACACTGAATAAAGTCACTGGTTGTAATGAAACTTTCTTGCTATACTAAAAAAAGAATCAGTAAGTTTTAAATAGTATTTTTTCAACACATTGATTAGTTATGGAAGTTTCTTGAGAAGATGCAGAGATTTTCACCATCACTATAAGGTAGGATTTCACTGTAGAGTTACCTTGAATTGTTACTGAAATTATTTCTACTCCATTACTGTCTACAGTTTCATAGAAGTTCATACTTCTTTTTCATAGAAGTTGACATATTTTAGTTTGGATTGATGTTTTTATTGGAAAAATCTTGTGTTCTGTTGCATAGATGGCATCCCAGTTTGCAGTGACAACTGAAATAGTCAAAAAAGTACAGTAGAATTGTGTGTATTTTAAAATGTCTGCTAAAAGAGGTGTTCAATTTAGAGCAGCAGGATAAAAGGGGTTTTTAATTTTTACAAGTGCTGCTCCCAGTAAGGAAGGGAGAAATTTTATAACTTTCATCTACTAAAGTGAAGCCAAAGGTTACCTTTTTATCTCAGGTAATAGCTACAGACAGCACTTAAAATGAGAGGGAGCTTTTGCAAATGAAGAACCCCAATTATTTCTTTCCCAATTTCAGAGAACACTGAGAGCTTTCAGATCTTACTGTTTGATAACTGATTGCAAGTGCTTGCTTCAGACTGATGATGATACTTCTTTTTTTATTAATATGGCTATCACTTCTACTACCATACTGGCCTATTTTCTCTAATTTAAGGGACACTAAATACTGCATAGCAAACTTTATCATTTGGGGAGAAGGGGTTTTATGGCAAGTTAGGCAGATGTTTTGTTAATTTATGATCACTTGAAACCTTTAAAACATTTTTTATTTCATGCTAAGAAATGTTTTTATAGTTCCAAAGTGTTTTCAACAAAATAGTTTATTCACAGTTTGAACAGAATCTTAAACCTTTTCTTATGGTCTTTTAAGACTTTTAGTCTTACGATCTCATCAGCTGTGAATTCACTTCTATTTTTCAGTGTTCTCCTCCTGTGCTGTGAGCTTTGTTGTGAATCCTGATCTAAAACAAAGCAAAATGGGGCAACTTAAAAAAGAGAGCTGTAGAAAAATGAGGAAGCAGGCAAACTTTCCCAAACCTAGATTTAATAGACTGTTTAGGTTCTCAACTCTAATTTAAGTGTTTCACTTCATATTACTGTAACACACTATCACTTACTACAGGTATAAATGGAAAACCACCACAACTGAAACTAAAATAACATTTTTTGTGAAATGTCTTTCCTTGAAGGGACTCGCATTTCATCCAGTTAGCAGAAAGTGCTCTGTCAGGCACTAATACATAATTTTCCAGTTTTAAGATAGTGATTCAAAACCATCATTTATAAGTTAACATCACTAAAAGGCATGAGTTCCCTGCAGGCTAGGATTGTCTAATGTAAGAATATGTGAGTATCTGCATAGTTTATTGCATGAAAATTGTATTCTCTTGAAACGCATGAAATTAGAAAGCTCTGTGATAATGCTATAAAAGCCTTTGCTGTTTTTGCGAAAATATTTTGACACATTAGTGTTGCCAGTGCCTGATGGAGAAAAAGTGGTAGGTTGTATCTGCACCTTCATATTTCACAGACTGAGGATCTCATTCTTTAATTAAAGTGATATCTGCATACAGCTGCTATTATTATACCCTGCTTTATGGCACAAATAAAATATTAAATGTGTTAGCTGCCTTTGGTCACTACAGACTTGCCATCTCATTTGTTTAAATTACCACATAGGAAATATTTCTTAAAAACCATTCATTCTGTAGAGTGGTTTCTTCCACTCCTGAAGAAAAGTAGTGCTTATTTATTGTAATCTTACATAATAATAGTAATTATTGTTATTAGAGGGGCACTTTAGTTCTAGTATTTCAGGCTTTGGCTACCATCTTCTGGTCTTCAGTGGAGAAAGAAAGTAAATCTGTCAAGATTTTTCTTACAGTTGCAGTTAAATGGCAGGAGATGGTGGTATCAAGATGTTGTCACATCAGACCAAATTCAACCATCTTTGGACCTACATAGTCAATCGGTAAAGTAATGATTTTTCAGATCAAAAAGGGTCATTTCAAATGGAATTCAGAAGCCATGCATCTGGTTGGTTGTCTCACCTAAAAATAGACCTATCCTGTGAGCCGCAGGGTATCGCTTGTTTTAAGTCTTATACTTTCATGGTAATTCTGACTTCCCTCTTTTGTGTTTCACTGTAATTTTCCATTAGCAGTAAAGGAATAAACAAAATTACTTGGAAGACTGTGAGCATTTTTATATACATATATTTTGGGTTTTTGTTTTGTTTTTCCCTTAAAACATTCATTTCTTAAGAACTCTCCAAGCAGTTCAAAGAATCCTGGGTTAATATGCAAAATGAACATCTAATCTCACAGTAGATTTTAAGGATCAGTTTCCAGAAATGATTCACAAAGAGTGAGTTTTCTACTGAAATGAACAGCACTTTCTGCAACTCCATCATGCTAACTATTTCTGAAGTGGTGCAGTAGCAATTTCAAAGTGCAGTGCTGTATTTTAATAGCCAATTGAGATGGCTATAAAAATCCAGCACTGCGCATTAAGATCATTACTAAATTGCTTCAGCAATACTTACTGATGAGGCAGCTCCAGCAGAACACGATTCATCTTAATGAACTGTGTGGCTGCAATAGAGCAAAAGCAGCAGCACAGGGAAAGAAAGATACACAGGTAGGCTTGGATGCCAAAAAGCTTAAGATTTTGTTTCAAGAAAAATAAGCTTTGGATAGCTTCTTTTTGTCTTCAGTGGATGAAAAAAAGTAAATCTGTCATCTTGTTTGTTACAACTGCAGTTAAATGGTAGGTGGTGGTATGAAATTGTTGTCATGTCAGAACAAATTCAACCATCTTTGGAGCTAAATAGACCATTGACATTTCAATTGACAAAAGCTTCTGTGCTTGTCCTTTCTGAATTAGGTAGAAGTTTTGTATTATTATCCAGCTGCCTAGATGTTTTCATCAGCTCTAACTAGAGACAGCAGGTGATACGGTGTACCAGTGTGACCTTGCTTTTTTATCATTCTCTGTCATAAGATGCCAATCCTTTTGCTGTGGTCAGAGTTACTTCTGTGGCTTTTGCTGAGAATCAAGAGCAGTTAGCATGACTTACTAGATTCCCCCTGATACTGTTCTTGTCACCTTGGCAGGTTTAACTGACCTCTCTCTGGAAATTTGAGGGGAGGAAGATGTTGGGTTTCTTTTCTTTGTCCACTTCCTCTACCTATATATAGAGAAAGGGCTTTTAATTTCTCCGCTCAGCTGTTGGATAAGTAATGGATGCATCTCCAGGTTTGGCTCATATGGCTTGCTTCTGGGTGAGAATAAAGAAAGCCATTTCAAAAATTCTGTGTTTGATTTATCCTGTCCTTGTGGAAATGCTTCAAAGGAAGTTGCTTACTAAATGGATTTTCCAGCTACATAATGATCTCTGGCTCACTGCTGAAAAGTTTCTTGCAACATCCTGTGTCTCGGGCTTGTATGGAAAACTGTGATGTCTGTGCTTTAGGATGCTATGTGATATTGCTGCCATTTTCTCTATGTCATTTTTTAAAATCACAAGACTTGTCTCCACCTCTAAGTGTCTTTTTTTTTTTTTTTTAATTGTCTATGATACAGAAATTCCCAATGAATCTTGGCCAACTTCTTCTCCAGCTCTAAATTTTTCTCCTAACCAAATGTAGTGTAACTACAGTAAGTCTCATAATTTTGTCATTATAGCATGCCTTTGTACTCCTTTTTTCCTTTAGATTATAAATTTCTGGGTCAGAGAATAGTTTCATCATTTCCCTCCCCATTCTACAGTGCTGTGTAAGAGTTAAAAGGGGAGTTACAGAAGATCCCTTTCATTATGTTTGCCATTGCTGTTTTCATCAGGCCAACAGAAGAGAGGGAGGAGATGCAGCAGACAGTGTAGCAGGGTGTTAATTGTCTCATCAGTATTTCCAGATACACAATAAATCAAAAGATGAGGAAGGAGAATGGCGTCATTTGCTAAACTACTGGGCTGAGTGTGGAAAGAAAGGCTGTAGACAGGAGCCCAATGTCTTGTTTCTGTTTTCTTAGTGGAGGAGTGAGAATTTTCTAGGGAGTGGCAGTTTTCTTTGCCTTTTTTCACTTGTTCCTTGTTTTAAATTCCTCAGGTAAGTTTTAGAGAATGATTATGCTTGATCTTTCACCACTTTAATAAATAAACAATTCTATGACAGCAATTGCTGTGAGCCTGTTGTGACATCCTGATGCAAGAGAAGATATATTAAGGCTTTAGCGTCCTCTGTGGAATATATTCATTGACACGACATCTGTCACTTGCAACTGAGTAGTCTGAAAACTTTTATATTTCCTTCTTTACAGAGCTTCATCCTTTTTTGAATATAAAGCCAAATGTGCAAATGAAGCAAGTGAAATTACAGAGTAGTGATTTTGTCCATTATTGTTCTGTTAATTATCTACATAGCAAGTTCTGTCTTCTTGATAGTTTCTTATATGTCCAGATCTTTCTCAAGAAATCTGCTGTCTGGAAGACAGCACACATCAGCAAAATATTGCAGTGCCATGAAAAGCAGCTTTAAAAGAATAAATTGTATTTAATTAAACTTTTATAGCTTGGGGAGCTGTAGCTATTAATTTTTCTTGTGTTCTTGTCTCTTTTTTTTTTCTGTAATCCTAAACACAGGTAGACAGTATTTTAAGTCTTCTGAGAAAGGCACTGGAGATTCTGATTGTGGTGGAGTGACAAAGCTGGGTGAAGCTTTAAAGATTCAAGTGATATGGTAAATAGAATATCAGTTTGCAGCCTATTTAAAAAAAATAGTCTAGATTGTCAGTATTATTCTTTTGTTTCTGCTAGTTGAAAAAAAGGAAGGAGTGACATTAAAGCACATCTCTGGACTTCTGAAGGGAATAGCTGGCTCAGTCAGAAGCCAGACACCAAAGTGATTAATTGCAAATAGTCATTCATCTGACTATTTCCAATTCTATATCCTAGTTCTTTCTGCAGGTCTGTCATCCTCATTTTTCTTTCAGTATTCTGAACTCTAGCTAAAATTGTAGTTATCCTTAATGAAAATGAAGGAATGCAACTTGGATTCTTTTTAGGTGACAGCTAAAAGCAGTAACCAGATCTCAACACGTGGCAAAAAGAAATTTCCCTATAGTATTTTAGCTTTAACTCATCGTTTGTTATTTTAGACCATTTGTCCAACAGCTTTGAAAAGCTGCTTTACCTTCATCAGTTAGGGTTTTGTTTTGTTTTGTTTCTTTAAGTATTATATTAGTATTCCTAGAAACGGCAGCCTTTCTTTTGGAGTTTAGATGGAAGAAGATCCTTTGCCATTTACCATGAAACAAATGGTCAGTGCAGGTGACCATACTTCCCAGTTGTGCCATCTTAAGATAGGACACCAGAAGTCCAGGCTCTGGGCTCCAGTGCATAAGCATTCTGGTTCTGCATGTGTTGCACCAGTGACTCATACAAAGGGCAGCTTATTTGGACATGTAGCAGAGGTTCCTATATTGCAGTCGCAGTGAGATCAAGCTTCTTGCAGAAACATGGTCTTGCTGTGCCAGAGCCTTGTGCTCCCTGATTGTTAGGTGTTGGAAATGTAAGAAAAGCAAAACAGTGAGAAATCTGTAAAACACACATTTCCTTGACACAGGGTGCCCAGAGCAAGCACGGGACAGGATGGAGGTCCAGTGATTTGTGTTTGTCGTGACACCAAAGAGGAATGGGAAGCGGGATGTAGGCTGACCAGTCCCATTCTTTCACTCATTTCAAGGGCAGATTTATCTCCTGCTCTACTTTTTCTTTCAAGGGATGATTTTTGCAGTAGCCTACCAGCCTTGTTCTTCATCCTCCCTTTTTTCTCACAAAACCCAGCTGCACCCCTTGCATCGAGCCAACCGTGTTTCTCATCCTCCCTTTTTTTCCCCCAAAACCAGCTGTACTCCTGGCACCAAAGAATGTACTGTGTCCTTACTCAGAAGATAATAGCTTGCCTACAGTCCCACCCACTCACACATACAAACTAAGATAAATACTACCCAAAGTTTTTACCTGATTTGGAGGGATGATAATCCGACACCAAATCGGAGGGACAGATTGACGGGTTTGTGCTCTTGCGCCCCCCCCCCCCCCAAGAAGGGACAACTTTTGTTAAGATTTCCTCAGCTATGCTGAGTGTATACCCAGAAACTCTGTGTGTGTGTGATTGCAGTCCTTTTTCTTTTGTGTAGTGCTATAGAGCCAACCTGCAGTTTGTGCATTTATCATAGGCAATCTTAAAGAATATATAAATGTTGCATGAAAATAAACCATACTATTCGTGAATCTGATGGCTTCTTTTGAACGCAACCGGACCTACAGCATACGGGATGGTCAGGCATCCGGGTCAGACCTACAGTTACGGGCCCAGTTGGCATACCTGTTAAGAGATAAGTCCAGCCATCCCTAGCCCCTCTAATCTCTGAGGATCGGCTAGAACACAAGGGGATTTATCTCTTACCAAATTTATTCTCACCCTAAATGCAACACTGATACATAGGCAGCTGCTCTTCAACTCTTCTTTCAAGTGAGCAGTAAAACCATGTGATTTCTGAGAGTATCACTACTTCTTCTTTGCTTTCAGAGACTCATTTAAGAATTTTTCATTCAGAAATTCTGCCACTTGGGAGAATGGCAAGATGGTATGTTTTTCTCAACATGAAGCATTTGGTGTACTTGGTAGATGAAAAAAATTCCTGTGACCTCCTCCAGAGTACATTTTGGCTAACTTTTTATGAGAAAGACAAGGAGACTTAATGCTTATATCTTTAGTGTCTCATTTCTGAGACAAATGCAACTCTGAAAGCTTAATAAAGCAGACTATATTTATGGAGGGAACCTCCTGTGAAACCAGAAACATTAGTTAGTATATCCAAAGTATTCCAAGAGCACAAAGCTCTGTGTTCATTACCTGGGATATTGGCTTCTGAATTTTGAGTCGTGATTTATATGAACAAATAAGAAGCCTGCTCTTGGATTCTTTAGAAAGAGTTTTGTCCAATCATTATCTTTGACAGGAAGAAACAGTTGCAAAACAAGATCTTAGAGCTGAATTATATGTAAAAAAGGATATAATGACACAAAAAGTCTTTAGGATATTATAAAGGATATGTTGCATAAGCTAAAAGAACAATATCCTCCAGGCGTGCTTGACTTTTTTATTTTGGAAAGTGATATTTGCAAATAAGGACATAATAGATATTTTTTTCCCTAAACAGGCTTCTGGGTTTTTTGTTTGTTTTGTTTCTTATGCAGAACAATGTGTAGGATGCCTTATGAAGTTAATAGAAAGACATACTAGCCACTCCAACAAACAGAGAGACCTGAAATGAGGAAACAAAAAATTACAGCAAATAATTTAGTAAAAATTTTTTAGTAGGCACATTTACATTTTATGTACTGTAATTGAAAAATAAACTCAGAGTAAATGATAGGCCAGGGGTAAATCTTACCCGTAATCTGTAGGTTGGATGTGTATCATTTCTAAATTGTAATGATTATCAAATGCCATAGCCAAAATTTCTGAGAGATATTTTTAAATAATACTTTTAAATACTGTTATAGCAAATCACTATTTTCACTGCACACCTCTTGTAGTACAGTGAAAATAATTGTAGTTTAGAAATGTACTCTGTAGTTACAGAGAGATGTTGAAATGGTAGGTACTTTCGAGGCAAGATGTAAAAAGTGCCTGCCTTTTTTCTGGCATCAGTTTTCACAGAAAGGTCATTGTGATAAGGTTGCAATCATGATTAAAGCCAGCAACAGAGGGACAAGACCTCAGCCTCAAATGAAGAAGGAACAGGCATGGCAGCACTTAAAGAACTTAGATATTTTTACACTTGCAGGTCCTGATAGTCTTGATCCCAGACCACAGAAACTTAGCTGATGAAATCTGAGTGCTGACAGTGGTTGGCTCTGAACATCTGTGTGGAAAAGGTAAAGGGAAAGACTGGAAAGGGTAAGCAGAAATGTCATCATCATTGAACAAGAGGAGCCAAGGGACTATAAAGCCATCAGTTTGCTTTCAGAACCCCAGAATAATACTGGAACAAGTAGGTAGACTCTTATAAGCACCTAGAAAAAGTTGAAGAGTAAAGATTACCAGAGGATGCCATACTCCTGTTTTGCAACTCTTTTTCACATGTTTTCTCAGATTAAACCATGTGCTGGGAGGGTTTGATGCTGAAAGTGGTCTGAAAGAAACAAAGGTGTAATTCAGCAGGGAGACCTGCAAGGGGCTTTCAGCAGAAATAATCAAATAATCTACTAAGTCATACTTAACAGAAAACTATTGGGAAAAGAATCCTGTAGAAGAGTATCTAGAACTTTGTTAGCTGTAGCATCTTGTCTTTTACACATCATGCTGTGATGAAACTTTCAAATACTGTATTGGGATTTATAAATTGAGGTATGGTTTATAGGACATATGAGCAATCCTTTCATCTTTCACAGGTAAAGCTTTGAGCTTTCCACTTCAAGAAGGATGTAAACCACTTGGAGGGACTCCAGGGGAAAGCAGTAAAAACGATCAGAGATTTAGAAAGCCTATCCTACAAGGAAAGAATGAGTGATCTGAAGTCATTTATCTGAAATACCAAAGACTTAGAGGGGGGTTATGGGCCCCTGATAACAATCTTCTTGCCTTGCAGCACATCTTTGAAGAGTGAGTTTGCTCTGTGTGCCCCCTAGGGAGGGTGTGGAACAAAATTTAATAGACAAGTTATGATAAACAAGATTTGGACTGGATTTAGGACAAGTGAGGATTGTGATGTGATAGATTACCAGGCAAGACACCAGGTCTGCAGCATGGGAAATACCTGGGTGTGCCAGACAGCTATTTGTTAGCCATGATGCAACTTTAGTTGGTTCTGCCTCAGGTCAAGAAGACAGAGTAAATGATCTTTTGATTTTTTTCCAGCCCCAAGATTCAGTGATCATAATAAAATTTTCTAATTTCACTGCAATATGAAGACAAAGAGTAGGCATGGGGCTATTTAAATCCTCCACCTGCAGAAATAAAGAGGGTGTCTTCCAGAAAAAACCACAAGCATTTCCTCTGCTTATCCTCAACAATATCTTCGTATTTTTGATTTCCCTCTTTTTTACTTTAGTTGTGGCTAGGAGGGATAAAACACTTTTTGAGAAGGAACTTCTCCACATGTGAAAATATTAATGAATATTAGAACAGATAAACTGCAGTCTCAGTCTGCATTTGTTTATTCACATCCAGCTAGGATTTCTCTGGCTTTTCAACTTTTCTGTTACTCAAGCCAGGATCATGCTCCTTAGGAACAATTTGGTCAGATGGGTGACTGGTTCTTCATGAAAGGCTGTTGTCACAGGAGGTGACAGTCAGTATTTGGAGACTGGTCAAGACTCCTTTACTTTAGTCTGCACTAAGGCTTCTAATGCTAAATCTTGACTTCACATGGAACACTTTTGTCCAGCTCTAGTCAGAGCTGGGTTTCTTTACCTAAAACTAGTCTTGTAGGCTTTGGGTTTTACACTTGTGGGTCTCACTGGGATGAATCTTTTAATCTGAATAGCTGCCTGAAATTTCCACGGGGTGGCCCAGAAGTGGTCCGAGAATATATCAATACATTAGTACATTAATTCTTTCCCCCTGGGGTTTCATTTTTCATTAGGAATGCTGTGTGTACATTGTTCCCAGAGACTGAGACCTATATCCTACCTCTGGTGTTGCAGGGAAGTTCAGGGGTTGTTACTAATTTAAATAGCTGATGGAAAGGCTGTGTTAATACCCCTCTTAGATAGACTAATAGTGTCATGAAGAGTTCTGATGAAAAATATCAGGGAAAGTCTTACTCAGAGAAAATCTGTAGTGTAACTCAGGCTGAAACATCTACATTTTGGTGTTATACTCTGTCTCAACACTGCTAAGCACAAGCTTTTATAAAATCTTTCATGGTCTGGGACCAGTTTGAAAAAATCTGTATTTCTGAATACAGATTTCAAATATGGGTTCACATTAGCTTGTTAGTTATATATACTAGAGTACAACCCCCTTTGCAAATATTTAGCATAATTTCTGAGAAGTCACAGAATCATAGAACAGTTTAGGTTGGAAGGAACCCTTAGAGGTCATCTAGTCCAACTCCCCTGCAATAAGCAGGGACATCTTCAACTCGATCAAGTTGCTCAGAGCCCCGTCCAGCCTGACTTCGAATGTTTCCAGGGATGGGGCATCTACCACCTCTCTCGGCAACCTGTGCCAGTGTCTCACCACCCTCATTGTAAAAAATTTCTTCCTCCTATCTAGCCTAAATCTACCCTCTTTTAGTTTAAAAACATTACCCCTTGTCTTATGGCTACATGTCCTACTAAAAAATCTGTCCTCTTCTGTCTTATAAAAGTCACAGGTGTCCGATTAGAATCATTTTACTCTGTGAGAGTATAAGGTGCTTCTCACTGGCAAATAAAATATTTTTGTTTCTTAGAGTATTGCAAGACAGCATCATCAGTAAACTGAACTAGGGGACCAAAGTACAGTTTCAGGGAGACAAAAAGAGTCAAAACAAAGTGCAGTGACTATTGAATCCATTTTCAGTATCTTCACCTTATTACTACAGTTCAGTAAGCACCATCTCTTTTCTTTCTCTGTATCATTTATATACTTGTAAATTTCTAACATCAAGGCTCAGTAAATCGCCTTACATAAAAAACCAAAATTACTTGTGAATTTTTGTCTTGATTTTTCTCTGTATGTTTTAAAAAGGAAGTAACTGATTGGATGACAGTTTATTTGTGGGTTGATTGCAAATAGATAAGAGGCTACAAGATGAACTTTGATTTCATTTTGTATTTTCAAGCTTCAGCATAATTGGCAGAGAGCTTTTCAAGAAAGTATTTCTGTTCAGCTTTGCAAAAGGAATAAGAAGATAAATGCTAAATTCCCCTCATCAGATGGAGAATGAACAAAAGAAACTGATGAGTCTCTCCCTGACATTTATGGTTGTTAAACAGATCCCAAACTGACAGACTTCTCCTTCTGTCTCCATTTTATTGGTAACAAATTATTAAATATTTGTCTAGAAGAGCTATCCAACTTAGAGAGCAGTGACCCAGCTGTACTCAGTTAAATATACATCACCTAATGTTATACAAAGCAAATACCATTTGTTCATGAATTAGAATAGTTACCTCCTTTGTCAAGTCTGTAGGTTTCAAGAATGAATCTTGGTCGGAAATAATGGTGGGGAAAGCAGAGCTTTACATAGTACCATGACTTAAAAAAATTAACATCTCATCAAAAAGTAATAACTACTTTAAAACAGATCTTGGTGTGCACATTTACATGAACAAATGCTTTTCATTTACGTTATTAGGAGGTGAAATAACTTGTGCTGCTCTCAGTAATTACAGTAATTTGTGCAGAAAATTACGTAGGAACTATCTGTTAATGACAGACAAACTGTGATCGACTGTCAGCATAAGTTTGGTTCCTATGCCTGAAACAACTGGTGTACTTTGTGCATGGAAAGTGAACCAAATTTTGGCATTTGAACCGAAGTTAATACATAGTGTAAAAACAATAGCAGATTCTTTGAATCTTCTCAGTGCAGTCATTCCAGATTTCTGTAACTGCCTGCTTGCCTCTCAGCACTGCAGAGGAGTCATGGCATGTTATTTTTGTTTCTTTGTCCAAAAGTTACGTGTCTGAATTTATGTGGCATCAAGAATTAAATAGGGTCAGGTGAAATTTAAGAGCATGAGCAATGGGTGAAAAGGGAAAAAACCCCTTCATGATTTTGTCTGAATTCTCTGGTGAAGAGAGGAGACAGTCAGGGAAAGGGGACTTCTCTTGGGTTTACACCAGTAAGATCAAGCTCTATCACGTTGATCCCATTTCCAGATACTTCACCTCAAAATGAAAACATTAGAGAGCTGATTGATTATTGGTAATATATATTAAGGGAAAATGGCATTTTTAACAGGAGATGTAGTTAAATAAATACAGCTATAAAAACATATTTATGGTAATGAGGCAAATTTCCTTAAAAGCTTGTGTTGGAAAAAAAAGTGGACCGTATAAATAATTTGGTTTCCCACTCCTTTCAACCCATATGCACAGTTACTCTCTGAATTATCTCACAAGGCAGCCAAAGGTGGTTAAATCCAATGTTTTCAAGTCCAGCACTTCTCTTTAAAGGGTGAGTTAAAGGTTTGCTATTTGCTTCTTTAACCAGGTGTGGTGGGTTTGGCCCTGGCTGGACACCAGGTGCCCACAAAAGCTGCTCTCTCTCCCCTCCTCAGCTGAACAGAGAGAAAATGTAATGAAAGGTTCCTGCATCAAGATAAGGACAGGGAGAGATCACTCACCATTTACTGTCACGGGCAAAACAGATTCAACCCAGGAAAAGTAATTTATTGCCTGCCAATCAAATCAAAGTAGGTTAATGAGAAATAAATCTTAAAACACCTTCCCCCAACCCCTCCCTTCTTCCTGGGCTCAACTTTACTCCCAATTTCTCTACCTCCTCCCTGCCAGCGGTGCAGGTGGACAGGGAATGGGGGTTGCAGTCAGTTCATCACACATTGTCTCTGCTGCTCCTTACTCCTCTGGGCGAGGATTCCTCACACTCTTCCCCCTCTCCAGCGTGGGCCCCTCCCACGGGCTGCAGTCCTTCCTGAACAGGCTGCTCCAGCGTGGGCTCCTCTCTCCACGGGGCCACAGGTCCTGCCAGCAGCCTGCTCCAGCGTGGGCTCCCCACGGGGTCACAGCCTCCCTCGGGCATCCCCTGCTCCGGCGTGGGCTCCTCCCCGGGCTGCAGGTGGGTCTCTGCTCCCCCGTGGAGCTCCATGGGTGCCGGGCACAGCTGCCTCCCCATGGGCTGCCCCACGGCCTGCAGGGGAACCTCTGCTCTGGGCCTGGAGCACCTCCTGCCCCTCCTCCTGCACTGACCTGGGGGGCTGCAGGGTTGTTCCTCTCACCTGTTCTCACTCCTCTCTCTGGCTGCAGTTACACAGGTCTTTGTTCTCCCTTCTTAAATACATTATCCCAGAGGCGCTACCACCATCACTCTTGGTCTTGGTCTTGGCCTTGGCCAGTGGTGGGTCCATCTTGGAGCCGGCTGGCATTGGCCCTGTCAGACATGGGGGAAGCTTTTAGCAGCTTCTCACAGGAGCCACCACTACCAAAACCTTGCCACACAAACCTAATATATACAAGGAAAGGTTCATAGTACAGTGTATCTGCCAGAGCAAAAATTGGTAGAAATATCGAGTAAGAATTATTGTTACACTGTTTTCTTCCATTATAGTGATATCAGATTTGTCTTAGCTCTCAGGAGCATTACAAACCTATGATTGCTAATTTCTCTTTCTCTCTTTTAAGCTTAGGAGTGCAGTTTTATTGTTCCCTTTCCTCCCAGTAGTACTCATCCTCTAAAGGCTTATTTTTACTGTATTTTTTTTAGGTGCATTGCTAGCCTGAATAGCCATTTCTGTCCTACTAACTTCAGCTATTTGCTTCGGTCCCCACATCTTTCCTTCTTGCCACATCCCCCAAGCTGCGTTTGCTGAGCAGCAGTTGCACTGCTCTCCATAGCAGTCACAACTCTATAATAGTGCCTTGTATGAAACTGCTGCCAGCAAAAGGAACATGTGAACCTGACACTATCCTCAGCTGCTGGCTCTTACTACTGCCATCTCTGTAGATGCTGGTGAATATGCACCTGGTCTGTGATTCAGAATAATTTGTTTTGGTTTTCATGCCATTTTCAACTTGCCAGTCCATTTGGCTAGAATATCTTCATGGTAATACAAGGCAGGCAGTGGGAGAGTGTGGCCAAAGGCAGGGAGGACAGCAGTTATCTCTTTTGGCAGTAGTGAGGCTTTAGATCAGCATATAACTATTAAAAATGCACCCTGCAACCCCCCACCTGACTTTTTGCTGCTAATGAGGACAACTGTCTGCTTAGAATCATGGAGTCATGGAATGGTCTGGGTTGGAAGGGACCTTATAGATTATGTAGTTCCAACGCCTCCTGCAGTGGGCATGGCCACCTTCCACTAGATCAGGTTGCTCAAAGCCCCGTCCAGCCTGGCCTTGAACACTTCCACGGATGTCTTCTTCATCTGTAGTCATGCATAGTCCAGTTGATTTTTGCCCAAATGAATGAAAGAGCAGGTGTGAGGATGTGATTTAAAAAAACCCCAAAAACCTCAGAACCTCTTGCTAAGAAAAATGCTGCTAATGCAGAAGAAAATAGAATGAAAACAAAAGGCTAGTCTTTAACAGTCCATTCATATCACATTCAGACATAACAGTCACGTATGCTGTGTTTAACATTATTCCCTGCAAGGTGTAAATGATCCCAGCACAGAGGCAGCCAGCCAGATGATGTCTACAGTAATCAAAAATTCTGATATTTAGTGACTCTGGATCTGAGGACTGTTTTTCCTTGTGTGTGCACCAAAAATATGCAAAAAATTCCTACGTGAACAGGAAGTCATCGTGCATGCACAGCTTCAGTTGCAGGCGTATGCAAACCTGGCATGGAAATGTGAGAAAACACATTTCGAAAAATCAAATTGTAAGCAGTTAATCCTGTTCCTTTACATCACTAATCTTCACTTTTTCAGAAATATAATTTGGCTGGTTTTATCATGAAATGTTTAGACTTAGCGTATCAGGCAGCTTCCCCTAAAAGAGCTGAACGGCTTACTATAATTCTTAGAGTGTCAGTATATGTCAAAAATGAAATTATTTTCTCTTTTTGGCACTTATGCTAGTAAAATTTTGACTGTGATTTAATATGATTTTCAGTGAACTTGAACCCTCATTAATGCTTTAAGAATCAACTTACTGTGAATCATTAGGAAAATTTGCCTTTTCAAGACAAATTTTAAAGTATTCTTGAGAATTCCTGTTCTGAAATCAGGCCACTGCTCATTGTCTCTGCTTTCTGGGCAATTTATTCTTAATTAATATGAATAAATGCAAAAATATAAACAGAACTTCTAATGAGGCTTTAAGTGTATTTTTGTAGTTTGCTGCTTCCTTTCTTTTCAGCTCCATCTGAAGGGAATGTATATTTAGGGATAAAGATATGCAGGCAGAAGATTCATAATGCGAGAAACATTTAACTGCAAAACTGAATAAAAAAGATGGGATTGTTTACCTTTGCATTAGAGAATATTTTACAATTCCTACAAATAGCAGTGTAATTTAACAAGATGTGTTTTCAAGGCTTTATTAAAGATTACAGAAAGATTAGCTTTACTGTTATAATATAAAACCAAGGCTTTATCTGCTGTACCAACAGCATGATTGTTTTTAAACATGCACTCACTGTCTTGCAGGTATGTTAGCATTTGCATCATAACCTCACTTTCCCATCTTCTCCTCTCTGGCTGGAAATGTAAACATTATTTTTAAGGCAAGGAGTGTAACCCTGTATCCTGAGAACAGATACCTTCCTTTCTTTCTTGTTGTAAACCAATAGATTTGACTGCAATGTTGATTTTGATGCCCAAAAGAGTGAAAAAACAGTTGGAAAAGAGCTGTTCAAAATTTGCAGATTTTGAAAATCAAAAAAGAGCTTGTTCAAATTTGCAGAGTAACTCAGCAAAAAAAACCCTGAAATACCCAGCAGACTTTTCCATATTCTGGACTCTTCTGCATTTCTGACTTTTGTGGGTCTCAGATGATGCTGATGAACTGCTTGTGTCCAAAGAAAAGATGAAACACACTGCGTTCCCCTACCTCCAGCAGAAGAGCCAGCTCAGAGGAGGCAATGTCAGGCAGGAAGCTTTCCCTGCCCTGCACATAGCTCTTTTGGAACAGGTGTAAGAGCTGTAGGTATCAGTGTGGTAGCCAAATTTTAAAATTACATATGCTTCCTAATAGTATGGGTAGCAGTTTGTAAAATTTGAGATGGAGACTGCAAAGCTGCTTAGGTTTTCTCAATCAAGAGTACAGAAATCAGCCTGCCATTACTGCCTGCTGGATCTCCAGCCAGCAGCTACTACCAAAGCTTGCTTCTGCTGAGTTTTAGCTGGCTGCCATTCTTCCAAGCCTAAATTGAGTCCTTCTGAGAGCTGTTTGGGGTAGGGTGAATGTACACATGCACCAGCATATTGAAGACATTTTAATCTCTGTGAGATTATTATCTCTGTTCTCTTTCTCATCAAACAAGCAGCAAGAACAGACCTCTGCAGATTCCTGCACTGGGCTGTGCATCAAGACTCTGTTACTATAGTGTTTTAAGTTTCAATTATTTTTTTCTTTGTATTAAATTAAGAGTAGTTAAAATTAGAACTCTTTTATTGGAATTTATTTTACAAATTTGAATTTGCAGTGGTTAAACTTTATGCAGATAAAGGCAGATGAAAGATGAAAAATTTCACGGTTTACTTTCTACTAAAAACTCTGACCAAAACCTGCCTCCATATGGAAAAGTTCTAAATCCTCTTTTGCTGACATTATGGAAGGGTCCAGCCCCTCAGCGAGACATGTCAGTGTTGCTGTGCAATCAGTGCTCATTTGCAAGGAAAGGATTTTCTTTGCCTGCTGTGTAATCACAACTGCCAAACAGTATCTGGTCACAGCATCTCTCATAAGCATGCTGAGCATACTCTGTGGAAGTATTGTGTATGCTCTCCAGTTTGATCCTCAGCAGAGGCTATACTGAAATGTGGCATCTCTGTTGGTTCTGTAGTATGGAAAGGTGATGCACTGGCAGCCAGAATGTAGGGATTAATGAAAATAATAACTATAAAAGTGGCTGTGGGCAAGAACAAAGAAACTGTAACAACTGTTGGATAAGAGCTGAAGGCAGGAGTGTATAATAACACACAGTGTAAAGGGGACAATAATTTTCTTCTTGTGTAAGGTAGTTTCAGAGAATATTCTTCTTACCTGGTGGCACTGTACATAATTTTTATTCTATCTGACAGGAATTGGGAAATAACCAAAACCACTAGATATTTCTGCAAACAATTGTCAAAACATGAAGGAAGATGTTGAAGTTTTTAACCCAAGGCCATTAGAAAGAAACACTAGGTAACAATAAGCTCAGTTGGAGTTGTAGGGGCTTGGGTCTTTTTCCCAGTTGAGGCTATTATCAAATTGTTGGTTACAAAAAGAGCCCTCTGAAGTGATCTGGGAGCAGGGTCTGAAACAGAAATTAATAATGGTAATGAAACTAGGCAGCTTTTAAGTCTGTTGTGAATGTTACTTAAAGTTTTATGAATCATACTGTACTTTAAACTAGACTTTTTCATCCACAGAACAAAATGTAGTCAAATTTTATTCATATAAGTCCTTCAGTATAAGCTGTCACGTGAGTCAGGAGTAGGAATTGTTTTAAGAACTCAGATAAATTGATATTTGAATCTACCCTGTCTCATGAAGGAGATGAGATTAAAAAAAGTGACATTTCCTATGTTTGGGATTAATAGTTTCTTAGGAATTGATCTGTGGGATAAAAAATAGAGACAGAAAGACCTCTTCAGAGGAAGTCCCTCCTTGTAACATTGTATAATTATTATGAAACATATTTTAATTTTTGTTTTGTAATGTATTTCATTTTTGTGTGTACCAAATAATAAAGGAATCTGCTGTCAATAATGAACACTAATCATAAGTTGCAGCTCTAACAAGCGTATTAAACTTCCACGATTGGGGAGTGTTACTTTTAAATATGTGCTATATCTCTTCTTTGGGAAAACTAAAATTGGCATCTAGAGGCTTGAGCAAAGGGGCAGGGGGAGATATTCCCTGCTGCTCTTCTGTTTATAGTTAACCTTGTTTCAGTTTGTTTATTCATATAGAACTAGATATAACTGTGGTACCTGTCAAAATAAGTCAATCAAATGGTATCAGTCAAAACATTTTATATTACCCATGTTCCTTTCCTCCCTCCACGTGGAATTTGATTAATTAGAAACCTGGATTGGACTTCAAGGCTCCAGGTTTGACAATTTCATTGGTAGGTTCATCAGTATGATACTGTTCTGCCTTTCAGAGACTAAAAGAGAGTATAAAAATATTGTCTCCGTAAGCTTAAGTAATTTCAACAATAAAAAACCACTGAGCTGCATTTTTTGTAACTGAGTGTTGTAGAAGTGGCTGGTCTGTGGAAAGGCAGGAGCCAGCCCAGTTTGGGTTCCTCATTCCGTTGTCCAGGTGCTCACAGGAACACGTCAGTGTCTCACGTCCCACAGCACAGCCAGGCTTGCAGTGCCAGGGAAGGTCCTCAGTGGCACAGGTTGTTGTGTGCGTACTTTCTGGTTGTATTTTCTTGTTTTGCTGCCTGAAAGAGTTTCATAAAATCTGAGTTCATGCTGTGTTCTGGAGCAAATCAGTTTGTTTCACAGCTGTGAATGACTGTGGCAAAAAGAAGTGAGAGATCATCCAGGAAGGTAGAGTTATATTTATTCATGAACTCTCCAAAGAAGTTACCCAGTTATGCTCATTCATTCTCTCATATATTTCATTCACTCTTCATTTTACCCACATCCTCACAAGCCCAAGGATGCATGTGCTGGGGTGGTCTGACTCACTCATGTGTGACACAAAGGACGTGGGACATTGAACCCTTACCACGTCTCTTGGCATTTTCTTGATTGGCAAGCATGGACTAATTTTTAGACAGATGATTTATACCCTCTAGGAGTTCACTGTTGTTATGGGATTGTCCTTTACATTGAATATTTCTTTCTTCAGTCTCTTAGGCAAGGGCAGCTGCTCATTGCCTGTTTTTCTTCGTTTAGTAAACACACATCTTTATCACTGTGCTCTGCTTTCCCGTTGGGTTTACAGGCACGAGAATGGCATATGTCACATGCTGTAATCTTGCTGCCAACATCCTGCTGTTATGGTACAGGGTCTTCTGCTGACAAGACACCTGTGCTGTGGTCTAAACAGGTTCCAGACATTCTGTCCAGGCTTGACAGAAACAACTCATTTTTAGTTTTATTGCTAGGAATGTTCTGTATGGTCAATACACATAATTTCTCTAACCTTCATTCTCTCTTCTAGTGCTTACATGCACATTTCCATTAATATTTAATCTGTTTCTAGCCTAATATTTCTGTTATGAGTCCTGTAGATTTTGTGGCTTCACCAAAATATTCTGTGTTCAACAGGACACTGTTGGCCGTAGAGCATACTGTGGTAAAGACATGAATCCAGCAATTAGGAATTATGCATTTTATGTCTCTGGAGCATGCTGTTTTAGTTAACTACCTGCAAATCACATA
Organism: Athene noctua; assembly: GCF_965140245.1. NCBI lineage: Eukaryota > Metazoa > Chordata > Aves > Strigiformes > Strigidae > Athene > Athene noctua. The sequence continues at coordinate 257,439,868 of NC_134037.1, read as the reverse complement.
CTTCTTAATTATATTTTAAGGTTATGACTTAAATGCTACTTTTTTTGGCTTCTCCATTATTTGGATGTTCCCAACTAGGACTGTGAAACTCATGTTGGATTTATCCTCTAAAATCTTCATTCTGTTTGCTGGCTTAAAATAAACTTGGTTTTCTGTACAGGATAGTAGAAAAATGCAACATCCCATTTGGGTTATGAGTGAGAGTTTCATTTAACTTCACTTCTTGTTAGAAAGCTGACATTATCTAGCTACAGTTGATCTTTTAGGCTCCCACTTTGGTTACTGGCAAGTGATATGCCCACAGTGTGATTCATCCCCTGTGTCTTAAACAGTGATTTTATTATTATCACAGAGGCACCTGATGCTGGACTAATCATAGGGGGAGCCTCCATGCCTACTTTTTACCAGAAAGTAGTTAGAACATATGTTTTTGCGGATACAGTGATGAATTTAAAACATGTATCTAGTGCAGCAAATACGGCAGAATAGATGTAAATAGTCACTAGTTACCTTTTTCTGAAGTAGCTATGATTGAGACTTAGGAGGCTTTTAAATTGCTTTGACTGCAACTTTTTTTTTTTTTTTTTTTTATGGCTTCTTTACCCTTTCAAATATTTTCATGTTTTATTTACTGATAATCCAGGGAAAACATATGAATAATATCTTTGATTATTGTTATTATCAGCACTTTTTCTGAAGTTTCCTCTGTCCCTCTTCCTCATTGTGATGACAGTAATGTTTCCTGTCTTATTCCACTATTACACATGTTACTAACTGCAGGACCAGTGATCAGCATTTGTAGAACCCAAAGGCAGATGAATTTTACAAACACCTATCCAGTGGAAATGGAAGGGAATAGAGGTTGATTAATTTTCCCTAGTTTACACTTTGTCCCAATGTTGTACGTGCCTGTTCTCTTCAGTGGTTTAGAATGAAGCTGAGTTTGACCTGGATGTGCATCAGTATAAAATCCAGTTCTCTTTCCTTTTTCATCTTGGAGTTATCTTTTCTTCATAGAACCATAGAATGGTTTGGATTGGAAGGGACCTTTAAAGATCATCTAGTCCAACCTTGTCTTTCACTAGACCAGGTTGCTCAAAGCCCTGTCCCACCTGACCTTGAACACTTCCAGGGGTGAGACATACACAACTTCTCTGGGAAATCTGGTCCAGTGTCTCACCACCCTCATCATAAAAAATGTATTCCTTACCACCATTCTAAATCTATCTTCCATCTGATTCCCGTTGTGAGGAAGTTGGATGCTCTGCCCAAGCTGAGGTGGTGTTGTGAGGCAGATTGCTCATTAGCAAAATAGGAAGTGAAAGGGAGAGTATTCCTCAAAGTGACTCCTGATCTTCTGTGTTTTGGTGGCAATATTCTCCTAACCACAGGAGTCAATAAGAAAAAGGTTCTGCAATTAAATATGCCACTTTTTTTTTTTTTAATTCAATGGTCCAATGAAAAAGATCACGTTTAGAAAACTTGAATAATTCTGTGTTTAAAATAGGATAAGAATCTGATATGAGACTAATCTGATGTAGGTAGTGACAAGAGGGATGCACACCAGGGATGCACAAACCTTTCTGAGGTCTTAAAACAAAACAGAAACCTTCAAGCATAGTGGAGATGAGACTCTAACTCAGGTTGTGAACTTTTATAGCACTGATCTACCCACACACCTCTTCCCACATCCAGCCCCCATCCTTTCAGAAACCAAGAGTGTGATTCATCTCATCTCTTTCAGATGTCTCTTTGAGATGAGATGAATCATGCTTTAAAAGCCCTTAATGAATTTTCATTGATTATAAAGGTAGCATAAATGATTAGCATAGTTGTCTGATGTCATTTGGCCATATGAATCCTACCCAAAAGTTTTATTGTAGTATACTTTCCTAGTGCCCTAGCAATTAGCAAAAGTCGTTTAAGTAAAGTGGGCCATTGTTCCATTCCCCATTCTTTTCAAAAAGAAATCTTTTAAAGGCAAGCGTGATTAGGCAATGAAACTAAATCGTTATCAAGAGGAAACACACAGAAAATCTCCCTCTTCCTCAGCTGTCTCTCCTACCACTCTCATCATCATTCTGGAATACTCTCAGATCTTTACTTAACTGGTAGAAGCATATGCGGATGTTTTTTGGTGTCAGAAGGATTATAGTTATGTTACCAAGGATTATTCAATCATTATTCCTTGTCCACAACTGATGTTAAAAAGAAAATTTCCTTTCTTGATGTTTCCTTACAATACCTTTTGGCTTCTTTGTTCATAGTTCCAGGGTGATGAACAAATTCTTCCATGCTGGAGAGATCGTGATCTTTTTACTCTTATAGTTGTCCCGGCTGTAGCACATAAATAGTAACAGTGATCACCAGCTTTAGCTGGAAATTCAATAAAGCTTTATTTTAGTTATCCCATATTTCTGAATTAGCTTCATGTGTATTGTTAATAGTCATCTTAATTAATTAAGTAGTGTTTCAATTTGAGATATAAATTCAGAGATTTCTTTTTGTAATTTACTTTTTTGGCACTATTCATTAAGTAGTCCATTATGTTATCTGACCTCACATATTTTTTAAGGTAAAATAATGATCAAATGAAAATAATGTGAGGAAAAAAAAATCAAAATATCTAATTAACTCAGAAGAGGTTATCTCTGTACTCATACAACTGCTAAAAAGCCTGTGTGTATTAAATATACCCTTCCTTTTTATTGCTCAAGCAGTCAGGCTGGTGAATTTGTGATAAAATGCCAAATTTCAGGCAACTCATTTTTTACTACTGCATTTTACTGCTCAGGCTGCAGCTATTACTAGCATGTTTGTTTTAAGAATGACTGAACAGTATAGATTTCATAGATAAAACTAGTGATTATTCTCTAAATAGATATAACTATGTTTTCTGTACAGGTAGAAGAGAAATGGCTGGTTGAAGCAATAATCTAAGCAGGTTATTGTCAGTAGCAGCTTATTTGTTCAGCTGGAAGTTCCCATTAGCTATCTGATATATGAAAAATTAACTTTATGAACTAGATTTTTCAGGAAATAAAGAACAGTAGTTTCTGTCTTTTCTCTGATTGAGATAAAAATGTTAATTGTAAATGAAAGCAATGATTTGCCTGTTTATGCAATGTGTCAGAAGATAGGAAAAGTGTAAAACTGCCTTTTTTTTTCTTCCCCCAACATCTACTTATTTTGCCTTCCTTTTGCTGAATCATATTGGCTGCTATTATTGACATTGGTCCAAACTTTGGGTGTTTATCTAGGAATTTCACAGATCAGTGAACAGAAGTTATATTTGTACAAAGGACTATTGCTTTCTTATTTTATGTATCCATAGCCAAAGATATTTGTGTCTTAGAAAAATATGTGAATCAGATTTAAATGCAAGTATCTATACCATTTATCTTTCACAGAGCCCTCACTGTGGTACTACAGAAATCTGCAAAATCTGCAGCACTTCTCCCAAGTATTTTTAAAATTGTGTGGACAATCAGAATACCTTTAATTTTGTTCTGATAGATGGTGATATATTTTATACCAATATTAAAAAACAAAACAAAACAAAACAAAACAAAAAACAAACTCTAAGCTTCAGAGTTTTATTACTGGTCATGTCAAGTTGTGCCATAAATTCTTGATGTAGGCTGCACTGGCCCCGGCGAGGACAAACTATGGGTATAGAATCATCACTGGTTTGATTGGTTTTGTCTCTACCTTCCTACAGTTGTACCTGACAAAGAATTTCCTTAATTTATTTCAGTCCCCGACCTTCCATCCCACAGATATCTCTTATGTTATTTGTATTTCTGTAAAAAATACTGTAATTAGACATTAGATTAAATATATGCTACTCTTGCACTGCTCTTTAATGTTATGTATTGAATTACTGAAGTTTTGTTTTCCTTATCTTCTTCAGGTCTGGGATTCAGTATTGCAGGAGGGGTTGGAAACCAACACATCCCTGGGGACAACAGCATTTATGTCACCAAGATTATTGATGGAGGAGCTGCACAAAAAGATGGGAGGTTGCAGGTTGGAGATAGACTTCTTATGGTAAGTATGAGAAATTTAAATCACATGTTATTTGGCTGAAAATTATTTTATATAAGGACTTTCATTCACCGTACATGTCACTGGAGGTAACCATTACAACTTCAATAATAATTATGAGTTATATTTCTGTCACCTTCTTTTTTTCCCAGTCTTTATATATATTTCTGAGGCTGCAATTAAAAAAGCATTACTCTGGAAAACCAACATTTTATGAAGAGAAGGCAATGGACTCTATTACTTTGACAAACCTTTTACTGAGAAGAGAGTAAAGATATTATGCACATCAGCAACAAGTCAAAATGCACCAGAAAACTTTAACAGATTTTAGACAAGCTGTTCATTATGGCAGTACTGATTCTACTGATTGTTTTAAGAAAATTGAAAGGTGAAAATATGCCACTGAACTCTCAGGTGTAGCCACTGTCAGTGGACTGTTGCCTACATCTCAGGATATGTAGGAATGCTTTATGTGTAAGTTCTATACAGATATTTAAAAAAACCCAAACATTTTCCATCTTTTTCCTTGAGGAAGTTTACTTATTCCTCTGATGAATCTCACTTCAGGAAATTCTTCCTGATATTTGCAGTGCTAGTACATTGCTCCTTTTAGATAATTATTTCCCACTCACAGTTTGTTTAATTCTTTGTTGAAGGGGAAATCCTGACCCTGGTGAATCAGCAGAAGTTAATCTTTGTCAAGTTGTAGTCATGTCAATGCATTTGCATAGATTTCAGCAGGTAGAGAAATATTTGTTGGATAAGTGCCATGAAAAAGATGTATGGCAGTACACTGTTTGTGATGTGATATCAAAGTAGTAAAAAAATTCCATGACCTTTTTTGCTGCCTGCAAAACTCTGCCTAATTGAGATTTTCTTTATTTGGTTAGGGACACTGTGTTCCAGTCACATGTGAAGATCACCATTCATTTTATACTGGGTATTAAACAAAACTGGAAAGGCACTTGGTTGCTGGTTGACTTTTTTAATTAACCCACGTGGATAGATAAAACAGCTTAAGGATCAAATGGTGTTATCAAAATCAAAGCAAAATGAAACTACAAAATTTACAGTTTCTTTGGCATTTCTTCTTTGCAGGTTCTCAGCACAATAATATTCAAGTCACTGTTGTATAATAAAGTTTTGCCTCATTTCTATAGAATATATATCTGGATTTGCCAAATTTGCACCTTGTTTTGTATTTTGCACCTTGTAGCAAATCTGCTTGTGTTCAGCTGTTGGTTTTTTTTTCATGATGAGAATTCCTTGCAAATTTTCTTATCTGTAAATTTATGTTACCTTACTCTTAATTTCATCCAACTTATTTGAGATAACCAGTAATATATATAAAAAAAACATATGCAAAGACCCCACATTCGCCATCTTCAGTGTAATTTAATCAGGATGAATTTGAATAGAAGAATAATTCCTTTATGTACCACTATGTATAAATTCATTCTTTCCAGATTTTTATAGGATTTGTCTGTTAAGCATCTCTTCTCAATCTTGAACCTGTGACTCGCTGAAGTCAGATATAGATGTTTCTTCATTGTGACAAGTTTATACTCCTGCATCTGACTTCTGAAAATAATCAGAGGTCATTCTCAGTGCGTTTGATATCTTTACACTGCTTTCCTTTCAGTCTGGACCAGTTCTTTACTTACTGTCATCTCCTTTTATCACTGCATGTGAAATGAGAAAAAACCCAAATCAATCACAATATTGCTCTCCACTGCTTATATACTTCCAGACCAATCGTTACACTGTTGCATAAGAAAATCTTAGTCATTCTACTCTTTGTATACCTTAACCATTAAGTTTTTGGAGATAGATTTACAAAATCAAAATCTATTCATAAGATTTGTGCAGATTACAGCCATGTTTTCTGGTTCTCTCCCACAAGGTAATGATTTATTTATAATCTGTGTACCTTCCATGTTTTTTCTCTTCTACTTTGTGAAGTGTCTGTCAGTTCATGGAATTAACTTCATGTTCCTTTGTGAAAAGTGAGTGAAAGAATTAATTACTTTCTTTTGGCATTGTATCAACACAATATTACCCTTGTCGTCTGGATGGTCCTACTTCCACATCACTGATTCCATATTGATTATATATTTGAACACTTCCTTTTCTTTCTTTTTTTTTTTTTTTTTCCCCTTCTTCTCAGTAGTGCATCCTTTCTTGTTCTTTGTTTTTTCCATCATTTCTTTATAAAATTTACCAAAATTTGCCATCCTTCAGAATTCTCAGCAGCTGCTGGGGGGCTTGTTTCATTTTTCTGTTTTCTGATAAAATTGTGTGAAATGCTTTCAGATCCCAAAGAACATGCAAATCAAATGCATTAAAATTTAAGATGTAATAAAAGAGATGCTGAAAAATCAAAACTAATATTGAAATGTAAAACAATTAGGTGCTATCTGAGCATTTTGCAGCTTGATCACCCTACTCTTATTAAATGCAGATTGCTAATAGTGTGTTAAGCATTCAGAAGATGTATTATGTAAATAATGAGCATTGTGATGTTAAATCTATATAAGGGCATGTGATGCAGTTATGTTTCTGTGGTGCTGAGCCTGCACTTAAGGCTTATTATCCTGAGCACTTGCACAGAAAAGTGTTCCATTGTAGGATAATCCCAAGGTTCCCGTTAGGAAAATTACTGGAGGAAGCATAAGAGTGCTTAAGATGAAAACTGAGCTCAGTGGTTTTTCTAGGTATATGTGAAAGGACCAGACCAGAGCTCTGCTCTGAACATTTACAGATAGGAGAAAAATACTTATTGTATTCTGGTGGTAATGCCTACGGTAATGGCTGCTGCTGCTGGTTGTAATGCCTGTGGTGAGACTACGACTGTGCTGAGTGTCTCAGGTTGCTTCTCTTTGTGCTGGAAGGGAGCAAAGGTAAATCACATACAGAGCATCATAGGCTGACATGATAATTCAGGGTCAGCTGTTGGGCCAGACCAGGTTTCTGGGGAATTTATCCAATTAAATCTTTAAAATCTCTAAGGATGGAACTTGCACAGACTCTCTGGGAAACCCGTTCTACTGCTCGATTGTCCTCATGAAGAAAATACTTTTCCATATAATCTGTTTGACCCTCTCTTGTTTCAACATATGCTTGCTAGCTCATCCTGTTACCACATGGCACTCTGTAAAGCTTAGCTCTGTCTTAATGACCATCCTGTAAGCACTGGAAGTCTGCTGTTAGTTGTCCCCAGAGATGCCCTTCTTCAGGCTGAAAAAGCCCAGCTCCCCCAGCTTTTCCTCACCAGGCCAGGGCTCCAACCCCAGCCATCTTGGTAGAACTCCCCTCGACTTGCTCCATTTTGTTACATTTCCTATGCTGAACACAGTATCTAGCTCCAGTCAAATGAGTGGCAGTTACTGGGGAATAATCCTCCCCTGGATCTCCTGGCTCTGCTCCTGCTCATACAGCTCAGGATGCTGTTGACCTCTTTGCTGCCAGGACACACAGCTGGCTCATGCCCAGCTAGCTGTCCACTGGGAGCCCCAAGCACTTTTCCATAGAGCTGCTGCCAGGCTGTCAGTGCCCAGCCTGTTCTGTTGAAGGGGATTAGCCTGTACCAGGGCCAGGACTTACTGTTTCTCCCTGTTGAACATCATAAAGTTTTTGTCAGCCCCTTTCTCCAGCCTATCCAGGATGGCAGCCATGCCCTCGAGTATATAGGCTGGTCCTCACAGTGAAGTGTCATCTGCAAATGTGGTGAAGTTACACTCCTCACCTCTTCCAGGCCATTGTTAATGGTGACGTTACAGTCTAGACAAGTGGTTTGTGTGGTGGGTGGGAAACTGGCTGGCAATTTGACCTTTTCAAACTGGCAACCTGACATAAGTGGGATCCCCCAGGGATTAATATTGAGCCCAACCCTGTTTAATATCTTCATAAGTGATCTGGATTAAGGGATCAAGTGTACCATGGTTAAGTTTGCTGACAATACCAAACTGAGTGGGGAAGTGGACATTTTGGAAGGGAGAGCCACCCTGCAGGAAGACCTTCATAGGCTCGAAGAATAACAACTGCAGTCTTTCACCAGGGAAAACATAATCCAGGAGGGCAGGACAGACTGGGATCTACCTGGCTGGAGAACTGCTCTGTGGAAAGGGACCTGGGGCTCAGTATGAGTGACTGGTGTGCTGCAGAGGCAAAGCAAGCCAACAGCGTGCTGGGTTCCATCAGCAAGGGCATCACAACAGAGATAAGGAGGTCATTATCCCACTCTGCTCAGCACTGTCAGGCCACATGTGGAATACCATGCTCAGTTTTGGTCCCAGCTATACAAAAAAGCTGTGGACAGGCTGGAGAGGGTCTAGAGGAGATACACAAAGATGATGGGAAGCCTGTCATGTGAGGAAAGGCTGAGGGAATTGGGTTTGTTCAGCCTTGAGAAGAGAAGGCTTAGGGGAGACATTAACACCATGTTCCAGTATTTAAAGGGTGGCTACAGAGAAGATGGAGATTCCCTTTTTACAAGGAGTCACGTGGAAAAGACAAGGGGTAAGGGGTACAGTTTACTAGTCGGGAGATTCCGATTGGGCACAAGTGGAAAATTTTTCACAGTGAGAGCAATCAGCCCCTGGAATAATCTCCCCAGGGAAGTGCTGGATTCCCCAACATGGGACACTTTTAAGATTCAGCTGGACAGGGTGCTGGGTCACCTTGCCTAGACAGTGCCTTTGCCAGAACAATCAGACCAGAAGATCCTTGAGGTCCCTTGTAACCTGGTATTCTATGATTCTGTGATCAGGAAGAGCTGAAAAATGGTTTAAGTTATTACCTCTCAGATAATAATTACTTTTGTTTATCTGATACCATCATCTCAGTTTGGAAGAGTTTATCTACAGAATGGATAAAAGACAAATCAGTGTAAAACTGTGTGGTTTTACTAGTACAAAACAACACTAGTAGCTAGAAGGAAGGTATTATTTGGGCAAAACTCTAAAAACATTAAGCATTAAAAGAAAATTTAAGCTAATATTTATCTCTTACAAGTATTAGCTTTTCAGAACTTTGTGTTCGGTGCCAAAGTATCCTTGTATCTTTGGGCCATATCCTGTTGGTTCTTGGCCCATGTAGTCAGAGAGATCAGACTTTTGTGAGATTATTTATGCTTATAGGAAAAGTGATGTTGCTCACATACCAAGAGATTTAATTTGCTTCTGTTTTCTTGCTGAAAACAGAAGGAGGAAACAGGAGTCACTTTTCCTCTTCAGAATGTTAGGCTTCCTTTCTACCCAATTCTGTGCTGAAAAAAAGCACCACCCCATTGCAGCCCTATGAAAACACCAAACAATTGGTGTTGGGCTGCAATGGGGTTGGATTGCGCAATTGTTGGTATGTTCCTCACAGGATTCTCTACTAATAGTATCTATTTCTTTCAGATTGTATGTGGATGCATGATCATGCTTGTGGTAAAGTAGTCAGAACCTGTCATATGAAATACATCTAGATTAGCATTTGGTTCTGATCAGAAGCACTTTTCCAAAGTGATTTTGGCTGTCTTGTGGGATGGTCGTTTAGAAAATAAATAGGACTTTTTAAAATGAAACTGCAACAGAAAATGTGATCCAGGAGCATTCCTAATTAGCATTGCATTGCAGCTGTGAACAGGCATTTTAGTCAGCAGACTCGATGGAATGCAAACTAACCCCCTTGAAAGATGTATAGCATGGATGTCATATCATCCAGACCCTCTGTTGCTGTGGATCACTTGTAGTGCGCACATACTGCGCTCAGGTGGGTGCACCCACAGATCCAGAGGTACACTGTGATGGAGTACAGGCATTACTCAGATTTAAAGGAAGAAAACAATGTGAACAGATAGTACCTGATCTGTAGGTTGTACTGACTGATTAGCACAAAGGAAACATGCGAGAAAAAATACATTCTGAGGTGGAAAGTGAAATAGTACTGAACTAACCTGAGTTTGGTGGCTGCATCCCTTTTGATGCGGTGCTGGGCTCTGAGACAGATTTACACTGCTATTGACTCTGGCCTTGCAATGCTTTATCTAACATTCAGACATAGCTTTGTTATGATCCATCTTTGGACTGTACCCTAGCAATAAGCTTCCCAATTTATTCCTTCTAATGATACTCTTACCTGGTTGTTCATTCATCCTCATGCCACTTCATTAGCCTTGAAAACATTTCTTTATTTACCAAAACCAATGTAAACTGGGATTAAAAAATGGTGGTCCAGTATAGTACAGTGCCATTTGCACTGTGTATGCCCTACACTGCTTGAAGCCTGAAGCCCACTGGTCTTGTATTTGCAAAGCTCGTTTCTCTGCAAAGAGCAGATCTGGTTTAGGACACTTAGCCTATAACTATTAATAATCTAAGCAAGATAATTTCAGAGGGATTAACAGACTGTGTCATCTGAAGATAGCCAGTATCTTTTCTATTCAGAGTCCAGCACTTGTACAAATAATTTAGGAGTCCACGGGATTGTAAGTACTTAATTAATAAGTAGTTAATTAAATAAAACAGATTTGCTTCCTTAAGACAAATGATTGGTCATCAGCACTGGAAAACCTTTCATTATTCACAGCCTTTTAAATCATGGCAAGTTTTTAAAAAGGCTATCAGTGTTCTAGATTTACAGCTGGCACATCACAGGTGTTTACTGGCAAATGTTCACTCAGGATTCAGTCCAGAAAATCCACTTTCTGAATGAAAAGTAGAATATTACATGGATGCAAACATTACCACTGGTAAGGTAAAGATCACCTCTTTGTCTCATTCACTGAGTGAATCAAATCTCTCTTCCTCTAAATCAATAGAGGAGAGGAATGAATTCGCTTTAACAAAAAGAAAATCAAATAAAACAGACTTATTCCTCCAGAGCTCTTATTCTGTTACCAGTTTATGCTGTTGCGAATGAAGTTATTCTTTAGAACACTTGTACAGTCATTTTGGGGATTCTAAGCTTTTCACTCTAGCTACTTCTCAGTGCCTTTGTTTTCCAATATGAATCTAGGAAAACTTCCAAATAAGATAATTCTTGCTTAGGTTTACATTTCATTGCCTTGATTATGCTATTTAGGAAAAAAAACCACCCCAGTCTTTTTATATCTCTTTGGAAACATTTCTTACTGATTTCCCCCATCACTGAAATAGCTTCTTTGATTGCACTTGTATCTTTAATTTCCTTCTCTATTGCTATATTATTTCTTCCTCTTATTCTTTTCCCGTAATACCATTATGTCTTTGTATCACATACTTTCTATTTAAAGAGACAGCTTTACTAATTTCTTTTTTATTTCAGGTGATGTTTGCATTTCTGAATTTTCTGTGAATGGAACTTTTCCCATTAGAAAAGCCCCACTTGCTCCATTCCTGTTTTACTTCTGACTCCTCTCCTTTGTCTCCTGTCACAGCATTTTGTGGCTCAAGCATCTGACTCCTGTAATTAGACCAACCACTCTGATAATTTTTTTTTTGCATTTGCCTTAGGGTTTTTTTCCCCCCTTAATTTATTGCTACTTGGCTTCTTAGAGCCAGAAAGTTGGCATGCAGTAACTATTCTACCCACTCAGCTCTGAGGTCAGTCCTTCTGCATGAATGTTTCAGCATCTCATAGGGTTCTATGCCATATACACTTTGATTTCTTATTTTGTGTGCATCTCCCACTCTTCTTCTTTTTTACCTCTAACTCTTTTTTTTCAAACTATATGCGCCACTAAGGTCATCATGACAGCAGGAAGTGAAGCTTTGGTATGATGCATTGACTGTGCCACAACCACTGAAAAAGCCAGATTTAGTACTTGAAATTCTGTTAAAATAGGCATCTTTTATGGAAACAAGAAAAAGCTCAAGAAATAGTCTCTCTTGGAGATTCTGAGAGATTGTTCTCTCTCTATAAATCTTACCATAAATAACATCTACGACATCGTATTTCCTAATAACCACAGTCTCTCTCATGATGTTATGAAGAATGATACCCAGAGATTTCCTTATGAAAAAAATTACATACTACAGTCATCTTGCAATAATATCTAGGGAGCTGAACAATATAATTTTTGAGTGTATTCAGGTTTTCATTTTTGTATATCAGAATAAATACAGACTTCTTTATTTGTAATCATTGTTTTATGATCAAAAATTAGAAAATATATTGATACATGTACATATTAGTATTAAAAGGAATTGTAGCTCCAAAGCAAGGACTGCCTTCTGAAGGAAGCTGGGAAATGCATAGTATATTTTGTATACTGTAATCCTAAATTGATGTTGGCAATGACTAAGGAAAGTGGGTTTATCTCCTCCTCAAAGAACTTCCATTTAAAAGAGGCCTTATGACACTACTGAGAATCTTTGTCTTAATGAATGAATCAATGTAGTTAGTTAGTTAGTTGCTCTTGATGTACATTGAGTCTGTCTTTATTTTTCTGTTTACTGAGAAGTGAGCAGTCCAGGACAAAATTAGTTTATTAGCAAACTTCCTTTCTGGAAGTGATCCCTCTAGAGATGAGAAACCTCTAATTTGCTATATATTTGGGATCAGTTTGAATAGTAATTTTGGTATATGTTGCTGGAATACTTTTTGTAGCAGAACTCTATTTACTTTGAAGGGTCCTTTCTTCTCCTCAAATTTTCTTCCAGCATCTTTTATCTGAAGTTCTCCTTTGTATCTTGATTCCACTCATGTGTTACCTTCTTTCAAGTTCTACCAAGTTCCAGCTCTATATATTTCAGTTTTCCACAATATTCTGCACACTTAGGCTTATATGTAATAGAAATGAGACAAAAAATAATCATTGTGCATAAACTTTGCAATGATCTCTATGATCTTAAAGTGTATAAACATAATGCGTAACTGCTCAGACATTATTTCTTAGTTTAGAATCACTTGTTCTTTAATTCTTAACTTCAAGATGTGTACTTGTACATAGCATTGGTAAAATACATGTCTTGTAAAGTTATTGTCAGGGAGATAAGAAGTAGGACCTGTCATAGCAAATATAAGTTTTATATATATCATACTATATTTTCTAATTCTAAAATGACTGTTTATCCTCCAGCTGCACAACTGTGACATCCAAGTGTGTTGTGATGGATGTGCAGCTAGATTTCCAGGAAAAAAAAAACTTTGGAAAAAAAATGCACCAAGTCGATTTTGTGTCTAATTGTTTTTATACACTCCTAAAAAGACCAAAAGTCAAAGCCCAGACAGTGCTATGATATTTGTTTTTGTGTCTTTTTTTGACTAAGAACATCTATTGACAGCAGCGGTATAGCGGGAGGTTATTATGTGAGACTTTCTTTACTTCAAAAAGCTTGCAGTTAGGATGAAAGACAATGCGATAGATACAATGTACAGACAGTGTGGGAAGGAGAAACGGTAAAGGATAACTGTGCAGTCATATTTCCAAAGGTGTGAATTTTCAGTATTTGGCAGTTTTGAAATACATAAACAGGAAAAGCTTAATTTCAGACACTTCTTCTTGCTATCAGCCTAGTAATTTAAAGGACATTTATTTATTAAAAGTGCCTATGTGTGTGACTGCTGTTTATAACAAGGAAAACCAGAGAAATTTATAGAAGATTGATATCACATTTTATTTAAATAGAAGACCTGTCAAAATACGGCATAGAGTGTCAGCAACTCTCTTCTGAGTGTTAGGTTGTATCATTTCTCTTCATGTCAAATTGTCATAACATGCATGTCATTGCCTCTTTCAATTAACCTTAAAACCAAGCCTGAGAATTATACAAGGAGCAAAGTTTAAAGAGAATCCTTACATTTAGCAATACTGTCCAATAGCAATCATTCTGTCTTGGTGTTGATGAAATCGTCTGGGTATGAAGAGTCCCCCAGTGATTTATAATTGCTGGATTTCTTTCCAGTTACCAAACCCTTTGGCAGTAGCTTATTGTCACAGCCCAGTCTCTGATAATTTACTGATACTAAACTCCCTAGAAAGTATTTATTTTTTTTCTGTGATTTACAGCTATACTATGTTATACTATAGCTGAGGAGCTACTTTTTTTTTTTTTTTTTCCATCTTGCATAATCTTTACAATGAATCCTTGTAGTAGCTAGAACTTGGAGGATGGCACTTTAAATCACAATAAAGTGTTTCATATAAAATTTTCACCGTGAATGTAGCTGGAACAGGCTCCCTAGGGAAGTGGTCACGTCACCAAGCCTGTCAGAGTTCAAGGAGCATCTGGATGATGCTCTTAGTCATATGGTTTAGTTTTAGGTAATCCTGCGAGGAGCTGGGACTTGGACTCGACGATCCTTATGGGTCCCTTCCAACTCATGATATTCTATGATTCTGTAGTTTCTGTTATCTTACACCATGTCTGAAACATCTGCACCCTTCTTTACTTTTCTCCTCTATCCTATAGTTTCTCTGCTCAGGATATGCTTTTTGGGGCAGGCACCATTCACTATTCTGTTTATAGGAGGACAACCTATTGTTGACATTCTGTAGATATAGTAGATTTATATGTGAATAGATTTTATACACGTCTACAATAAACCACTTCTGACACATCTTTTGATTTTCTTCTCTAGGAGTAAAGCATAAACAGACTAGTTTTTTTACCACTGTTTCCTTCCCTGTTTAATCTGTAGTCCTGTGCTCTTATCCTTGCTCTTGTTAAGTATTTTTCTTTTCTGATAAAGCACAGAACTAGTACTACATTCTCTTATTTTTCAATGTCCCTTTCCTATGCTTCCAGAAAACTGACAAACTTTCACACTGAAAATCCCTTTTACCCCATTCAGAACTGCCGTTTTCTATTTCTTGCACCTCATAGGCAGCCCCTTATCCTCTGTACCACTTTGTACCTCTTATTATTTCAGTGGTCAATGTCATAGCAGGGATGGAAATATTTGGGATGTTAAGTATTTCTGAGGTTCCAGCCATGCATGCTGAGAGATGAATTTAGACAGTTCATCTTGATAGGTCAGATAAGCAGTTTCTGTAAATGATGTGGTGTTATTAAATTATTATTGAATATTGTTTTATGTTAACAATTATATTGGTAGCAGAAGAGCACAAAGGGCTTTTCTACTCACAAGACCAAGTGCCACTTCAACCCATTATGATTCTGAGATATTATCAATACTGCTATGTCAGTCTTTGAATATATATGTGCTAAAAAAATTGTATTTTCTACCTTGCTGCAATACCGCTTCTGTAATCTTCGGTGCTCTTTGACTACAGCATTTTCCCAACATTGTAATAACTGCAAGGCTGTGTCATTTTTTGTGTCTATTTCTGCATTCTGACTCAGCTGTCTGATTTTTCCTTTAAGGTAAATAATTACAGTTTAGAAGAAGTTACCCATGAAGAGGCAGTAGCGATACTGAAGAACACATCAGATGTAGTGTATCTGAAAGTTGGAAAGCCCACCACCATTTACATGACCGATCCATATGGCCCACCAGATATTACTCACTGTAAGTGACTTCTGCAGCTCATTTTGTTTGAGATACCAGTTTGTCAGATGATTGTGTTTTTTTCATAGATTGTCCAAAGTGGCGCTATTGAAGTTTATGAAACAGCTTGGAAGGCTACAAAAATGAAATGTTTATTGCCACTTAAGTATGCTACACTCACGAAATATTACAAATAATATAACTGCTAAAGTATTTTTGCAGCAAAAATAACAATGTAGCTGAGGTACTGTTGTGCTCGTTCCAACGAGTCATTGTTCAGGTGATCAGACTGAACTGTAATTCTTGTGACATTTACAATAATAACTATATGCAAATATATTTTGAAATATGATTAGGTTTGTAGACTGGAGTCCTCCATCCACTGAAAAACTAGAACAAGCAGCAGACCATCTTGTACAAATTTAGTGAAAAACCTGAGGCAAATATATATCATATTTGAATAAAATATTTACTTGGAATGTAAAAATCACTTCTCTACTTACAAAAATTTACCTATTTTCTGTATATATCTGATTCTTAAATTATTGTTCCACTTTGCTTTATTCTCAGTCTGTCTATTAACTTTATGTATGTTACCTGCTATTTTTTCACTGAGGACCAAGGCCTTGTTGAAACAATATAGTAAAGCTCGGTGAAGGATCTCATAGGAAGAGAAGATTATTTTGTTTTAAACCAAATTTATTTCAATCAATTCAGGTTGTTATATCCAAACACTCAAAATCATCTGGGCTCATGCTCAGCATTCAGGTAGAAAGACATGCATCAAGCTGCATCACCAGGACTCCCTGAAGTGACCAAGTACAAGGCTGTGGAGTCCTTTTCATACACTTACGTTGGCAACTTCCTTGCTGATGTGCTTTTTGTACACTTAAAGGAGACAACAGCAAGTAGGATATTCTGGCTCTCCCATCTGTCCTACCTATACCTGTCTTTAGGATTTGCTCACTTCTCTTTTGTCTCCTTATCTGAGTGTCCTAGGCTCCAATAGAGTTTTTATCTCCTGCCATCATCTCTTAATGGCTTGAGTCTTTGTTTTAGTTTGGGTGTGGGCTGTCCTGATAAGTTACATGTAGTTATGTTGAGTATTGATGACCTATTGATGAATCTAGGTGCTATCAATACACGCCATTCTTATACCCCTGCTACCAGTCCTGCTGGTGCCCATACCCAGGCATTCCCATTCTCTTTCATTCACAGAATTCTTAACATTTCAGTTGCAGCTCGCTATGCCACTGGTGCCTGTTAGTCTAAATAGTTCTTTGCTGTAACTCCCTTTCTTCATTTAGTTGTCCACCTTGGGTTCACCTACCAACAGGGACCATCTGGACCATCTAACAACTGGATGGCAGTTTAATTTTTCCCAAGAGCTTCAGCAATTGATCTATACCCATCTTGATCTCCTGCCAATAATCCTAGGGGCACCTAAGGCCAACCAAGGGCTGGCAAAGGCATATTTTCCCAGTAAATTCTAGAAATTTAATTTTTCTGCACTTTTGCATAGTGTTACTATTGTGGACTGGAGAAGTTAAGGGAAAAGCTAAATATCCATAATCGTCTTTATTCAGACTGCTCCATAGAAATAGAAGGGAGTGTTTTATAACGTGCACATCAGGTGGTGCACTCAACTGTGCTGAGGATACCTATTTAGTTAGCAAATGTTACAACAGATGGCAATCATGTTGTTCAGTAGCAGTCTGGTCTGGATCTTAGTGAAGCCCACGAAGTAAAAATGTTAAATGTTCCTATCCAATTGCCTGCTTTATCATACTTTCCAAAATAATAATTTGGAAGTTCTAAACCAGTGTGTTTTATTATGTCAGATTATAGATCAGCAGCATATGAGAAGACAGAAGTAATTCCAGAGGGAGAGTAAAGGTTAAAAAGATTTGCAGTAGCCCATCCAAGGCTGTTGGTGCATACAGATTCATTTATCCTTAGGGAACGTTTCATTATACCTACACATTCAGAGTATTTCAGAACAGGTAATGGCCTTTCCCTGCAGAGATATTTTGCTTTGAAACATTCCGTATCTCAGCATCTGAAAGAAAGACTAAAACTAATACTAGAAAGTTTAGCTGCCACCTTCTCATGGGAAAATTAATCATAGCTCATTGCAGAAGCATGTATCATTGTTTTTCCTATTTATCATTTCCTTTTCTAATTACATTAACTAGAGATTGAATACAACTGTTATTACATCTCTCCAGTCATAAATATCCCCAGTAGCTTCAGAATAGCAAAAATCAAGCAAACAACAAAACTCACAGACCCAATATAGAATGTCCTGTAATTTTAATTATTAATCATTAATATGTATAAGATATTTGTATCCACTTTGTATTTTAAATATACAGATTTACTGTGATCCATATACCATGTATGTTGGTAATGAAATTCCTATTATCTTGGGAATTTTGGCACCTTTAGTAGATCACAGCTTTAAATCTTCACCGTACATAATTCTTGCCATACATAAAATTCCTGCTCTTATCCTTCATTGAGCTCTTACTATATTACTCCCATTGATGTATATTGGAGCCAAAAAGAGGAGACCGCTTCTAATCTCATCCTCTCCTATTTTACATTTCCTTCTTCAAGTCAGTCCTAATTGAAGAAAACATTTCCTGACTCCCAAACTATCCTTTCTTCTTCAGACCCCCTCTAGTCAATCCCTGCAAATGAGCCTTCATTATTATTAATAATAATAATAATAACCTTTCAGGAAAATTCCAGCTGTTTATTCTTTCTTGTTACATTTTAAGCTTTCTCAGGCATGGTCTGTTTTGATGTTATATACTATGAGCACATTCTTGATACTTAACTAAAAAATGCTACTCTGGTTACATCTAATCAAACATGAAAGTGGCTAACTAGAAATGCTTATTCTTACCATCAGCTTATTCTCCACCAATGGAAAATCATATCCTCTCTTCTGGAAACAATGGCACTTTAGAGTACAAGGCATCCCTGGCCCCTATCTCACCGGGAAGATACTCACCCATTCCAAAGCACATGCTTGTGGAGGACGACTACACCAGGTCAGATGCTTCTCTTTATTTGTTACCTTTCATGACAGTTGCAAAGGACATAGCTAAAGCATTCAGTGCACCTCACATAGAATACAGCATATGGTTCTTTTCACCCATGTTCAAGGAAGATGAATTGAAACTGTTACAGGTATGGAGACAACTAAGAGAAAGATCACACGAATGAATGCTGACCTGAGGTCCATGTTGTCTGGGTGCAATCCTGCACTAGTTCCTAAACAACGTGGCTGCACTTGAGCAATGCTGGCACTGAAAAAATTTTCTGCTTCTTAACACAGCTAGGAGATATCAGAATCAGTGACCCATCTGGCTCACTGCATGTATGGGTGGAGGGTCTGTATGTGCATTTGTACGTGTCCGTGACAGTACGCTCTGAAAGGTCCAGCTTGTCTAGTGATCTTACATAGTTTAGTAAAAGTGAGGCTAAAAGAGCCTATAATTGCTCTTTGTACACACATTGGAAGATAAATGTTACAGAGAGAAAACATTATGGGAAAAGAAAAAAATATGTGTGGACTGACTGCAAATAAATATAGGAGGGAAAATGAAAAAAGTTTCTTAACTATTAGAGCAATCATAATATGAAACAGTTTTCTTTAAGAGCATAGAGGTTAAAAGGAAACTGTTTATGCGGTGGCACTTGACACCTTTATGAAAGGGCTTCTTTGATGTGATTATTAGCAAAAAGACCCTGAAAATTGCTTCTTATGGTGTTTTTTTTTTTTAATAATCCCAAAAGAATTGTAACTACTATATGAAAGCACAGTAGCAGAATTGTATCTATATAGTTGATTTCCAAGTAGAAAAAACACATAGAAAATGCTGGGAGGATTCTTTTACACCTTGTCATAGGGCAACGCTGAATGTCACTGATGAGACAGTATTTATTTTTTTGTTTGAATAGCACTATCATTCACTTAGAAGACCACAGTTGTTAAGTTTATAAAATGAGCCCTCATTATAATGTCTAGTAAATTATAATGTCTAGTAAAATCTAGTAAATGTAAAATTTTTTTTTCTGTGCCTGAGTATTTATAAATTCATTGTGTTTAAAGCTAGTAGGAGGCTGTTCTGATCATCTAACTTGACCTACTGTGTATCTCAAGCCAAAGAGTCTCGTCCACTTACGTATTCATCAACTTCATAACTTGCTAATTTGCATTTAATTTTTCTTGTTGCATATGATTACGATCTCAAGCTGCTTAACTTGTTGGATCAGACAGATTCAGAGTAACTAGATCATGATACAGTGTTTACTCAGGACATAAATGTGTGGAAACCACACCTTGCTTCCCTTTCTTGGCTAGAAGAATTTCTCCTTTGTTTTGGTTGAGAATGCAAAGCTGACATTGCTTTCCTTCAACTTAGAAGACATTCAATTGGGATGAATTTTCTCCAAAGGGTTCCAAGAAGCTACATTTTTTAATTAATAGGTAAAGCACTGATTTCATTCAATTGTGCATCACGCCTTTACCTGGGCTAGTACTGACCTCATAATTTCTGAAATGCCTGTGTATAGGAAGAATACCAATATAGCATCTGGGTTACAACGATGAAGGCTTTGTCAATAAGCTTGTAGTGCTGAATTCTCTCCTTCTGTAATGAGATGTCAACACCATTATTACTGAGACAGAGTTGGTAAATTTAAAAACAACAAAAAATAGACAACCTTAAAAGTAGATAATAGCTGAGACCAAGAAGTCACAGAAAGTGAAGGAAGTAACCCTAAAAAAAGGAAAAAAGCTGCCATGAGAATTAAAAGACCATTTAAACAGAAGACCTGTAAGGTAATGAAGTATCTTTAGACACCTGTGTTTCATTGTATTACATGTAGCTGATTTTAACTTCCTAATTATTTCTACCAAAAAAAAAAGGAAAAAAAAAAAAGAATAAACAGTTATAGAAGAGAAGGCAATGACAGTCCTAGCTCATTAGTTCAGTAGATACCCAGTAGAAAGCATACTTGCTCAAAGCACCCTGCAGGATATATATTTAAATTAATTAGTATGTCTTTTTGATCTTTTTAGGAAGAAAGATGTATTCCTATCCTGATATTTTTAGTTTGTTTTAAACAAGTTAATTTTGCTGATTTAGCTCCAGACAGTAGAGCCAAATGCTAATAATACAGCGTGGTCATTGACTGAGGTATTCACACCAATGTCCATTTTGTATTATCTGGGGAAATAAATGACCAGAGAAGCCATGTATATTCTGTGAAATATTCCTCTCCTGTGTTCATCTTCTATCTGGATTTCCAGGTTAGTGTGTTGTCTAATGAAGGGCTGATATCCAAAGTCTTCTACGGCATTGAAAGTATTGACATAAGAGGCTGACTCTACCAAGCATGACCTGTGGAAGGTGTGTGGCACTGGCAGAAGTAAAGGTGCAGAGTAATAGGAGCAGACTCTGAATGGATCAGAGCAAATGAGGTGAAAATCTAGTAGTTCTAAACAAGTAATTGCTTTGACCTATTGAAAAGAAAGAGGCTGTTATGGACTTAATTATATTAGTAATAATAACTTACATGCTACACTGATACCCAGGATACAAAAGCACAAAGAATAAATGTCATAAATCATAAGAAAAATGACACTTCTTGCCATTGCATTTCCTCAGTGGACATACATCTTACGACACTATCTGAAAGACACCCAAACAAGAGCCAGAGACCAGGTTTCTCCTCTGACTACAATGACTAAGAAACTCTGACCTTCAAAACCAAACCAATGAACCTTTGAACAATGCTTAGCCTGTTGTTTTTTTTTTCAAATGTCCATGTAGTTAATTATTGCCTATTGATTCAAGTGGGACTATTGAAGATGCCACAGTTAATTCTCACAGTGATTTTCACAGCTATAAACTGAGAACAGTGAATACACTCTTTAATGTGCAATGTCATAGGATTTGTTGATGAGTCTGCCACTAAAATAAGAAGATAATTGGAAAGTCTTCGTTGCTGACCAGTTTAGAAAGAATTAAAAGAAAGACCAGTTCAGAAAGACTTTTGGAAAGTTAATTATCATATTGATAATTTTAGTGAAACCTATAGATCCCTTGATTGCAGCATTTATAATTAGGTTTCCTTACATAATTTTTTATAATCAAGATGATTGCCAACTACTGTAATGCTATCCATTAAAACTACCTGGTTCTTGCTATAATAGGTTTTCAGAGCTAATTTATATGGTGATCACATAACGAAATTTATTACCTGTGCAGTCATAATATGGCAATACTTCTGGCAGTTTTTCATTTGTGCCAGCTAAAAATATCTGGAACAGTAACTTCAATATAAGAGGCTTTTGCAGTTTCATAATTCTTTGTATGTGTGGTTTGAGTGACAAACTTTCTTTTAACTTACTTGCCATAATGAATCTATCGGTAAAGCTTAAATGGTTGAACATTCAACTCGATTTGCCGACTTTCTCTTTCTTTTGTTTTTGTTTTTCATTTTTTGTTCCAATTCTAAGGTTTTTTTACCTAAATACTTGTGTTTTGCCTAACAAAAAGAAATGTTTCTGCTGATAAAAACTTGTATTTTTTGGTCTGATATTGAATCTGCATCGGAAAAAAAATTCAGTACAACTTTTACTCCAAAAAAACTATGGGGAGAAAAAAATTGATCCAAGCACAAGGGATAGCAAAGTAACAAATCATCTTCTACCACAAGTTTTAATGAAGCTGGATGATAGAATCATAGAATGGTTTGAGCTGAATGGAACATTAAAGATCCTCTAGTTCCAACCTCTCTGCCATGGGCAAAGACACCATGACAGTGGGATATTGTCTTTTAATTTCTGAGCTTTTGTAAGTTGTGTGTGTTATTGGTCCAAAATGTTGTCAGTGGTGGGTATAATTTACTTTGTTTTGTTGGATTCATTTTAAGTTCACTCAGGATGGAAGCTTTGCCTTCTTGTATTTTTTATAAAGATTGTCACCTTTTCAAATTTAAGTAAAACAACACAATGGTTAGTAGAATGTGGAATCAAGAGTGGATAAAACCTATATGCCAAGTAATTCTCAACACAATCATGTTCATTCAGCAAGTAAGTCCTTATTTGTTGTAGTTTCTAGTAAGATTAAAGTGTTGTGCAGGCAATGCAAGAGATTCCTTGATTGTGTTTCTATTTCCTACTGCTGCTAGAGGAGAGAAACAGGAATAATTCTCTGCTTGACCTGCTGCTTATGAAAAGGGAGGAACTATCGGTAAAGGTGGTGATAAATAACAGCTGGGATCAGAGTGACTGTGAGTTAGTTCAGTTCATGATTCAAAGGAAATCTGTAAAGATAGTCAGGAAGTTATGACTGTAGACTTCAGAAGAGCAGACCAGCCTTTTTGGAGAATCACTAAGCAAAATCTCTTGGGATGCTGCCACGGAAACATAGGGTCCCTGTAAGATGGACAATTTCTAAATGAAACTTATTGAGAACTCAGGAATGAACCAGTGTGTTGGGTGAGAAGGAGGGGGATTCAGCCTGCTTGGCTGAGCAGAATGCTTTCTGATGACCTAAAATGCAAGGTGTAGAGCAAGCATTGCTTGACTGCTTAATGGCAAAATCAGAAAGCTGATTGATTTGAGCTAAGACTTACAAGGGTCATAAAGGAAAACAAAAATTGATTCTCAGTTGTGCTACATTGAAAAATGAACATAAAATTTGATGAAGGGAAAAACTGATAAATGGAGGGGAAGACAAAGTAATGACAGAAGTACTCAGACTGAAGTACTCAACATCATCTTTGCGAGGCATTTAAGGGACCAGAAGGTAATTGTAATAGTCAGAATAGATTTACCAAAAGCAAATCGTGTGCTTGTCCAGCCTGTGTTGCCTTTCCTTATCAAATGACTCGCTGTCTGGGTGAGGGGAGAGCAGTGGCTGCCCTGTACCAACCAGTGCCACAGCACAGATGCTGGCTTGAGCAGAAATGCCTCTTTGCTGGGTGAAAACACAGCTGACTTCAAAAGACATACCTGACCCACACCATAACTCCCACAGATGTGCATCTGGGATCTTCTGGGGGTACATGGTGATTCCTCTTCTCCACTACTTGCCCTGGGGAGTGGCTGGAAAGGTATTTCTCACACCTCTTCTGTGGGCAGGAGAAGCTGTAACACAGGGAGCACCCTTTAAAACTCCTCCAGCAGCCTCTCATTCAAAGATGGGGAAGTGTTGGATAAACACGTTCAACTAATCCATAGCTGGAAAGAAGATATGATTTATAAAAGTTTGGAAACTTTCTGGATAGCCTTTTAGGTATCTCCTAGATTATATGCTATCACCTTGCTCATTAGCCTTCTTCCATCATGGCTATGCTAATTTTTATGCAACGGCAAACTTTGGTAAGGCTTTTGACACAGTCTCCTACAGCACTCTCACTTGAAAGCTGAGGAAGAATGAACTACAAGAAGAGACTGGGTTGGGAACTGACTGAACCAGTAGGCTCACAGGGTAACGATCATCACTTGACATCTATCAGGTGGTCAGGGATGATCAGAGTCGCTCAGGATACTTTGAGTGTCAGCGAATACCTTCATCGATGACCTAGATCATGACACAGCATGCACCCTCAGCAGATTTGCAGCAGATAATAAATTAAGGGGGAGTGGTTAACGTGACAAATGGCAGAGCTATATTCCAGAGGGATCTTGATATGCTCAAGGACTTGGCCAGGAGAAACCTCCTACAGTTCAGTAAGAAGTCTGCACCTCAGGTGGAACAGCTCCACACACTTTTATGGGCAATGAAACAAACATCTGAATTGCAGCTTCATTGAAAATGACCTGGAGGTTACAGCAGATGCCAGGCTGAACGTGGATCCAGGAGTGCACTCCCATTGCCAGTCAGGTAATCAGCAATTAGGCTCTATTAGAAGTGTGGCCAGCAGAAAAAGGTAAGTTATGTTCTAGAAGACTGTGACCAGTTCCTGTTCTTCAACTTCAAGAGGGTTGTGCTAAAACAAGAGAGGGTCCAACAGATTCTCAGAGTCCTAAATCACATGGAGGTTAGAGGAATATTGAGGGAACTGGGGCTTGTGTAATGTTGTGAAGAAGAGATAAGGGGCAATCTAAGAGCACTCTATTAAGTACTCAGTCGCAAAGATGATGAAACTCTTCTCAGTAGAGAGGGACCAATGGCTGCAAGCATTGACTTTCGATGTTCTGATTTCAGTTTGAGAAGAAAAGAAAAAAGACACCAGGTGGGTGGAGTAGAGCTGGAGCAGGCTGCTTAGAATCATTGTGAAATATCCACACTTTGAGGTATTTAAGAGGTGGCTAGATAAAATCATGAGTGATCTGATCTAGTGTTGGCAGTAATCCTGCTTCAAGCATGAGATTGGATGAGATGACCTACAGAGATGCATTCCAACCAAATTTTCGATGATAATAGGAAGAAAATCTTTAATTTTTTTAGTCTTTTTGAGGAACATTCATTACTAATACAGCTGAGAGTAGTTAGAATTTACTCTTTAGCAGATGTCTGCCTTCCTATTTCCAGAACTACTGAAATTATAGGCTAAAAATCCTGTAGCTTTTAGATGTTCATTCCTTCTGTCTTTAACAAATAACATCAGCAAAAGATCCATAAAAATAAAAAACTACCATATTGAGTTTTTACTTCCTTTTTAACTTCAGAAAATGGTAACATCAAACTTCTGTGCTTCAGCTGATAAAAAATTCACTTTAACATTTAACTCTGGCTAGATATTAAAGATTCATGCATGAAAAAGCTGAGTTATCTGTTTTGCTGTGAAAAGCATGTTTGATTTTTTTTTTTACATGCATCTTTGCAAAATTACATATTCTGGACGAGGAGGAGGTGCTGGGGATTGGAAGGGAGAAAAAGGAGAACCATTAAGTTGAAGTCTCAGGGGATTTTTTCTCTGTATTGACAGTAACATTCCTAAATTGTTTGTTGTTTACTTACATAAACTTGTTGGTTGAATTGAGGATGTTTTATGGAAAAACCTTTAAATTTGTATTGATACGCAAATTTGACTTTTCAGTATTAAACCATTGCAACTAATATTATGGTTTGTGTTCAATGAAACTATCAATAACAGTTTTCTGACAATGGTTTTATGAAGCACAACAATAGGAAGAAAGAACTGCAGACTTTAGTAATGAGTCCTGAAAACTGTTCTTTTGGGATCTTTACTGTTGACTTAGACCATCCACTGACAAAATATTCTGCATGTTTTAAAAGTATATATTTGCTGAAAGGAGTTAGCTGCATTTCCTGTTAGATTTTGTGTGGGAACAGAATTGAAACTCATGTTTCCCAGGTGAAGATGATCTTCAAATACTGTAGGTAGAACTTTCAAGTGGTGAATTTTACACCATGTTTTTGACCCAATGTTACTCAGTGAGTGATGAGGAAAAGATATGCAGAAGTACACTGATGCAGTTATATGAATATGACAGGTCTTTATGAGCTCTTAACAGTCATATCACCATGCCTAACCCAAACTCAGCATGATCTGTGTCCTAAAGAGAATAAACTACATGTACTAATATGGGGAGACTGGTAATGCATTTTATTTATTCTTCCCCTTCAAATCAGTTGTTCAAATTAATATTTTCATGCTCAGTTTTTGCCTGGAGGGGATTTGTTTTATCTAGGGATAGCAAAGATTATATGTTTGGTTTGCTTTAAAATTTAGTGTAAATTATATCTATTATTTTTAAAGTAATTTTAATTAACCACTATTATTATCACATTAAACTGCATTTAGTTTTAACCATTGCAGCTTGGTCGTTTAAGGGATAGAGGGAGAATTACAAGGCTTAGTTCATGTTCTATTCTGTTCTATTCTATATTAAAAATTGTGGTTATATTATATTTTAAATACTATAATATTCCATACATATCTTCAGGATGTTGAAGTATGGGACCTGATGAAACTAAATCCACATAATAATTTTACTGTATTTGTGAAAATCTATCTCAATGCCAGTGTAAGTCTTTGGAACAACTGCAATTCATTTATCCTTCAAAATGTGTTTTTGTTTTTTTCAGTAGAACTCCTTAAGGTATATCAAAGCTTTTCACAATTTTGGAATACTGACTAGATTGTTTAAAAATCAGTATGATTCAGCACAGCATTATATGGCCAGAGCTAGTTTTTCTCTCTACTTATTTTTTCCAGCTCTTTCTGACACAGGAACATAATCAGGAGTGATTCTGTTCTGTGCTCTGAATGCCCAGTCCTGTCAGATTTTAACATTGAAGAGCGGAGGAATTGAGGGGAGGGGGGTGTTTGGCAAGGAATTATGGTGAGATTGGGTGTGAAAGTGAGGGAGAACTTGTCACTGGTTGTGTGAGAATGGAAATCACAAAAAGGGAAGACTGGTATTTACTGGGTAAGAAAACTTGGATTGGGAAGGGGAATTTAGGACAAGGAAGAACATAAGTGAGAAATGGGTGAAGAGGCATGAAGAAGCAGTGGAGAAAAATGTCCTGGAGAAGAGCAGCAATGAATTTCAGGGCTGCTGAACCATCAACTCCCTCAGACAGTGAGACCTGAGATTTGCGATAATCTATAGTTGTGCAAAAAGACTGGAGAAAGGAACAGAGATGGAGAGCAAGTAAGGAAAAGTTGCTGATAAGATGCTGGCAAGATCAGGCTAGAGCCGTGTCTCTAGAAAAATGGAGAGCAGCCTGAGGTTTCTGGGGTTTGCATGACACGTACTTGATCCCTCAGGCAGTCTGTCATGATAGTTCACCTGCACTGCCTGTCGGTCTGGAGGATGGCAGCCTGCTGCTGCTGGTGGTTACTCCCCGTCTC
This sequence comes from Athene noctua, assembly GCF_965140245.1. Taxonomy (NCBI): domain Eukaryota; kingdom Metazoa; phylum Chordata; class Aves; order Strigiformes; family Strigidae; genus Athene; species Athene noctua. Next base: position 257,412,550 of record NC_134037.1, on the reverse strand, counting down.
TCACGAGGTAGAGTTCTCATGCTTTAGCTTTAAGTTGGCGACCATGCTGATGATTATATTGAATTCATTATGGTGTCCCATTATAGGTTTTCTTTCTTGATTTGGTCTTTGGTCAATCCAAGGAGTTATTTAAAAAAAAAATAAAATTAAAAGAACACTATTCGAATTACACATTAAATGTTCAGTTAAGAAAAGAAAAATATAAGTTTTTCTGTATAACCTTAAATTGGAACATTGGTGAAATACAGTGGCACAGTTTTTAGTTATGCTATCATATAAAAATGTCTACTTGTATAACACCTATCAAAAGCTTTTTTGAAAAAGGTCACAGTTATATTTCTTAGCTCTATGTTATTATTTGTTCCGTTCAATGAAAGACAAAATTGCTAAATTGCAAAGCAACTATTTTATATTTCATATCTTTAATACACAAATTTCATTTTAAACTAATTGTTAAACTTTACAAATGCATAATAGTTTTCTGCCTATCATAAGATGTCGTTTTGCTACCCCAGATTTATTTTAAATAATGAGTCTTAATTTGGGAAAATAATTTATATTAAAGTAAAAATTTAGTTACTATGAAGTCACCAGATAATCTTTTACATCCTGAGTAATCCACATATATTTAAACAGGCCTGTCAGAGATCTCCAAGTAATAGCTTTGTCTATTTCTAATACAGCCAGTGGAAGCTACTTGTTACTTAAGTATAGGTAACAGGCCTATAGTACACAAAGGTAGAGGTTTTGGGGTATGTCACATGTTTAGTTTGTGGAACTCTGCCACAGGGTGTTGTGAAGCCTAAGAATATAAAAATGTTGAAATACACGTGAGGATAAGTGCTCAGATTCGTGGTCCATAGGCCTACTAACCACAATTTTCTTGGATTTAGTTCCTAGTCTACATGGTCCTTAACTTGCTGCTTTTCAGCAGCTGAGCAGGGAAGGGCCATTCTTTACTGGCCCTCTTTCCTAAAGATTTAGTGCAAGGGACTAGAGCCTTTGGTCTGATAGTCTCACCTTTTCTTTGTGAAACAACTTTCTTTTCCATTGATGGAACAGAAAATCATTACTGTTTTTTTTTCACATTAAATAGTCATTTCCTTTCCTAATTCCTAATGGCTAAGAATAATGAGGTAGACTTGGGTGTAGAATATTAAAAGTTCTAAATTATACTTACGCCTTCTTGTAGGCCATTTAATTTGAAAACCTGATTAAAACGTTTAAATAGTATTAGTAAGAGGAACAAGGCAATCCTTACTCTTCAATACGGTGAAAAAAAAAAAAAAAAAAAAGGCCATGATCTTAAGCACTCTTTTTGCAGTTACAGAAAACTTTAAGGCTCATGAAAATAGCAGTTAATAATGGGAAAGCTGAGAAATCATTGGTTATAGAAGGATTTTCAGAAAGAACTAAGGTAATGTACTTCTGGTATTTTCTTCCAGCTCTTCATACCCGTTCTCTGTCCTCCATTTGGTTAAAATAAACATGTCATATTGGGTCTTATTTGAATTGCCATGACACAACCTATGAAATAAAATCCACTTTAATTTCTAAATAAACCTGCGGAACAATAAGATCTGTGGTTCTCCTAGAAGCCTATGTGAAAAAGATACTCAAAGAAGTCAAGACATATGTATAAAAATCATTGGTTATTAGAAGAGTTAATTTATATTAAATTACCATTGATTTTTGTCTTAATAGTGATATACTTTTAAAGACAGCTCTTTGCATACTTCTCAGCAGCATTGTATTAGCAATACTAATGTATTAGTTGTTTTTACTGAACTTGGGTACCATTAAGAATGGCTACTCAAAATAAAAAAAGTTGGAAACTTGTAGCATTGTGAGATTTATTTTCTCTGAGATTAAATTTAGCTTTTCCTGGCTATAGCCCTGCATATTCAATATGCTGTGAGAGCTTAGCTGGTTTCTTTCCATATCATAAAAGGTTTTAAAATCCAAAAAAAAAGACTGTTAACATTTAATGCGCTATGTGTTGGCAACTGAACCTACCAAAGAGGATTCTGCAATAAAAAAAGTTAAAATTAAATTGAGGACTCTGCATGATGTTGAGGAGAGAACAGTTTTAATAATGCCATTTTCTTATAACTTCTGTTGTGCAATAAAGCCAGCCTGAAACAATAACACAATGATGTTCCAAACAAGGAGTAATAAGGACTACAAACAACTAGGAAGATTTGCTTTCTTTACGCTCTCTGTTATGAAATAAATAGATAAAACAAGTGTCAGATCAATCTTCTACCTCCCACTGTTACTGTTAGCTCTTTCACCAATTATACCTTTCTGTGGAAATTGTGCCTCATTACAGTTAGGTCTATACTGATTAACAATTCCAGCTTTCAATTTTTTTAGCTAGAAAAGTAGTTTATGACTATCTGCTGTTCATACTATCATTTAAAAGCCTAGCTTGTGGCACTGAATGACTGGATTCTGTCTCTTTGATTGATTTATCTGCTGAGGCACACTCAAGCCAAGCTATGCTACTAATATTTTCTGTTGCCTTTCCTCTGCTATTGTATGCCTGATTCTCATGCTAACCTAGTTACTGCTGTCCATCTAGACCTACTACTTGCTGCTATCATTTATCAGAGCTTGGGTTTTAGCTCACTGATAAAGACAGAGAACTGTAATGTATGTTTGTCACTAAATAGTTTAAAGACACAAAGGGAGCAGATCTGCTAAATAAGAAGTTACAGCATCAGTTATTTTGTCAGAGTAGACCCATAACAGATAATTACTCATTAAAAAGATATTACAGTTATCCAAGAAGTGTACAGTAATATTCACACATTTAGCATTTTAAGGTGGTTTGGGTTTTTTTTGCATAAGAATTAAAAAATGAAGATGATGGACAAAATAAATGCAATAACATCATTCTTTGTTCTTATGTTAAAATTGCAAAAATTGCTTAGTATTTGTTTGAAATAAGACAAAACTTCTGAAGCGGTGCCTGCTGTATCGGAAAGTGGAGCAATTGCAAATAAACAACCTTTTACACTTTTGTTACAGCATGCTAAATGACCTGCTACATGTTTTAAAATTCATTTGAAGATTCAGTGCATCATAAAATAAGGCCTCAGTGTTTATGTTCAGTCTGGCTCTTAATTCTTTTGCAAGAAAAGTTGAGGTGACCTTGGCTGTAATTTTTCAGAATGGTACATTAGAAACAATTTCTAAATATCGTTCTCCTTATCCCATGCTTTGAGAGAAGACAACCCATCTCTGTCATAGAACTGGAGAAGAAAATATTTGAGACAGGATTTTCCAGGTGGGCTGATCCCATTGGACAGAAGTTCTTTCTTCTTCTTCCGGTGAGGAGAAATATAAACGACAAGAGAAAATGCTGCATTAGAAGACTCATTTAATAAAGCTGGGTGGTCTTCATAATTATCTTTTTTTTTTTAATTGGCGATTTTTGTCTTCCAAAGTAGATAGGTACTATTGTAGCTTAGTATTAGTTTGAATTAAGTACTAGTACATATAGAAGGTGAAGAGTCAGGAGTATGTTTTAAGACAGTCTGTTGTAGCAATGACTGGATGCAGGATTACTGGCCTGCATAAAGTACAGTTTGTATGACCAAGTCAGTGATCTTCCCAGTACATTTTAATCATTCTCATCCTTTCCATGTTTTTATCCCAACTTTCAATTATTTTTACACTATTTAATTTATATTTACTAAATCAAATTGAGAGAGAAAATAAGTTTATCCTGATCCGAGCTGGACCCTTGATGTTACGTACGTCTTATTTTTCAAGTTCTTTCTTTTCCGTGCCAATAAAATGTGCAGCCAGGGCCCAGCTATGCAATTAGCAGTATTAGCATATGCATCTGAGTAGTATGCAGGTATATCTAAAGAACCAGAGCAGTCCATAATCTTAATGACCTTGAGGAATGGCATCTGATGGTAAATAGTTGGCTATGATGATCTGAGACCAGTTCATAGGCCTTAAAAGAAGTGCACTCATAACTGGAAATAGCTGATACTCTGAATCCTATTCTAAGCAGAGTCCAAGCTTTAAAAGGATAAAAAGTTTGAATTCCTTTTCTTAGCCTTAAGACCTCTCTCTTCAGCTGAATTACAGAGTTGTTAGCTTGGTCACAGTATCACATATATATAGGACTTTATACATCAGCACAGTGACTTGTTCCAATTTGCTGTTATCTTACCATCCAGCAAGATTGAAAGGAGTGAAAAATATGAAATGTTTTTTAAATTTACTGGGCTTTGCAAGACCTTTTGTTAGGGATTTGTGTTTGTATTTGATGGACTAATTTAGTTTCAATGTCTAGGTGGATGTTGCATGTTTACTTTCATTTTGCTTCTGGAAGCAGTTTGTAACTGCCAATTGACAGAGCAATCCCTGGTATCTCACCATCTCTGTGACACGATTTGTGTCTCAGCACAAGGTTGGATGGTCACTCACTGATGACTCAGTGTAGTTTAAGCATTCACAATACATCCAACGGGTAGCAACACTCTCATGTCATCTACCACTCAGAGAAGACAATTAACTCTAATGTAGGAAGCTAGCAAGTTGTTAATGGACTGGTTAGTGTTTTAATCCATGGAGAAATCTGCGTTTTTTAGTCATCTTCCTGCACTGGGGCAATATTTCTTCAATTTTCATAGTAGGTATGATTTCTATTTGATATTTTTACTTGTTATTTAATATACTGCCTAAAAGCAGAAGTGATTTCTGAGGGTATAAAAGGCAGTATTGGTCTAAAGTAAAATAATAGAAGTAGTGTGGGGTTTTTTCTCTGGATTTTTTGTATTGAAAGCAGCAATTGATTTAGTAAACAAATTATTGAATCCAACCCTCTGAAACGTGTGAAATATACTGATAAAAAAGAATTGCTACCTTAAGCATTTTTAAAGGGATTTTACTAAATGCTTGACAGAGTGCTTTATAAGCAAATGAGTGACAGCTTTGCTATTTTGATATTGGGTAATCTTAAATTGCCATTTTTTAAACTGTAAAGTTTTCCCTGGGAAAGTCAGGCACAGAGAGTTCTCAAATCATATGTCAGATTGCTATGAATGTTATTAGCATTGAGTGAGACCAGCTTTTAAGTAAAGCAGCTACTCCTTTTCCCCCAAAGGACAAAACTAGAAGCTAACAACAAAGGAAAATATGTACTCCATATCTGCCAGTGTGTCCACGACTGTAATAAATTCTGGTACCTGTGAAAGTCACAGCAAAAACCACACCCATGTGAGGCACAGTGCTGCCAGAAGAACAAAAAGAGTTCATTAACAGCTTGGCCTGTTGATATTTTCAGGCTTCTAAAATAAGATTTCCATCTAGCTAATACTGTATTTCTGTGATTAAAGACAGTGGCATACCCTGAATCTTCTGGCAGAAGCGAGGATATGACAGCAATTGCTTCTTGGCACTCTCTAGAACAGAAACTTCAGGAAATTATGAGTCAAGTTTCACTCTGCCAGTAGGCCCAGAGGTATCTGCCGGGGCCAACACAGGAGTTGGAGGAGTTGCATGACGGGAAATGTACTATGTGGTGTATTTTTTTGAAAACGGTCTGCTGGTTGTCTCCTGTGGATCCCCGGCTGGTTGGTACTAAAGGCTGCATCCCCTTCTCCCCCCTCCCCAGGTGGCTCCCTGGGAGGTTTGCGGTAAGTATTGCCTCTCCCAGGCAGTTGGCCTCTAGGCAGCAGGAGAGAAGTGCGAGGTGACCAGTCGGTGTCAGTTTTAGGATCTTGTTCTTTGTATCTAAACCTCTCAGACTGCTGTCAGTAATTTGGAGCAGCAGTGCAAGTGCAATTGCAGTAGCCTTGTCAACGAGGTTAACTGTTTGAGATGTGGTCTGTGTAATCAGATTTTGAAGGCTGGATCTGAGAAGAGAGCAAAAACCTCTTGAAATTAAATGAATTGTCTGCCATTGAGATTAATTGCTTACACAGTTTGTTACCATTGGTGTTATTATAGGGTATGGTTCACTTCGACCACAGCTCTACTTGCAAACCCCCAGCTCATTGGGGTAGGAGTATGTCGTATTAACAAGTAATATGTACTTCACCTTTATATTAAATTAATGGGTAAAAAATACCCCCTTTCAGCTAAAAATTACCATATTTTCTTCTATGCTCAAAATTAAGATCACAGAAAACCGTGCAGAAGTAATGTTGTTAGATAAAAAAAACAAAAAACAAACAAAAAGAAAACCCAAACCACCAAAAAAAAAAAAAAACCAAACCCCAAAACCAACAACCAACCAAACAAACAAAAAGCCAAGCAGAGCATGTGGGAAAACTCATCACTGAACTTCAGAGATAAGATATTCCTTTTCAGTGCCATACCTCCCATAAGGCGGTTTTATGGCCCACTTGCATTATGTATATCTTTATATGCAGTTGCTTGTATGCCATAATACTGTGTTACCAAATTCTAATTTTTCCTTTAACAGCACACTTTACTTGTCAGAAAAGCCCTACTGAAAAGGTCTTGACAGATTTGCTATGCATGCTTTTAAAATGATTGCTGTGTTTTCTCTATATTCTCAGCCACTAATGCACACCTGATCTTTTACTCTTGTCTCTGTATCACCAGGCCTCCTGAACCTGTTTACAGCACTGTGAACAAACTGTGTGATAAACCACCTTCTCCTAGGCACTATTCCCCTGTCGAGTGTGACAAAAGCTTCCTTCTTACAGCTCCCTATCCCCACTACCACGTAGGCCTGCTCCCTGACTCTGAGATCACCAGGTACTGCATGCGCTTCTTCCTCACCTCCTTTGTTAGAGTGCATGAACATCACTGGATTTATCTCATAATTTGCATCTTCACCATAGATCTTTTTCTACAGCTTATGCTTGTTTTTAACCATGCTTTCACATCTGCACCACTGGAAGATATATGCTAACTTGGTATATAATTTTGGTCATCCAAAATCCAGTGATGAACACAGGCAATGTTTTGATCCATTGGAATGGTGCTCTAAAATAGGTTACATAGTATGTATCACATTTTACAACTGAATTCAGTATTTGTTTCTCTGTGAGTACAAAAAGTGACTAAGACCTCACTGAAAGCTGTAGTAATTCAGTTTGATTCAGTCATTTTATTTCTGTGTTGTGCATACTTTGTTCACTGAGCATCTTTGGGTTTATAGGGTGGCTGCCTAAGCCATTCAGAAGAAATTGAGCAAAAAATAATCACCTCCCTCACTAAGTCATGGTTGAGAATACATCTAAAATTTAGCATTCCCTAGGCTGGCTGTGCTCTGAGAGGACAGTCAGTAAAACCTGAAATGATGAACATTTCCATAACTGAAGTAATGGAAGACATTTCTATAAAATATTGACAGTGATTCCCTCTTGAGAAATATTTAGTAAAGGAAAACATACTGTCCAAAACTGTATGCTAGTATAACACAGCTATTCTTCTGTAATCTACTGGGATAGTGGTAAACTATTTGCAAACAAGATTTGGGAGATAGAGGAAGAGTTAGGCACAAGTTTTCAAGAAGATGTTGAGTGCTTCCTTTGTCAGGAAAGAGCCTACTATCTTTTGTATTCAAAGTAGAAGAAAAATAATTGTATTTGGAGATTTGATCATAGACACTTTCTACAGAAAACATGTTTCAATGAAGAGTAATGTGGGAAGACAAGAGTAGAAGTATTTAAATGGAATGGAAAATGGTAGATTAGTGTAAGATACAATAGCAGGAAAAAAACCCTAGGCATTAAAAAACCAGCTGTGAAAGACATTGAAGTGCCATGAAATAGAAAGCTAAATTAAAAAAGCATAATGTTTAATAAAACAAATACTAGTGAAGAGTTCAACAGATGTGGTAAGACCATGCAAAAGCTGTCAGTTTATTAGAATGAGAACTGTGTAGCTACTAGAATTTGTGAAAAGATGCTTAATCACTGGACAAATTGATTAGTTAAGCTGTTCAGGCCAGTGCAAGTTTGGGTGAAAAACATTGGTAAAGTCAGTGTTTTATAAAGGTATAAATAATTCCAGAAGGATGACAGGTATTAACAGATCTATCTACAATATTTTAATTTCTCTGCAAATACTATTTTGAAGGAAATAACTAGCCAAAAATAGTCAAATTACTTCAGGTCTCTAGGTACAGTGTACATACGAGTAATCTATCTGTAAGCATCACAGTGCTTCTGTGTGGTTAGAACCAAACAACAGAAGAAAGCATTATAAAGAGACTCTTAATTTTAAAATGGTCCCTTTAGAAAGGAAGGCACCAACTTGAACTAGAAAGTTGAGCAAGTGGATTCTAGGGGATTTTGGGGACATGGAGTTGTGTATTGGGAGCACTGAGGATTAGATGGTGGCTTGCTAACTGTAGAGAGATGCAATTCATTGCTAAATGGTCAATCTCTATAGACGTGACTGTAAGGACTATGGAGATAGGTTGGGGAAAAAGGGCGGATCTGTTAAAACTGCTTCCTGCAGACCAGACACTCAGATGACAGTAATCAGTGGAGCGCTGAAGAGCTCATAAAACTAGGCCATTTTGCAACCTGAAAGTATCATTCTTTACATCCTTTTGCTTTACTGTGTGATTGATTAAATATTGGTCCTCAGATATTTAATGACCTGACATCAGGACTTAAAAATCTGGGTCTTGTTCTACTGAGTGTCAGTTTACAGTTCTCTTTAAGAACAGGGTTTCATTTCTCTTCATTCTACTTTGATATAAAATTAAGCTCTAGTCCCTGAATATTTAATCAGTTTGTTTATTTCAACAGTCCAACAAGAACTGCAAAAAGAACACAAAAGACGAGAAAAGACACAACTCATGGTTAAATGCTCTGCTACATGCTATGGTAGAGGCAACTGATTGCTATAATTTATACTTCCTTCCCACTGTGGAATAATATTCAGATGGAAAATATGACAGTTTTCAATGTTCTCAAATACTGTCATCTTCTCCACAGGACTCTTTGAATAGTTGACTGTAGAGGAAGTTATTTGAAATAAAATTTCACCAAATGCCTTTGGTGAAGAAAGTGTCAGCTTTACAATATATACCATGATTTGATTTTCAAATGGACTCAGTATTCACAGTTGGAGAACAGATTTTTAGGAAAGTATTAATCCTATTTTAACCCTAATCCAAGTTGTTAATTTTGCAAAAGGTGATAATCTCAGGGCTGTATTGTGATGAATATTTGGAAGAATTAATCCATAAAAAGACCTTGTTTTAAATCTACCGCTGTGATACCACCATCTCTACTCGAAATTGTACTACAAACAAATCTTCCAAGTATTGATCACGTATTTTGAAAGATCTCCCTTTACTCACCTGAATTTCTCAAAGCCCTATTCCTCCACATTATACACTGCCATGGTCTCCAGTCAAATGTAAAAGATATCTATCTCCCTGTCTTCCTGCAGGCTTCCTAGAAAGAATTTTTTTCTCAGAATTTGTCAGCTTCAAGTTTGGGGAGGAAGGGACAAGGATTATTTGCTTGTTTTGGTAACTGCAGTCTTTGTCATATCTCAGTGCTCCAGTATGGAGAATCTGCTGCTGAACTGCAAGAAATTTGGTTTGACAAATAACTCTTCCAGAGGAAGAGGAACATGATGCCACATTCTCCCAATTGAAATGGTTGTAAGCCAGCCAACGCCTTTCAAATTGCTGCTTCAGATAATTTGTCAGCTACTCCTCAGACGATTGCCTTATCAAGGCTCATTAACTTGATAGGCAAAGAGTATTCATAGGGCAAAGCCTTATTTGTCTATAATAAATTCAAGTTTACAACCCTTGCTTTTATGGTGGCCTGTCTTACCTCCTGGGAGCTTTGGAGGTCTAGAACAATATACTCCCATTTTAGGATAGAAGTAAATTCTTTTTTTTTAATTGAATTATCAGTTCACATGAATTGATATTAACAGGGCCTTGTCAGTGTGCAACAGCTGAAAATCTGTCCCACTGAAGGCAGGGGTAGAGAGAGAATTTTGGAATAGTAAGTTTTCCTTTGAGAGCACCACATGGGAATGGGTGCAAACTATTCATGTTCTGGCCTCTGTCATTATTGACAATTATGAATACAAATAGGAGATTATTGGCAGAGAAAGGAAATCACAGTTCCTAGATGTACCGCTCTTTCTACAAACATGAGACTTTGTTTCTGCATTACGTAACACAAAACGTTGTGTTCCCGGTCTTTGCACAGAGAACTTCATTACATTCACGACTACATAGATACACGTTAAAAATGCTTCCATTTTGCCCAGAACTAACTTCCCTGTCTTTACTGAAATCTTTTGGCACTCTACTTGCCAGCACAGTTTTTGCTAAAGGGCAGCCCTGATATTTTTGGTTTGTGTGATTTTTTTTTTTTTTTTTCATAGGTATTTGCTTTTCTCTTCAACCTTTGATCATGTGATTACAACAATATTTTTGAATACATGTAGGGGAAGGAACTAAGGGTAGGGTTTCAGACTTTGTAGTCATGGGAGAAAAACTTGGGAACATGACTCCTCCCAGGAAAATAAAAAGAAGTGAAAATTTTGTTCATGTTTAGTCTAGCTTTTTTAAACTTGCAGATCCTCCTTCTGGTGCTTGGGTGCCTGGATTGAAATTATTTGGCTTGCTTTTAAAATCAAGATTAGTTTCTTGAAGCCAGCCCCAGTTCTGGCTGACACTGTGATCTGCAGTTTTAGGCAATGTAGTTAATGATTTTGTGCTTTGTTTCCCAGTCTCTAAAAGAAGTTTAACAATGATCTCATAGAGCTTTGAAAACTCTGAGACAATAGCATCCTATTACTAATGGCAATTGGTGTTACTATTTAATAACACAAAAATGATTTTAAGGTATTTGATGAACTAGGTTAATGACATCAGTTCTTGGGATCACCACTACTTTCCCACCAATGGGGATTAGGGAGAGAAGATAATATAGGCACAGGGCTCTAGAGCAGTCTTTCGCAGAAAACAGCATGCCATTTGCATAGGTATTCAAGGGTAACTGAGCATTGTGTAACCCTTAAGAGCTCCACAAATAAAAGTGTGCCGAAGTGTAAGCAGGACATGTGGGTAAGGAGAATATAATGTCAAGAATCTTCATAATGGATACACGAAGCTACATCCAACATGTGGCTGAACTCCTGCACCCACCTTGTAAGCACATGAGGGTCACTACACTCCAGAAGCCTCTGCAATCAGACTAGTGTATGTCTGCACCGCTAAGAACTACTGCTTGTAGGTGAGGGAACCTCACTTAATTTTAGGGATCCCTGGAATCCCTCCATAGGCCATGAAGGGCCAGCTGAGAAGGTGCTGACCGCTTTTCACTGAGCTAGGAGGAAGTTAAGGTAACTGCACTTGAAAAAGGTTTGAATGGTAGGCCTCTGGTAGTCATTACTATTGTGTCCTTTCTCATTTGCTTATATCTGCACAGCCTTTTTCTTCACAATAACCTGCTGAGAGCGAGCTTGTTGTCAAAATGATGCATAGAACTGTACTTGTGTGTGGCTGCCTTCCAGGGAGGCTCTTGTCATCTTTATTGAAATGCACATTGTACAAGAGTACTCATCATCCCCTTTTCAATCCCATGTGTTTAATATTGGAATTATATCTCCCAAAACACATCTAGCCGTATTTTGAGTTTTTTGTAATGCCTGGCAACCTGAAAATGGGACCTATCAAACAAGCAGTAAAAAGCAATGATATGAAATTAAGTCTTCAACTTGCCCCACATAAACACAACCACCTTGCGTGAATTTAAAATGAACTTTAACTGTTTAGTTGTAATCACATATTTTTTGTGAAAATTTCAAATAATAATTACAAAACTGGTAATAAGTATGTTTCAGCAAATGGATTTAAATATTTAAAATCAGAATTGGAACATATTTGTACTTTTTCATATTTTAACATCTTAGAATCAACTTCTGAACTGATCTGCATTTTATATAATCCAACCACAAACAGCAAGCTTATATATGGTAAACTAGCACTACCAAGTAGCACTGCTTAAAGACAGTGGAAGGGAATATATACACAATTCTGTGGATTTTTGAACAGCAAAATAGTCAATACTGGGATTCATCTTGTTCAGTGTCAATGGAAACAAATTAGTCGTGCAGTCACAAAGAAAAAACGTCTTTAGAAAATAAAACATACTTAGTTAAAATAACTTTTGATAAAGCAGCTCCCTAAAACCATATAGCAGTGTTCAAAAAAGATGAACCCTGTGACTTTTTTGTTTTGAGAAGTGATATTAAGGCATATCGATAAACAGTTTTAGCCATTCAGAGGCACAGAGCATAAAGCAACCCTTAAGCAATTTAAGATATTAAACTGGTCATCTCAGAGGCTGGCTTGGGTACTGATGTTCATACAAATGGGGATTGAAGCATCTTGTTATTGCTGATTTCAGTGAGAATTAAGTATGTAAGTACTATGGCCTTCACTCCCTAAACAACATCTGTAGCAATTTAAGTGCTTCTTTAACTCTGGCAGCTAGACCTTTCTAAAAATAAGCTTGGAGACCTTGACTCACATGCAGGAACACACATTGCAGTGGTTGACAAGATGCAGCCCAGATGCATACAATTACATACCATTTATGCTTGACTGGGTTGTGCTGCTTCTGAAAGCAGCTGCAGAACTGCAATATTTCATAGTCATATATTATATGGCAAAACAAAATCAGCATAAACTGTGCTGATTAACTGTCTACAACTCAGATGCAGCATCTCAGTGTAGATTGTCCCTGCTTGTGAGTCAGACTCCTGAGGCCTTTAAATTATTTAGGATCTTTTGGAAATTATACAAATTAATTGTGGATTTTCCTTATCACTTTCAATTAACAAATTAAAAAGTCTAAACTGGAACAGTTTCCTATAATTTCTTTTTAATCCTGACTCAAGTATTCTCTTCAAGTAAATGATCCAGTCATATAACTGTTATAGCTAATGAAAGAGGAATTATGCTGCCTGTCCGACTCAGCTTTCATGTTATTTTGCATGGCTGAATCTCTGATAATGACCCTAATAAGCACAAATATTCCTATAGATTCTCTTACACTCTTTTTTTTTAATGAGGAGTCTTCTATTTTGGACATTATTAATTAAAATTATTAGGAAGATGCTCCTTTTAAGAACTCAGAGAGGTAGTTGCAGGAGAATCTTAACCTGTAAAGACATAAAATCTGTACAGTTCAAGTGTGTAATTATGTAAAGTTACAGATGCCTTTCAGGTTAAGATGGGATGCTTCAGGTTAATACTGCTGGGCTTTATTTCCAGTTGTGCTGCTGATTGATTCTCTTTAGTTGAGCAAATCACTTAATTCTATTTGCTTTGCTTTATCTATCAGTAAAATAATCTTGTTACTCAGTTGTATTGGAAGGATAACTAATATCATTGAACAAAATAGAATAATATTTTTAAAAAAGAAAAATTAAGGTGTTTATTCTTTTCTGTCATTTGGGAAATGTTTTATATTTTTGGAATATACGGTTTGATTTTCAGAGATACCATGCTTTCTTGTGCTACAGATCCTCTTTTGTTCATATTCTGCACCCATGGATATTAAACTGTATATTCTTAGCTCATAAACCGGACAGAAATATTAACTCAGTTTAGTTAAGTAGCAGTATTTTCTTTACTGTGTCTTTAGGGAAGAAAAAAATATCAGTTCTTGGTAAGAAAACATCTGTAAATCACTAATATTAAAATGTTCCTGCTGTTATGATTACAAACAGAGCTACAGAGAGGCATTTGGGAACAAAGGAAAGATGTTTCCTTCTTTTCCACGCTTGTAAGCAAGCTCTGAAATTCAGTCTCTAAGTCACATGAAATGCTCCCAAAGTATCAGATGCCAGTTCCTCTGTCTCTTGTGGATTAATGATGACTGGAACCAGGAGATTAGAAAGATATCAGGCCACTTTTAACCGGTTCCTGCCTGAGGATTTTGGCCAGGGCAGTCAGTCATCCAGTATGGGGAGGGTGAGGTGGACAGTGACCCTCAGAATTGAAGTTTTGCTTGATGTCTGCTTCAGATAGACCATTCACCACCTAAAGCTGGCTACAGCAGTTACTGGCTAGACACAAGGCAGGAGGGATGCTTCAGATTTTCTCATGAAAATCTAGTCAGTTCATAACTAAGTCCACACAATTAATTCGTTGTTTGAAACAGTCATTTCTGTGAGACATGTTATTGTTTGTTTTCAGTATACATAAGCACCCTCTCAAACATCTTGTTCTGGTCTCTGAAAATCCCCTTGAAACAGTTCTTCCAAAGCAACAGAACTCCAGACATAATGTGCAAATGCTCCTGAGTGTTGGGAGAAATTTAAACCCACATTTTTAATATTGGTTCCATATCTGGTTCAAGTGTATTCAGAATAAATGACAAAATATTTGAAAGGAAGTGTCACTCTGCATAGGAATGCTACAGTAACAAGCTAATGGAGCCATTCACTAATTCAAATCTTGTCCACAGTGACAAAAGTTAATGACAATTATTACCTGACAACTGTCTAAAGGCTGATACAAATAAGTTTGGAGATTTCACTTTTATTCCTGTGGACAAGTTTCCACATCATAAAAATCATCACTCCACCTGTCACAGTAATTGCTAGACTCTCGCCTCATCAGAAAAAACAAGTATAGATTTAACCTGGAGAACAAATTACTCTTTTTTTACCCTGAGAGAGTTCTTTGAGCTTAGAAATGAAATATTACTGTGCTGACTGGCTAAATAAAGCTACCCTGTGGCTATCTATGCTGTACCTGTTGGGGGAAGAATAATTTTCAGGGTCGTAGCTGCACACAAAAGAGCAAGCAAGCTTACTGGTTAGAGCAAAGAGCTGGGAACTGAGAAATTTGCCTGTACCACTGACAGTTTGGATGACCTTGGCAAATTAAGACTTTCTTTCAATTTTGTCCAATTGTGAAATACGTGACACACATCCACAGACACCACCAGCAGCCCTTGGAGTTAAAAGAGATTTCCAACAGGTGCAGATATGCATGATTTTCTGCACTGCGTAAAAAAGAGTGATCATTAGTACCAAGTGGAGTGATAAGAGGCATCATGGAAAGCAGGTGGGACCTCTAATTATAGCAGTATAATTTGTCATGGAAATGTGAGAGAATTACAACAACAGTAATAATGAACCTTCCCTCAGCCCTGTGCTAGTCTTGTT
This sequence comes from Athene noctua, assembly GCF_965140245.1. Taxonomy (NCBI): domain Eukaryota; kingdom Metazoa; phylum Chordata; class Aves; order Strigiformes; family Strigidae; genus Athene; species Athene noctua. The sequence goes on along the minus strand of NC_134037.1, from coordinate 257,397,379 downwards.
TTACACTTACAGTTATCCCACTGGAGTAACAGTGCTGACTCAGGCCCCCAGATTATTTTGTATTTAATTATAACCATGTATTATTGTTGACATAAACCCTATATGTGGATACTTGCAATTATGTCCATTTCTGTTAGTTTTGCCAAGTCAAGAAGGTCTGACTTTGAACAGGAAATGTCTAAGGATATGTTTGTGATATAGAAGTCAGGAGGTAGCACTCTGCAGAGTCCGTGCTAGGCCAATGATACTGTAAGCCTATTTGAAGACACTGCTGTGGAAGGTGTTGCAAAAAATGAGCTGTTTAAACTAGATACTCATCTCTTGTAGTTGCCGATTTCACAGCACTTTACCACTTCTGTCCAAAAAGTATAATCATAGAACCATAGAATGGTTTGAGTTGGAACAGACCTAAGAGATCATCTAGTTTCACCCCCCCTGCCATAAAATAATAATTAATGGAACAGTCAGAAACACAAAATACTAAGAATAAAAAAAAGTCCCGATATGATGGGGTCCATCTCCTGGGGTCTGCTCTAAAACGTCTACAAATTTTTGTTTTCCTCTTCAGTTTTTTTTCCCACTGTCAGAACATAATCTGTACCTTTATGGGTCTATGAGGGTAATAATTATTTCCCATGGTAAAGGGAAAATTGATTTCATTAGCCAAAGGCTAAAACAGTGGAATCAGATTCTTCTGCCTTTTAATTGTTTTTAAAAGGACATACAACCATGATTAGGAAAAATCTAACTAGATGTTCATATTTTTCTCATATTACTGCAAAAATATTTGTTGATCAGTACTCATTACATTTGTTGCTCTTTGAAAATATTGACTGTATGACTGGAACCATCTGTTTGCAGAGACTTCAGTGTGATACAAGAAATGGTAACCATAATCCTCAAAGATGCTTATCTATATTTGAGTTGGACTGAAAGTCTCAACATAAGCCTGGGACGTTGTAAGCTGTTCCCTGATTCGGTCTTCTAACACAAATGCTACAAGGGGTTTATGAAAGTGGGGAAAAGAGCAGAGAGGAAAACAAAAAAATATGGGGAACAAAACTCCCCTTTACCTACATAGTACATTTATGTACATGTGTTACTGTTAGTGAGATGTTTTTAAATACCGTCTGGGCTTTGAATAAATACCATTCTTATCTTAGATTAAGCTTTCATTTTGGTGGAGAGAGGACTGCTGAAGTTTTTCTTACTGATTTAAATTAATCTTCATGTAAATATGGCTATAAATGTTTATAATTAAGAGACACAGAAGATACTGAATAACATTTTTTAAAATTGCTAAGTGATTCACTAGCCTAGGGAGAAAATTGACTCTTGAAAAATGCAAGATGAGCTTTCAGATAATCTCATGGGTCAAAGTGCAACTGATTTCCAATAGAATACAGATTTGGAAGCACCTAAATTACATTTGAAAGTGAAATGTGAACTGCTAATACAGGCCAGAGATATATAGGCAAGAATCTCTGCTTAAAATGCATAGTTTGGCATGTGGTTACTTTGCAAACCAGGACACTTTTGCTCTGTATCCCAGTTTAGATATGGAATTTTCCATCTCTTCACCTTTCAAACAGAAAGAAGTCTGAGTATGGACTTACTAAAGCTCTTTACTGGCCCCCTTTTAAATCCTAATTAAAGCAATATCACTCCAGTTGACTCGTTTCTGTATTTTCCCACTTTGCTATTTGGTGTGATAAATAGTAGCTCAGTCCTTCACAAGGAATATTTTAAAGCTATTACTGTGTTTCTAGGATGGTTGGAGGTGCTGTGTGTTTGGCCAGCAAAATTATCTGGTGATTACTTAAAAATGGTTTGCTTGGTTGCTTTCTCTCCTTGTAGACTTAACTTCTAATGATGTAACCTGCAGTGAGATCTAAATATGACTTCAAGTTTTTAAAATTTCTTTTATAGATTCCACCTCAGTTCAGAATATAGGTTAGCAGTTGGAAGGATAATTTATATTATTCCAGTGGACTAGGGTTGTGCCTATTTGCAGTCAGTTTCTCTTCCAACTCCATAGTTTCCTTGGTGAATTTGTATAAACACTGTCATATTTTCATATGTTAGTTCAATGTTTCAAAAGTCTGTGTGCGTGTAGGAA